>NC_085137.1:487424071-488115540 GCF_035046485.1 Aedes albopictus | reverse complement strand
CTTCTGAATACGAATAAGAAGCGGTAGCCACTAAACCACCAAGCCCGTCAATCACTAAACAACAGAATGAAAAGAGAAACTAATAGTTAAACCCATGTGGGCTTCGTGGCCGAGCGGTTAGCGGCGTCAGTCGTTTAGGTGTCTTGTAAGCCTCGGAGTGTGGGTTCGATTCCCGCTCCAGTCGGGGAACACTTTTTTTCGTCAAACGAAAATTTCTCTTGGGCCACTGGGTGTTATATGTGTTGTCGTTGTCAAATGTTAGTATTGATAAATCTAAGAGAAGTTGTGGAAGGATTTAGGATTTATCCTTTTTTAAATTTTCATTGGACTGATTTCCCGAATCTTTGTGAAGTATTTTACAGGAATTAAAGAAACTCCTCTTGTGGTTATTTCAAGAGTTTCTGCGATTATTTTATATATTTTTTTTTTGCAGTAAGAGTTTAACAATGATTTCATAGAGGGATTTATTAAGCTTGAGATATTCTTGTGGCAAATCCCGATGAAACTTAAAAAAACTATTTTTTAGAGAAGCTTTCACTGATTTTTTTTATTTTTTTTTTCAATCTTCCTCAAACGTAAAAAAAACGAAGGATTCTGTTATTATTCTAAGTTTGGCATAACTGGTCAGTTTTTTTTTTTATTAGATTTTATATTATTAACTATCAAAACTCGTCCAGTAAATCCAGTAATTGCTTTAAATACACTTTCAAAAACTGTGTGAAGAATTAGCATTCAAGTTAAAATTTACAAAAAAAAGGAAAAAAACTTCCAAAAACTGTTTGTGAACGCAAAATTATTGTAGACTTGTAAAAAATCCCAAAAGTTTCAAGCTATTTTATGCAGAGATTTCTGGGTGCTGCATAAATGTAGAAATGAAGGAAAAAAAGTAATAACTTCTAAATTTGAAGTGATTAATATTTGTGATTTTTTTTAAATTTTGTTCAAGATTTTTTTAAAAAATGATTGAGGAATTCAAACAAAGACTTTTATAAAAGTTTCTTTGTAAACTTCAATTTGCCAAACATTTTCCAAGTGTTTCGCCTTTCTCGTACACTAAGTGCACTGGAAAGGCTAGACGCGCTGGGAACGGAAGATAAAGTCATACATACCAATCAACTTGACGAATTGAGATGATGTCTGTATGTGTGTAGGTATGTATTATTATTATTATTAATATTTATTAAAGACACATTGCCACTTATGTGGCATTCGTGTCTGGATGTATGTATGTATGTATGTATGTATGTCTGTGCGCAAAAACATTTTCTCACTTTTGAAGCACCTCCCATTGATCGATTTTAACGTTTTTTTGCACGAATCGAATCGGAATTTTACCGCATTGTTTGCTATTGAAAATGATCCGGATCGGTCAAGGCATTCTGTAGTTATGGGTATTTTAGTGATCAGAACCAGCACCGGTGGGACTGACCATAAAACTTTTGTACCGACTTTTCAAACCCTTTAAGCAGTATATTAACTCTGCTAGTATAGAGTGAAGAAGGTATAAAACTGATTCCTCAATCAGAGAATTTCATTTGAGAATTTTAGAATAAAATACTAAATGGATCCCTATAAGAGTTCCGGAAAGAAAAACTGTAGGATTGGGATAAGGATTCAAAAACAGGGACCTGGCAGCACTACCCGTCGAAGTAAACCGAACGATACCTTGAACGCGGTGACGGCGACGACGTTGATCTAATAAATCGTAAATCCACACGCGGTCACTAACCGGGCGGTGTGTCCGGTAGTGGAGAAGAGGGATCCAGTTTTTGCCTCACTTCCACAAATCCAACGTGCAACGTGTAAGTCAGCAAGAGAGAAACCAAACGAAGCGAAGGTAGGTAGTACTTACGCCGCGCCGGGGTCTAATCGATATTGAGCTACTTCTACCGTTAGGGCTGGCGATTCGCTTCAATATCGCAAGGCATCGCAAGGCTTCGGAGGAAGATGAAATGTGACCACTTACCTGGAAAAATACAGAGGAAGAAAAAAAACGGATCGAATTAGATTAGCTTAGAGAGGTGGTCGCTGCTGGGTGGATGGGGGGCTGCGCTAGGGGGTCCGTAAAGTTATCATTTTGCAAAACGAACGGACCCCAGCCACCCAACCATCCATGGTGTGCATAAATTAATTGTACATTTATGATGATAATTCCAGAGTCCGGACTCCGAACCCAACCGGTACTATTAGTGTTAAATTGCAAAATGTTCCCAAGTGCTATTTAAACTGTTCCTTGCTGTTCGATGTAGTCCGATCCAGTCGTCGGCGCAGTCGTCGTCGTCACCCTCATCCATCGTCGCGTCGGTGTGGTTTGCGTGGGGCTTCTTTCGTCGTTGTTGGGACCCCCGTCTCAATCCGTTATGATGCATTGCTGCGCAGCTGCAGTCAGGCGCGAGACGGGAGGTTTCGGTCCCCCAATCCAAAGATGCTGAATCGTTCGAAATTGTAATCTGCTGTGTACTTTTACCGGGAGGTTGATACTTGTTGGTCGTCGGTTGGCTGCGCGAGTGCCCAAGTGTGAAAGACGATGGGATGGACCACCCGGGAAGTGGAAATTATTGCACGCCCTGGATTTGGTTCAGGTTTGTGATTGCAAAGTCAAAGGTCTGCAGGAGCGGGTATCGTTCTGGTGCAGTTGGACTCCTTACAATTTGGAAAGTGCACGGTGAAAGTACTTGCTTTCAGAAAAATGTCGAGACAGTACAAGACTAAGGAACACAGTTTGTGTGGTCGTCAGTTAATACGAGAATTTTGACAATAAAAATTGAATTCTTCTTTTATTTTCTTCAAAGCTACACATTTTATGAGGTATATTCATTTGAGAATTCTAGGTATTTTCAGTAGGGGGTTTAAACTCATAAAAAAAATAAGAATACCGCACTAAATAGCTTGTGAAAAGCATCCCAGAAGAATGTAGAAATCATCTTAGAAGTTTGTGGAAAACTTCCCCGAAGCTTGTGGAAAGCTTCCTCGATGTTTATGGGAAGCTTCCCAAAAGCTTGTGGAAACCTTTTCAGAAACTTGGGGAAAGCTTCTCAGAAGCTTGAGGAAAGCTTCCCAGAAGCTTGTGGAAAGCTCTCCAGAAGCTTGTGGAAAGCTCTCCAGAAGCTTGTGGAAAGCTTCCCAGAAGCTTGTGGAAAGCTTCCCAGAAGCTTGTGGAAAGCTTCCCAGAAGCTTGTGGAAAGCTTCCCAGAAGCTTGTGGAAAGCTTCCCAGAAGCTTGTGGAAAGCTTCCCAGAAGCTTGTGGAAAGCTTCCCAGAAGCTTGAGGAAAGCTTCCCAGAAGCTTGAGGAAAGCTTCCCAGAAGCTTGTGGAAAGTTTTCCAGAAGCTTGTGAAAAGCTTCCCAGAAGCTTGTGGAAAGCTTCCCAGAAGCTTGTGGAAAGCTTCCCAGAAGCTTGTGGAAAGCTTCCCAGAAGCTTGTGGAAAGCTTCCCAGAAGCTTGTGGAAAGCTTCCCAGAAGCTTGTGGAAAGCTTCCCAGAAGCTTGTGGAAAGCTTCCCAGAAGCTTGTGGAAAGCTTCCCAGAAGCTTGTGGAAAGCTTCCCAGAAGCTTGTGGAAAGCTTCCCAGAAGCTTGTGGAAAGCTTCCCAGAAGCTTGTGGAAAGCTTCCCAGAAGCTTGTGGAAAGCTTCCCAGAAGCTTGTGGAAAGCTTCCCAGAAGCTTGTGGAAAGCTTCCCAGAAGCTTGTGGAAAGCTTCCCAGAAGCTTGTGGAAAGCTTCCCAGAAGCTTGTGGAAAGCTTCCCAGAACCTTATCGAAAGCTTCCCAGAACCTTATGGAAAGTATCTCAGAAGTTTGTGGAATGCTTCCTCGAAGTTTGTGGAAAGCTTCCCAGAAGCTTGTGGAAAGCTTCCCAGAAGCTTGTGAAAAGCTTCCCAGAAGCTTGTGAAAAGCTTCCCAGAAGCTTGTGGAAAGCTTCCCAGAAGCTTGTGGAAAGCTTCCCAGAAGCTTGTGGAAAGCTTCCCAGAAGCTTGTGGAAAGCTTCCCAGAAGCTTGTGGAAAGCTTCCCAGAAGCTTGTGGAAAGCTTCCCAGAAGCTTGTGGAAAGCTTCCCAGAAGCTTGTGGAAAGCTTCCCAGAAGCTTGTGGAAAGCTTCCCAGAAGCTTGTGGAAAGCTTCCCAGAAGCTTGTGGAAAGCTTCCCAGAAGCTTGTGGAAAGCTTCCCAGAAGCTTGTGGAAAGCTTCCCAGAAGCTTGTGGAAAGCTTCCCAGAAGCTTGTGGAAAGCTTCCCAGAAGCTTGTGGAAAGCTTCCCAGAAGCTTGTGGAAAGCTTCCCAGAAGCTTGTGGAAAGCTTCCCAGAAGCTTGTGGAAAGCTTCCCAGAAGCTTGTGGAAAGCTTCCCAGAAGCTTGTGGAAAGCTTCCCAGAAGCTTGTGGAAAGCTTCCCAGAAGCTTGTGGAAAGCTTCCCAGAAGCTTGTGGAAAGCTTCCCAGTAGATTGTGGAAAGTTTCCCAGTAGCTTGTGGAAAGCTTCCCAGTAGCTTGTGGAATGCTTCCCAGTTGCTTGTGGAAAGCTTCCCAGAAGCTCGTGGAAAGCTTCTTAGAAGCTTGTGGAAAACTTTCCAGAATCTTGTGGATAGCTTCCCATAAGCTTGTGGAAAGCTCCTCAGAAGCTTGTGGAAAACTTCTCAGAAGCTTGTGGGAAGCCTCCTAGAAGCTTGTGGAAAGCTTCCCAGAAGCTTGTGGAAAGCTTTCTAGAAGATAATGGGAAGCTTCCCAGAAGCTTGTGAAAAGCTTCCCAGAACCTTATCGAAAGCTTCCCAGAACCTTATGGAAAGCATCTCAGAAGTTTGTGGAATGCTTCCTCGAAGTTTGTGGAAAGCATATCAAAAGATTACCAAGAGTTTCCCGGAAAAGCTTCCAAGAATATAGTGGAAAGCTTTCCAGTATCTTGCGGAAAGCAATCCAGAAGCTTGCGGAAAGCATTTCAGAAGCTTGCGTAAAATCTCCAGAAATTTGGAGAAAACTTTTCAAAAGCTTGGGGAAAGCTTCCCAGAAATTTGCGGAAAGTTTACCTGAAGCATGCGGCAAGTTTTCCAGAGCCTTGCGTAAAACTTCCCAGAAGCTTGGGAAAAAGCTTTCCGCAAGCTGATGGAAAACATCTAAGAAGTTTGTCGAAAACTTCCTAGATGCTTGTGGAAAGCTTCTTAGAAGCTGTGAAAAGCTTCTCAGCACCATGCAGAAAACTTTCAGTATGGAAAACAGAAGACGATTTCCAGAGTATTTCCATAAAATTCAGAAAGCCTCTCATAAATCTGTAGAAAACTTCATAGAAGCATTCGTAAGACTACCCAAAAACTTACAAAAAGCTTCCTAGAAGCATGCGGAAAGCTTCGCGAAGGTTAAGGGAAATCCTTTTGGAAATATTCCAAAAGCTTGTATCATAAATTTACTTAAACTTCTCAAATGTTTGGGAAAACATTTTACAGCCTTACTGAAAGCTTCTCAGTGGCTTGAAAAAGCTTGTTAGAAGCATTCGGAAAGCTTCTTAAAAGCTTACCAAAAACTTCCCAGGAGAATGCCAAAGCTTCCTAGGAGCATTCGGAAGGCTTCTCCAAAAGCTCATAAAATGCTTTTCGCATGCTTTTAGAAAGCTTCCAAAGTTTGTTAGAAGCTGGCTAAAGGTCTTGAAAGCTTTCCAGAAGTTCAAATAGATCATTAATGGTTTTTATGTCAAATAAACGATTTAAAACGATCATTGTTGGACTGTCTGTACTAAAAAAACTACCAAGACTTTCCTACTGACGATCGAATCCAATCCCGGAAAAAGCCATTCAACGCCAACAACAAACTCTCCCTGTCAAACTCGACGAAGCCCACCGGCAGATATCGATCTCCCCTTCAACCTGTATGTACAGCGCGCAGACTAACTGTCGATCTGTTCGTCGGAGTCCACCTCGTCAATCGCTGGCTGGTTGGCTGGCAGAGGCGATGTGTGTGCACCTTAATGAAGTATATCAAGTTTGATTTAATTTTTGCCTCTTTTGCTACACATCATCGTCGCCGCCATCGGATCGCATCGCATCGTGAACGAGCTTCGTCCGGTCCCTAGAGGGAATCAGTTTCCCAACATCAACCGACGCGACGTTCGTCTTGATTTTTTGCCCTCTCCACCGAGAGCCACATCAGAAGTCGGAACCTTTTGAATTACAAATGTCTTGATCGTCGCTTCTCGATCTCCGTGCGCGTTCCGGTGAAATTGCGCACCCATCCGCGAGGAAGGCTACAAATGGGAAACGTTTAACCGCCTAAATGGGACCAAATTTGAGCGACTGATTGCTTGTTCTGTTGTGGGTACCTCCGGGAAAGAGGGCGCTACGGAGTTGAATTTGAAGTCGGGGAGATAGCTATCGCAGACTGCCGTCCGTCCCGGTCCAGGCTAGAAAAATACGCGGAAAATTTGTTCCAGCGTGCACCCGATCGATGCCCCCGGCGCAGACCTCGGGCGAACTCACGCGGCGAAATGCAAACAATTGTCATAACGCGACGACGACGACGACAATAACTTTTATCGGGAAGCAAACATTCGGTTTCGCGTTGGCCTCCGGCCTCAGTTTGGGTCGCGGAAATGCAAGACTTTCATTTTACGAGAGAACGCGGATCCCCACACAGATAAGAATCGGCCACTTCCCGCTTTGAGGCTCTAGCTCGTGCGCGCACGCCGTTGTTGGCGTCGTCGCCCGCCGCCGCAAAAACAATATCATATTTGAATATTAAACAGAGGGCTGGGCCGCCGTTTGGGTCTGAGTTTGACCCCGATACAACCCGCTGCCGTCATCGGGCTGGGCGCGATGTTTCGTGCTCTAGTCTGCGCTTGTACCTCTGGTACGGGTTCATAGTATCGAGACAACAGCAGCAACATCAGCCTCGAATGGCCCCGGATCGCGATAACAATTATGCTAACTATGGAACAGCCGGACAAAACTGTTGCAGGCAGTAACCAACGCACAGTGGGAAACTGCTCAAAACTTAATGTAAAAACGAAAATGTTATTTACGGACGAAAGAGAACACATAAAAACTTAAATATATGGACGGGCTTGGTGGTTTAGTGGCTACCGTTTTTTGAAATATTTGAGTCAATCCATGCTCGTCCCTTTCCTTTACATTGTATATTTCGATCTACTTTCTCCATCTTGTCCACGTATAGGTATTCCTGGAGGAATTCTTGGAGGAATCCCTGGAGCAATACCTGGAGGAATCCCTGGAGGAATCCCTGGAGGAATCCCTGGAGGAATCCCTGGAGGAATCCCTGGAGGAATCCCTGGAGGAATCCCTGGAGGAATCCCTGGAGGAATCCCTGGAGGAATCCCTGGAGGAATCCCTGGAGGAATCCCTGGAGGAATCCCTGGAAGAATCCCTGGAGGAATCCCTGGAAGAATCCCTGGAGGAATCCCTGGAGGAATCCCTGGAGGAATCCCTGGAGGAGTCCTTGGAGGAATCCCTGGAGGAATCCCTGGAGGAATCCCTGGAGGAATCCCTGGAGGAATTCCTGGACGAATCCCTGGAGGAATTCCTGGAGGAATCCCTGGAGGAATCCCTGGAGGAATCCCTGGAGGAACCTCTGGAGGAATCTCTGGAGGAACCTCTGGAGGAATCTCTGGAGGAACCTCTGGAGGAATCTCTGGAGGAATCCCTGGAGAAATCTCTGGAGGAATCCCTGGAGGAATCCCTGGAGGAATCCCTGGAGGAATCCCTGGAGGAATCCCTGGAGGAATCCCTGGAGGAATCCATGGAGGAATCCCTGGAGGAATCCCTGGAGGAATTCCTGGAGGAATCCCTGGAGGAACCTTTGGAGGAATCTCTGGAGGAATCCCTGGAGGAATCCCTGGAGGAATCCCTGGAGGAATCCCTGGAGGAATCCCTGGAGGAATCCCTGGAGGAATCCCTGGAGGAATCCCTGGAGGAATCCCTGGAGGAATCCCTGGAGGAATCCCTGGAGACATCCCTGGAGGAATCCCTGGAGGAATCCCTGGAGAAATCCCTGGAGGAATCCCTGGAGGAATTCCTGGAGGAATCCCTGGAGGAATCCCTGGAGGAACCTCTGGAAGAATCTCTGGAGGAATCCCTGAAGGAATCTCTGGAGGAATCCGTGGAGGAATCCCTGGAGGAATCCCTGGAGGAATCCCTGGAGGAATCCCTGGAGGAATCCCTGGAGGAATCCCTGGAGTAATCTCTGGAGGAATCCCTGGAGTAATCTCTGAAGGAATCCCTGGAGGAATCCCCGGAAGAATCCCCGCAGGAATCCCCATAGGAATTCTTGGAGGAATCCCTGGAAGAATCCCTGGAGGAATTCCTGATCCCTGAATCCCTGGAGGAATTGCTGGATGAATCCCTGATGGCCTTGTTGGAGGAATTTATGGAGGAATCTCTAGAGGAATTACTGGAGGAATCTCTTGCTGGAATTTTCGAATGAATCCCTGAAGAAATTTTTTACAGGAATCCCTACAAAAACTCCTAGAGGAATCCTTGGAAGAATTCCTGGAGAAATTTTTGGAGGAATTCTTTGAGAATTTTTTGTAGGAATTCCTTGAGTAACTCTTGGAGGAATTCTAAGAAGAATTCCTGGAGAAATCTCAGGAGGAATTGCTGAGGGAATTCCAGTAGTAGTTACCATTGAAATCCCAGGAGGAAGTACACTGGAACCACTTTTTATGCACATGACTGGGGACTGCATAAATTGAAAATGTGCATAAATTAAAAAAAAAACATAAAAAGAGTGAAGTTTATGCATAAATTAAGTTAGGGCTTTAATTAGAGAATCTAGTTTTGCAAGAACAGGTCTTGCTCCTGGGCAGTTGAGGTGGGGTTAAGGGGGTTTCTAGAAAGTTTCCAGAGAGCCCAAAAAGGGGGTTCCAAGGGGCATCAGAGGAGTTTTAAGGGGTTGTTTCGGGGGATTTGAGGAGCCTTTTAAGAGTGTTCTGTCAAGATTCTTTTGGTGTTTTCATGGGATTACGGGGAATTTCGGGGTATTTTAATAGTATTAAGTGGGTTTCAGGGGCGTTCCAATGGGCTTTAGGGGCAATTCAAAGGATCTCAGGAGCCTTTAAAGGGTGATACAAAAGGTTTGAGGGGCATTTTCAGGTATTTCAGAGTCTGCTCTGGAACTTCCTGAAATGCCTCAAAAATCCCCCTTAAACCTGGACCCCATGTAACGCACCTGAGAGGCTCCGAAACCCTTGAGAACTCCTCCGTAACGCTTCCGTAACGCCTCTGAATCCCCCGAAAATGCTCTGAAACGTCTTGAAATGCCTCCAAAATCCCTCATAAAACCCCTCGGATCCCATGTAACGCACCTGAGAAGCTCTGAATCCCTTGAAAACTTCTCCGTAACGCTTCCGTAACGCCTCTGATTCCCCCGAAGAGGCTCTGAAACGTCCTGAAATGCCTCCAAAATCCCCCTTAGAACCCCTCAGACCCCATGTAACGCACCTGAGAAGCTCCGAACACCCCGAAAACTCGTCCGTAACGCCTCTTAATCACGCCGAAAATGGTCTGAAACATCCTGAAATGCATCCAGAATCCCCCTTAAACCCTCTCGAACACCATGTAACGCACCTGAGGGACTCCAAACTCCACGAAAACTCCTCGTAACGCTTAAGCAACGTCTATGCATTCCGCCGGAAATGCTCTGAAACGTCTTGAAATGCCTCCAAAATCCCCCTTAAACCCCCTCGGAGTTCATGTAACGCACCTGAGAAGCTCCGAACAACAAAATTATCCTGGACATAGTTTTTGTTTGTTATTTGTTTTATGGGTACCGAAGCGTTGACATTTTTGCCTTTATCGTACACCAAAGGGGCCGTTCATAAACCACGTAGACTTTTTGTTTGACCAAAGTCCGCGCTTCTTACAAATTCTAAAATATTTGTCCATCTGAGTGTAGAATTAGCAGATAAAGTTAAAATAGGGTATTGGTTCCCTTCTTAAGCATGTGGCTCCCATTTTCATTCTACGGAAAACAAAGGATTGAAGCGCTGTTTATTTTGTTTCTTATTTTTGTATTTTTTGTTAGAAGTGAGCACCCATGAAAACAAAAAGAACGGAATCAATCGGTGCCGTAATCGCTTGTTTTCGAATAGGATGAATATGGGAGCGTGAGATTAATGATGGAACACATACCCTACACATAAAAAAAAATTAAAAATAAAAAAAAATAAAATATTTGTATTGACAAATGTCTACGAGGGGGTAGGGTGGTGTCTGAGATTGCCAAATTATGGTCTATGTGGTTTAAGAACAGCCCCAAAGTGTACTGAAAGGCTATGTGTTCACTCAAAAAATGAATTTTCGATAGAAGGTTCAACGAATTGAGATGATGTCTGTGTGTATGTATGTATGTCTGTGTACAAAAAATGTCACCTACTTTTACGGCACTTCCCATTGGCCAGATTTTCCGGATTATATCTCGAATCGAACCGAAATTTTACCGCATTGTTTGCTATTAAAAATGGTCCGGATCGGTTCAGGCGTTCCGGAGTTATGGCCATTTCAATGATCCGAACCAGCACCGGTAGAACTGGCCGTATATAAAACCGCACCAAGCCCCATCAAACTGCGCCGATAGTTGTAACCTTTGGCATGGTTGACGGAATCAGCACTGGAGACCAGAAATTCCACTCTCTCGGCTTAAAATTTAAGATGGCGGTCTAAAATCGAAGATGGCGACTCTGAATTCAAGATGGCGGGTGTTTAGCGAGTTTTAATCTCTAAAACCATGCAATATGGGTAGATTTGGTATGGGGAAGATGTATGGAGTCCAAAAATGGCGACCAGAACATCTAATATGGCGGTCTTGGAACCAAGATGGGGGCCCACAATCCATGATGGCAGCTTTTTAATTGTGTTTTAGGCTCTAAAATCATGCAATATAGTTACATTTGGTATGGGGAAGATGTCTGGTGTCCAAAAATGGCGACCAGAATATCCAAGATGGCGGTCTCAAATCCAAAATGGCTGCTCAAAAATCAATGTGGCGGCTGTTTAATGGAGCTTAGGCTCTCAAACCATGCAGTATGGGTATATTTTTTGTATAGGGAAGATATCTGGCCTCCAAACATGGCGACCAGAATATCCAAGATGGCGGTCTAAAATCCAAGATGGCGGCTCCAAGTTCAAGATGACGGTTGTTTTATGGAGTTTTAGTCCTTAAAACCATAGTATGTAGAATATGCCCGGAGTCCAACAAATGGCGGCCAGAATATTCAAGATGGCGATCTAAAATCTAAGATGACGTTCCAAAACTCAAGATGGCGGCTGTTCAATGGCGTTTTAGGCTAATAAATCATTCAATATAGGTATATTTGGTATCGGGAGGATTGCCGGAGTCCAAAAACAGCAACCCAGAATAACCAAAATGGGGTACTAATATCCAAGATGGCGACTATTGAATGGAGTTTTAGGCTCTAAAACCATTCAATATAGGTATATCTGGTTCTGGTATGATGAAGAAGTCATGAGTCAAAAAAATGGCGTCCAGAATTTGCAAGATGGCGGACCGAAATGGCGGATCAAAATTAAAGATTACATTTTTTTTAAGAGTTGGTGCTCAAACATCAAAAGCCAGATAAACGATATGATTTCTGGCGCCATAAAATGGATTTTAAAACGTATGAACGTCCGATATTCATCAACATGTCAATTGAGTTTTGTTAAAGTGGTTTTTCGAAGGCATCACCCATCGCTAAGTGGGTTAATTAGGGTTTTCACGAAAATAAAATTAAAATCACAGACAAACAGACGTAACACCTAGAACAGTTTTCGTGAAAATCCATTGCCCACTTCACACTACCATCACCTGATGGAGATGTTTCACAAAACACAACGTTGTGCAATATCGTCAACAGAAGGCGTCGTGAAACGTCAAACGCAAAGAATAACGACGCGCGCGCCTCTGGTTGTGAAAGCCACAACTATGAAGATTTAAAATTATCGTTAAAAGCGTGGTCGAAGAAAATTTCGCAAGTGTTACGTCTGTTTGTCTGTGCTACGCCGCCGGCGCACACGTCTAATTCAAGCGTTATATGACTGTCTTGTATACATAAACATATGTTTTTGTCATGAAGCAATACACATTAGCACTAATTTAACCGCTTAACAACCTAATTGCTTCAGAAGTCAGATTAACTTCTTTCGCATTTTCAGCCCATTTTTCCCACTGTGTAACACCGCCCCAACACCGCACCGGTGTGGAAAGGCAATATCGTTGTCTGTCGTGTTGCATATCTAATGACGATTTCGAAATGGTCCATGGTCATATGGTACAAATGTGGCGGCGGCAGGCGCGATCGGCCGCGTATTCACCGGGCGAAAGGGATATTTTAATGTATACGGCCGAGAAACTTGCAAACAACAACCTCCTAGAGAGGAACATGACTGTAGTAGGTATGACTGTCAGCAGAACCCGGGCCAGATACGGCCAGACCGAACATACGGCATGGCGGGTGGATCTATACGACGGCGGGATCCAGTTGGGCAAGCGCGACCATTAATCACCATTTGGTCGATAGATCGGTCGCGAAAGGCGCGGATTGTGTTCACGGGGCGGTCAAAGTGCGGTTTCAATTGATCGGGTGTGAATTTCCCGTTCATGGCGAGCCATGACTCATGGCGGGGTCGCGCTGGTTTCGTAGATAGATCGTAGATCATGCCATAGATCGCGCTGTTACAAATCATGCACATATGCGATCACCCAGAGTACGTTTAATGGTGGAAAGGTTCTTGTACTGGTACTTACCAATGGTTATTTCTTCACATATAAGCAGTAAGATTGAAACAAACCATAAATCATTGATTCAAACTACTTTCGAACGTTAACATATTCAGAAATTTCAGGATAAGCTTCAAAGTCCTTAAGAAAGATTGTTACTACTTTACGATGAGGATTTCTGGAGTAATCTAGATTCGAGTAGCATATATTGCGATCAAACTTGAGGCAAGTAGCAAATTCCTGGCAACCCTACATATCAAACGGCTGCTGCCGTTTGTGGTCGTGTTTCGGAAATCAAATTCGTTTAATCATTTTCCCCACTAATTCCACTTTACCATCCCTTCACAATCAAACATCGCGGTCGTCTCACGGAGGCACGGAATTTGGTTCTCTATCCTGAGCCCGAAAACATTCATTGGCTGCATGCAAACACCGAAAGTACAAGCTCCAGGATGTTGCGCTAAGATGCTGCTGCTACCGCTCGCTTGGCTCGGCCCTGCAAGGTGTTCGAATCTGGTGTCTTCGGCACGCAATCTCGTGGAGTTCGCGGTAGCACTTGGGTGATCGTGTGGACGTGGATGCCCAACAACCGAACCCCACTCGAAGACAAATGGCAAATGTATCACCTTGGGTCATGCGATTTTGGCGTCTTCTCTCTGGGTAAACCGGGTCGGACTCTGGCAGATAACAAATTTGCGAGCAACCTGTTCGCTGCCACCGCCGCGTCGCCATCGCAGTCAGTGACGACGATTATCGTGCAGAGTGGACCTGGGTGAGGATCGTGTTTAGGACACGCACGATATAAGATTAATGACCGCCGTGTGTTTGTGACTCTGTGGGCTCAGACGAGGGAACAAATCGCAGGAGCACGATGTATTTGTACTTGTCGAGTTTGGCGATATGTAGATCATTTTGCTTTTTTTAGGGAATTTCGATCCTCGAATCATGATCATGAATCAAGGAATGAGACTTCAGGCGCCAGCGATCCAGAAAATCGTTTTGTTAATGCTAATTGCATTGATAGGAATTCTTTAGATTGTGTTTGAAATTCTTGTGACTTTTAGTCCACTGCTGTCAATCGACGAAATCCTCTGAAATCTTCCTGGCAACCCTATTCTTCCATTTAAATTAAAAGCTTGTATTGGAAAAATTGAAACAAGAATGCACATTTGTTCATTTTCACCGTTTCCTTTCGCATACCGAGATTGAATGCAACTCAGAGGTTCTCAAATTCAACTAACTAGTGTCCCAGATTTAAAATAATCGAATTTCTCAAGTTTATGAAAAGCTTTATTCAAGCTTATGAGAAGCTTTTCCCAAGTTTCTGAAAAGCTATCCTCAAACCTCTGAGAAGCTTCTAAGAAGTTTTCAGAAGTTTATAGGTAGCTTCCCCCAAGCTTCTAGGAAGCTTTCTTCAAGTACCAAGGAAGCTTTCTTCAAGCTTCTAGGAAGCCTTCTTTAAGCTTCTGAGAAGCTTTCATCGAGCTACTAGGAAGCTTTCTGCAAGCTTCTAGGAAGCTTTCTTCAGGCCTCTAGGAAGCTGTCTTCAAGCTTCTAGGAAGCTTTCTTCAAGCTTCTAGGAAGCTTTCTTCAAGCTTCTAGAAAGCTTTCTTCAAGCTTCTTGGAACCTTTCCTCAAGCTTTCTTCAATCTTCTAGGAAGCTTTCTTCAAGCTTCGCTTTCCCCAAGCGTCTGGAAGCTTTCACCAAGCTTCTTTGAATTTCTCCCCAAGCTCGTCATACTTATGAGAAGCTTTCGTCAAGATTCTGAGAAGTATTCGCCAAGCTTCTGAGGTTTTTTTTTTACCAAGAATCTAAGTGGCTTTCGCCAAACTTCTGAGAAGTTTTCGGCAAGCTTCTAGAAGACTTCCTTCAAGATTCTGGGATGCTTTCCCCAGGTTCGGATCGAGGGTTTTTGGTATGGGAGCAAGAAATTTTATAGTGGCAGTAGTTCAGCAATTCACTTTTTCGTTAACTTTGACAATAAAACTGTTTCTTTGAGCAATTAACTACTGAACTGAGGGATTTTTCTTGTAACGTTTTTTAGAAATAGTAGAGAGATTGCCTTGGCAGATTTCACTACTACACTAAAACCCCAATTTATACTCAAAACGAAGGAGCGCTATTTGGCAGTTGGTGCGTAAATTGGGGGTAGGTTTTTTTTCTCAACTTCAGAATAAGTTTGTGATGTTTCTACTACAACATAGACAAACTCATCACCTCACAGTTCAGACAGAGTTTGTGAAGCTTTCCAAGCTTCTGTGGAAATCTTTCAAAGCTTCTTTGGCAAGCATGCCAAGCTTTTCTGGAAAACAAGCTTTCCAAGCTTCTTTGGGAAGCTTTCCAAGCTTCTTGGGGAAGCTTTCCAAGCTTCTTTGGCAAGCATGCCAAGCATCTCTGGAAAACAAGCTTTCCTAGCTTCTTTGGGAAGCTTTCCAAGCTGGTCTGGGCAGCCCTGCAAGCTTTTCTGGGAAGCTTTCCCAACTTCTTTGTAAGGCTTTTCAAGCTTCTCTGGAAAACTTTCCAAGCTACTGTGGAAAGCTTTTCCAGCTTCTCTGGGGAGCATTTCGAGCTTCTGTTGTAAGCTTTCTAAGCTTGTCTGGGAAGCTCTTCAAACTTCTCGAGGAAGCGTTCTAAAGGTCTATGTAAAGCTTTCCAAGCTTCTCTGGGAAGTTTTTTTCCAATATTTTCTGGGAAGTTCTCCAAGCCTTTCTGGGAACATTTCCAAGCTTCTCTGGAAAGTTTGTCGAGCTTCTCTGGTGAGCGTTCCATCTTTGCAAAGATTTTCAAAGCTTCGCTGGGAATCCATTCCAAGTTTCTCTGGGAAGCCTTTCCGAGCCTCTCTGGGGAGCCTTTCCAAGCTTCTCTGGGAAGCCATTCCAAGCTTCTCTGGGAAGCCTTTCCAAGTCTCTCTGGGAAGCCTTTCCAAGCTTCTCTGGGAAGCCTTTCCAAGCTTCTCTTGGAAGCCTCTCCAAGCTTCTCTGGGAAGCCTTTCCAAGGTTCTCTGGGAAGCTTTCCAAACATCTCTGGGAAGCTTTCCAAGCTTCTCTGGGAAGCTTTCCAAGCTTCTCTGGGAAGCTTTCCAAGCTTCTCTGGGAAGCTTTCCAAGCTTCTCTGGGAAGCTATCCAAGCTTCTCTGGTAAGCATTCCAAGATTCTTTGGAAAACTTTTGAAGCCTTTCCAAGCTTCTCTGGGAAACTTCGAAGCTTCTCTGGGAATCATTCCAAGATTTTTTGGAAAACTTTTGAATCTCTGGGAAGCTTTCCAAGCTTTCAAGCATCTCTGGGAAACTTTCAAAGCTTCTCTGAGAAGATATCCGAGATTCTCGGGGAATCTTTTCAAGTTTCTCTGAAAAAACCTTCTCTGGGGAGCTTTTCAACCTTCTGGAAAGCGTTACTCAAGTTTCTGGGAACTTTTCCCCTAGTTTTTTGGAAGCTTTCCCCAAGGTTTAGGGAAGCTTTTTCCAAGCTTCAGGGAAGCTTTTTCCAAGCTTCAGGGAAGCTTTTTCCAAGCTTCAGGGAAGCTTTTTCCAAGCTTCAGGGAAGCTTTTTCCAAGCTTCTGGGAAGCTTTACCCCAACTTTTGGGTAGAGATGCTTTTGACAAGCTTCTGGGAAGCTTTCTTCAAGCTTCTGGGAAGTTTTCCGCAAGCTTCTGAACAGATTTTTCTCAAGCTTCTTGGAACATTATCACAAGCTTCTGAGAAGCTTTCGTTTCTGAGAATTTTGCCACATGCATCTGAGAAGCTTTTTCCAAGCTTCTGAGCAGCTTTCGCCAAGCTGTTGAGAAGCTTACGTTAAACTGCTGAGAAGGTTTCGTCACGCTTCTGGAGCCGGCCTTCTGAAGCTCCTGCTTTCACTTAAGTTCTGGGCAGCTTTCCACATGTTTCTAAGAACTTGTCCCCAAGCTCCTGGGAAGCTTTGCTCAAACTTCTGGGAAGCTTTCCACAAGCTTCTGGGAAGCGTTACTCAAGCCTCTGGGAAGATTTCCCTTAGTTCCTCAAGCTTCTGAGAAGTTTTCCTCAAGCTTTTGAGAAGCTTTCCCCAAGCTTTTGAGAAGCTTTCCTAAAGTTTCTGATAATTTTCCCCCATGCTTCTGAGAAGCTTTACCCAAGCTTCTGGCAAGCATTCGGCAAGCTTTTGGGAAATTTTTAACTAAGCTTCTGGTAAGCTTTCTCCAAACTTTTGGGACTTTTTTCTAAGCTTCTAGTAAGCTTTCCGCAAGCTTCTGGAAAGCTTGCCCCAAGTTTCTGAGAAGTTTTCCCCAAGCTTCTGGGAAGCTTTCCTCAAGCTTATGGGCAGCTTTCCCCAAGCTTTTGGGCAGCTTTTCCCAAGCTTTTGGGAAGCTTTTCCCAAGCTTCTGGGAAGCTTTCCCTAAGCTTCTGGGAAGCTTTCCCCAAGCTTCTGGGAAGCTTTCCCCAAGCTTCTGGGAAGCTTTCCCCAAGCTTCTGGGAAGCTTTCCCCAAGCTTCTGGGAAGCTTTTTCCAATCTTCTGGGAAGCTTTCCCCAAGCTTCTGCGAGGCTTTCCCCAAGCTTCTGGGAAGATTTCCCCAAGCTTCTGGGAAGCTTTCATCAAGCTTCTGGGAAGCTTTCATCAAGCTTCTGGGAAGCTTTCCCCAAGCTTCTGGGATGCTTTCCCCAAGCTTCTGGAAAGCTTTCTCCAAGCTTCTGGGAAACTTTTCCCAAGCTTCTGGGAAGCTTTCCCCAAGCTTCTGGGAAGCTTCCCCCAAGCTTCTGGGAAGCTTTCCCCAAACTTCTTTGAGATTTTCCACAAGCTTCTGACAAGCTCTCTGATATCCCAGAAGAGGATCGCAACCTTTGGTTTGAGAACCTCCGCTCTAATGCCAGTAAATCGCACTTTGCAGAACCCTCCTCGCGAGCAGTTCGTTGCATTACGAGTTGATTGTGATTCCGGACGGCCCACAAAGAGAGTGGCCTCTGTGTGGCTTCCAGAAAATTGCGCGATTTAATCGAGAAGGCCTAAATTACCTTCAACCGAGCCGGCCTGCGAACGACGACCAAAGACAACCAAAGACGGCAGCGGCAGCAGCCAAGTGTTCCGGCAAACACGTTTTTAATTTTAAAATTTCAATTACGATCGCGTTCGATCCATGAAAACGGTTGGCTTCTTTCTCCTCGCTCCCTTTGACGCTAAATGTGAGTTCGACTTCAATGAGAATGGTTTGCGGCATGTGAAAGGAGTAGGAAGGGGGAGGAAACTCAGCAAAACAACGCCAGCAAAACAAAAACACATCTTTCTTCAGCGATCTTTTCGACGTCGTCGTCGCGGACGGATGGGATGCCCGCCTTGGTTGGTTGTAGCGGGACCTTTTCCAACGAATCGACAGGTACCTTCAGCAGACCAATCGCGGTGGTGGTGTGGACGTGAATCTACTACCGACCGACCGACAACTGATCAAACTCCCGGTCCGCGTCGAGCGTTGTTGATTTGCGCGCAACTCCAAACGAAACGTGATGCTATGGGAAGCTGCAATCTACCACGAAAGCGCTGCGTACACAGTAGAAAAAGTGGTAAAAATGATCACGATCATTTTAGAAGCAGAAAAAAAGCTATCGCAGCGACGGATTTAAAAAAGAAAAACTTTTCTTTCGGGGTTCAAACTATGCCCTGGTAACAATTTGATGCTGTACAAACGTTTTTTCAACTATTTTAAAGCAGCCATTATTTGAACAAAAGCTAAGCACAAGTGGTACAATCCATTACTCAGCCCCTAAACATCTAACTTTGGTGATTTTATTCACTTTTGGGCTGATTTAAAGTTAATTGAAAGGCTGATTAAGGGTTTAATATGCGCTTAATCAGTCTTGAAAAATTGATTTATTTTGGTTAAAAATAAAAAAAAAACACTTTCCTAAGCATTGTATTCTATTTGCGGCTTTCTATTTCCAGAAGAGATGTTAAGGAATTTATAAATTATTCTATGGGAAAACTGGGATTTGAACTCGGACCTCCTGATCTATAGTCACTCACCTTAGCACCTACACCACACACAATTCAGGGCAAACATGTCTAAAGGTCCTATCTGCAGAAGAGAGGTTCTCTTTGGTTTCCCTCTCTTTCGTTAATATCTCAGCTGTTTGTTCGTATTATGATTGTCTCCTTGCATTGAACGATGGTCGAAACAATCGTCTTTTGATTTGTACTGCAAAAATAGTTGAAAAGTGTACCATTACATTGCAATAATTAAAAGAGAAAGTGAACAAAGAGAGCCTCTCAAATGCAGATAGGACCTATTGAAATGATTGACCTGAATTGTAAACATATTCTTGAAAATGAAGGCTGAAGATGCGTTCAGGATTCTACGAAAACATTGTTTTGGTCAGCTATCAAAAATTATTTGATTAGAGGTTGAACAACAGATGATTAATTCTGCATGTTGATGTCTATTTTAAAGTTGGTTAAATAATATTCTATTCAACTTGATATTCAGCCATCCATGTATTACTGATTAATGAGATTGAACAAGCCATACTTCAGACCAATATTCAGCTATCATTGTGTTCAGTCACTGACACCATTAACCAGCCAATGTTCAGCTAATACTCTCACTGTCCAGCATTCTTTGTTACTTGGTTTTTGCTGTGTCAGAACCGAGCGAAAGGCTGTGTGGAAAAGTTAATTTACGACGCGACGCGATCTTGAACACTTGATCTTCACCGACGGACCGACCGACCAACGAGTACGCCAGTCAGTGGTGGCGATCACGCGCAGTCGAATGGATCGATCATTTCCGGTCCCAGCTGCTTTTGACGATTGGAGGAAAGTTTCCTAATTAATTTTAACTCAACAGCTACAAGCACAAGGTAGTCAGAAGCCAATCAACCTCGAAAAAACCTATGGCAACAGCCAATCGAGTGTGGTGTAATTCTTCCGGTGAAGGTTGTTCCCGGCTTCCGACCTAGATTCTCACGACAGCCCGACAGACGACGATCGGTCAAACGCTTGTTAAACGGAGAGACGAAGAGTTCATAGAAAACCACTCGATGTCAGCAGCGATGTAGCGCGGGTCCGAGCTTTTGTTTTGTTTACCGAAGGCTGTCTTCGGGTGGTGCGCTGCGCCACCACTCGATCGATCCATCGACTGACCGATCATTGCAAGCATTGTTTGACCACTTCGGCTTCGGCAGCTCCCGCTGCTTGCTGCTCCCGACGCACACGGTCATTGTTTAGTTAATATGCGACACGTGATCGAAATGCAGAACGCGCTGGTTGAAGTTTTTGTTTGTCGAAAGCGAAATGCCCTAAGATGTCACGAGAGCGTCCGGTGGATGGTGTAGCGAAGGCGGGTCGCGATCGCGAAGAACAAACACGATGACCGCGCACGGGTCCGCTATGGACTACGACGGCACTCGATCACAGAGGGGGGAAGTTGATTGAAAGTACGGACACGTATCGACCGTTGACAGGAGGAATTATGATCACTTTGTTGGTAAATAATAATATTGGTTTATGAGGCAGGCCTGGTCCGCGGACGCAGGTTCCTCCACTAGCTCATTGGCAGCTTCGATAGATGCAATGATTGACTGAATAGTTTTAAACGATTCTACTGGACTGCACTTGGTGCGGAGTTGTGGTGTTTTGAGTACCACTGGAATGCTGTTAATTTTATCGGAAAATATTAAAAATAAACAAATAGAATGAATATTTAAAAACCCAGTTGCATAGTGCTTGCGATAATCTACTAAGGAGCTTAAATTGCACTGCTTATTAGAACTCTAAAGAGGCTTGGAAATAGCTCGCCTGAGGCCAGGGAACATCTGTTCTGTGGCTTAAATGGTTAAAGCGCCGGTCTAGTGAATACGGAGTCGTGGGTTCATATCTCATCAGAACTCGTTTTTTTTACAATTTCATCTCTGTTTCATTTAATTAGGATCTTTGGTAAACTTTACAGGAAATTGATTCCCGAATTTCTCCGGGAACTGAATTTTTCCACACTCTAAAACTTACGAAATTGCCAGACGATTGACGCCTCTAACCGTACGGTCACGAAGCCCACAAACTATTAGCACCACTGCCACAATTTTTTCGGTTTCAGAGGCGTTTCAGGGGCGTTCCAGTTCCAGGAGTGTTCCGCACGGTCTAATGGGATTTAGAGGGATTTTAGGGGTGTTCTGTAGGTTTCTGGAGGTTTCAAGATGTTCTAATTGTTCTAGTAGTGTTGTAGGAGATCTGTGGGGGCTTCAAAAGGGTCAAGCACGTTCCAAAAGGTTTGAAGTGCTTTCTAAAGAGTTCTAGGGGTGTTCTAGAATGTTTCCGGGGGTTACAGCGCCGTTTCATGGGATTTCAAGAGATTTCATGGGTATTATAGGCGATTTTAGGTGGTTCCGGGAGATTCTAGGAGCATTTCAGGGGATTTCAGAGCCGTTTCAGGGTGGCTCCATGGGCATAGAGCGTCACAGGCAACTTCAGGTGCTTTCAAGGGCGTTACAGGAAGTTTCAAGGCGTTTCAGGAGACCTCAGGGGCATTTCAGGGGGTTTCAGTGGGTTTCAATGTCGTTACAAGGGGTTTCAATGAGTCTCAGGGGGGTCAGAGGTATTCATACAGTTTCCGGTGGACTTTCGGGGGTTACGCCCTAGAAACCCGAGGGTATTCAAACGCTTGAAACACATCGAAATCTCTTGCCATCCCAAGTAACCAGAAGTTCAGATAAGAGGGTGCTTTATGAGCTAAGCAGCTTGCTGGAGGATGTTCTTTAGCCTTCTAAGCAGCTTCATTTTTAAGCAATTTCGGAACTTGAAAGTTCACATAAGGAAGCTTGTTAGCCTGCTTTGCAGCTTCTGATGGAACTTCTCAAAATGAATGAAAAAGAAAACAAAACTGTAGGGAATCGCGCCACTTGGGCGGTGGCTTCTATATTCGTCTGTTTTCCACTGTAACTCAGTCAAATTTGAACCAATTGACACAACTTTTGGAATGTGGTGAGATAGGTATAGTATCTGCCCATGTACAACATTTCAAGTCAATTGGTTCAAAATTGACTAAGTTATAGTGGAAAACAGACGAATATAGAAGCCACCGCCCAAGTGGCGCGATATCCTACACAGATCGAAAAAAGTGTGTAAAATTCTGTGACATATGATGCACATATTTGGAGCGTGGGATATCGCAGAAGTTTACATGACATATCATGTAAAGTTCATGAAATATCATGTAAACTTCCATTATATGTCATGTAATTCAGCATGACTCTGAGAGTTTACATGACATATAACACAAATTTACATGATATATCATGTAAACCATCAAAACACTAAGTTTACATGACTAAAATGAAGTTTACATGACGTGTAAACCTCATTATTTTTATCTGTGTACTTTCTAGATTCACTACAGCCTGTGTTAATTCATGTATTACCTAAAACATGACCAACTTTACTGTACATGGCACACTCCTACTGCCGTACCGCTGCGCTGCTGTAGATACTTGTTGTGGCAAAGTTAACTGTGCTACTGCGCAAGTGTACAAATCTAGGCGTCGACGAAGCATTGATCTAAGTCGGATTTCACCCCCATTGTACTTCATCACATTTGTGGTATTGGGGTAACGTGTAGGGCTCTCACTCACAGGCTTCCGGTGCGAATCCGGTGGGTACCCTTTCAATCCATTAATTTGGTAAATTCGATGAACTATTAGTATTCATGAAAATTTACAAATAAAGTTATTTTTGCTAAAATGAAAAAAAAATCCATAGCATAACAAGTGACTGAAATGAACTTCTACGAACTTGAAAGTTCCGACAAAGTTCCGAGTAGCATCTTAAGCAGCTTTCAAGCTGCTTAAGAGGCTAACAATGAGCCTCGCCCGAACTTGTGTGCGAAGTTCCAGCAAGGCTCATTGTTAGCCTCTTAAGTAGACAGAAAATTCCATTCGGAGCTTTATTTGAACCTCGTGGTACTTGAAAGTGCATTTCGTCATGGGAAGCGGAACACTTGGTTACTTGGGATACCTTCCTCAAGCGCCCTGAAACCACCTGAAATCCCCTAGAACACCTTATAATGCCTTTAAATTATTCTGAAAAGAACCAAGAACCTTGAAACGTCCTGAAACGGCTTCTGAATCTCCCTGAAACAACATCCTCGAGAACATCCTGTAACCGCTAGAAACACCTTCCAAATTTCCCAGAATCCCCTAAAACCACCCAAAAAAACGTCATGAAAAGCCTTGAAACTCCTCTGAAAACCTCCTGAAACTTCCTTGAGTCCCCTGCACTTTCCCTACAGAAATTCCTTGAAAAGTATAGGTACTGATATATATCTGAAACCTCCCTTAGGAGCTCCTTATACCCCTCAGGAATCATTCCGAAACCCTTCTGAAAGTTTTCTCTACGATTCCTAATTTAATTCTTGCTGAGAAACCTCCAGGCAAACATCCAGGTATTTCTCCAAGAGCCCTGAAAAACAATTCTCCAGGAGTTCCATTAGGAATTCTTCTAAGGATTTCTTCAGAAACTTCTCCGAGAACTCCTTCGGTAAGTCATCCTAGGATTTTATTCAAGAAGTTCGCAAATAATTCCTACAGAAGTCCTGCAATGATACCTTCTGGAAGTCCTCTAGTACTCCTTCAGAAAGCCTTCCAAGGATTCCTACACAATTGTAAAAAAAAAAAAATCATCGATAAAGATTCTGTCAGAAGTTTTTGCAAATATTAATGCAGGATAGCATTAGGAATTTCTGCAAAAAAACATTAGAAATTCCTCCTCTCATTTGAAAGATTAATCATTCAAGAAATCAGCCTTCACGAATGCCTCCCAGAGTTTTTTTCCGATACTTCTCCACGAAATTTTTAAGGGATTCCTGCGGAATTTCTTCAAATAATACCTTATTTAATGATCCCTTCAGGAACGCTTTCAAAGATTTATTCGAAACTTCTGCCAAGAAATCCCAAAACAATGCTGGAACGAGCTATTCAGATTACATACAAAGTTCATGTCTTCAGCAAAGTTGTTCAGAAGAGGTTGCTTCTGGAGTTCTTCATGGTATTTCTCCTGTACTTCTTCTGGAAATTTCATCTGTGGTTTCCTCTACGATTCCTACTTTAACTTTTGATGATGTCACTCCAGGCCAGGGATGCCAGATGATTTTTTTAAAAATCTGTATCACAAATTTCAAAGATCTGTATCCCATACCAAAATAAAATAGCCCTTCCAAATCAAAAATCTGTATTTCATATAAAACGTATGCCCTAAAAGCTGTATAATACAGATAAATCTTTACATATGACATCCCTGCTCCAGGCACACATCCAGGTTTTTCTCCAAGAGCCCTGGAAAACAATTTCTTCAGAAACTTCTCCAAGGATTCTTTAGAGAAGATCTCCAAGGATTTCTTCAGGATGTCCTCAAAGAACTCCTACAGAATGTTTTTCAAGAATAGCTTCATGAACTCCTCCAAAAACCGTTACAAGAATTGTTCCAAAGATTTCTTCTACAATTCCTTTGACAATTCCTTCAAAAAAAAATCTTTCAAAAAAAAATCTTTCAAAAAATGTTGCAAGGCTTCATTCATGAATTCATACAAGGGTTGCGGTAGGAGATTCTGCCAAAATCCATCAGAAATTCCTTTCGTATTCTTCCGGGAAATCTTCCAAGAAATCATCTTTCAGGAATTCCTTCAAGAGTTGCTTCACGACCCGACTAAAACATTCTAACAAAAATATAACATAATTATAACAAACCATAATTTAATCATGTTTAACATCACTGGTGTTTAAAAATATTATAACTCAATTGTATCATATTATGTTAAAACTGTTGTTCAATAACTCATTGTGCAATAATTTAGTTCTGATTCTTTGACATTCAGAACATCATTTTACACAATTGTATCAGAATATGATAGAAACTAGTTTTCTTGAAGCTAAAATTTATATCATATTGTGTTACAATTCTGTTCTGATTATAACAAAATAGGTTATTATTTTGATTAGACCGGTGTACTTTATGTTACAGTTTTAGTTGGTTTAACATCATCCTGCATGTAGATTATAACAAAATAAGTTATAGAACAATTGCATAACACAATGTGTTATAAACTTGATATATTTTTCTAGTCGGGGAGTTCCTCCCAGAAATCGTTCCGAAACTACTCCATGAAATTTGTCGGGGAGTCCTGCGTGTTTTCAAATGTTTCCTTATTCAATGACTCCTTCAGGAACGCTTTCGAGGATTTGTTCGAAATTTTTGCCAAGGAATACCTATAGAATGCTTGTTTGTAAAAGTTCTAGTGCTAGTTATTCAGGTCACCTTTAGAGTTCATGTCTTCAGCAATGTTCTACAAGGGTACTTTCAGAGGTTGCTCCTAGAGTTTTGCATGATATTTCCTGTAATTCTTCTGAAGAGAGATCTCCAGAGATCTCTCCGAATGTTTCCACTATGATTTCTACTTTAATTCCTGCTGAAAACATCTAGGTATTTCTCAAATAACCTCGAAACAGAATTATCCTGAAGTTGCTTCAGGGATTCTGGTTGGAGTTTCTCCAGAGATTGCTTTGGAACTTTCTTCAAGGATTTCTTCAGAAACTTTCACAAGGACTTCTTCGGGATGTCCTCAATGAATGATGTCCTGAAAGAATTCCTACAACAAGTCCTCCAATGCTTTCTTCAAGCACTCCTCCCGAAAAGCCTCCAAGGATTCCTACGGAAATGTTCCAAGGATTTTTTCAACGCGGGTCTTCAAAAGTTCTATTAAAAATTTAAAAAAATCATGGCATCCTACACATTTTTTTTCAAAAAGTACCTGCGATGAAACCCTTTAGGAACGCTTCCAAGTATTTATTCGAAAATTATGCCAAGGAATCATCATAGAATGCTCCAATAATTCCAAACGGAATTCTCCAAGGAATCCTGCAGGAGTTTCTCTACTTCTCTACGTACTTTAACCCTTTGAAGCCGGATTTTTTTTCCAAGCGGTATTATAGAGTTTTTTTTACATGTTTCTGTAGTTTTGGTGCTCAACAGCATAAATAGGGTATAACATGATGTGGAATATTTTTTCTGAATATCCTAGGTCATATTCTCGAGTTGAGATCCTAAAGTCTACGGGTGTAGCAGTAACTTTTTTAATTATACAAAACAAGAATTTGTAATCTATCATGTCCAGTAAATAATAGTCTTCTGAAAGTTCAATAGGCAGTATCAGATCAATCGGGATATCCTAGGTCATCCAAACTGTTTTTGAGTTTCGATTCTAAAGTCTACAGGTGTAACGGTAGCTACTTTCATTATACAAAACAATGATTTGTAATCTATCATGTTCAGCAAGTCTTCTGAAAGTTCAATAGACAGTACTAGATCAGTCATCAGATTTCCTAGGTCATCCAAACTGTTCTGGAGTTTAGAACCTAAAGTCTACGGATGTAACGGTAACTTCTTTCATTATACAAAGCTACGTTTTGTAATTTGTCATATCCAGTAAGTTTTCTGAAAGTTCAATAGACAATATCGGATCAATCGGAATATCCTAGGTCATCCAAACTGTTCTGGAGTTTAGATCCCAGAGTCTACGGGTGTAACGATAACTTTTTTATATGCACAAAGCTACGATTTGTAATCTATCATGTCCGGTAAGTCTTCTAAAAGCACAATAGACAGCATCAACCTTTGTAGCAGATGAAAAGTTTTACTATTCTATTGTCAAACTGTATAAATGGGGTTTCGTTTAACCGCATTTCCTGTTAGATTGAGTATACAAACCTATGACGGTCTATTCATGTACTAAATTCTAAACTGATGGGTTTGCTTTGTAAACTTTTCAATTCCCGCAAAGCCCCAACATTGTACTGGACTGGAACTGCCCAGCGAGCACCGCAAATCATCTCAATCTTGACACGTCCACACAAAAGACTCCCGAAGATCAATCAGAATCAGACCGTCCATCACAGCTAGAGCAGTTTGTGTGCGCCCGCGTCTTGCATAACATTGATTATGGTACCAACAACGGCCCGAACCACTGCCAATGTGTCTACTAGCTACAGTCAGCCGTTGGACCGTTATGCTCGCGCGCGCTCGCCTGCGACTCGGAGCAGTTTATTGGCAGATGAAGAAAAGACCCCGTCAATCATTAGTTCGCTCTCCACTACTGTGGTGGAAGGTGGAACGGACCCGTACCATGGTTTAGGTTGTGCTTAGGCTGCCTAATTATTGCCCTATTCCCGGACAAACCAATAAAGCAGCAACGGTGCGGTCTTAAAGTCATAGGCTCCCGTCAAAAGACCCACGTGAGCAGCAGCTCCGACCAGCGCAGAAATTGGAAAAAATCGTCTAATGACTACATTGAAGAGCATGGGCCGAGTTCCGTAGCGATTGAGTAACAATCTATAGATCGGTCGATCGATCGATCGACCGATCGATCTATCCAACAAAATCACTACCCCCAAAGCCTACCAGCGTACCTAATGAAATGTAATTATTTCTCTTGGCAGCTGCCTCCGCGGTCCATTCTTCGCCCCTCAACACTTGGCCCCGTGCACACTGAAAGACCATTTTTTTGTTTGAACTTGCAACCTCCAGTTTAGTCGATTTTGGGCTTATCGCGTCGACGATCTTGGTCTTTTACCAGACAAACGAGATACGATCTCTGCTCAACGGCCGATTGACATGATTACTTCCTTCGCCAGCTCCTCCTTCCTCTGTTTTTCTTGTCCATCAGTTTACATCATCGCCGACTTGAACCTCATTAGTGTCTTCATACGTCTAAAAAGCATTACCGCTAACAGTTGGACTTCAATTATGGATATGTCGTTCACCCAAATGAACTGAGTTATGACGAGCTTTTAGCCCACAAAGGGTTCGTCACTTGCAACCCATTGAAGTCTTTCTCTTAAAATCGCTTCCACCCGCAAGGCAGTTGCAAATCTTCCTAACCGGTAACCGTCTCAAACAAAAATTTGCATAAAATATGATTTATTGCGACTCCCTGCTTGATTGGTCACAACTTTATCGCGCGCCACAGAAGAACATTCCTCGCATGCTGCCGCTGTACCTGATTAAGCGACGAACCTAATTTGCATTTAGCACGGGTCTCCCCGTCGTCATTCGTCACACAATAGAGCGGTTTCAAATTGGCCATTCGCTTACGCGCCGTAACGATCCATTTCCCGGGTCCAGCTCCAGCTCCAACTATAGTTCCATTCCACCACCGTTCGGGTGACGACCGCCGCAGCTGACGTGATTTTACGCTTTAATTTCTAATTATCTTCTGGGACCTGGGCGTTCTAGGCTAGCCGTGCCGCGCTGCGCCACCACCGCCCAGAGCTTTTTGACTAGATCATCGCACCTTGCTCTAGGATAAATGGACACCCGCCGGCTGGCTGGCCACTTGCTGCTCATGTTAATTAGTTTAGTCGAGAGAGAGCCCCCCAGGTCCAATTTCGTTTGCATCCGATCCATTCGGCTGTCCGTCATCTGTCGTGGCGGCTGCTGTTTGGCTGAGTTCGGAGGGGGTGCGCGGTATCTATTGCGTCTAATCCAACCGGATTATAGTCGGGTCGAAATTGATTAGTTCTGGTTGATCGATGTTCATTTGGGCTATTAAAAGGCGGGCGGGGACTGAAGGAAAGGTATTTTGACGAATTCTGTTTTGCTCAAAACACGGGCATTTAGGAAGCTTCTATGTTTTTTTTCGACCTATGAGATAAAGATGAATAAAACTCAGTACCAGCAGATTAGTCAACACTAGTTCAGAAATCTCAGAAATGTATTTTTCAAACAAAAGCTTGTAAAATGCTTTTCCACAAAAACGCTTCAGCAATTAAAAAAAAACTATCTAAAAGCTTGGGAAAAGCTTTCCAGATATTGGGAAACAGCTTTTTGAAAGCTTCTCAGATGTTTGAAAAGGCTTCCTTTTTGGCTTGCTCAGAAGGCGAGGTAAGGAAAAAGTTTCCTAGAATCTGGTTTAATTGAGGAATAGGGAAGACCATGTGAAAATATTTTCTGAAGCACTGGAAAAGTTTCCCTGAAGCATGGGTAAAGCTTTCTAGAAACTTGTAAAAAAGATTATCAAAATCTTGGTAACATTTCGAGGCAAGCTTTCCAGAAACTTCGGAAAACCTTCCTAGAATCTTCAGAAAAGCTTCCCAGGAACTTGGGGCTTCCTTAGGGGAAGCTTCCCAGGAGCTTCGGGAAAGCTTTCCAGAAGCTTCGGAGTGCTACCCAAAAGCTTCGAGAAGGCATCCCAGAAGCTTTGGGAAGAGCTTCCCAGAATCTAATTAAAGCTCAGGAAAAGCTTCCCATAAGCTTCGGGAAAGCTTGCCAGAAGCTTCGAGGAAGCTTCCCAGAAGTTTTGGGGAAGCTCCTCAGATGCTTCGGAAAAGTTTCCCAGAAGCTCTGGAAAAGCTTCCCAGAAGCTTCGGAAAAGCTTCCCAGAAGCTTCGGAAAAGCTTCCCAGAAGCTTCGGAAAAGCTTCCCAGAAGCTTCGGAAAAGCTTCCCAGAAGCTTCGGAAAAGCTTCCCAGAAGCTTCGGAAAAGCTTCCCAGAAGCTTCGGAAAAGCTTCCCAGAAGCTTCGGAAAAGTTCTCCACAAGCTCTGGAAAAGCTTCCCAGAAGCTTCGGAAAATCTTCCCAGAAGCTTCAGAAAATCTTCCCAGAAGCTTCGGAAAATCTTCCCAGAAGCTTCGGAAAATCTTCCCAGAATCTTCGGAAAATCTTCCCAGAAGCTTCGGAAAATCTTCCCAGAAGCTTCGGAAAATCTTCCCAGAAGCTTCGGAAAATCTTCCATGAAGCTTCGGAAAATCTTCCCAGAAGCTTCGGAAAATCTTCCCAGAAGCTTCGGAAAATCTTCCCAGAAGCTTCGGAAAATTGTTGTGGGCTTCGTGGCCGTGCGGTTAGCGGCGGCAGTCGTCTAGGCGTATCGTAAGCCACGGAGTGTGGGTTCGATTCCCGCTCCAGTCGGTGGAAACTTTTCGTCAAACGAAAAATTCTTCACTGGGCCACTGGGTGTTCTGTGTGTTGTCCGTTGTCTAGTGTAAGTAATGTGTTCAGTCTGTGCAGCCTCTGGCTGAAGACGGTGTGAATAGTCTTTTAAAATCTTCCCAGAAGCTTCGGAAAATCTTCCCAGAAGCTTCGGAAAAGCATCCTGGAAGCATCGGAAAAGCGTCCCAGAAGCTTCTTTAAAACTTGAAAAAGTTTAAGAAGAACTTTCCATGAGTTTCAAAATAGCTTTTCAGAAGCCTGGGGACAGTTTTGAGGAGCGAAGAAAAAGCTGACCAGATGCTAGTGAAAGACTTCCCAGAACCTAGTGAGAAGTTCCCTAAAAGCTTAGGAAAAGCGTCGCAGAAGCTTCGCGAAAGCTTCCCATAAACTTCGGGAAAGCTACCCAGAAATTTCGGGAAAGATCCCTGGAAGAATCGGGAAACCTTCCTAGAGAGGTCGGGAATGTTTCCTAGAGGCATCGGTAAAGCTTCCTAGTTTCCTAGGGCTGAAAATCTCAAAAATAAAGACAAAAAAATCCAGAAGTTTAAGGAAAGCTTTACAAAAGTTCGGGAAAGCCTCCCAGAAGCTTCGGGAAAGTTTTTAAAAAGTATCAGGAAAGTTTCTCAGAAGCATTGGAAAAGCTACGCCGAAGCATCGGAAAAGCTTCCCAGAAAGCTTCCCAGATGGTTCGGGAAAGCTTTCCAGAAGCTTCGAGAACGATTCTCAGAAGCTTCGGGAAAACTTTTCAAACGATTCGGATAAACTTCCCAGAAGCTTGTGGAAATCTTCCTAGAAGCTTCGGGAAAGCTTAGGGAAAGCTATCTAGTGGCTTCCCAGAAGCTTCTCAGAATCTTCGAAAAAGCTTCCCATAAGTTTGCAAAAGGTTTCCCAGAAGTTTAGGAAAAGCCATCCAGACTATTACGGAAAGCTTCCAAAAATTTTCGGGAAAGCATCTTAGAAGTTTGGGGAATTCTTCCAAGAAGCTTCGGAAATATACCCCAAATGGTTCGGAAAAGCTTCCCAGTAGTTTGGGAAAAGCTTCCCAGAAGCTTATGAAAAGCTTCCCTGCAGCTTGTGAAAAGCTTCCCAGAGGCTTGAAGGCCCGGATTAAGGATTGTGGGGGCCCGGGGCCAGAGTGGATGTGGGTGGAGGCCCCTCGGAGGTACAAAAGCAAATAAGCAAATAAGCTTTTCTTTGTTTTTGTTGATGTTTAGCAAGCAAAAAGGTTTTTGTGGGGGGCCCTGGCCCCCCCGGCCCCCCTTACATCGGGCCCTGGGTTTGAGGAACCTTCCCAGAAGCTTGGGAAAATCTTCACAGAAGCTTAGGAAAAGTTTCTCACAAGCTTTAGAAAAGCTTCTCACAAGCTTGGGAAAAGCTTTGTTAAGCTTTGTTACTTGAGAAAAACACCTCAGAGGCTTGGAGTAAACTTCCCAAGCATGGACAAAGATTTTTAGCATCTTAGGGAAAGCTACTCAGAAGCTTGGGAAAGCTTTCCTTCAGCTTGGGTGAAACTTCCTAGAAGCTTGGGAAACGCTTCTCTTAGGGAGTTTTCCAGAAGCTCCAGGATTTTTTCTCAGAAACTTGGGGAAGGCTTCTAGTCTAGTCTAGTCTAGTCTACACATACACAGCCATTCATTGAAAGAATTCTGGAAAATGAAAGATCCAACTAATTCTACCATTTTTCTTGTCATTATTAATACGTGTAGTACATCAGAAGTGCATTACAAGCGGCCAGGCCTACTGTGCAGCGTTATTGGTTTTACAAGAATGCTATAGAGTGGGGCCATCTCGTACCAACCGCTCAGCCTATTTAAAAGCAAAAAAACTTTGAAAATCGGTGGGGGTGATGATGCTAAGAAGGTTAATGTCACCCCTTGGTCCTTAGCTTCCTGGGATGGAACACAGGTATTTACTCTGCATCCTGGCCCTTATGCTTAGGCTTAAGCGCCATTACTCGCTCTCAGAAACTTGGGGAAAGCTTTATAGCAAAAGCTCCCAGAAGTTTTAGAAAAGTTCTCCAAAAGTTTTAGTTTCTTAGGGAGCTTTGAAAAACTTTTTTCATGAGCTTGCAAAGTGCTGGCTTGAAAGCTTTGAAAGCTTGACATAAATACTTTTCAGATTCTAACAGAGAAACTATTAAGTGGCTATGAGAAAAGTTTTATGGAAGCTTCCTTAAAACCTTGGGATTTATCTAGTCTTTCAAGCTTTCCAGCCTCATGTGAAAAAGTTTTCCAGGAGCTTGCTTGAAGTTGCCTCGGGCATCGTTCAACCTGTTTTGAAGAGCTTTTCTCATATGCTTTCAGGTAGTTTTTCTGATAGTACCAAAAGCAGATTTCAAAGCTTTATTAAAACTACTCTCAAGTCTAGGCATGAGTTATTGAAGTTGTTAGCAAGTATCACGTGAACAATGTAAATCAATTTGAAAAGATTGTTTCCAATTGTGATTTTTGTTTTGCTTTGAAACCATTGATGAAATATGAATAGTTCAACCGACTCAAAGACCTCTTCAAAACCGGTTCAAATCCGTGATAAGCCTATTTGAGCACCCATTCTAATGAGAGGCAGCTCCATTGTTACCGCCTAACATGCATACAAAATCCAATTTTCCCCGTTTTTGATCACCCAAAAAACCAGTCAAAGGAAGGTAGTGGCTCGCTTGGATGGCAGTGGCTGCGACCATAACCCGTCCGTGTTTCGCTCCAGATCCAATCCATTTAGAATCATTAGCGCTGGAAAGCGCGGACTCCATTCTTCTTCCTTCTTCCATTCCTCTGGGTGATCAATAATAAATGAACGCTTTTCCCCCGTGGATCTTCACCTGTGTGGCGGCCCGGTAGGCTCCAATCGGTTCAGAAAATCAATCGATTTGCTCTCTGGCAGGCAGCATTCCATGCTTTCAGCACCCCGATCTCGAATGCGATCATTAGTGCGTGGTGCGATTTTCGCCCTGCTCATCTCTCATCATCAACATCATCGCCGGCCGGGGCAGCGATCATTATCATCGTGTGGTGGTGTGGTGAGCCTGGCGTGCTCGGTGTCATCCTAAATGGGTGGCTAAGCGCTCTCTCGCTGACCAGTCAGCTCGATTGATCGATGCAGATCGGTTAGAATTGGGCGATTTTATGCGGTAGTGGTTTTATTGAGACTTTAAAGCAGTTTTATACCCATTTTTGGTGAATAAAACCGTAATAAAACCTAATGTGTCATTACCAAACAAGATTTAATAGAAAAGCTTTTGATTAAATATCTAAAAGCGAATGTGGATTTATCATGGTTTGAAAGCAGTTTTGAAAACCAGTTTTGATCACTAAAACCACGATAAAACCACGATATGTGAAAGTGCATGAGCGATTCACAAAATATCTCAGAATCTTCTAATTCTACTGGATTAAGTTTTCATCGAATACACACAAAATCGCCCAATGCTGCGATTCGATCAACTCGCGAAGAGTATTTTGACTGCGAACCCATGGGCAGCTATAGGCATCAGGTCGGAAGATGATTAATTTGAATATGCGCAGCCAATCCTAGTTCGATCGTAGCCGCGCGGGATCTATTAAGAAAAATGAGCCATTTGACAGTATCGAGATTGATTTCGCTCCGCACCTCGCTCGACTAGGGTCCGTCCGATGATCAGCAGTGCAAACCTAGCTAGGTGATGGACCTCAGGGCTTCTCAGGCATGCTAATAGAGACGGACGCTAATGATGATTGGGAACCATTTTGGAGCAATTAATCTTACGTCAGTCTATGGACGGCAGCGCGCGGACCGGCAGCGTATCGCTATGGTGTGAGTGTGGGCGAAGTCCGAGAGCTGTGGCCGTTCATTATCCGAAAAATAAATAGCCCAACTGATTGGCTTCATTAGGAAGGGGACGCAGAGGTCTAGGAGGGAAGCCTTACAGCTCGAGTGAATCTTTTCAAGACGCGATCTTCGACGAGGAAGGCTTGGGTTTCAAATTTCATCACGACATCGGACGGTGAATTGCATTCGCTCCATAGGTGGTGGCTCGGATGTCACTCTTCTTCCTCGGTATGGGAAAAATGTGCCATATGGGCTTGAGCTGGTAAAATATTAGCTTAGGATGCGAAGCGAACAACTTAATGCCAGCCAAAATCCAATGTGTGTAATGATTTAGCATCGCAATCATTGCACAAATCTGTCTCTAATAGTCTATTCAAATTATTCAGAAGCTCTCATCAGTGTCAGTCCGGATTTATCCGCCCACCGATCGTTTTCGGAGCGGAATAAACATGGATGCATTCACCTTTGGGCGGATCAAACTTTCGTAGGTTTTTTGCTCGGAAAAAAATTCTTGTAATTCTTCCAGGAATTCATTCTGGAAATCCTCCTGGAATTCCCCCTGGAAGTTCTCCTGGAAATCATCCTGGAAATCCTCCTAGGATTCCTCCTGCAATTCCACCCGGAATTCCTCCTGGAACTCTTCCTGGAATTCCCCTGGAAGAATTCTAGGAAGAATCCCTGGAGGAATTGAATTGTTCCAATAGGAATTACTAAAAAAAATCCAGGAGGATTTTTCGATTCCTCCAGGTACTCCTCCTGGAATTCATCCAGGAACTACTCCTGGAATTCCTTCAGGAACTCCTCCTGGAATTCCTCCAGGAATTCCTCCTGGAATTCCTCCAGGAATTCCTCCTGGAATTCCTCCAGGAATTCCTCCATGAATTCCTCCTGGCATTCCTTCGGGAATTCCTCCTGGAATTCCTTCGGGAATTCCTCCTGAAATTCCTCCGGGAATTCCTCCTGGAATCCCTCCAGGAACTCCTCCTGGAATTCCCTCAAGGATTCCTCCAGGAATTCCTCCTGGAATTTTTCCTGGAAATCTCCAGGAATTTCTCCCGGGAATCCTCCGGGATTTCCTCCTGGGATTGCTGCTGGAATCCCTCTTGTAATTACTCCAGAAATTCCTCCCAGAATGCCTTCTGGAATTCCTCCGCAAATTTATTCTGGAATTACTTCAGGGAATTCGCTTGGAATATATACATCGGTTCCTCCAGAAATTCATCCTGGAATTCATCCAAGGATTTCACCTGTAAATCTTCATAGATTTTTACAGTTTTCAACTAATTCCATCAGTATTCTTCAACTAACAAAAAGTAACGAAACCCGTCCCTACGCAGCATCTTGTTCGTCTTCTTCCCATTCCTCTACTAGAAACCCCAAAACCTCACTGGACTTTTTAGTTCAAACCCTCGAGAAAAAAAGCGTGACAGCGTCCAGTGGCAATCAGTCATTCACAGTCACCTTCCACCTTCTTCTTCGCCTATTTAGCCTACCACACTACACGCTTGCTCGATGCTCGAAATAGCTACTCCAAGGGGGGTCATCTATGATCTTTCAGGTGGGCGACCCCAAGCCAAACTGAGACCAAACCTGTGCTGCGTGGACCAGGCCGACCGAACGAAACTTCCTCCTCCCATTTTCGGTCTTCTTCCAAGCGCTACTCCGCGTATGATCGCGGGAACTGCCCGTCACAGAGAGGGAGCTATCAATTTAATAATTTTATTTCTACCCAAGCGAGGGAGAGAGAGCGGGCGCGCGCGCCCGCGAAGGGGCCCGTGAAACTGTCAGAGGTCATTAGCATATGTGGGACCCACGACCGAAATCCACAAATGCTCCGCTGCGCGCGCGTTGCGTTGGTATTTTAATGTGGATCACCACCATCTTCCTACTCTGGGCTGGACAGGATTTGGTCAAGACGCGAGTTTTTTCGAACACCCCTTCGGCCCCCACATGGCCCCTCGGACCTCCGAACGGGAGATTTGGAAGCCCGAGCATATCGCAGATATGACGAGCAATCAGATGGACAGGTTGACAGTTGACGGATTAATACAAGCCTTTGGGTGTAGCCAAAGGAATTCAATCGCAAATCGCTGCCGCCAGAGACAAATTTGTTTTGCCACTCGGAGCTGTTTGTTTGTGATTTGGGTGACGCGTGAGCTTAGGGGTTCACGACCGATAAATGATTTAAATGAATGAAAAAGTTTGCCAGAAGCTGGGAGAAATGTTTCCAAAACTTTTGGATTGCTTCTCAGAATATTGTAGAAAGCTTGCCAGAAGCATGGTAAAAGCATCCCAGAAGCAATTAGAAAGCATCTCTGAAACTTACATAATGATTCCAGAAGCTCGTAAGAAGCTACTAGATAGCGCCTCAGAAGCTTAACAGTTTCCAGAAAGCATCCCAGAAGCTAGAATAGAACATCCCAGAAGCTTTCAGAAAGCTTCCCAGAACATTTGGTGAAATTTCCTAGAAGCTTGTAGAAAGCTGTCCAGAGGTCTGTACAAAGCTTCCCAGAATTTTGTGAAAAGCTTCGTAGAATCTTGTCGAAAGCTTCTTAGAAGCTTGCAGAAAGCTTCCCAGAAGGTTGTAGAAAGCTTCCTAAACGGTAGTAGAAATCTTTCCAGAATGTTAAAAAAGCCTCCCAGAAGCTTGTGAAAAGCTTTCCAGAAGCATGTGTAAGCTTCCCAGAAGTTGTGGAAAGCTTCCCAGGAGCATGCAGAAAATTTTCCAAAAGCTTGCGAAAAGCTTCTCAGAATCTTCGAAAAGCTCCTTAGAAGCTGGCGGAAATCTTCCCAGAAGCTTGCGAAAAGCTTCCCAGAAGCTTGGGAAGGGATTCCTAGAAGCTTGCGGAAAGCTTCCAAGAAACTTGCGCAAAGTTTCCCAGAAACTTGCGAAAAGCTTCCCAGAAGCTTGCGGAAAGCTTCCAAGAAACTTGCGCAAAGCTTCTCAGAAGCTTGCGAAAAGTTTCCCAGAAGCTTGCGAAAAGCTTCCCAGAAGCTTGCGGAAAGCTTCCCAGAAGCTTGCGGAAAGCTTCTCAGAAGCTTGCGGAAAGCTTCCCAGAGGCTTGCGGAAAGCTTTCCAGAAGCTTGCGGAAAGCTTCCCAGAAGCTTGCGGAAAGCTTCCCAGAAGCTTGCGGAAAGCTTCCCAAAAGCTTGCGGAAAGCTTCCCAAAAGCTTGCGGAAAGCTTCAGAAGCTTACGGAAAGCTTCCCAGAAGCTTGCGGAAAGCTTCCCAGAAGCTTGCGGAAAGCTTCCCAGAAGCTTGCGGAAAGCTTCCCAGAAGCTTGCGGAAAGCTTCCCAGAAGCTTGCGGAAAGCTTCCCAGAAGCTTGCGGAAAGCTTCCCAGAAGCTTGCGGAAAGCTTCCCAGAAGCTTGCGGAAAGCTTCCCAGAAGCTTGCGGAAAGCTTCCCAGAAGCTTGCGGAAAGCTTCCCAGAAGCTTGCGGAAAGCTTCCCAGAAGCTTGCGGAAAGCTTCCCAGAAGCTTGCGGAAAGCTTCCCAGAAGCTTGCGGAAAGCTTCCCAGAAGCTTGCGGAAAGCTTCCCAGAAGCTTGCGGAAAGCTTCCCAGAAGCTTGCGGAAAGCTTCCCAGAAGCTTGCGGAAAGCTTCCCAGAAGCTTGCGGAAAGCTTCCCAGAAGCTTGCGGAAAGCTTCCCAGAAGCTTGCGGAAAGCTTCCCAGAAGCTTGCGGAAAGCTTCCCAGAAGCTTGCGGAAAGCTTCCCAGAAGCTTGCGGAAAGCTTCCCAGAAGCTTGCGGAAAGCTTCCCAGAAGCTTGCGGAAAGCTTCCCAGAAGCTTGCGGAAAGCTTTCCAGAAGCTTGCGGAAAGCTTCCCAGAAGCTTGCGGAAAGCTTCCCAGAAGCTTGCGGAAAGCTTCCCAGAAGCTTGCGGAAAGCTTCCCAGAAGCTTGCGGAAAGCTTCCCAGAAGCTTGCGGAAAGCTTCCCAGAAGCTTGCGGAAAGCTTCCCAGAAGCTTGCGGGAAGCTTCCCAGAAGCTTGCGGGAAGCTTCCCAGAAGCTCATAGCCTTTCAGAAGCTTGGGGAAAGCTGTCCAGAAGCTTGTAGAAAGGCAACTAGTAGCTTGGGGAAATCTTCACCGAGAAATATTTCTACTCATTGGCTGAGTTGACCCTACTCCGAAATTAAAAAAATCTTTGTTTTCTTACTCTAAAAGGGGAACTCATTGGCAATGGGTTGTCCCACTTTTAACTGAAGCTGAGTAAGAAAACAAAGGATTCTTCGATTTCTGAGTAGGACCAACTCAGCCACTGAGTAGAAATATTTCTCGATGTTCCCAGAAGCTTTTTAACAGCTTCCCAGAAGCTTACAGATAACTTTTCAGAAACTTGCGGAAAGCTTCACAGAGGCTAACAGAAAGCTTTCCAAAAGCTTGGGAAAAGCTTTCCAGAAGCTTGCGAACAGCTTCCAAGATGTTTGGAAAAAACTTTCAAGTAGATTGCAAAAACCTTCCCAGGAGAATGCGAAAAGCTTTCTGGAAGTTTTCGGAAAGCTTCGAAAATACTTGCAGAAAGCTACTCAGAAGCTTGCGGAGATCTTCTCAGAAGCTTGCGGAAATCTTCTCAGAAGCTAGCGGAGAGCTTCCCAGGAGCATGCGGATAGCTTCCCAAAAGCTTGCGGAAGGCTTCCCAGAAGCTCGCGGTAAGCTTCCGCGAGAAAAGCTTCGCAAATTTCAATCTCATTTGTAATATTTCATTCCTTCTAAATATTAAACTTACAAATATAGGACAGTCAGTCAATTTCATGTTGCGTTACATACCTGTAATGAAGAAGAAAATAGATAGATTTAGAAATAATTTCAAAACATTTTAGAATAATTTTAAGAAGTAGCTCAAAGAAATGATTAATTTGTTTACCCAAAGCCTGTTTTCCAGCGTAATTCTGTAATTACTGGGAGTGAGACACCCGTAAACCGTATGAGACATCCGTTAAGGGCACACAGTGGAATTTACGTGAAATTACACATTCCGAAGCAGAAATTATAAAACCAGAAGTAAAAAAATAGTAAATTGATTTTGAGATAATCAGATTGAAACAACATGGGACATGTACTAACGACTGCTAGTACTACGTGGGACTCTCGATTGATTGATTGATTTGTCTTTATTAAAGAGACTTTCAGCCCTTGGCTTTGGGACTCTCGATGTGAAATTATTGACGAAGGACCATCTATGAGCATTCCAGGTTCTGAAAGTTTGACAGTGAGATTCACGCAATCTCTCGCTCCTACATTGCGAATCACTCTAAATTTCGAGACACTGGGACACTCAATAAGTGCATGTGGGACACCCAATGAGGAGATTTGAATCATAGGACATCGATTCAGGAGGTAAATTTAATTGAAAGTAGAACAAAATATTCCGAAAATTAATTCTAGGTTACATAAAATGACCCTCAAAGGCTTCGGGTGAACTAAACCAATAAAGTGGGACACCCGCAAGAAAAAAAATCCAAAAATGAGACACTTGACCGATTATTATAATAAATTTTCGGTATAATTTTAATATCCTTTGTTTTGTGAATCATAACACTAAGCAGCACTGATAGAAACTCTAAAACAATTTGTCCATCTCACCGTTCTATGCTTTAAAATTGAGACTCCCACAATCAACAATTTGGTGAGACGTAAGTTGGTTATTTCTATCAATCATTGAACATTTCATAACAGCTTAGAGTAACTTCAAAGTTTAATTGAAACATTCTAATAGAAATATCCGATTAGGCTGCAAAACAGGTTCAGGTTCATCATCATCTGCAACACAGAGCAATACAATCAAACGATCAGTCCAGCAATGTCATCATAGTCCCGTTGTATAGGGCTTAATACGAATCAGGCTTCCAATGACAGATTGAACGACGTTTTTTGAACACTCATGGTCTAATGTGGCCGTCTCAATCCTAGCGTACTCGCAGAGTCAGAGCTATATAGGCACAACGTCTACATTTTCATCCAAGACAAGACCACAGCGAACCATCAAACCGCGAGGGGAAACGCTACTAATGTTGAATAATTGCGCTCGCTGGAAATTGATGCTTTTGCATTGGTTTGCTCTGGTTTATTGTTCCTGTCCGTTCGTGTATGCGGGATTACAGAACTCCGGTGGGGAACAGGTACCTTCACAACTCGCACCTCGGATGTGAGCCGATGCCAGAATGCTCGCGAAGATATTTGTTTTTAGGTTTTTATCGTCCACAGCGGATAGGATGGAAGAGGCAGAATGGGCCTTTATCAGGTCGAAGGTTCATCCACCAGGCAGGCCCATCATCATCATCATCGTTTAGGAGTCGGCTCGTTGTTGTTGCTGTTGGCAGAGGGGGACCCACAAACAATGACTTGCGCGCGTATCGACACTGTGTGTGTTTGTGTACCTGCGCTCTTTGGATTTAATTACCCACAATTAGAGGGAGCGCTAAAAGCTTCTACAAATAGAGCAGCAAATCGAAGTCGTTTAGGGGGTATCATTGGGTTCTTAAACGTTTGAACGCGTGATCTACCGACAGGTTGGATGAGGTTGCTTGATGGATGACTTTCGAATTCTGGAGCTGGATGGTTGACTGGGGTTGATGACGCATTCGAATGTTGGATTGGAGACAATGAACCAGCAGATCTACAAGATCGATATTCTAGGAGTCCTTCAATATCTCAAAGAGTTTGCACAATTTTATTGTTCCTAATCTTCTGATAAATCCACGTTCTCACTTTTCCATTTGCGTAGGAATCATTTTTAGTGTAGAAATATGATGTCCTGAGACTTAAACGATCGTTTAGTGAAAGATCGAGGTGGTGGGACCTTCAATATCTCAATGGTTTTTACTTACCAGAAACCTCTACAACTGATTCAAAATGCTTCTCGAAATATTTTGTTGGGTTTTAAGCGAGCATACAAACGACGGGCATGGTGTATTCACATAAGGAACTTTGATTTCTTTGAAAGACCTCAGTCCATTTAGCAGACCTCCACATTGATGACGCTAATCACTATTCTGTTCGTTTAACAAAAGTTGCGATCGTTTGCATCCGATTCTGGGACTTTCTCCCAAGAGCGAAACTTTTCCACGATCACCATATGCACGCCTAGAGAAAGATCATTAATCTTCAACCAGCGGCCTGCCAAACAACGAACGGTCGGTCATCGTCCAAATCTCGTTCGCGGCCCATGCTGTCGAACATCATCGATTCAAAAACATTAAAACTTTCAATAGCCAGTATATTTGGTGGCTAATCGTTTTCTCAAAACAGACACCACACATCACACGTCTGGTACGCGGGCGGAACCAGAGTGGCCGAAGGGGCGATAATTAATGATTGCGATGCGGAATGGGTCTATTACTGTCAAGCTCTGCCGAGGTCCGAGGCTTGGGGCCACAGCGCAATGGGAACGCGGGGTGGCAACACATTTTGTCTAATAGCTATTCATTGGGATTGCGGTGGACCACCTCGACCGGACCAGAGGGTTAATGATTCCTTTGTGATGGGGAACCTATTGATAGTGGTCGGGGTTTTTGGCCATGGGAATGGTCCAGGTGGCGATGCCGCGATCAGCTGCGAAGATCTGGCGTTAGCAAATTACACGGCAAATTTATTGAGAAGCTAACAACAGTACAACAAGCAGATGTGAATATCCTATGATTCTACGCATCCTTAAGACGTCCTACGTTAAGGTTGATCCAGAAGAATCTTCACCTTCGAACTTTTACATTTCTGAACCTGCGCCCACATCATTTCAGCCAAGAATACCACAAAAGACAACATCCACCCAACAGCCCCAACCATCCACAGCGGTTTAAAGTCACCAAACTCGATCAAGTACTCGCCTGGAGTCACCAATGGTTGGAACTGTTGCTCTCCCATGGCGTACTGATCGTAGATCTTGCGCCAGATACCAGTCTCGAATATCCAACTCAGCATGCGCTCGAACCTCTCCCGTAGCGGGTGACTCCTCGCAAAGCCGAAGCTCGTGGCGTACGGTGAAATACGTTCCGGCAGCAAGATCGCCAAGCGATCGTTTGTCACTGGGTTGTAGTTGATGTAGGAGTTGAAGAATGCTTCGGCGGATCCGCAGTAGTACAGCATTGCCATCTTTCCGATGTAGGATTCTTTGGAAGCGGTCACTATATGCATGTTGATCGCGGATCCGTAGGGCACCAAGACTTCGACTTCTGGGGCTCCCACTACAAACCGTTCACCGCGATTGATCAGGTCAGCCATGGTCCGAGGGTTGGGAGCGTACCGCAACGTGGTCATGTATTGGATTACCTTGACTTCGTAGCTGGCGGTGAGCAGGAATTCGATCAAGACTACAGCCAGCAGAAGCAAGTGCCACCGATCGAATCGGAACCAGAATCGCGCGATCAGGAAGATGAGAACGAAGATCCACACCTCCAGTTGGAAAGGTTTCGCAAACTGGATCATAATCAGGCGTTCGTGCCGTTTGGGGACCACCACGCAGACGGCGTCCCACTGCGGAAGGTACAGGCGATCTGCGGAGATCATCGGGCAAGCCAGTCGTCGGATGTTGAAGTCTACCGAAATGTCTAAGGCGGGGCATCGAGTGCCGGATTTGGGATCGAACACGTAGCGTACGGTGGCGTTTTGGTGAGCTGCGATCGACTCGATCAGCTGGGTATCTAGGCCTGCGAGTTTTTCGGAATGATCTTTGGACGTCCAGTGATAGGTGAAAGGGAATAGCTTTGTGTAGTGGACTGTGTAGACATATCCGTCGATATTGATGGGTGGATTTGGGTTGACGAGGTTTTCGATGGACTGGGGTTCATCGAAGGGTAGGTAGCTGTATGGAAACAGCGTGAGATTCATGTGGAGCGGATCGTAGACTGCGTGGATTGCTCTGGCAATTTTTAGGCGTCGTAGCAAAAGGGTTGAAGTTTGAATGGCTTTCGTTGAATCTGAGAAGTTCCGGTACATCAGTATCGGAAGAACATGGGATTTAGCACAAGCTGTGAAGTTCTGGAAATAGCATTAACGTTACTTACGAAGTCTGCAAGAACAATCTTGGTGGCTTACCTTCAACGGATCCGTAATATTCTCCGAAAAGTACAGAACGTGATTCCTTTTGAAAGCGGAGCATGATGATCTATAAATGATTTTGGGTAGCTTTAGCTGTGCGCTCAAAAGGCTTAGAATGGGCTCGTTAAGGTCAACAAAGACTACGTCGTAGTTGTTGATCAATGCGCTCTTGGAAATTTCATCACTGAATCGTTCCAAGCTGATCAATTCTGCTACTTCAATGCATACTAGAAACATTATAATGAATCTCATTTTGTTGATCAATGTACAACGATTGATTCTACAAACAGCCTTAGAAGGTAGTGAGCGGTAGCCTTTTATACCCTAAAAGTTTAGATTGAGTACTAATTAGACCTTCAAAATGGAACTTTCCACCATTAGCGTTATTTGCGTCATTGAACAGAATATAGCATCAATTACGAGGAAGGTCTTCGAAACATTCGAGAATTTCCTACATTTATTCAATACAAAGCTGTTCCAGATAGAGAATATGTCTTTCGATACATGTCAAGTCTGTAGGTAATCAGTTACAGATTGTGAAGTGCTTACTAAGGACAACTTTTCCTTCACGTTGCGAACAGCTCACTGGCGTAAAGTACGGTTAGGGTCAAAGTGACCCTAATGCAAAAGAAGGTATAAATGAAAACTTTTACATTCTGTGGTGATGAACAACTCTAAGTCTTTATTTATTGCGATTGGTTCATTAAAACGATCAATTCTATGCACAGTGTTCAATAAAGTCAGGTAGTCACTCACAAACCCAGTGTTGACGTGGTTTTACAAATCAATCTGGAAGTGATTCCTTGAAACCCTTCCACCTCTTACTTCAGAATACAAGATTCGTCTGCAGAATCACCAACCCTTCTTTGTCGAGACTTTATACTTCTCCCAACCCATTTCGGCAACGAACGCCCCCAAGGCCAGCGTCCATCCGAGTCCACAGACCATCCATAGCGGTACAAAATCCCCAAACTCGATCAAGTACTCGTTCGGCGCCATCAACGGTTGAAACTGCTGTTCCTGGTCGGCGTACTTGTCGTAGATCTTCCGCCAGATCCCCGTCTCAAAAACCCACCCGAGCACTCGCTCGAACCTCTCGCGCAACGGATGACCCAAGGTAAATCCGAAACTCGACGGATACGGCGACAGACGCTGCGGCAACATGATCATGATGCGATCGTTCGTTCGCGGGTTGTAGTTCATAGGCGTATTCATCAAGGATTCGGCCGTCATGCAGAAGTACAGCAAGGCGGCCTTACCCAGGTAGGTTTCCTTCGAGATGTCCACCACTTTTATCCGGATCGCGGAGCCGTAGGTCCGCAGGAAGTTCACTTCCATGGGTCCTACGACGAACAGCTCACCGCGGTTGATCAGATCGGTCATGGTCCGTGGATTGGGAGCGTACCGTAGCGTGGCCATGTACTCGATCACCTTGACCTCGTAGCTTGCGGTGAGCATGAAGTCGATCATAACTACGGCCAGCAGTAGCAAGGGCCAACGATCGAAACGGAGGAAGAACCGCACGACCAGGTATAGAAGAACGAAGATCCAAACTTCGAGCAGAAATGGTTTGGTGAACTGGAGCATGACGGGTCGTTCGTGCCGCTTGGGAACCATTACGCAGACGCCGTCCCAATCCGGGAGGTAGAGTCGATCAACGGAAACCACGGGGCAACCCGATCGCCGTATGTTGAGGTCCGCCGTCGGCTGAATGGACGGGCACGGATGGGACGATCTGGGGTCGGCCACATAGCTGATGGTGGCGTTCTGGAAGGTTGCAACGGTATCGATCAGTTCCTGATCGAGGCCACAAACTTTGTGGCCTTTGCTGGAGTATACATGGTAGGTGAAGGGGTACAGCTTTGTGTAGTGGACGGTGTAGACGTGGCCGTGTAGGTTGGTGTTGGGGCTAGGACTGACAAGGCTGGCGATGGATTGGGGTTCGTCAAACTGAAGGAAGCCGTACGGGATGAGCGTGAGGTTCGGGGTGATCGGAGTGTAGACTACGTGGAACGCTTTGCCGATCCTCAGCTTTCGGAGCAAAGTTGACGAGGATCGAATGGCTTGCGGAGTGTCTGAAGTGTTGCGATAGAATATGATCGGGAGTACGTGAGGTTTGATACAAGCTGTGTAGTTCTGGAAGGAGAAGAGGAAGTTATGAGAGGGTGGCAATGGGAGTAGACTAAGTCACCTTGGACGGATCCGTGATGTTGTGAAGAAAGTACAAAACTCGGTTGCTACTGAATTCACCGCAAATCGATTTGCATATAGTTTTGGGGAGTTTGAGGTCTCTGATCAAGGCGGCAAGAAGAGGTTCGTCCCAATCAATGAAGGCCATCTCATAGTTGTTGAGTCGAGCGCTGTGCTGGAGTTCGTTGCTGAAGTGATTCAGGCCGATCAGCTCTACAGTTGTTATGCACAGCATGAGTAATACGATGGACTTCATTCTGATTTACAATAGGGGCAATGCTAATTCAAACACAGCTTAAAATAGTTCTGCTCGACCTTTGATATCCTAGAACGTAGTAGACTAATTACCGCTGGGATGAACCTTTTACCACTAAATTGGTGACCTAGATACACTGAAAGGATTTCCTACGAAGTCATCATCTCATTTTCATGAAAAGGCACCAATTCAGAGAAAATGACGCAAAGATATCCAAAATAACAGCAATTTTAACTTTGAATATAACCCAAAAGGACATTATGATCCTGATTCTGGACGAATCCTGCGCAGGATTCTGGACGAACCCAGAGCAGGATTCTGCATGAATCCTGAGCAGGGTTTTGCACGAATGCTGTGCAGAATTCTGCACGAATCCTGAGCAGGATTCTGCACGAATCCTGACCAGGATTCTAGACGAATCTGATGCAGGGCTCTAGACGAATATTGTGTAGGATTCTAGACGAATCCTGAGCATAGTTCTTGACGAATTCTGAGCGGGGTTCTAGACGAATCCTGAACAGCATTCTATTCGAATCCTGAGCAGGATTCTTTTCGAATCCTGAGCAGGATTCTTTTCGAATCCTGAGCAGGATTCTGCACGAACACAGAGCAGGATTCTAGATGAATCCTAAGTAGGATTCTGAACGAATCCTGAGCAGGATTCTGGACGAATCCTGAGCTGGATTCTGGACGAATCGTGAGCAGGATTCTGGACGAATCCTGAGCAAGATTCTGGACGAATCCTGAGCAGGAATTTGGACGACTACTGAGCAGGATTCTGGACGACTACTGAGCAGGATTCTGGACGACTACTGAGCAGGATTCTGGACGAATCCTGAGCAGGATTCTGGACGACTACTGAGCAGGATTCTGGACGAATCCTGAGCAGGATTCTGGACGAATCCTGAGCAGTGTTCTGGACGACTACTGAGCAGGATTCTGGACGAATCCTGAGCAAGATTCTGGACGAATTCTGAGCAGGATTCTGGACGAATCCTGAGCAGGATTCTGGACGACTACTGAGCAGGATTCTGGACGACTACTGAGCAGGATTCTGGACGACTACTGAGCAGGATTCTGGACGAATCCTGAGCAGGATTCTGGACGACTACTGAGCAGGATTCTGGACGAATCCTGAGCAGGATTCTGGACGACTACTGAGCAGGATTCTGGACGAATCCTGAGCAAGATTCTGGACGAATTCTGAGCAGGATTCTGGACGAATCCTGAGCAGGATTCTGGACGAATCCTGAGCAGGATTCTGGACGAATCCTGAGCAGGATTCTGGACGAATCCTGAGCAGGATTCTGGACGAATCCTGAGCAGGATTCTGGACGAATCCTGAGCAGGATTCTGGACGACTACTGAGCAGGATTCTGGACGAATCCTGAGCAGGATTCTGGACGACTACTGAGCAGGATTCTGGACGAATCCTGAGCAAGATTCTGGACGAATTCTGAGCAGGATTCTGGACGAATCCTGAGCAGGATTCTGGACGAATCCTGAGCAGGATTCTGGACGAATCCTGAGCAGGATTCTGGACGACTACTGAGCAGGATTCTGGACGAATCCTGAGCAAGATTCTGGACGAATCCTGAGCAGGATTCTGGACGAATCCTGAGCAAGATTCTGGACGAATTCTGAGCAGGATTCTGGACGAATCCTGAGCAGGAATTTGGACGACTACTGAGCAGGATTCTGGACGACTACTGAGCAGGATTCTGGACGACTACTGAGCAGGATTCTGGACGAATCCTGAGCAGGATTCTGGACGAATCCTGAGCAGGATTCTTGACAAATCCTGAGCAAAATTCTGGACAAATCCTGAGCATGGTTCTGGACGAACCCTGAGAAAGATTCTGGACGAATCCTGCGCAGGATTCTGGACGAATCCTGCGCAGGATTCTGGACGAACCCAGAGCAGGATTCTGCATGAATCCTGAGCAGGGTTTTGCACGAATGCTGTGCAGAATTCTGCACGAATCCTGAGCAGGATTCTGCACGAATCCTGACCAGGATTCTAGACGAATCTAGAGCAGGGCTCTAGACGAATATTGTGTAGGATTCTAGACGAATCCTGAGCATAGTTCTTGACGAATTCTGAGCGGGGTTCTAGACGAATCCTGAACAGCATTCTATTCGAATCCTGAGCAGGATTCTTTTCGAATCCTGAGCAGGATTCTTTTCGAATCCTGAGCAGGATTCTGCACGAACACAGAGCAGGATTCTAGATGAATCCTAAGTAGGATTCTGAACGAATCCTGAGCAGGATTCTGGACGAATCCTGAGCAGGATTCTGGACGTATCCTGAGCAGGATTCTGGACGAATCCTGAGCAGGATTCTGGACGAATCCTGAGCAGGATTCTGGACGAATCCTGAGCAGGATTCTGAACGACTCCTGAGCAGGATTCTGGACGAATCCTGAGCAGTGTTTTGGACGATTCCTGAGCAGGGTGTTGGACGAATTCTGAACAATGGTTACAGTCCTAGCGGTTTGCCAAGTCTAATTTTGATGAATCCAGGAGTTCGATTGAAGTGCTCAATGGATGTTTCATTTACCGGCACATACTCGATAAGTAAACGTGCGCTTGTTGATCAGAAGGCCTTTAGCTAACGGAGCTCTTGGAAGATCCTTTTTGTTGTGTTCCGTCTGTATGGGGATGTTCAGCATGTAGATGCTACAGATAGATGGCCAGCTACGCTTGAAGATCTGAAAGCCTTCACGTCAAAAAAAAAGTTCTTGGAAGATTGCTAAGACCGGTAGAACTCAGTAGTCAATGCAATTTTGTTGTATAACTCTGTATGGATACACCCTGCATCCAGACGTTACAAATAGGTGACCAGCTACGCTTGTAGATCTGAAGGTCTTTAACTAAAGGGGCTCTTGAAAGATCCTGCAGACCGGTAGAGCTCAATACCCAATACGTTTGGTTCTATCTGGGTGTCTGGGGTTTGTCTGGATACTCCCTTCAGAAATTTTCAGCTGATGATTAGTTACGCATGTAGATGGGAAGGTATTTTACTTCTAAAGACCTGTAGAGCACAGGTGGATCTTGTACACGGAATCTACAGCTACCACGATCCAATTCCGGACGGCCTATTCCGGATTCTCGGGAGCACAGGCTTTGTACAGGTCAAAAAATGTTTCCAGAAATAGCTCAATGCTTATTGATAGCTCATATATATAGCTTCATAAGGCTGACATGTATGAGGTTCCTTAGGTGTTCTAAGTCATCCAGCACATCAACAATCATGACCAATTAACAATTTATATTTTTCAATAGCGTATTAAACCTTTAGGTTTTGGAGGTGACCTGAAGGTCTAATTGAGTTCAACTGAGGTTCCGAATGACCATTAAACTTCCAGCTGGGCACACCTACAGATCAACAGGGATGACTAGCGATCACTTCTGTATTCTGAAATCGGTATGTACTCACGATGTTCATAGATGCTAAACACCAGTAGACCTCAGTTAACCTTCCATAACTCGCGCGGTTGGCCACTACCACCAGCACCACGCTAATGCTGAGTACATAAAGCGAGAGTTTTTCAACGTTTTTCAAAATACAACAGCGCGATCACTCAAGGGTTAACGACTGGTTAGCGACTGGTAGATCTCAGTACTCAATGAGTTCCATGATTTTGTATGAGTACATTCCGTACCCAGAGGTTACATATAGATGATCACTTACGTTTGTAGATCTGAAAGCCCTTAACTAACGGAGCTCTAGGAAGACACTGCAGTCCGGTAGACCTCAATACTCAATTATTTTGTTCTATGAGTCTGTACTGATGTACGCTGCTTCCAAAAAATGTCGGTTTATGGTTAGTTACTCTTGTAGATCTGAAGGTGTTTACTCCAAAACGTCCTTGAAAGACTCTGTGGACGAGTAGAACGTCAGTCTTGTATGGGGATTTAGACTTCATTCTGAGACTCTGTGTGGGCATATTCCACATACGCTACTGATAGTTGAGCAATCATACTTGTAGATCTAAAGGCCTTAGTTCAAGGAGCTCTTGGGAAATCCTGAAAACCTCTAGATCACAGCATTCAATACAATATTGTTTTAAGAGTCTGTATGAGCACATTCCGAGCTCAATCACTACAGATAGATGAGAAATTACTGAGAATATCCTGCAGACTATAACAGCAACATTGTATTACTTTTGTACAGTAAAAACTACGTTCTTTGTGTTAGAAAAACAACGAACAATTCCACAAGTGTGCGATACGAAAAAGTAGGTATGCATAACTATAACAGTTCCACGGACATCAACCTTCCAGACATTCTAGAGTGCCGCAGATTTATCCATCCTCCAACAAGTCACCAACCCCTAGAACCATTCAACGCTTCTGGGCTCCATTCCAAAACTTTTCAGCAACAAACACCCCAAAAGAAAGCATCCATCCTATACCGCACACCATCCACAACGGCAAAAAATCCCCAAACTCGATCAAGTGCTCGTTCGGTGCCACCAGCAGCTGAAACTGTTGCTCTTCTTTTGCGTACTGGTTGTAGATCTTCCGCCAAATCCCGGTCTCGAACACCCAGCTGAGCATCCGCTCGAATCGCTCCCGCAGTGGATGATTCCGCACGAAACCGAAGCTTGTCGGGTGAGGCCTCAGCCGTTCCGGCAGCAATATCATGAACCGATCGTTCGTCAGCTGGTTGTAGTTCACCTTCGCGTGGATCAGGGCTTCGACCGTTTTACAGAAGTACAACATCGAGGCCCTACCAATGTAGACTTCCTTGGTGGTTTCCACCACTTGCATATTGATGCGGTTTCCGTAGGTGTTGAGGAACTCAACTTCCGGAGGTCCTACGACGAAGAACTCGTTCCGGTCGATCAGTTCGGCCATGGTGCGTGGATTGGGAGCGTACCGTAGTGTTGTCATGTACTGGATCACCTTGACCTCGTAGCTTGCGGTCAGCATGAACTCGATCAAGCCTACGACTAGCGCCAGCAGGTACCATCGGTCAAAGGGGAAGAAGAACCGCGAGATCAGAAAGGTTATGACCAAGACCCAGACCTCCAGTTGAAAAGGTTTGGTGAACGGGACCATTATGAGCCGTTCGTGGCGCTTCGGGACTGCTACGCAGACGGCGTCCCACTCCGGCAGGTGGATTCGATCGCCGTTGATCATGGTACATCCCGATCGGCGAGTGTTGAAGTCAATGGAGAAGTTGGTGGCCGGACAGCGTTTGTAGAACTCGGGATCGATCTCGTACTGTATGGAGGCGTTCTGGTGGAGGGCGATCGTTTCCGTTAGCTGTTGGTCAAGGCCGACCACTTTGCGGACGCCGTTAACTTTTGTGTGGAAGAAAAACGGGAAGAGGATCTTGTAGTGGACTTTGTAGAGATAACCGTGCAGTTTGGTAGACGGGCTTGGGGTGATGAAGGTGGTGATGGATTGGGGCTCGTCGAATTGTAGGAAAGCGTACGGAGTGATCGTGAGGTTCATACTGAGGGGATCGAAGACTACGTGGATCGCTTTGAAAATTTTCAGTTTCCGAAGTACGGCTGATGAGTTTTTAATGGTTTCCGTGATGTCTGAAGAGCTGCGGTAGAATATAACGGGTAAAATGTGGGACTCAAGGCAGCCTGTGAAGTTCTGGAAGACATAAGGTCAAGTTGAGGGATTCATGAACACTTGGAAACGGGTCACCTTGGATGAATCTGTAAGGTTCTGCAGAAGGAGTATAACTCGGGTCCTTCTGAATACTTGGCACATCGATCTGCTAGTAATAATTTTAGGACGCTTGAGGTTCTTCACCAGAGGACTCATTAGGGGTTCGTTCAGACCAGCAAAGATTACGTCGTAGTTGTTGGTTATGGCGTTTTGCAGAACTTCGTCGCTGAACTGCATCAAGCTGAGTAGCTCTACCGATGTAATGCATAGTGAAACGACTACGATGAACCTCATTCTGATCCACAATGAACGAAATGATTGTGTAAACGTGCTTTGTATTGAACTTGAAGGTAATTATTGCAGTAGCAAGTGATAGTTAGGCCTTAATTGTGGATGAAAGCTATTAGGAGCTGTTACCAGTGCTTACGTTTGTAGCCTGCTGGACATTTTATTGGAACTAATTCACACGTAGTCGTTTCTTTCTTTAGAGCTGACAGGTATTTTTTATATATATTTTTTAAGGGCCTCCCATTTTTTCCTGGAGTTTGAACACATAATCTACAGCCATCGTAACGTTATTTCAGGAAGCATTTTTACCCTTGAATGTCTTCACGGTTGAAACAACGTAATGGAATGGAAAATCTTTGATTTCGGTATTTAATAGACCTTGAAAACCACTACCAAAGTCCTTGAGACATTGTAATACAACGATCTTAACGACCAGCATGAATCTAAAGTGTAAAAAACTCTCAATTCATCGCAGAAAGCCCTCAGCCCTGACCACGCTGTTCAACAAAAAAACGGCAGAATCCCAGCCGACGATTATTTATTGCTTATAAACATGTTTCAGTTTCAATTACATCGGACAATCAAGCACGGGATGTATGCCCGAAGCTCATCGCTTCCAGCCTCGCTGAGTGCGCGCAAAAAGTGCACATAGCTGCAAAGAAACGGACGAGACCGACCAACAACTAATTGATTATAAAATATGATCCGACTCGGGTCGGTTTTTTCACTCTCCTCAGCCAGCCCAACGCTCATTTCTCATTCAGAAGCCCGCCAGCATCTAGTTCGTCGAATTTCTTCGAGGAAGTGATGACTAGAACCATCAGAACCCTAGCAAGCTTCATCGCCACCATATCAACAACAATCACAAGCTTTTAATCTCGATTTCAATTAAAAACTTCCCGTGTATCGATCCCGTGTCCAAGCGAGACGAAACGAGCGATTCAGCTTTCAACGAGGTTGTTTTGGATCGGTCCAGCAGCAGCTGGAAACAAATTGCCACATATTATGAGCCCGGGTACCTACCAACTAGCTTGCTATTAGGTATCGTTCTGCAATGGCAACTACTCACTCTGTTGCTCGACTCGCGACTTGGATGAATCATTGACCGACCGAATGGGCCGACATCGATCGGTGTAAATATTGAATGTAGATTACAGTGTATGGTTTTGTGATCGACGAGATTCATTCACTTTAGAGTTAAGAAAAATTAGATTTTGTGGAGGTTTTGAGAAAGTTAGTCGAGTTCAAATCATACAAAGCCGGAGTTTTTGAGAGATTCCTAATGAACTTTATTGAAAATGAACCTAGAAAAACTTTTCTCTAATCATAACCTAATTGTAGCTCCCTTATGTTATTCTTGGTTTTATCAAGGTTTTAATCAGTAATAAAACTAAATATTCCTTGGCGTCCAAGATTACTAGCAAACTTTTGAGAACATGACGTTATTTTCAAAGTGGAAGCAAAATCTCAAAGCTTAAACCATGATTATCAATTTAAAAAAATACTCCAACTGGAAAGAAATTATTCATCAAATTGAAGTGACGGTAAACTCTCGAAACGGTTTTATCATGGCTTTCGCTTTGAATTAATTATTTTATCATTTCGAGTTACAGGTTTAAGTCAAATATTTATGCAGATGTCCTTAAAATCAACATGAAGTCAACACAAAATCATTTAGGTTTTATGTCTATTGTCATGGCACCGATCTGACTAATGTGTTGCAACCTGAGACCTCCATCGTCGTCGTCGCGTTGTCGTCTTGTGTCTGGGTCTTGTGGTCGTCAGTCTAACGACGAGCGGCGTCTTGCTGGCTTTGATTAAAATCACTCACCATAAGCGTGTCGCGTTTCGTTGTGCGCCGTTTTTCTTCCCATTCCACAAAAGAAAGTCCGCATTGAGGATGTCGACTACGACGACGGTTATGCTTGCTTCTGCGATGCCAACCCATGGCCAATGGTTAATGATGGGTGATCATTGCAAGGATGGGTGATCGCTGTCGCTGTGAAAATTACTTGCAAGGGATCTATTTTCCCTGGACGAACAAAGCGACACGCTTGGGCGACTTCTGAACGAAAGGCATTTGTTGTGCGCCGTTGGGGACGCTGTGTCATTTGTTCACAGACGACCGGTCATAACTCAATTCGGATGTGGGGACTCTGGTGGACTTGGAATTTTGCGAAATCGAAGCCACGGTGGCTGTAGATTCGGTGTTCAAAACTGCCAAAAGGCTTGGAGATCTTGAACGTTTAGGTCGTGAATTACATGAGAATTTTGGAATGCGTGCGGTGGCGTTCAAAATTGCCGAATAATTTGGAGATTTTCGGAAATTTGCTACTAATTTCTATTTGTCAATCTAAAATTTAGTACTTGTTATCACTGATGACCATTCATAACTCAATTCGGTTGTGGGCACAACGATGGAATTGCAATTTCGTGGATTCGAAGCCATGGTGGCTGTAGATTCGGTGTTCAAAATTGCTAAACGTTTTGGTGATCTTACGCATTTGGATCGGGAGTTGCATTGGAATTTCTGCATGGGTTGATAGGAGTGATAATTTTACAGATTCGATGTCGTATCTGCTGCAGATTTGGGGTACAAAACTGACGAAGGGTTTGGAATTCTTTGGAGGTTGATCTGTTGGCCTGCTTTTGTAATACCAAATGCTGCACAATTGTTCACTAACGACCAGTCATAATTCGATTCTGATGTGGGGACATCCGTGAAATAAAAATTTCGCAAATGCGATCCCGATATATGGCTATAGATTCGGTGTTCAAAATTGGCGAACAATTTGGAGATTTTCCGTATTACGGTCAGGGATTGTGTAGTGAGAAGTGAGCATCTCACAAAAAAGTACAATGCCATATCTACTGTTGATTGTTCGTTGTTCAAAATTACCAAATGATTTGGAGTTTGGTAGTTGAGTTGCGGCTAGCACGACATTCCCTGTCATTGATGGCTCAACGTACTCCCAGAAGTGTTCAGGATCTTTGAGTGGGTGAGGTCATGCATCAATTTGGTTGCAGGGACACTAGTGAAGTAAGAATTTTGCAGATGCCACGTAGTAACGGCTGTAGCTTCGATGTTCAAAATTACCGGACGATTCGGAGATCTTTCGTTTGGTGGAGTGAGCATTTTACAAATACATGACGACCGATGATTGATGGTTGAGTTCGAATAATTTGGAGATCTTTGGTAATTGAGTTGTGACTAACACGAAATTTTCATTCATTGTTGGCTCTATGCGCTCCCGGAAGTGTTCAGGATCCATGAGTGAGTGAGGCCATATATCAGCAATCGTGGGAACATTGATGAAGCTAGAATTTTGCAAATACTATGCCATAACAGCTGTAGATTCGGTGTTCAAAATTACTGCATGTTTAGAGGATGATTCAGTGATTAATAAGAGACTTGCATATGTTTACCATCGCAGAGCGGATTGAAGAAGTGTCAGCATCCGTCCCAGAGCATCATATGCTCAAATCGGATGAGGCGACACCAGTGGAAGTGCAATATTGCCGATACCATGTTGTAACGGCTGTAGATTTGGTGTTCAAAACTACTGAACAGTTTGAGGATCTTTTCTATTAAGAACGCGAATTACATGGGAATTTTGACGTGCATTTTTCGGAGTGATAATTCTTGCAGATATGATATCATGACGGCCGTAGATTTGGTGTTTAAAACTTCTAACTAATTTGGATATGTTTGGTAGTTGAGCCGTGACTTGTACGACATTGTTGTTAACCATGAAGTGTCGGCTTCAGACCTGTAATTCGCGATTTACATTTTGTCGTTGGAAGATTCCATTAGATAAGTGGATAGTAGAACTGAGTTAATGGCATTGCAATCTTGGCAGATAGGCGGTTATTATTCTAGATTGCACCATTAAGAATTCTCCTAATTTAGAGTTATCACATCGAAATTGTACCATTAGTCGTTCCTCATATCTACCATTCCTTCATTCTATGTCAAAATGAGGTTCGTGATTGTCTTTGTCCTCTGTTTTGTCACTATTTGCGGTGAATTGTTCAATAAGGCAAAGTTTCTCGATGAACTCTCGAAGTCTGGCGCCAACCATGGCTATGACGCACTGTTCATCGATTTGGATGTGTCTCTCTTGAGTTTGTTGACGCAGAAGATCACGCTTCCGAAGCAAATTCATCAACTACCATACGTTCCCTTGAAGAGAGTTCGAATTTTGTACTTCATTGAGTTATTTAAGGAATCATACCAGGTAACGATTGATTACTAAGTATTCCAAGGTCTGACCCATGGAATTCGTTTTCTAGAACATCTCGTTGCAGTTGAACCCTCTTACAATACCAATAATCTTCTACCGTAACTCGTCGTCTGCTGCGGAAGTCGTTCGTCGAACTACCACTATTCTTCGCGAGCTGAAAGTGGCAAAAGCTGTCTACGTAGTCTACAACTTCGCAAACATCAACATCTACTTCTACACCTACCTACCCTCCGATCAACCCAAATCCCTCACCGACCTGATCAACCCATACCCATCAAACAACCTTCACGGATACCGGTACCATGTCTACTACAAACGTCTCTACCCATTTTTCTACTTCATCCATGCAAGAAGCAACTACTTTGGTCTCGATCGGGAACTTACGGAAACCATTGCAACCTATCAAAATGCCACGATCCTCTTTCAACACGATAACAATTCCGCTCAGCGATGCCCCGGAATCCCACCCGAAGTCGACCTGCATATTCGCCGATCTGCCTGCAGCGTAATTTCCGTCAATCGAATCTATCTGCCACAATGGGACGCCACCTGCGTAGTGTTCCCAAAACGGCACGAACGCCTGGTTCTCCTACAGTTCGCTAAACCTTTCCAACCAATAGCGTGGATCGTCAGTACGATCTTCATGATCGTACGGTTTTTCTTCACCTTCAACCGCTGGCGTCTGCTGCTGCTGGCCGTGCTGTTGATCGAGTTTGTACTGACCGCATGCTACGAAGTCAAGGTCATCGAGTACATGACTACGCTGCGGTACGCCCCGAACCCGAGAACCATGGACGACCTGATCAACCGCGGTGAACGGTTCGTCGTGGGACCTCCGGAAATCGACTACCTGGAAGCGTACGGCAACCGGATCAACATGGAAGTTGTGACCTATTCCAAGGAGCGGTTCCTGGGGCATCGTGCGATGCTGTACTTCTGCAAGACGGCCGAGGGCTACATCAACTCGGTCATGAACTACAACCCGCTGACGAACGATCGGTTGATGATCATTTTGCGGGAACGGTTGAATCCGTATCCGTCGAGCTATGGGTTTGCGAGGGATCACCCGTTGCGGGAGCGGTTCGAGCGGATGCTGCGGTGGATGTTCGAAAGCGGCGTTTGGCGCAAGATCTACGATCAGTATAAGAGGGAGGAGGAACAGTTTCGACCGCTGGTGGCTTCCGGGGAGTACTTGATCGAGTTTGGGGATTTGGCGCCACTTTGGGTGGTTTGTGGGTTGGGGTGGTTGGTGGCTTTTGGGGCCTTTGGTGTGGAGTTGGCTTGGAAGAGGATTGGTTGGTGAAGTGTGGGAGCATTGGAGTTGCCGAACCTTTGTTCGGACTCCGAACTATTGCGGAGTTCAAAACTTTCGTGGTAATTATGTTAATTAATGCAGAATCACAACTTAAAATCTACGGATATAACATGATGACCTGGGATGTCTTAGGTCATCCAAACTACTTTAAAGTTCTGAACACAAGATCTACTCTACACTCATAGCTGAGTTATTTTGATGATATTGTAATTGGTCGAGGAATTCAAATATGACAACAGTCCTGGACCTCAGAATAGGTTCAAGGTTCTTGACCCCAAGACCGTTGTAATATCTTTTGATCAACAAATCCACGAAGAAGGTAGATATGAAGATCTGAAGAGAAGATTGGTAACAGCCTAGTACTATGCTACAAAGTTTCAACACCGTTTTAAATTACCATTTACCATCTTAAACCTAACAAATTCTCCTCGTTCAATTAACTCTCGCCGGAAATGGTAATCATTTCGTGCGGTTGTAAATGTTTCTCACCTCACAATTGCCCCGGTTTTTCTCCATGGTAGATAACCACCATCCAGTAGCCGCCCCAATCGGGTGCCATAAATTCTAATTACTCCCCAGCCCCAGTGCCATTAATCGACGACACGGTTTCGCTAATCCAGTTTCCCAGAGCTAGGCCGACCCGCCCTCACCGCGAGACTTTGCTGTTTTAATTAACCCCCGGCGAACCTCCGCCCACCGCCTCCAAAAAGATCATTCCAAACTAGAAACCGTCCGGCGTCCTCGTAAATAGAGCCGCCGCCAACTGTTACAGTTGCAACCAAATGGACCATCATTCGATCGCGAAGTGGCGAAGTGGCTGCAATCGAAGGCAAATTTGCATCAATGCATCGATGCGTCGTCGGTCTCGCTCAATCGCTAGAGCAAGTCGCGGACGTCCACTCTGCGGACCCCGGTAGTTTGTTCAAATATTTTATTATTCTTAAGATTGGAGTTAATTAAATCCGCCGTTTCGAAGTCGACGTCGTCTTTGCCTCGCTCCAACCGGTTTTCATTACGCGCGCGCCCGCACCTCTCGCCGATCATCATCATGCGAACGAGCGCAAAAATTGGATCGAACGTGGTGCGGGAGAAAATATGCTTCCATTCCGATATCTGGACATTTATTGATACTGCACTCTGCGGGGACGTCCGCCGTCCCGGCTACCGAGTTAAGTGTGCTGAAGGAGATCGTAGTACGAGCGACTGACTTCTCTGCTTGGAGCCTTTCTAATTCCAATCTTTCGACTGGGTTGTACTCATTTGTCACCTGCGAGGGCAGATAATCAGGGGCAGTAAAATGCCCCCAGATCTTCGATCAAAGTCATAAAACTTGGAACATCGAGGTAAATCAAATGTTTAATTGAACTGTTCTGTGGGGTTGCGGTTTGGATGATGAAGAGGGCATTGATGAGTGGAAAAGATTACAAAAAGTATACGACAGGGATGGTAGATTCAGTGTTCTAGATTACAATATAGTTTGGAGGTCTTAACTGATTTTGCTGAAATTCGTTATTCAAAAAGTGCACAAAACAACAAGTAGAAAACATTTGCCTGATATGGAGAGTTCAAGATCATTTTTTGAAGGCCTGAAACAGTCTTAAATGTAACACATACATACCCCAATGAAGTTATGCTGACCACTACAAATGCATCGTATCCCAAGTTGGGCGACACATTGCGGGCAACTTCTAACAGAACCCTACAAATGCTCATTTTATTTTCCATATCGAGGTAATACTGGGTTATACAGAATGAAGAGGATTTGCGTTTGTTACACAGAACTGCTGATCTCTCAACTTCATTGGTAGCACCCGCATACTCACCGATCTACTGAAGGGCCTGTGGACGGGGAAGATTGCTTGTTCTTGAGTCGAACTTGGCGTCGAGGATTACTCTTAGCAGCCAATTTTAGACCACTTGTAGTTTCAGTATGTGGCAGGCACTTGGCGCAGGTACCCTATACCGGCATCGCGTAGTTCACAACCAGAACGATGATCGCTTTGAGTATTGCGAACTTGTGCTCCGCCGGTTGATCAGGGGGTACAGCGATGTAATCAGTCCGGCGCAGCGGTTTCTTAGCTTGTCGGTGTGTGTTTTGTAGAGCCTTTTGTCTTCAAAAGTTATTCCAAGGTAAATGACCTCGCTTGATCAGTCAACCGTTGACTTGATCAGGGGTACCGTTGACCTTGGTGACGCAGTCCGAGGGGGTAGCAGTTTCGGCGTCTGGCGATGCCGGAACAGGATCACTAGCGTTTTCGTCTCATTCAGCTTGAATTTACAGCTGGTGAGACACGAGACGAAGGTGGTTACTCCTTGTTGAAATCGTGATCTGTAGACCATGGGGGTTCGGCCATTCGCTAGGGTGGGCACTATCGTCACCGTATAGGCACAAACTACAGCCGGGGGGAGTTGCGGTACATCCGAAGTGTACAGGCTGTATAAGATGGACACTAGGAGTCTGCCCTGGGGCACTCCAGCAGGGATTGCGTGGGCTTCCGAGGCCTGCTAGGTGTACTTAGAACAAGACTTAGAATGTCCGATTTCCGAGGTAGTTCCGGATGATCCTCGTCAGGTATCCTGGGAAGCTGGCTTGTACCAATTCGTGTATGAGCCAGTCGTGCCAAACGTTATTAAACGCTTTCTCAATGTCGAGCAGGGTCATGGCTGTATTATTGGAAAGCATTTTGTACGGACCAGCTGGTGGACGGCCCTTCCTAAAGTCAAACTGTTCCGGGGCGAAGATGTTGTTTTCGTCTACGAATTCAAGCAGCCGGTAGAGGATGAGTCGTTCCAGCACCTTGCCGACAGCTGAGAGCAATGATATGGGCCGGTAGCTTGATGGGTTGATCTGATCTCTTCGCGCTTCACTGCCGCACGAACTTCATCTTCTATGATTCGACCCACAAAGGGGGCCTTGGTGGTCTGGTCAAGCTGGCGGATGGATTGCTGCACCACGGCTTCGTGGGGGCTGCCCATGCCGGCACTAAGGTTATGGAAAACGTGCCTCTAGAGCCGACCTACTGATACCTGAAGGTTATGGGCTTCGGCCAGCTTGTGGCGATGGCCTTTTTCTTTCTCCGTGGCGATATTTCGCAGTGGTTCTAGGTCATCCAAACTGTTCTGGAGTTGTAATACTGGGAGATTATAATAAATACATGAATTCTTTACGTTTCTCCTAGCAGAACAAGCTTGGTAAGGCTCATTGCATCAAAAACACTATTTTTTAGTCAATTCAAACGTATTTCAGACATTGGGGATACTCCAAACTGTTCCAATATTACATTACATGATCTATCAGATCAACAAACAATTGAAAGATGTTCTGTTGTAGCAAGGCATATTCAAGTTGATCCTCCAAGTCAAAATTCTAACTTTTGCTACTGCATCATCATATTCTAGGTCCACCAAAAAGTACGTTAATTTGGACCATTCAATCTACCAAGACTTCGAATGTGTCTATTTGTTCTAACATATATTCTAGTTGATCTGCTTAACCAAAAGCTCCATACGATTGTGGTTCAGTATACGATAGGAAAAAATATGCTTGTATTTCCTCGAAAATCCTGTTAAAAATCTTGGGGAACTCTCTAAAAGACATACTGGGACGAACTGTATCATTGAGGAAAATTCGGTGGGAATCAAATGGCGAATCCGGTGAAGGTTTCTAGTAGCAAATGATGGAAATATTTGTCGAGATTTTTGGTGGGTTCTGGCATGTTTCTGACTAGGAAAATGGTTCTGAGATTCCTAAACAGGTTCCATCTGGGATTCCTCCAGTGTTCTTGCGAGATTGCATCAGGAGTTCCAGCAATCTTCTAGGAATTCTCTCTGCGATTCCTCCAGAAGTCCTGAGATTCTTCAGGAAGTTTAGGATTTCCTCCTTTGATTCCTTCTTTTGGAACATCTTCAGGTATTTTTTTCTTCTGCGGTTTCCAGAAAGTGTTTCCAGATAGAACTCCTGGAGGAATTCCTACTAAATATTAATTCTAAAAAATAAAAACTCTTGAATTGCGTATTATACTCCTATAAGGATTAAGAATATCTGAGAGAATACCAGAATGATTTTCTAGAGGAATTTCATAAGAATGTGAAGAATGTGCTGTAGTGATTTCTGAAAGGAGTTAATGTAAGAATCCACATAAATTCTTGGAGGAATCCCGCAAAATAATCAATATCTCAAGGAATATTAGAAAGATCTTCTGAACGAATTCTGAAAAAAGAATCCTTGTTGAAATTCCTGGAAAATTCACAAAAAAAAATCACCTGGTGTAATTTAAAAAAAAAACTTGCAGGAACCCCAGAAGGTTTTGTGGGAAGAACCGATGAAGGTCCTCCTGGAAAAATGCAATACAGACGTCCAGGAGGCATGAAGTTACAGGAGTAATTCCGAAATGATTTCCTGCAGAAACCCCAAAAAGAAATGCTACTGGAATTTTCAGAAAGAACGCTTAGAATAATCCGGGAAGGAATCCTGGAAGAATCCCGGATGGAGCTCCTGGATTAATGATTGAGAAAATACTGGACGAATCTTAGATAGGAATTGAAGAAATTTTAGAAGGAGCTCCGGTGAAGTAACTCCAGTAAGGGCCCTAGAATGAACTCCTGGTTAATCTCAAAAAAGAGTTTCTCCGGCAGAATCCCAGAAAGAAAAACATGAAGGAATCTCAGAAGAAGTAATCCTCAAAAGGAATCACAACAGGTTGATTGATTTGTCTTTATTAAAGAGACTTTCAGCCCTTGGCTGGTTCGTCTCTTTCACAACAGGAACTTCTTGAAGGGATTAACAAAGTTTTCCTAGAAGGAACTGCTGGCTTATTTGAGAAGAAACTCCTGGAACAATCCCAGAAGGAAATGTGGGGGAGAACTCGTCAACTACTAGAGGAAACCTCAGAATCTCAGAAGAACCCGCAAAAGGAGAACTATTAGAGTAACCACAGACAGAAGAAACCCCTAGAGAAATCCAGCATGGATTTTCAGGATGTATCCTACATAGGATTCTTGTAGAAATCCCAGAAGCATCTCCTCAGACGGGTTTGGTGGTATAGTGGCTACCGCTTTTGATTCGTTGGCAGAGGGTCCTAGGTTCAATCCTTGGCCCGTCCCTTTCCTCCTAATTTGTATCTTTCTGTATATTTTCTCCCTCCTCTCTACATATACAACTCATGTATATTCACTTGTTTATAACCATCGCTAGAAAAGAAGTGGATTGATAAATCCGTTTCCCTTCCTTCCAACTTTCACCGCACAGTTTTAATCTATCAGATAACGCCGTTGAGTTATGCAATCACGCGAACTGTGCCGCATTACCTTCAGAGTAATAAACATTCTAATCTTCCACCTTACACCTGGCGTACACGCACTAATGCAATGTGTGAACCCTCTGCCAACCATATCCCACCAACACTGCGACATCAACATGAGTTTATGCAGACACAGAGGTATATTCGGATTGACGGGGATTTTTTTTCCTCCCCTGTTGGGGAAATTAAGCCACTGCGTCCAATAGGCTGAACTTTTGTGGCATGTCCCGTTTTGATATTCGCATCTAGCCAGCTAATTACCATGTGTCAAGTAATCAGCTACTGCCACGACGCGTCGTCTCCCAGTCAGGTGCAATGGAATTGATAAACTCCAAGACGGGGATACAAACGATTGCAATCGTTGGAGAAGGGGAAGAAATTTTCCTCACATTGACCTGCCACCTGACATGGCATTGCTAGTCCCCGTTAGATAATCTCATTGGTTCCCTGTGTGAGTGTGAGCCGATACTGGAGTAGCATCCACGGGCGGTCAATCAAGCTCAAGCTCAAGCTTAAATCCCAGAAGCAACTCCTGGAGGAATTTTGGATGAATTTTGGTAGGAACTGGGTTTACAAAAGAAAATTCTGGAGATAACCTGGTACTCTTTAGGAAGTTCCTTCTTTGTTTTCTCCAGGAGCTTCTTCTGTAGTTTCTGCTGAATTCATCAGAAAATTGATTATGAAATTCTCTTAGATGTTCAGGAGTTTATTATGGAATTCATTCAGGTGTTTTTTCTTTGGAATTACCTATGAAATCACTGTAAGTGTTTCGAATAGTTTTTGGCGTTTCAGTCTTTTCGGGGTCAAAAAACAACTAAATTTTTCTTCTTCCAACGTTTCGATCCTTATTGGATCTTCCTCAGGGAATCTGTAATTTATAATAGTCATTTTCATTGGTTTTATGACTGTAATAAATTACAGATTCCCTGAGGAAGATCCAATAAGGGTTTCGATCCTTGCAAGAAGAAAACATTTAGTTGTTTTTGACCCCGAAAAGACTGAAATGCCAAAAACTATTCGAAAATCTTCATAGCAGTCGTCGTCAATATTGTAAGTGTTTCGAAAGATAATCTTCTATGAGGTTTTGTTTTTTTTTGTATTCTCCAATACTTTTTGAATTTTTATAGAACAGCTTTTTTGAGAAATTCCCTGAACAATTTCTTAAAGAAAACACCCAGCAAATTTTTTGCAAGAGTTTCTTCAGAATTTTCACAAATAGTCGTGCCAATATATCTGGAAATGCTCTAAAGAAATCTTAGAATATAAAACTTTTGAAAGAATCCTTGAGCTTCTAGAGGAATCTCAGAAGGAACTCCTGAAAAAATCCCGGAAAGTATAAAGAAATCCTGACAAGAATTTCAGAAGAAAAATCCCTTAAATAGTTTCTGGACGAACCTCGGAATGAACTCCTAGAAGAAATTCTGGGAGGACACTTTTGAAGTGATCATGGAATAAATCCCATAACAAAATCTTGAGTTACTTCGTAATCACAATCAAAATTCCTAGGAGATTCTGTGAGATTTTCCGGACCGATTCCAAAAAGGTTTCCGGAGTTATTTGGGAAAGAAATTCTTGCAGGGAATAATACCTGTAGAATTGTTAAACGTAAACACAGTTTTAGCGTGGTTTGTAGATAGTGATTCTGTATTTCATTTGTTAGGTCGTTAGAAGCGTCTAATTCAACTTTGTAGTTCGATATGATTAATATGCAAATAATAGCATTATTCACAACACTGAATTCAAATAGGAGTAACTATTACCAGAGAAGAGAAGGACATCTCAGAACAAACCGACCACACGAAAAGTGATAAATTTTAGACTTGAAAAATCGACTCGATTTTTTATGTTTCTGTCCATTTCGTTTCCATCGTGTATAAACGTCAAAACAACTGCATGGCTCAAAGTGTATTGATTACGTTCAGGGGTCTCCAGTTAGCCTAGTGGTTAAGGCTATGGACACATAACATAAGTGGAACTCGCGCTCAGAAAGTTGTACCCAGTGTGGGATTTGAGTATGGTATAAGGAACATCGAAATGTCAAAACCATTATACTAGTTACGAGCTTAACATTTTAAAAGAATCTAAGGATTCAATATGTATCATGTTTAATTATGCATGTTCACTACTGGCAGGTTTTTTTCTTCCTTTCGTGGTGTGCATTAATTAATGCCGTTTTATTTATTTTTTAACCTGGATTAGAACTGGACTGTCGGAAAATACTGAAACTAATAAAGTCAAACAAATGTGCAACACAATCGAACCTAAGTTGTGCAACCGTGAACTCATCCAGTTCCAAACCAGGTTGGAACTGAAACAAAAAAAAACGGCATAAGGTAGGCTGTCAAGCTTAAGTCTCCTGCTCGAGCAGGTGAATTGTAAACAAAGAATCACACTGATCATTCACTCAGAAATAAAAGTATACACGGAATTATTATTATTTATGCATTTTGTATCCGCATCTCTCTCACTCTCTTTTTGTTTTCATATGCTATCTGCCGTTTAGCCTGGGTTGAAAAAAAGTATTTCGTCAACCCAGTTGAAGCACCAGATAGCATGAAAACAGAAAGAGAGTGAGAGAGATGCGGATACAAAATGCATAAATAATAGTAATTCCGTGTATAAGGCAATCCATGACGACTTTTCGCGATGGGAGTGACAGCTAAAAAATGTAAACATAGTGTGAGTACAACTTAACAAAGTTTCGTCATGTGTCGTCGGTGCTTAACAAATTCCTTTGTGTTCAACTGTCACCCCGATCATCGGATGTCAAATATACATGGTAAACAAAAAAAAAACAGCTGATCGCATCTGTTCCGTACAGAACAAGAGACTAGTTAACGAGAACTAATCAATCACCCAACCCAGCCACTGCCATCGACAGAATGCGAAACACTTACCGATTTGCCGCCCCAACACGACCCACCCTTGCTACGCCTTTGAGAACGTGAGTACCGACAGCCACCGTGAGTACCCACAGTGAGCGCAAATGACAGGTTCCCACCGTCGTCGCCGACTCCGAAGTGTGGTGACTAACGCCAAACTCACCACAGCAGCACCCCGAGAGTGACAGCCATCGAGAGAGTTCCACCCGCGTCTGGAACCAGCGTCGCGATATTGCGCGAACATTCCAGATTGCGGGTGCGCACATATAAATATGCGAATGATTCGCCGCAGTGTTCAGTTATGTTTCTACCACCGCGTGTTATACTTCGACCAGTGTAAAGTAAAGTGAATAGTGCTAAGTGCTAAGTAATTCCAAATAGTGTTAAGTAGTAGTGTAGTAAGGTGCAGAGTAAAATAAAGTAGTGAATTAGTAGTGAACCAGTGGTGTTGTGCCTTTCATTCCGAATTCCCGACCCGAGTAATTACAGTCCACCTAGACCCGCCGGAGTTGGCCCCGGATACGCGCCAACATAGTGGTCCTAGCGAACCGGATCCAGTGCCGCCCCGCCGCCGTTGGAAAGGATACGACACCTCCGCCCGACACGTTTGCGTGGCACCCTTGCCAGAACGTGCACCGACCAAGGAGAGAATCGCTACTGTCGCCGCCGCTTGTAAGTTGTTCCGAATCTGTCGTCAATCGCCCGAGGAGTATTCTGCACCGCCGCTCCGACCCGACACGCACTCGCACCGTCGTTAGCTGCGTGTTCCGCCCGAAGGATTTTCATCATGTCGCAAAGTCATACGCCGAAGACCAGGGCAGCTAAGGCCGCTGCAGCTGCAAAGCTGAAGCAGCAGCTGGACGCTGATGTGGAAAATTACTCGACCAACTGGGAAATCACCGCCGATGCTGAGACACTGAAGGAGTTGTCGTCGTTGTCCCGCCAGCGTGATCAAGTAAGTATGAAGCTAACGCGGGTGCAAAGGGCACTTGCCACTGCCAAACACGTGATCAGCCCTTCGCAGTTGAGGACGTATTTGAAGAACATCGACGATGCCTACAACGAATTCAGTGCCGTGCACAGCAAACTCATCGCCGCAATTCCGGATGAAGCCTTCCGCCAACAAGAGGAGATCTACGTTGCATTCGAAGAGCGATACAACCACGTCCGCACCGTCATCGACGAATTGATGGTTTCCAGAGAGACTGATGCCACCAGAGCTCCACTCCCACAACCTCAGGTAATCGTGCAGCAGCAACCATTGAAGGTCCCGATCCCCACCTTCGATGGATCGTACGCCAACTGGCCGAAGTTCAAGGCTATATTCCAGGACCTGATGGCTGGCTCGGGAGATTCCGACGCCATCAAGCTTTATCACCTTGATAAAGCGCTTGTTGGTGAAGCGGCTGGAGTTCTTGATGCCAAGGTGATGAGCGAAGGGAACTACCAGCAAGCATGGGCTATCCTCAGCGAAAGATACGAAAATAAAAGGATCATCGTGGAGACCCACATCCGTGAACTGTTCGACATCCAGAAAATGGTTTCTGGATCCTGCAAGGAGCTGCGACGACTTCACGACGAATGTGTCCGCCATGTCGAGAGCCTGAAGTACCTCGAGCAGGAGTTCCAGGGTATTTCTGACTTGTTCCTGGTCCACATTCTAGCTTCTGCGATGGATCAAGCGACAAGGATGGCTTGGGAGGCCACCCAAAAGAAAGGTAAGTTGCCTACGTACGCACAGACCATATCGTTCCTCCAGACAAGGTGCCAGATGTTGGAGAATTGCGAAATGGCTTTTCCGACCGCCAACACCGAACATGCATCGAAACCAAGTACAAAGCGAGAAGTTTCTACGAACGAATCCACCGTGAAAATCTACACCGCTACATCCGAGCCGAGGAAAGACATTTGCGACTTCTGCCAAGGCCTACATCGCAACTACCAGTGCAACGTGATTAGCGCAATGCCGTTCGACAAGAGGATCGAGAAAGTGCGAGCTTCTGGCGTCTGCTTTAACTGTCTCCGCAAGGGGCACAGCGTCAGAGATTGCTCGTCAACAAAATCGTGTCAGAAATGCCAGAAGCGTCATCACACTCAACTCCACAACGAAGAGGTTGAACAAGTGTCAAGCTCCAGCGTCCCATTACCAGAAAAGGAGACTCGTCCTGCAATCGCTCAAAGTATCGAATCTACTGCAACATCCACCAGAGAATCATCGAACATTCCGCTTTCTTGCAACTTTGCCGACTCTACGAAGACTGTGTTCCTGCTAACAGCTGTTGTGAACGTATTGGACGCAAACAACAAACCACATCCCTGCCGCGTGCTGCTAGACAGTGGATCCCAAGTGAACTTTGTCACAGCCGATTTTGCGAGTCGCATTGGAAGTACGAAACACCGTGTCAACATCCCAATCAGAGGAATCAATGATGTACAGACCACTGCGTACGACAAGGTAGTAGTGAAATTCCGATCCCGTGTCTCCGACTACGAAGCGCAGGTGCAGTGCCTCGTAACACCAAGCGTAACAGGAGTCATCCCAGCATCAAGAATCGATGTTTCATCTTGGAGTATTCCCTTCGGAGTTCAACTCGCCGACCCCGAATTCTACAAACCGGAGAAGATCGACATGTTGCTTGGCGCCGAACTGTTTTTGAAATTACTACGCCCAGGTTACATCAAGCTTGATAACGACTTCCCCGAGTTACGTGAGACCACACTAGGATGGGTAGTAGCCGGAGTATTCAAGGAAAGACCCATCTCCAAGCGTGTTCAGCATTCGCACATCGCATTGGTGGACCACAACGAGAAGATCAACCAGCGGTTCCGTAGCACCCAGGAGTTATCCGGTCCAAGTTCAACATCCAGTATCCCACAGAATGGGAGATACTGCCGAGGAATGCGAGAGGATAATCTAAATCAATCAACGCGTCGTGTCGTGTACCGCCCTACGAGGTCGACTGCCAATGTTCCAGTGCTTTGCTGCAGTGCGTGGACTGTGCAGGACAAACAATGTCAAACCCCGTCATCTACAAAGGTTTCAACGATGATGTTCAGGTGCAACCGGCCACCTGACCGCCTCCGAGTGCAGCAACCACCGAATCCGACAGATATCCAGTCTTCACCTTTGCATAATATGTCAAAAGAATCGCTTCGAAATTTGTGGAACCCCAACACCAACGACATACGCTATAGAGTTCAAACATCGACCAATGGACGACAGAAGACAACTCATCGCTCAGCTCAAGAGTATCCCGACCCAAAGCAGACAACATGCGCAACCGATGGACTTCAATTGCCCACGACAAGTCAGTACAACCAACGATGAAATCTGTTGAACTTCGTGTCAACCGGGGGGAGTATGTTCCGTACAGAACAAGAGACTAGTTAACGAGAACTAATCAATCACCCAACCCAGCCACTGCCATCGACAGAATGCGAAACACTTACCGATTTGCCGCCCCAACACGACCCACCCTTGCTACGCCTTTGAGAACGTGAGTACCGACAGCCACCGTGAGTACCCACAGTGAGCGCAAATGACAGGTTCCCACCGTCGTCGCCGACTCCGAAGTGTGGTGACTAACGCCAAACTCACCACAGCAGCACCCCGAGAGTGACAGCCATCGAGAGAGTTCCACCCGCGTCTGGAACCAGCGTCGCGATATTGCGCGAACATTCCAGATTGCGGGTGCGCACATATAAATATGCGAATGATTCGCCGCAGTGTTCAGTTATGTTTCTACCACCGCGTGTTATACTTCGACCAGTGTAAAGTAAAGTGAATAGTGCTAAGTGCTAAGTAATTCCAAATAGTGTTAAGTAGTAGTGTAGTAAGGTGCAGAGTAAAATAAAGTAGTGAATTAGTAGTGAACCAGTGGTGTTGTGCCTTTCATTCCGAATTCCCGACCCGAGTAATTACAGTCCACCTAGACCCGCCGGAGTTGGCCCCGGATACGCGCCAACAGCATCTGTCTCATGGATTGCCTTATACTTTTATTTCTGAGTGTGTGTTAAAATGTCACCCATCTCTATAGAACCCATGATGCTACAAATGCTTCGCGTGATGTAAGTAAAAGGTAGAGGTATATGGTATTAAGAGGTAGAGGAAAAGGTAGAGAAAATTGGCTCAGCAGGATAGTGTTACAAATAGGCAAATTTGACGGAAGCTAACGATCCCTCCGCATCTGGTGGCAGGAGTGAGAACCCTATGAAAAGAGTGACGCTGCCAAAAAGTGCCATGGCGCAGCATAGGCAAACTGCACTTTTTTCACTTTTTATTATCGAATTCCGAATCGTAGAGAACCGAACAATCACTTTTTGGAAAAAACATTTAATTCTTTTTCAGATACGCTTAGATCCGGTGGGTACTTCCGAACAATTTAAGCACAGAGAACAGACATCCAGGCTAGAACAAATTTCATTCGGAAAGTTGTGTAAGGATTTGAATCTTTACTTGAGTAAGGTTGCAAACCAATACACGATGACAACTCTAACGCCACCAAACACCATATTGCCACAGTCAGTGGTGAATTGAAACATTTCAAGTGGTGAATTAAATTAGTATGGGGAATCAACCGATTGCAGCGCGACGCTATTGCCACTTGTGTTGCCGATTTCAAATGACCGTTAAATTCCTTACACAGTTTCGGAACTGGACTTGGATGTCTGTTCTCTGTGATTTAAGTGATTAATTTGAGGAGCTCTTGCTATGCCTCCGGCGAGCAATCTTCCGGATTTTTTGTTAGCTGGCCAATCCGGTGTCTACCGGCGTAGGCATCGAGAGTGATGGTAACCCTCGAGCGATCGTGCTGTTGTATTTTGTACAGCACGTTTAAAAAATCGTGCTTTCTGTACTCCGCACCTGCAACTGCAAGTCTATGTATCTGTAATAATACATTTCATATAAGGAATCCGTTAAATATAAAATTCACATCGATTTACTGTCAGTTATAATTTCACTTTCATCCTTTAGTAGTTTAGGATATTTTTAAATGTATGCCTTGAGCAGTTATATACGAGGGGTCCCACAATCTGAACATGTCGAACAAAATTATTAAATATGTTAACATTTTTTCTTTGGGTATTTATATACAAGCATCGTGCTACATAAACATATTCGTTTATGTTGCATCATCTACACAATAGATATATCGGGATGTCAAAAAAATCGATTATAACGCACATTGATCTTTTTTTTCATGTTGTACTAAACGATCTTCTTTACAAGTGTAACACTTTTCCGCCTCTTATCCGCAATGAAATAAAAAAAAAGTATGTACAGTAGACGTTCGATAACTGCAACATGTTTACGTTTCACTTAGCGAACGAAAATTCAATAACTGCAACGCCTGACAGTGTCAACAAGCCGTCAATTGACGTAAAATGAACGAAAAATTCATTCGACTGTTCATTAGGGCTAACATGGCGCACCATTTTGACGTTTGGCGGTGCGATAACTGCAAATTTGTTGCACTTACCGGACTTGCAGTTAAAAAGCATTGCAGTTAAACCGTTTGCACCGACCGAACGTCTACTGTATAGCATCTTTCATTCGTTGGTAGACTTTCGAGTAAATCTTCGAAGAGATAAAATTAATACTCAAACGTCAGATTGCATAGCATTTAGCAGCTGAACGAACCATGTATTCATTGCACCAACAGAAAGAGTGCGTTCAATGTTATTTTTGTTAGCGGTGGCAAAACTCAATTTAAAAATGAATAAAATATACGAATTTTTATTTATGTCAAAATATTATCACCGCTTCAAGCTTTTTTTGCCTTCAGTCGCCCCTCGCACGACTGCTGAGTAGCCACTTCGTGCGTGCTTTGTTGTCGCCGTTGTCGCAGACGTCAAACTAGTATAACGCACAGTATCGCCGAACTAATCCGGTTTTTCGGGCATATCAACCTCAATAGCCACGAACGCGCGTAGTGTGAAAATAACAGCAAATTAAGCTTGGTTCGCTCGATGACTTCATTTACTAAGTTATTGTAAAGAGCTAAATTGTCGAGCCAGCTCAGCTGTTGAATTCTTGATAATCGGTAGTCGAGCCCGGTAGTAAAGTTTAAGTTATAACTCGGCAAAAAAAAATCCGAGCTCAAGATCGAGATCTTAGTGTGTAGATTAAAAGCGGGATCAAACTCGTAGACTTTTTTCATTTCTGGAAATATTATCGATCTTTGAAAATAAGGTAATTTTTATTTTTTTCATTTTGTCATTTGTCCCGTCGACATTGTCTTGTTCGACCTGTCGCTGTAAGTGCTTTTAAAATCATCCCGCTTAGAAAAATACAATTCATGGTATCTTTCATATCATAGGAAGTTGATTCGTGGAATAATAACCATACATCTTATAATAATTTTATAATGGGATGGTTGAGTAAGAAAAAAATAAATTATTCAATACCTTTCAGGGATCATCACATTTAAAATAATGATTCATTGAATGATACGTATATAGTTTTGAATCATACGTTTTCGCGTCCTTGATTTGATTAATGTGAAAATTGAAGAGTCATTGGACGAGAAATCATTTTTTCAGCTTCCTAGATATAGAAACCCCATAATTTTGACCCTTACGCTTGTGAATCAGGCCGAAAAAGTCGTGGGGTCCTGAGGGGAGATGATTCCACACCTACACTCGCATCCGGAACACGGGCGTCAATGCAGGTATAATTCTAATAAAATGCTAAGAACACTGTGCAGCGATGGTGATGCAGCGTAAACGGCCGCTCTTTCTACCGCCCGTGTGCTTGGGTGATCAAAATACAAACGCAGCAACTATTTCGATGGCCACATTTCCAAGTAAGCTGTGAATATGCATTTGCCTAGACAAAGCCAACTTACCTTCCCCATCCTGCAGCGGCATTCTATGACTGTTCCTCTCGCAGCTTATCCTTATCAGCTAATTTAACAAAATCGATTTCTTGCCAACCGCGAGCACTACGTCGATGTGGTCTCACGGGCAAGCACTGCGCGAGGATACAGGAAACCAGCCGAATACCGATCACCACACAACTGCAGTTCAATTCTCTACGGTGTGAAAAAAGCTTAAGCACCAAAATAAACAGAACGGATTACGTCACGAACTTTGACAGTTGGTAAAACAGAATGATTCCGCAGGGGTGTGCTTTTTTACAATCGGTAATGCAGAATTACGAAATATTTCAAGCTTGTTTATTAGGCCTGTTCACCTTTTCAAAAATGTTCTCTGATTCTCAAGTCCACCCCCATATTTTGATTGGCATCCTAAAAGAAGTAACTGGTCAAAATTTCAGCCAAATCCATTGAAATTAAGAGGTGCATCAAATCAATTTTGTGTTTTTCGACTATTTTTGAACTTCAAAAAATCATAACTTCACTAAAACTTGTCAAAACTTAATTCTTTTGGCAGAAATTGAAAGCTATACTTGTTTGCTACAACTTCTCCGAACAACGTGTGCCAATAAAATTGAAGGAAACATGCGTAATTATCACATTTGTGATCAGAAAAACCTTAAAAAGTTGTTTTTTTGATAGATTTTGTTCTGGAACACCCTAATATACGTAATAAGTTTGATGTTTTAAAACGGCATCATATTCTCTCATGTTTTTTAGTTATTTCTTTCTTTGACACCAATGCTGTAGGAGTTGAGCAAAAAATATTAAAATTCGGAAAAGCCAAATGTGGCCTAAAAACTAGCTTTCTGGGGGCAATCACGCTGTGGCGCGAAATTGTACTGAACGTAGTAGCTTTGCTTCCTTGTAGTTTGCCTTGGCTACCCCCTATCACGGGTGATAACAAACAAGCGTAATGACAGGTGTTGGCTATCATATCAGTGCTGACGCGATGCCACTTTTTGCGCGCCAAAGCGTGATTGCACCCGAAAACCTAGTTTTTAGGCCACATTTGGCTTTCACGAATTTTAGGAATTTTTGCTCAACTCCTACATCATTGGTGTCAAAGAAGCAAATAACCAAAAAACACTGGAGAATATGATGCCGTTTTGAAAAATCTAACTTATTACGTATATTAGGGTGTTCCAGAACGAAATCTATCAAAAAATCAATTTTTTAAGGTTTTTCGGATTACAAATGTGATAATTACACATGTTTCCTTCAATTTTATTGGCACACGTTGTTCCGAGAAGTTGTAGCAAACAAGTATAGCTTTCAATTTCTGCCAAAAGAATTAAGTTTTGACAAGTTTTAGTGTAGTTATGATTTTTTGAAGTTCAAAAATAGTCGAAAAACACAAAATTGATTTGATGCACCTCTTAATTTCAATGGATTTGGCTGAAATTTTGACCAGTTACTTCTTTTAGGATGCCAATCAAAATATGGGGGTGGACTTGAGAATCAGAGAACATTTTTGAAAAGCTGGACAGGCCTATTGTTTATATTATTCAGTGTATCATAAAGTTAACGATAAAGTGATTATAATGTGAATGATTTGACAAGTTTTTTTGTTCGTGGAAAGGGCCATTTTTGAATAGTAACGATACTTAACAACCCATTCGGTCTATCGTTGAAACTCCAAATATGATACATGTTATCACCAATATGATTCACAGTATCATTGATTTATCATCAAAATAATGATACCACGAATAATCGGAAAACGATAAACTGTATCAGAATCGTATGATACCGTTTTATTCGGGATGTTTTCTACTGGTCACCGAAGAAACGTACAAGTCATCACACCGTGCATTAGATTTATTAGAATTGAAAAACCTGACAGTTTTCACAGAAACAAGACCAATAAGAAACAGCTCGTTACAAAACTAGAATCTCATGCTAGCCTCAGTTTGTTACATAAATAATTTACAAAAGGGATAAATTACACTGATTGGGTGACCTGTCTAATTAAGTTTTACTCTTGTCATTTTCACCTTGACGAGCCATACAGCACCGCTTAATAAAAAAACTGTATTCGCCAGAAATCTGTTGATAAATTCAAGAGAATTTTTTTTAAATTTTGTCTCATAAGTGTTCAATATCGGATTAGCCAGACTTCACAGTTTTATACCAGCTGCAAATAATTGAGAGCTGTCATGCCAGTTTTTGTTTACGAATATCGATGACAGAACGGTGTGCTGTATACCAGTTATACCTATTCTTTTCGAAGCAAAAAGAACCAACTTTTCGTCGTCGTTCTCCTTAGTAGTTCCACTTATGTTATGTGCTATGGATCGCCAATCCGGAGACGGCGGGTTCGATTCCCGTTCCGGTCGGGAAAATTTTCTCGACTCCCTGGGCATAGAGTATCATTGTACTTGCCTCACAATGTACAAGTTCATGCAATGGCAGGCAAAGAAAGCCCTTCAATTAATAACTGTGGAAGTGCTCAAAGAACACTAAGTTGAAGCCAGGCAGGCGAGGTCCCAGTGGGGACGTAGTGCCACAAAGAAGAAGAGAAGAAGATTACGTTCAGGTATAATCAAAATTTAAGCTTTTTACGGCATCGTCAGTATCGGCAGCCATTTTGGATATGTGGCTCGAAATTTCAAAGTGATAACTCTCTGTCGCCAAAGCGAATATTCGTATGAAAAAGTATCATCCTATATGCTCACTTGCAGTGATGACGATGATACTTTTTCTGCTGGATTGCTGCAGAATTGACAGTTTTTTATCACTTCAAAAACGCGAGGCAAACAATCATTTAAAAGCAAAAAGTCAATGATTCGTTTGAAAGCTTGGACCATGCATCATGACACCTTAATGAATAGATGACGTCATATCGATGATTTATTTTTTTATTTTTCGAAATTTTGTTTCATTGAGAGCATATCAATTGTTATTTCGACCACTTTTGCAATATGGTATATGTATCAAACATGTTTTTTTATTGCAATTGCAGACTGTTATAAAGCATAATAATGGCGTTTTGCCAATTTTGATTAATTATCATGATTGTAATATTTTTTTTTTATCTGTTTTAACGAGATTTTTAGCCCTTTAATCTCGGGACGGTAATATATGTTTCCCAACCACTATTGGGTAGTGTACCCTATTTACGGTTTTAAGAGATAAGCAACTTTGACTGTGCCCCCGAATTACATTTTATTTAAACACAATCTTTTTCGGAATCAGTCTTTGAGTTGCTGTACCTGCCTCCAAAATACTTTGCTCTTTCGTGTCAAAACGGTTGAAATTTTCCGTGTAAAGAGTGTATTTTCAACTGCTAGGTGTCGCGACCAACAGCACGAAATATTTATCAATTTCTGACTGCGGAGATTACCTTCTTTTCTCTGCTAATATGTCACCAGAACATTTGTAGGGTTTCGCGTACAATATTGTATGCAAGCTCTCTTTGGATCACCTTGGGCATTAGTGGAAATGTCATGTTGTTCGTCATCGATCCGTCAATGCTGGATTGTTATTGTTTTGATCTAATCTGATCGTCGCGATCGCCTAACGGTTAGTCACGATAAGTACATGATATTTTTACAAGAATATTTGAATTTTTGTTGTTGAATCCAACCAGCATTTTCTTATGACTTCCACCGGAATACTTCCTATCATAATAACCGAATTCCCAACGAAATTTCGCTCTAAAATTAACCCCAATTCCCAGGCCTGGACTGTGGGGGGCGGAGGCCCGAGCGGATGTGGGGGCCCCTTGGAGCTGAAAAAGCGATGAGCAAAAACATTTTTCTTTGTTTTCAAACAGTATTTCAGCAATCTGAAACATAAAGTAGAAGTGTAATAACCAAAAACAAGATTTTGTGGTAGCCCCCAAAGCTGGAGAAATCCACAAGTTCCTTCTGAAAATCTCCAGGAGATCCTAGTAGAAATCTTTCGGATGTTCCTGCAGGAGTTCTCTTAGGAATTCCTCCAAGAGTTCATCGTGGAAAATCTTCAGGATCGATAGGATTTCTTAAAGAGCTTTTTTTTGGGAGAGGGAGGATTTCCTGGAGGAATCCCTACATTGCAACCTTGGATTTGCGACTTGACTCATGTTCCCAAAGAGAAACAGTTCTAAATTCCCAAAAGGAATGTCTGAAGTATTTTTTGAAGAAATTCTCAGAAGAAATTCTTCAAGGAATCCGCAGAACGCAGTTGCCCAAAAGTACACGCGGCAAATCCCCGAGGAAAGGAAAAACCGCGTTTTTTGGCAATTAGTTCGATATAGTAGAGTCATAATAGAATACATTTAGGCGCTGTACCAAGTGTAAGTGCAGCTGCCAATTGGAATCGCTCAAGCAGTGCCCTAGTGGACAAAAGAGCTGTAAATTAGGTTAACTGGTTGAAGAATAAAAAAATCCTATTCCACGATGTTGACGAATAATCCCAGCCAAAAACAAGCGGAAAAATCCAGAAGACTGCATTTGAAACATCGTAATCGATAAAATATGCGCGCGCCACCATGCGCCTGACTCACCAAACGCCGAACGCGACCGTTTCCTTCGCACATCCTGTGCGCTTCTACCCAGGGCTTCATTAACCAGCATTACAGTTCAATTTTTCATATTTTCGTTTCGTTTCGCTGCGTCGTCGTCGTCGCCGTCATTGCACGCTCCCTCTAAAGGTGACCGATCGTCCGTCCAAGTCTCTCTGCCGGCAGTCCCTGACGGGTTTACCCGCCGCCGAAAGAAAAGTGTAATGATTCAGCTACATCGTCGTTCTCGTCGTTCCTTGGCTGGTCCAGTCCCGCTTCGATCATTTGTCCGATTTCATCGTCCAAAATTGGGGGCGGACGCAAGCGATTAATTAAGATAGTAACATGCAGCATCAGCCAGCAGCAGCAGCAGTAAGAAGGCTTTAGGACTCGAGCGCGGGTCTTTTCTTGAACTCATTGTTTGAACTGCAGCCAGCGCCGCTGCCGCGGATCGTCATCGTAGACGTCCACGTCGAGCAGGATTGATTTGATTAGGCTCCGGGTACAAATTATCCTAGACTCGGGCGTACCTCGGCGTCGCACTCGGAGCACAATGGTGTCGATTATGGGGTGGTGGATAGCTGACTGGTCTGTGTGCAAATGCTCAACGATCGCTTCGACGGTGTCTAGGCTGTTGGCTGTTGAGGTGGCGGCTATTGTCCAGGGTTGATCGAGTGATCGATTCCATTGAATGGAGGCCATTGTGTCCAGTGGAAGGCGAGTGACGGCCGCCGCCGCAGCTGGATTAGAGGCTGTCGGTTTTTTTTTTGGAAATAAAGGATCTAGTGACGTTTGATTGAGGACTTTGGAGCGCCTAGAGTTGGCGCTGTTTCTTGGAAGTGCGGCGATCGGGGAGCTCGTAGGCTCTGAAGATCGTTGGAAGAGTTTGTGTTATCCAGCCATCTACGTATGGCGTAGTATGGCTTCGCTTTTAAATAAACTAATTATTTGGAATGACAATCTGAAGAGATTGACCAAAAGTATCGAACCGCTTGCGTCACTCCATTCGATCGATTTGCGTGAGTTCCTTCTACGGAACGACTTCAGTGCTATACCCGGACACCTTGTATGGAGGTGGCACGACAGATGAATGCACCCGTCTTAGTCAGTCAGAGCGCGTATGCAAATCATCCAACACGAATACGAGTCATTTTCCCCGTGATTGGTTCGTTTGTTTTGATTTCTGGTTGTTGAGAAAACTGAGTTCATTTCGATCGCAAAATCGTACCTACAACTTGTCATTTCTCAATCTTTAAAATGCAAATGAAACTCACTGACTGGATGCGGTCGTAAATTCACTTCTCGAACCATACCTCCCTGGCTGATAGCCTCCCATTACTTATTCTAATCGGTCTACTATGTAAAGTAGTGATCCAGTCGACATTCCGCTTGATCTCGAAACACTCGTGATCGTGTGACCAACTCCTCGCGTTCCGCACTTTAATGAGTTGGTGATAAATGGGAACTTGCCGACGCAATCTAGTTTGCCACGGTCGGACCTCCCTCCAGATGACGTGATCTGGTTCTCGTCTCGTCTCGATCGGATAATAACCGACTTGGCTTGGTACTAGCTAGTAAGCCACATTGTATCGCAGGCCGGAATTGCCCCCTCCTCGTCGACATTGGACTGCTCCACCACAGCCATGCCATGTGCTTATTAAGGCGCTTATTTTCTCACATTTCATCCCATTCTTCCGAGCGCGCTGATCTTTCAATTTTTGCTCCCCCTTTCCCAGCGTGGATCCATCCGGAGGAATTATTTTCCCATCTCAGCTGCGCAGACCCCAACCCAACAACTAAACACGCGGGAATGGAATTGAAAAAAAAAAAATAACATAACATTGCAGCTCACATATGTTTTCCGGTTTCGGATCAAAACTCTATCAAGCTGCTCGTCCGGACGTTCTCTGCTCAAGTGTTTGATGATTTATCCGGCTCTTCTCAGAGTGGAGGCCCCAACAAGTGTTTGGTGTCGAGTTGAGATGTCATTTATCACGACCGAAAATTGCTTGCTGGATCAAGAAGTCCCACGATGACGGCGGCGGTGATGGAGCAAGAGCAATATTGCCGCCATCATTATTGCATTGTTCAGCGCACGGTAGTCGACGTCTTCGTCTGTTCCCAGCATCTATGAATGATATCTAGCGATCGTAGTGTCGGAGTCTATGGTAACCATTCAAAAAGCATTCAGTGAATGGTTGATTTCTCGATTCGAATTGTTCACCTCATTTCAACAAGTTGCCAATGGTTTGTCAGGGCTTATTAGGCTTGAGGTTAGAAACGATTGTGCGATATTTGCCAGAAAACCATTCGCCAGAATGCCACTGGCCAGAATGACATTTGCCAGAAAATACCATTTCCCAGAAAACCGTTTGCCAGAATGTACCATTCTCCAGAAAGTACCATTTCCCAGAAATTTTCCGAAGTTCTCAATCCAGAAGTGGTCGCAATCTAATGATAATTTAAAAAATAAATCGTGTTTTTTATTTGTTTTGGACCGATTAGCCCACAATAACGATTGTAAAAATGTAAAATTTTAATTTTGTTCAGATTTATATGCGAAAGTTAAATAAATTATTGGAACTGATGTAAGAGCAAACATTAAATAATTTTAGAGTAACTTTTAAAGAAAAGCCTATAGTTTGAAGAAGGGCAAATCACTCTGAAACAATAAATTGATGTGAACTCAAACCTTTCAAACTTTACAATACATTAAATCTCTTACGTTATTTAATATTTTATTGCGAACAACAGCTAGAATATTTCCACAAATTTGTTTTGTGGACAAGTTGATCAGGATGTGGATCCAATTGATCAAATATTATTTTGATGGAATTTGATCAATAGAAGGATTTTCCTTTCTTCAACACGTAGGATGTTCTTTCCAGCTTTTACTGATATGGAATTTTTTGCTTAACTAACATTTTTCAAAGATTCCCTTCTTTCAATTGAAAGTAATTTTAAAGCTTATTTTTGACAATAAAAATGACATGATGACTTTAAATAATAATTTTGGTGCCAAACAGCAAAATTACCCGGAATTGTTGATCACACACTGAAGTCAATCGAATACCATACACAAAAACCTTATAGAAGCAACAAGTAAAATACACAGAAATAATAGCTTAAGTGACGGTTTTACCTATACCATTAGCCTGACTGTGACTGCCCGAAAGCCAGTACCCCCAATATCACAAGCTTGAATGTACCATTAGGCCGAATATATGGCCTAAAAAGCGTGTTCTTGAGGAAATTGATTCTAATATTTCCAGCAGTTTATTCCTTCTTTTAATCATCTGCTGTTCTTTCTAGATGAACTTCTTAGTTTATGTGCGCCATTTCTAACCAATATATTCCCTTATCACGGTGATTGTAACATGTGAGCTTAACATATTTGGGCTTATCTAATGGCGCTCCGGCTACTGTTATAGAATCTTACTATCAATGGTGTAAGGGCATTCGGCTGAAGGCCATTGGGTCGAATGTCATTGAGTCAAAAAGTTATTTTGCCGAATGGCCATATTTTTTTTTCGTTTTCTTCTTTTATGCTGTCAAAACAATTGTTGAAGTTAGAGCTACTGAATTTTACCCATGAATCTTTCCTTCTTTTAAATATAGGAACAATATACGGGTTTAAGATCTGTTATTTTTTTTCAATAATTTAACTATTTGTTCCGCAATATCAATTTTGCTTTACGATTCTAATATAATCAACAATTTATGCCAAAAACTAGACTAGATGAAACTAGAAAGAACAGCCTGTGTTCAGAAGAAGGAAAAATTCACTATTTGAACTAGAGAGAATAGTTTCATTGTAGAAAAATAGTTTTTTGCACCGAAACCGTTGATGTTCAACTAGTGAATTTTGCCTTCTTTTGAACATAGGCTGTTCTTTCTAGTTTCATCGTAAGACTAGTTTTTGGCATAAATTGTTGATTGCAGTAAAACTGAGTAGTGTGCGGTAGTTCGGCAGCAGCAAAGTTTCGCGCGCTCGCTTTGCTAGATTTTTGCGATTTTTTTTCCTCTTCCCTCTGCGGGGCTCCGACGACGGGACGCCAAGCAGTCAGTAGTGTGCGGTAGTTCGGCAGCAGCGAAGTTTCGCGCGCTCGCTTTGATAGATTTTTGCGATTTTTTTTTCTCTTCCCTCTGCGGGGCTCCGACGACGGGACGCCAAGCAGTCAGTAGTGTGCGGTAGTTCGGCAGCAGCAAAGTTTCGCGCGCTCGCTTTACTAGATTTTTGCGATTTTTTTTTTCCTCATCTCTCTGCGGGGCTCCGACGACGGGACGAGTGTGCGCGCGCCGTGGTTCGAGTCGGTTCCGAATTTTTCGCTTCCCTTCGGCGCTAGTTTCCAATACACTTTTAGTTGATAATAAATATTTTCTTTCATTTTTTGCATTTACACAAAAGAGTGAAAAATGTTACTTCGGGTTCGCCGGTCGAGAAAAAATCCGGGCGCCGACAAGTGAGTCGCGTTCAGTGTATTTCTGTGTGGAATAGACTAAAGGTTTCTGCTCCCTAGTGGAGTGGAGACGCGCGATAGAATTTTCTTTTTGGCTCGTTTTTGCGTCGAAAAGTGATCGGTTGTTAACGGCGGTTTGTGTATATTGATCCATTGTCAAATCATATCACCAACCATAGGTGACTCCCGGACTGACAATGTACCTTACCCTACTAACAAAAAAATCCTTCCTGAGACAAACGTGGAGATGCAGGGATTCGCGGTCTTTTTAACAACGTTTGGCTTACTAACATTCCCTTCCATCCTCGATGACCGTAAGGACGTGGCCGGCGCCGTTATTGACCTTATTAAAGTTGAGAGCTCTCGACCTGTGTACATTGAGAATAGTAAGCTAGTCCCAAGCCCTATTCATTGGTTCCTTGTGCAATTTCGATTGCTCTGGTCAATCACGGAGTAGCAACTACGAATTGTGCGGTCATCTATGCTCATGCTCATGCATAAATTGTTGATTGCAGTAAAACAATAAGGCAATATTAATATTATTTAAGTATCAGCTAATTATTGGAAAACCGAACAAATTTAAGAAACCGTTCCAATTCCTGTTCCATAATCACTGAATTGCGATTCGTGATCACCATTCTACCTATTGAACATTCGGCCTAATGGACTTCGGTCAGCAGTATTTTGACCATACCAGATATTTGTGGACATATGCACTTATAGCCTAGTTACATCGAAGTCTCGCGCTTAGTATCATACAGGCGTATCTGCTATGATCGATTTCTCTTCATCGATTTTCTCTTTGCTCAAGAACTACCGGTGAATCATTTCCTGTTGTTTTCGTTGTTCTAGCCCTAGTCGTCCTTTCTCGGAACAAACCAAGAGATCATCCTAGCAGTGAAAATATTGAATTATTGTAAACGATTGAAACTTATGACATTTTTTTATGTAAATGGACTGAATTATATCCACCAAATTCTCACAATCACATATTTAGTTTCAATTAATTCTTAGAAAACGGAGAAAATTTCTATTTGCCCGAAAGTACCATTTGCCAGAATGTACCAATCCCCAGAACTTAATATTTAATATTAAATTCTGGGGATTGGTACATTCTGGCAAATGGTACTTTCGGGCAAATAGTATTCTGGCAAATGGTACTTTCTGGCAAATGGTTTTCTGGCGTTTGTCATTCTGGCGAATGGTTTTCTGGCGAACGGTTTTCTGGCAAATATCGCACAATCGTTAGAAACGAACAATCCGTACAGTCTTAAACAAGTGTTATAATAAGATAAAATTTGCCCATTTCTCATTTACAATTGACGGCTATATTGAGCAACGAGTTAGAATTGCACAAGCAACAGCTGGAACTCCAATTAATTTTAGCTCCTTGTGAGATTTACTTTTACAAAACTCTACTCAATGCCACTAGTACCAAGAGCGGGGCCATGGAACTATACTGCCACACTGTCACATGGATGGTAAAGGCGTGATTTGAAGTGATGTTTCACACGTTAACGACGATTATCCGGTAAAAGAAGACTCCAGTTGCTGAATTGTGTACCCGGTAGATGAATCACGATAAATCATGCTGGTTGTTGAATCATGTACCCGGCAGATGAACACCAATCATACCCATGGTCGTATTCATAACTCTGCTGGTAGGATAAACCCAGACTCTTCCAATGTTTGCTCATCAAATGGAAAATTGCGATAGAAGCAGGCTGAGAAGCAGGCTTTATTAAGGCGGAGACGTTACGCCAAAAAGTAAAAGAAGATGGAATCATAAAATGGAATTGTAAATCAACGATACACTGTACTTTAATGACGATATAGTATACTATTTTCTTATAATTTTAACGATAATCTAAATAGTTTGTTATGCAAACGATGAAAAATTGTTTGGGATAGAATTATTTTAGTGTAAACATAAAGTTAACCTGTTGATCATTAATTGTATCCTTGATTGTAACTCTACAAATATGATTTCTAACAACATAAATTCCTTCATCACCGAATGGATGAATAGTACTAGTACTTATCCCCATCCGCAGATAAACAGCAACCACACCTATCTACGAGCAAATAATGTCCACAAAAAGATTAGAGTTGGAAGTAGGCAATGTTGCTGCCGACAAGCTAAATAGAATTCAAATGAGCCATGCAAATATCCCGTGTTTCCAAAACTACTTCTCAGACGGCTTTAACTCCACAGTAAAATTTGTGCAGTGCGAAATCAATCGTGAGATGTACACCGGATCGGACAAATTGATTCATTCCGTGTAAGCGCACTCTAGATGTAGTGTCAAAAACCTTCCTAATTATCAATCAAACCGCAGGCCCTGAAGAAGTTCCCAACAACTGGATCAAAACGTTAGCGATGAGATAAGAAAATCAACGCTTTTCTTTGACTGATAGCCAAAATCCCCCAAGAAATAAGTCAACTTCCCAGTTGAACCTATACATGAAAATAAACATTGTTACAAAGATGCAAAAAACATTTTAAATTTTCAAATGAATTATGTTACAAACAATCATCTAGTTCCAATAGCATTCTTCAATGTATGTCCTGAATATCTGATAATTTTTTCAAGTGAGACCTCAGCTCAGTATAAATGTACCATCGTTACAATCTAATCCGTATGGTTACAAGACAACTCTAAACGATTGAAGGAGATCGGAAAGTCCATAAATGACGTTGTAGTTTTCTAATTTTTAGCTTTCTTCAGTCCCTTGTAGCATATTTTTCCCATGGTTAACACATTGTAAGTGTAATGACTATCGAAAAATCTCCAGCTTCCAGCACATGGAGTAAACCTCGCAGGAATCCCGGACAAATTATCTGGAAGAACCCACGGGAAGGAATCACGGGAGTAGTCTCTAAGAATCCCGGAGCAAATACTTGAAGGCATCCAGGGAGCAATCCCTGAAAGAAACCTTGAGTAATTCTTGAAAGAATCCCATTAGGAGTCCCTGAAGAAGTCCCGGAAGGAAACCTAGGATGAATTCGGTGAGATATCCCGAGCGGTATCCATGAAGAAATCCCTGGCGGAATCGTAAAACCCTAGAAAAATCATCCATAGATTTTCGGTAGGATTCCCTGAAATATTCTTCTAAAATCTCTAAAGGGAATCCAGGAAGAATCAATGAAGAAATTACTGGCGAAATCTCTGAAAGAATCCCTGAAGGAACCCAGGAGAAATCCCCTTGAACGAATCACAAGAAGACAATGGAGTCTCGTTACCTCACAATTGGGTTTTTTAATTTTGAAAAATGTACTTATTATTTGATTTTATACGAAAGAGTACCTTTATTGAGCCACTATGATTTATTCAGATTTTTTGAACTTTAATTTGATGCCTAAAACCAATTTCAAAGAGATTTATTGAAAACACCTTTTGACAGCTGGGCAACTGTTTGACAGCTCCGTCCAGTACAAAATGCGACGAGGGGTGATCCGACAAATCGCTCCCACACAAACTTCAAATTGATTTCTCCCGGGCATCAACATTCATGAAAATTTTGATTTCGGCTCAGTTTGACGTACAGATGTAGAATATGGAATTATCTCAACACTGCAAAAGAAGTCAATTGCAAAAAAATATGATGAAAAAACAGCTATGTTCCTAATATTCTACCATATACAAGCTAATATCACAGACATACGGACGTAACACTTCGAACATTTTTCGATTCAAATCATAGGAAACATGTTCGCCCAATGTTATAAGAACTGAGTTTGGCCAACCATCAACTTGGTGGTGGTAGTGAGCAAACGCCAAACTAGAACAAAAACGATGCGAGCACCACGGATGGCCAGTTGGCCAACTAGTATTTTTTTAAATAGACCGTTCAATCGGTATACGATGGGAACTATTGGAGTGTTACGTCTGTTTGTCTGTACTAACATGGTCAGAAAATTCAAGAATTCACAGTTGTTGAATAGGCAGATTAAAGGTTAGTGAATCGCCACTGCAAGAAGAATATCCGAAAAAATATCGGAATGAATCCCAGCACAAACCCAATGAATGAATTAATAAAGGAACCCCCAAAGGAATTCCGAGGGAATTCTCGAAAGGATCCCTGTAAGAATCTTGAAAGGAATTCCTAAAGGAAACTTGGGTAGAATCGATGAAAGGATCCCGGAAGGACTCAACGGAAGAATGCTGGGAGAAAGGATGAATAAATGCATTAAGAATTCTCAGGAGAAATCCCAGAAGGAAAATCCAGAATGAATTCCGAAGCAATCTCTGAAAGAATGTCAGTAGCAATCTCCGAAGAAACCTTCAAACGAATCTTGGAGTAATTCCTGCACTAATCTCAAGAGGAGACTCTTTGAATATCGTGGATGAATCTCTGGAAGCATCCCGGGAGAGATTTCTGCAAGATACCTGGAGGAATTCCAAAAGAAATTATTGAAAGAATCTCGGGAGGAATCCCAAAAAGAATTTATGCAGGAATCATAAGAGAAAAATGCCTTGAGGTAACCCGGATAAAATCCTCAAAATATTCGATGAAGGAGTCTCAGCAGAAATCCTTCAAGAAGTTCCGGAAAGAATTCCTGAAAGAATGCCAAGAGAAATTCCGGAAGGAGTCCCAGAAGAAAGCCCTCCTGAGCATCCCTAATAAGGTTCCAAGGAGGAATAATTGAAAGCATCTCAGGAGGGATTTCCAAGGAATACCAGGATAAACCCCAAAAGGAAACCCGGGAGAAATCAATGAAGGTATTATGAGAGAATTTTCAAGAGAAAATCCTGAAAGAATCCAGGAGGAATCCCCGAAGGCATATCCGGATGAATCTCGGGAGGAATACCTGGAGGGTCGTCGGAAGGAATCCCGGGAATCTCAGAAGGGATCCCGGAAGATATCTTCGAAGGAATCCCGGGAAGAACCCTTGAAAGAATTCCCCAATAAATATCAGAAGGAATCTCTACAGAAAGTCTGTGGAAAATCGAAGAAGGAATCCTGGAAGGAACTGTCGAAGGAATCCCGGAATAATCCTGTCTGTGATAGAATCCTAGAAGGTATTCCGGTGGAAATTACTGATGGAATGCTGGAAAATTTTGTAGAAGAAATCAAGAGGAGAATCCCTGATTGAGTACTCAAAAATATCACTGAATGAATTCCGCAAGAATTTCCTTAAAAATCCAGGAGGAATCCCTAAAGGAATTCTGGGAGAAATCAGTGAAGCAAACTCTGGAGGAGTTTTTACCGCAATTCCAAAAATAATTCCTGGAGTAATCCTCGTCAGAATCAAGGAGATCCAGCAAAAATCCGGGAAAGATCAATGGAGGAGTGCCAGGAAAAAATCCGATAGGAATTCCGGAGGAAATCGCTGAAGCAATCTTAGGAAAAAAAAAGCCGGAAGAAATCCGTAAAAGAGTCTCTGGAGAATGATGAAATCCCATGAGGAATCTCTAAAGGAATCCGTGGAGGAATTATTGACGCAAACCAAGAGAAATTTCCAAATAAATCCTGTCGACAATCCATTAACAAATTCCGTGTGAAATCCATGAAGGAATCTCGAATTGTACTGTGGGTTCGTGGTCGTGCGGTTAAAGGGTGATACGGTCAAAATTTGGTCACACAATTTGTTTCATAACTTGAGACTGCGTACACTAAAACAGCTGATTTTTGGACCAGTGATGGTACATTATATGTAGCTTATACCATAAAATTTTCATCAAAATCGGTTTAGTATTTGCGGAGATATTGTGAATCCTGAAAACTGCAATTTTAAAATTTTGTTCAAAGAGGATTAAAAAATAAGAACACATTTTGACTCATTTATTTATAGAGCCAGAAATACTGAACCAATTTCAATAAAAAAAATTTATGTATGTAAAGTATACATATCACAGTGTTGTGTAAAAATTTAATTCAATTTGATCCAGCCGTTTCAAAGTTATATTTGTTTAGGTGGTCAAATTTTGTCAAATTTTGTCAAGTCAAGTCAAATTTTGATCACACAATTTTTTTCATAACTTTAGACTGCGTACACCAAAACAGCTGATTTTTGGATCAGTAATGGTACATTATATGTAGCTTGTACCATAAAATTTTCATCCAAATCGGTCTTGTATTTGCGGAAATATTGTTGAACCCTGAGATCTGCAATTTTACAATTTTGTGCACAAATAAGAACCCATTATTACTGTTTTATTTATAGAGCCAGAGATACTTAACCGATTTCAATGAAAATTTTTCTGTATGTTAAGTATGCATATCAAAATAGTGTGCAAAAATTTCATTCAATTTGATCCAGCCGTTACAAAGTTATATTTGCTTAAGTGGCACCCGGTCAGTTTTTTTCATATTCAAACTGTTACAACTTTGAAAGTATTCATACAAAATGGCTCAAAATTTTACTAAGAACATATTTTCATAATAGTATTACACTGTAAAATTTTGATAAAAATCGGAGCAGTATTGGTAGTTCTATAATCAAAATTGTGCTTTACTGATCTTAAATTTCCGAAAATTTACTATGGAGCGCCTTTGTACAAAATTTTAAAAAGGTAGGTCGATGGTTTTATCTATATATCAATCAATACTTAATCGATTTTGATGAAAATTTTATGGTATAAGCTACATATAATGTAGCATTACTGGTCCAAAAATTAGCTGTTTTGGTGTACGCAGTATACAGTTATGAAAAAAATTGTGTGACCAAATTTTGACCGTATCACCCTTTAGTGTCACAACGCATTTAGTCGCATCGTGTTGAGAAGCATGGGTTTGACTCCCGCCGCAACTGCCAGGAAAAGTTTTCGACTGTGCCACTGCACGTTGCATGCTAGTCCGGTTCGGTGTATAGCGTCCTGCTGGAAAACGGTTGAAAGTCAGAAGACACAAAATGTTGATTAACTGGTAAATGGAGAGATAAAATGAAGAAAATAAAAATCGCGTTCTAGTGGGATTCGGACCTTTGACTCTGTATTTCCTACACCGGCGCATTAACCAACTAAGCCACAAAACAGGTAACGATTCAGCGGGATAGAAAGCCAAACTGACTCCGAGCCCACACAGTGTCCTTCAAAGAGTGAATAACTCACTGGAAGTATCAAACGTGACCGAGTTTTGGTAAAAATTCCTAAATTATTTATTGAAAAATTCCAGGAGAAATCTCTAATTGAATCTCTAGAGGAGTACCGGAAAGAATTCCAAAAAAGGTGTCCCGGGAAAATGCCAGTGGATTTTTTCGAAAGAATCCCAGGAGAAATCAATGAAGATTTGCTTGGAGGATACTCTAAAGAAATCCCTGATGGAAACCAAGGAGGCATTTTTAAAGATATCCTGGGCGAAATCCCTAAAGGAATCCCGTGATAAATCGATGAAGGTATCCCTGGTGGAAGCCCAGCCAGAATCTCGAAAGAAATCACGGGAGAAATAACTGAAACAATTCTAATGGATTTTTTGAAAAATCATGGGAGAACTCCTTTTTAGAATACTGGGAGAAACCTCTGAAAGACTCCCAAAAAATAAAAATTCTGGAAGAATCCTAAAAAGAGTACTTGAAAGGATTCCAGGAAGAATCCTGAGTGAAATTTCCGAAGATATCCTGAAATGCATCTTTACAGGATTCTCGGGAGGAATTACAAAATAAAGTCAGGTAGAATTCCTAGGAGAAATCCACGGAGAATTATCTAATGAATGGCAGCATATTTTCAAATCATAATTTCTTTATTAAATCGAGATATTAGCAACAGTAGTTTTTTCACCCCAGTACCACCTGTTTGAAGGCTTTTTTTTTACTAATAATTACAGCATCGGGCTAAGTTTGGTAAGATAAACACATTTGCAGATGCCACTAAACTTGAATCTGTTTGGGCTGAGATATTATCAAATTAAATTAAATTTACTACAGCATCATCTAGTAAGATGATTTCCAACTAGAGATCAATTAACTTCAAATTTCAAACCATGGCCATTAAATGCATGCCATATTTTAAATTGGGTTCGTAAATGGCGAGTATATGTTATCTTTGTAGCAAAGTTTGCGCCACCTGGTGGAGTCAAATCTGAAGCTAATTGTTCACCATGTATAAAGTATGGATCTGCTGAACGACTTCTTCGAAGACAATATGCTGCAATATTTTGCAATTCTCAAGATATTCACTTCAAAAGCCCTGTCCTATAAATAGGACGCTGGGTAGCTATCGGTTAATGACGATTATTCGATGAAAGAACATGCTGGTTGTTGAATCATGTGCCCGGCAGATGAACATCAATCGTACCCATGATCGAATTCCAAACTCTGCTGGTAGGATTGACCCAGACTCTTCCACAATGCTCATCAAATGGAAAATTGCGATAATTCGCAACTGTGTTATATATCCTTTGTTATTTGGAGTTTTATTTACACTGCCGAGGGAAAACGATACTACTTATCAGGGTATAGTATGGTAGTCTGAATATGTAACACTTTAATGAGATAACATTAAAAATTGTAAAAAAAAGAAAAATGTAAAAAAAATGACGATCGTCACGAGATATGGTATCTCAGTGCCACTGTTTTGATACAGATTGTTATGTTTAGAGTATTCTTAAGGGCCTATAAATCCACAGCTGTAAAGGCGTGAGTATCCAGCATTGCCATGCTGGGAGTTATGGATTTGATTCCCGGTCGGTTCAGGAGCTTTTCGTAAAAGGAATTTCCTTGATTTCCATGGGCATAGATTTCTTCGTGCCTACTACACGAAATTGACAGAGGAAACTCTTAGTTAAAACTGTGGAAGTGCACATAGAACACGCTGAGAAGCAGGCTTCATTAAAGTGGAGACGTTACGCCAAAAAGAAACAGAAGATGGGATCATAAAATGTAATTGAAAACGATGCACTGTACTGTTATGACAATATCGTGTACCATTTTCTTATAATTTTGACGATAATCCAAATAGTTTGTTATGCAAACGATGGAAATTTGTTCAGAATAGAATCACTTTTGCGTAAACAATAAATTGATCTGTTGTTTACAATCAGAAAACTACAATAAACTGTATCATAACTTTTGACAGAGTACGGTAAAACATGTACCATATCACGGATGGTTTTGAAATCTATAGAATCATTCGCTGTATCACGTTGGCATATGACATAGAAATAGCATAAGATTTGCAGTTATGGTATAGGTAATCATTTCTAAATAATTCATGTTATCATTACATATAACCTGAACCAAGTATACCTTGTATCATGTTGATGATAGATTTTTTTTTAAATTTTAACTATACTACAAATGGTTAGTTTAACAATCGATGACAAATCATTTTCTTTAACGTCAATAATGTGAATGTGCTTTTTAAAATCATAAAACTACAACAAGCTATATTGAGACTACAATACAGCTTGTTGTTGTTTAAAATTAATAAGCTCAATGAAACATACCATGAATCGGAATCATTCACTATTTGGGACACCCATCGCTTTCGTTTTCACGCAGGGTCACGACGGACGCACGCCTATAAGTTGTCATCGAACAACGATCACGCTACAAGCAAACCGTGCGATCGATTTGAGTTCAACCAAATAGAGCTGGGGCTGCCTGTGACCACTCACCCCATCGGTCTTTGGATCAATCGGACCCCAAGCGTACCGAAGAGATTTTGGTCTATTGATAAGTTCAAGCGGAATGTAAACACAAGCCGAACATGACTCGCCGGCCGAGGTTGTTGTTGTTGTCGTTGCGGCGATCGTGTTCGCCCAAGAAAGGAAAACTTTTTCCGCATGCAATCAATTGCTTGCGGAGATTTATCGAACTGTGTGAGATTGATCGGATTGGAGCGGATCGCCCGTGCGTTGCGTTTGTTGGTTGGGGGGTAGGGCGTCTAGGCGTGGCGTGGTGGCAATGGTCGAACACAAGACCATATTGTGGTGCGGCTAAATTTGACACCTGAAAAATGCGATCGGGCAATCTACAGAGATTTGATTGGTTTTTTGTTTGGTATGAACTTTGATTGGGGCTCCTTTCGAAATCAGAATAATCAGATATGTTAGGGTTGGACACAATCTATTGAATACTTTCAAATTGATGTTTTTACGTTATCTTTGCGTAGCCTTTTAGCTACAAGACTACAAATTTTAGTTTAAACTTGTTAAAAAGTAAATAAAAAATAAATGTACCGTTGATGAAAATAAAACATACATTTGTTGAAAAAAAAAATGAATAAAAAAATGAATAAAATAGGAAAAAATATAAAAAGGGTAAATATACACGGTAACAAAAAACAGTAGAAACGAAATTCGTTTTGACTACTCATTAAAGGATGAAAATGCCAAAAAAAAAATAGCAGAAAAAAAAATAAACAAGTAAGCAATACATTAGAAAAAGAATCACCAAGATAGACAAGGATTCTTTTTAAACGTGATAGGCTTGTAAGTACTGTTATTATATTCCAATTTTTATTTTTGCAAAAAGACAAATATCATGAAACTAGCTCACCAATGACCATGTTCATCTGGCATATTTGGCTCGTTGTATTTGGTAATGTACGATTTGTACTTCGACAGGTTTATATTCGATAGTGCGTGTAACAATCTCACGTTTTTATTTGTTTTTTTTTTATCATTTCGAAGTAAATTATCGTTGGAATGGAAAAAATATAAAAAAATGTAATCATTTCAAAATTGTTTTTGAGAATCAGAAACTTGTTCGATCCAGATTTCACTTACTTTTTGGCACTGTCGAGAAAGAACTCGAACTCCTTTCCCATCTTGCAGCAGAGCGCCTTCCTGAAGTGTCCTTGCGAACAGTTGGTGTTGACCATGTGCCCATCTGAAAGAGAAAAAACATCAAAAATATGTAAGAATGGATGCATATTTATTTTTTTTTGCTGGTTCCAATTTTCGGCAGTCCAAACGAAAATCCAGGGAAACACCACAGAACGGAGCTAATCAAAATGTTTTGGAAATATTTTCATATTTGAATCGGACCGTTCCGCTTCGTTCCGCGCCGGGATAAGAACGAGAGTGAATTGGACCCAAGTGGATTGGGATTGGTTTTTGGGAGGGGAACAAAAACCGTCGCAGAAAGAGGGCGACGGTTAATTAGCGGTGTAGTAAAAGCTGTGAATCTGATGAGAGTGGGCACCGCTGCGGCTTCCAGAGGTCAGACTAGTATAGGAAGACGAGACAGAGGGACAGAAGCACCGTAGTTTATTCGGTAAATTATTCCGACATTTATGGCGGTATTTTGGGCTTGTTCTTTCGAATCGGGAAATGAAGCAGTAGCTAGACGACGAGCATTGAGGTCAGATTTTCAATTTCATGAGCGGAAGACATGCAATGCGAGCGGTAGTCATTATAGTTATGATTTTTTAATGTTATTGTAGGGGACTGTGATTTGGAAGTTTGTTTACGATGAAAAGTAAAATAAAAAAATATGGTGATTGAATGAAATTGATTAGTTACATGAGAAAAAGTGAGCTGAACCAGAATAACATTGTACTTCAGCGTGTTAAAAACCACTTGAAATGTATTTTTGAATTCATCTATGCAAGATGGTGTCATTAATGAACTCCAGTGTTAAAGCTGAAGATTAATGTTCACGATTGACGTTTACCGCAGGTTTGATTACACGTAAAAACAACCGTGAACCAAATTCACTCGGTTTGAGAATTTTGACACTAGAGCGGAACCGTTTCCAATCAGAATCTACCAATTTTTATTGGAATTCATCTCGCTCTAGTGTCAAAATTCTCAGATCGAGTGAATTCAGTTCACCAATCGAAAAGTCCATTTACACAAAGTGAACACTTCGTCTGCCGTGTTCACGCAAAATAAACTAGTTTCCAAGGCCACCAGGATAACACAACACTGCTCAAAAGTCAAACGGATGAACACGTGCATCAGTTCACTCCAATGGGCTTATGAACTTGTTCGCTAGATAATAGGTGGCCATGGAAAAGAGTTCCTTTTGCGTAGTAAACACGGCACCGCTCAAACGTCTTATTAGTGAACTCGTGCAAAGGTCCATGGGCCTCGCACGCGTTGACTTGTTTGTGATTTAAATGGTGCTAGGTGGTCCGGGAAAGGAGGTAATTTACTGTGACCACAGCACTGCTTCAGTGGTGTCAAATTATTTGTCTACAACGCCACGTGTTCACCCGTTTGACTTTTGATTCGCACCATTTTATGTTGGTGGCCATGGAAACGAGTTCATTCTCCATAAGCCAGGAAATTGGATGGATGTGGATTAATTTAACGTAGAGAAAAAGTAGATTCTATATATCAAAAATTCAAAAGTGTCAATTGGTTCATCCTTTTTCGCGCAAGGTGAAACCAGTTCCATGGACCTATCCAGCGGTGAGCCAAATTCACTCGGTACGAGAATTTTGAAACTACAGTGGGGCCGTTTCCAATCAGAATCTCAACTTTCTGATTGAATATGGCCCCGCTCTAGTATCAAAATTATCGGACCGAGTGAATGCAGTTCACTGGTGGATAATACCATTAGCCTATAGACGAGTGCACCGATGAACTGAATTCATCGCGGTCCGAGAATTTTGACACTAGAGCGGGGCCGCTTCCAATCAGAAGTGAACGATTTCCAATCAGAATTTAACAATTGGCCCCGCTCTTGTGTCAAAATTATCGGACCGCGATGAATTCAGTTCATCGGTACACTCGTCTATCCAGCATTTTACGAGCGCTAACGGCCGCCAGAAATTTGATCACTTTCTGGTAGGGATCAACCGACAGTTTGCTTGTATCGTTTGACAGCTCATCGATAAGATCGATCATCAATCATATCGATCAATTGTCAAACGACACAGGCCAGACGTAAGCTAGTTTAATCCCCACCAGAAAGTGAGCAAAATTCTGACGACCATTAGCGCTCGTATGCTTGATAAATACGGCACCGCTCAAACGTCAAATGAGTTATACTCGTCTGCAGTTCATTCAGGAACTGAATGCGTGTGGATAAACTGATCGTTGATAAATCATGCATACAAAATGGTAACTTTGTAAAAGATAAGCTCATTGTCATCATATAAAATCAGGTTATTTTATGTATTTTCATAAAAACTAGTAAATTCGGATTTGTTGAGAAAATTTGAACAAAAAAGTCCAAAATAAGGACATGCCCTGCTGAATCAAATTGGGTGGCAACCTTCAATATATATGAAGTTTGGCCGTTTGGATCATGTCATCTGATAGAAGATCGATCAATTCTTATCGATTAGAGTGTAGAATTAGCATTTAAGTTAAAACACACGTTAATAAAAACTAAAAAAAAAGAAAAAAAATCTCATCGATTATCTGTCAAATCTGTTCTATTCAATCGATCTAGTACCCATTGAGTTATTAAAACGCAATCAAACTAATAGCCCTTGTTGTCAAAGCTGCCTCCGCGGTCTTCGGCGGTCTACACGCTTCGTCTAGAGCGAAATTTACGACCGCTCGTGCTCGTGTTTGTTTTGCGACGGACGATCAACAAAGGCCGGCGGCCACGTCCATGCAAAACCAGCCGATAAACATATTTCTTCGGCAAACGACGACAACGCCCACACTGCGTGCTGCATGTATTTTGCATAATGAAACAAGCGCAAAATTCGAGGGTGAGTTTCGTCATCGTCATGTGCCTTTTCCCAAATCGGTGACGAACTTTTGACCGATGAAGAATCATAGCGGCCGAAGAAGACGCCGCGTCGTCGTAGTCTTCATCGTCGTTTGAATAGCCAAGTGGCCAATTAACACCCAGATTTTTTTGGCGAATGTTCGATGTGTGTCTATCTCTGATTACCATAAAACAAAGAGGCGCGGAACGTTCCCATCGATTCCGTCCGTGAATGCCGTGTTTTATGGAGTTTTCGAATTAATGCGAGTGGAATCTCCGAAGCCCATCTCTCTAGCTGCGGTTACGAAAGGGGCTAGATAAGCGAAAAATGTCGCCGCAGACTTCGCACTAACTCCGAAATCGAAGTGATTCTAGGAACTCGGAATTGGAAAACCAACCGAAATAATTAATGATGGCAGGCAGCACGAAGGTAAAAGCTTTTTGCGTACGGACGATCGTCCATCGAATAAATTGTCACCTCATTAGTGAGTAACCCAAAAGGCGGATCGATCATCGTTTATCGATCACCTCTTGGGGCCTTTTGCGTTGTTTTACGACTGCGAGCGCGACAACGCAGCAAATTCAATAATGGCGATCGGCAGCGACAAATTATTAATCTATTCCGCGCGATCGCTATTCATTAATATTTTACGACATTTTAAGTTATACGCGATATAATAAGACATTCATCGCAACGAAACGATCGGGGCGGTTGTTTTCATCGAGATTTGATGGTCAATGCGTTGCAGGTTGAATATGAAATGAGAATCGAAAATTCGATCTGTCTGTCGATGGATACTGTTGATTACACCATTCAAGATGATTTTAAGTCGTTGTAAGAGTAAAACTTGATACTTGGACGATCAAATTTACGATCATAACGGTAAGAGTGTTCAAAAACCAGTATTACCACTTGCAGCATTAGGACTTTGATTACACAGCTTTGGGACAGCTGACATTGTGTCAACAAAACGATATATATTGACATCTTAACGATAATATTTAACATTTGATATATAAAAGTATGTTAGATTAACACTTTTTCTAGGTTAGAATTAAATGAAAAACTTTTTGATCGTTTCTTACCATTTGCACTCTAAACGATAAACATTTATCGTTTAAATGTCAAATTGTATCGTTTTTCGGAACACACGCTTCAATTTTGATCGACTTTTACCCTGCCTCATTGCTTATGATGACTTGTAGTGTTCCACATGCACGGAATGAGAAAACAAAAAAGCAAACCAAGCCTCAGCCCTCCGGGAAAAATATTCCAGTCATCCAGCCCAACAGCGAGAGAGAGGCCCAATTCCAGACCTTCCAACTCTTGATTGAATTTTATGGTGGAATTTTACGCTTCCGCGCTTAACTTTCCGAGCTACGCGCGTTGCGTGAGTTTCTAAGCTATCCAGGCTAGGTCGAGTTATAGACGAATCGCGCAAATGTTCGGAATAGCTCACCGCTGGAGGACCCCCGACGGCGAGGGGTCCCAAGCAGTAATGATTTACGGCTGTCATGCCTTGCGCGGCGGTTGATTTTTGTTGTTCTTCTGGTGAATTGCTGCGGGTTCCCTCTCCTCCAGAAAAAAATGTAAACAAAATTACGATCTCTGGTTGGACTAGCAGCGGTCCGTTGTCGGTGTAAAAAGTGACATTTATGGGTCCGCGCGATCGTTGATTGCAAACGGGCCGAACAGGCCGTTATGAATTGTTTATGTAAGTCACCTAATTGCAGCTACTCTTTTTAGTGTGGTGTGCTGTTCTGCTGGTGAAGCTAATTACGCAAAATTTTTATATTTTACTTGCGATCTCTAAAGTTACGGGTACACAGCTAGTCGCGTTCGGTATTTCTTACCGAAATCTCAACTGCTGAGCGTTCGGGAACGGGTTTTTGACGAGATTCTGTAAAAAATACCAACGTTCGGTGAAATTTTATCATTTATCTGTCAAACTCTAACGAAGTTCGGTAAAAGTTGCAAGCTTTACCGAATTTTTCCTGTAAAACAAACAACAAACGGTTGAGATTTCGGTGATTTTTTCTAAGTGTGTAGATAGAGGGTTAATTTCAAACCCGAAACAATCCAGGAGTTTGAGATGTTCTGTAATTTATGGAAACGATCAAATTTGAAGTATAAACGATCAGTTACTTTGAGTCAAACGATCGGTTTCAACCATGTTTACATTTCTTTTTTCTTCTTAAAGTGTGTTGCTAGAGTAAATAGTTGTTTTTTTGCCTTTCTCGTACACTAAGTGTACTGGAAAGGCTATAAGTTCACTCCAAAAATGACTTTTTTATAGAAGGCCCGGAGGGTCGAGTCTCATATACCAATCGACTCAGCTCGACGAATTGAGGTGATGTGTGTGTGTGTGTGTGTGTGTGTGTGTGTGTGTGTGTGTGTGTGTGTGTGTGTGTGTGTGTGTGTGTGTGTGTGTGTGTGTGTGTGTGTGTGTGTGTGTGTGTGTGTGTGTGTGTGTGTGTGTGTGTGTGTACACTCAGGAAAATTGCCTCATACTTAATGGCAAATATCCATGTGCCAAACCACATCCAAAGTATATGCAACCAATACCCGATTACGCAGGCAAATTAGCACATGAATAGCATGTGCTCTAAATTGTATGAGCCGCTGCTGTATGGTGCCTCATAAAAAGTATGAGTCGCACTAATGGAAAACATTTGTTTACCCCCATTGCAAAAATCCATGTCCCGGACACATAGAAGGAATGAAGATTTTTTTCCCAGTGTATGTGTGTATGTGTGTGTACAAAAAACTCACATCACTTTTTGGCAGTAAACCTCAACCGATTTTAATGACCGATGGTTCATTCGACGCGGCATACAGTCCCATTGTTTCCTATTGAAAATGGTTCAGATCGGTCCAGCCGTTCCGGAGTTATGGCCATTTAGGTGTTCCGGACCGGTACCTCTGGAAGGGGCCAGACATGAAAATGCAACAAACCCAAGCATTCGACATATCAAACCGCGGCATTTTCGATCATCTGATGAACGGTTAGCAGGAAAATAGTCTCAGATCATATCAAAACCGGTAGTGTTCCGGAACCGGTTCCGGATGCCCCGCCGGAAGAGGCCAAATATAAAAGAGAACCAAACCCATGCATGCGACACATCAAACAGCGGCATTTTCAATAACCTGATGAACGGTTAGCATGAAAACAGCCTCAGACCATATCTGAAACGGTAGTGTTCCGGAACCGGTTCTGGGTGTTCCGCCTGAAGTGGCCAAATATAAAATTTAACATAACTCATTCATGCGACACATCAAACAGCGGCGTTTTCAATAACCTGATGAACGGTAAGCAGGAAAATAGTTTCAGACCATATCTGAACCGGTAGTGTTCCGGAACCGATTCCGGATGTCCCGCCGGAAGTGGCCAAATATAAAAGATAACCAAACCCATGCATGCGACACATCAAACAGCGGCATTTTCAATAACCTGATGAACGGTTAGCATGAAAACAGTCTCAGACCGTATCTGAACCGGTAGTGTTCCGGAACCGGTTCTGGGTGTTCCGCCTGAAGTGGCCAAATATAAAATTTACCATAACTTATTCATGCGACACATCAAACAGCGGCGTTTTCAATAACCTGATGAACGGTAAGCAGAAAAACAGTATCAAACCATATCTGAACCGGTAGTGTTCCGGAACCGGTTCCGGGGGTCCCGATGGGTGGATGCAAACTTTTTAAGGAGTGATAGAGGGGTCTCCAGTTAGGCTAATGGATAAGGCTATGGATCGCCAATCCGGAGACGGCGGGTTCGATTCCCGTCGAACGTCGAGCCGAAAAGAAGAAGATGATGTTTTTTACTTTGCTACCTCAAACTGGCTATTACTTGAAAATGGTCAAACTTATCGCAGCTTTTTAACCCTCATTCGTAGGTTTAATAAATTTTCTTTCCAAAAAGATCTTTTAATCTATTGAGTTAGTTTAATAACTTAGTTTTCTAAAGCAATTAAGCTCGGAAGTATAATTTTGCCGTTCTCCTACACTGAAGTGTAGGCCGATAGAAGGCTCGGAGGGTCAAGTCACATATACCAATCAACTCAGTTCGACGAATTGAGATGATGTCTGTATGTGTGTATTAGAGTGGGTCAACATTGTATGGAGCTAAAAAAGCGTTGCTTTTTCAATCTGTATTAGCGTCCAAAGCAACTGTGCAAAATTTGGTAGCGATTGGTTGCGTCCCCGTATTCCGCATGGCGATTGAAATTTGTATGGAATTTAATATGGGAAAACGTACTTTTTTTGCATTTTATTCACAATTTGAATTCTTTTGTCTAACACCGTGTAACTAATGGCGTTAAAGTATAGCCTAGAATATGCCGAAAAACTTTGTAGAAGACCGCAAAGTGATCCGACGCTTGTGAAAAAAGTTATTTTTTCGGTAACTTAGGCCAAAAGTTGAGATTTTATGGATGTTATTCCTTTACATGTTAAATGTTAAGCACCACTGGGCAATCTACACGTAATAACTTTTTTTACAAGTGTCGGATTACTTTGCGGTCTTCGGCAAAGTTTTTCAGCATGTCCTAGGCTATACTTCAACGTCATTAGTTGGATTGAATAAGACAAAAAAAATTCAATTTAGGAGAAAAATGCAAAAAAAACACGTTTTTCCTTACTAAATTCCATACAAATTTCATGTGGAGCGTTTGGTACGGTATGTCCACGCATCCCTCCTCCCCTGTAGATTCTAGAATTACTTCGAAGGAAAACAATCGTTTAAACTCGAGACAATTCGAAGAATCATCTTTGCGTCAAATACAACGCAGTAGGCCTGGCCGCTTTGACGTTTGCATCATATCTTCGATATGCTGCAAGCCTCAATATTGACAAGAAAAGTAATTGGGCCTAATCTAACCTGATTACTTTCCAGGATGCTTTCTCGTACTGGCTGCGTTTGTATTAGATTAGATTAGATTAGACTAAATTCCATACAAATTTCAATCGCAATGCGGAATACGGGAACGCAACCAATCGCTCCCAAATTTTGCACTGTTGTTTTGGACGCCAAAAGGAATTGAAAAAGCTGTGTTCCAAAAAATTGACTTTGTTGATCCAGTCTATTGTGTATTGCTATTAAAAATGATACGGATCGGTCGAGGCGTTTCGGAGTTATGGCCATTTCAGTGATTCAGACCAGCACCGGTGGAACTGGCCGTATATAAAACTGAACCAAGCCTTATTATGCGACTTATCAAACTGCGGCGATTTTTGTAACCTTTAGCATGGTTTACGAATTTTATGCGAAAATGAAAACTGGAGACCAGAAATTCCACGATATCGGTCCAAAATTTAAGATGGCATCCTAATATTCAAGATGGCGGCTGTTTAAAGGAGTTTCAGACCATGCAATATTTGGTATTGGAAAGATGTGTGAAGCCAAAAATGACGATTAAAATATCCTAGATGGCGACCAAAATATCCGAGATCGCGTCTCAAAATTCAAGATGGCGACTGTTTAATGGAGTTTCAGGACTTGAAGCCATGCAATGGTGGGGAAGAAATCTGGACTCCAAAAATGACAAACAGAGTATCCAAGATGGTGGTCTACAATCCAAGATGGCAGCTCAAAACTTAAAATGACTTCTGTTTAATGGAGTTTTGGGCTCTAAAACCGTACAATATGGGTGTATCTTGTATGGGGAAGAAGTCTAGAGCCTAAAAATAGCGACCAGAATTTCCAAGCTGCCGGACTTTAATCCTAAACGGCGGCTCAAAATTCAAAATTGCGGCTCAAAAAAAAAAAAAAAACGGATAAACGATATGGTCTCTGATGCCATGAAATGGATTTCTGTTAAATGTATGAAAGTGCAATATCCATCAACATGTCACTTGAGTTGTGTTGAAATGTGTTTTCGAAGGCACGAGAAAGGCGCCATCACCGCTAGGTGGATTAATTAGGTTTTTTTTGGATATCCTAGGTCATCCAAATTGTTCTTGAGTTTAGATCCTAAAGTCTACGGGTGTAACGGTAACTTCTTTCATTATATAAAGCTACGATTTGTAATCTATCAAATCCAGTAAGTCTTCTAAAAGTTTAATAGACACTATAAGATCAGTCGGGATATTCTCGGTCATCCCAACTGTTCTTGAGTTTAGATCCTAAAGCCTACGGGCGCAATGGTAACTTCTTTCATTATACAAAGCTACGATTTGTAATTTGTCATGTCCAGTAAGTCTTCTGAAAATTCAATAGACAGTATCAGATCAGTCGATATATCGTAGGTCATCTAAACTGCTCTTGAGTTTAGATCCCAAAGTCTACGGGTGTAACGGTAACTTCTTTCATTATGCAAAGTTACGATTTGTAATCTATCATGTCCATTGTCCAATAAATCTTCTGAATGTTCAATGTATATCATAAGATCAGTCGGGGCCATCCAAGCTATAATGATGTTTAATATCTAGCTTCTATAGCAATTGAAGTTTCTGTTCTGGCAATGCATACTTACTGGAGCTCACAGAATACAACCAGAGCTTACGACGTAGCTAAACGATCAAAACAAAAGTGTAACATTACTATCTAAATCGCCTCATGTCACAGTCTTTGCATTTATCAACTAAGCTTCATAATATCCCAAAAATATATAACAATGCTTATTGATCCTCTAACTTCTTTGGTAGATACAGTGGATTATGTAACACTACTTAACGTAGTGGCAAAAGCTATTATCACAAGTGTGGACCTGAAGCTATGGTCTCCAGAGTAGTGTTGTTGATCTGGAATATCTCAAAACTATCTTGAAATGACTCATGATATGCCGGGGCGTTAACAGATTACAGTTTAAAGTTTATTGTGAGAACAACTACTATTACTATCAAGAGCTGAACTTCCTGATAATTTGGACGACTCTCAATGTCTCGAAGGTTCAATATAATATATAGTAGACTACAGGTTAGAAACGTTACTCAGTATGTAAGATAAAGCTGATGTTACAAGTGTACAAGTGTGTTCCTGAAGTTCTGAACTCCAAGATAGTTTGGCTGACCTGGCACATTCCCACAGTGTCTCTAAATGACATTTTAGATTTCAAGAGCTTCGCGGATCTCAGCAGATTAGGTTATGCTATTATTTATGGTGAAAACACATAAAGTTATTCTTGTAGATTTGAAGGACTTCATTATAGAACAGTTTGGACGAACCTGAATGTCCTGAAGGTTTATAATAAACAAGAAGACTTCAGATTGGTCCAGTCACCACAGATAAATATGCAACGTTACTCATTATAGCAGATATGGCTGTTGTTACGAGTGTAGACCTGAAGTCCTGAACTCCAAGGTAGTTTGGCTGACCTGGAATAACCCTATAGTGTCTCTAAATGACATTTGAGAGCTTCATGAACACTAGCAGATTATGCAGTACAATTATTTATGGCCAAAACACATGAAGTTATTCTTGTTGATAGATTGTCACAATAGATCTAACAACTGGTCGTAGTGACTTAGATACCCAACAAGGAATATATATTCTTGTAGATTTGAAGGACTTCATTATAGAACAGTGTGGACGATCCTGAATGTCGCAAAGGTTTGTAATAAACTAGTAGACTTCAGATTGCTCCAGTTACTGCGGCTGATTATGCAACGTTACTCAGTATAACAGATATGGCTCTTGTTACGAGTGTAGACCTGAAGTTCTGAACTCCTAGGTAGTTTGGCTGACCTGGAATATCCTTATAGTGTCTATAAATGACATTTGAGATTCCTAGAGCTTCGCGGATCTTAGCAGATTATGCAATACTATTATTTATGTCAAAAACGTCGAACCTGAATGTCCCCAAGCAACACACATGTTATATAAGAGTTACGACAGCGTAAGTTTTGGTTGTATAGAAGTTAATTTTACGTAATTCTAACATCGTGTTGGGATAACGTCAAATAAACTTCTATACAACCAAAACTTGCGCTGCCGTAACTAATATATAACATGGGTGTTGCTTGGGTCCCAAAGGTGTGTAATAAAAAGAAGACTTCAGATTGGTCCACACCACGGATAAATATGCAACGTTACTCAGTATAGCAGATACGGCAGTTGTTACGAGTGTAGACCTGAAGTCCTGAAATCCAAGGTAGTTTGGCTGACCTGAAATATCCCTGCAGTGTCTCTAAATGACATTTGAGAGCTTCGTGAATACCAGCAGATTATGCAGTACTATTATTTATGGCGAAAAAACATGAAGTTATTCTTGTAGATTTGAAGGGCTTCATTATAGAACAGTTTGGACGATCCTGAATGTCCCAAAGGTTTGTAATGAGCTAATTGACTTCAGATTACTTCAGTAACTGCGATTGATTATGCAACATTACTCAGTATAACAGATATGGCTATAGTTACGAGTGTAGGCCTAAAGTTCTAATCTAAAAGGTAGTTTGGCTGACCTGGAATATCCCTATAGTGTCTATAATTGACATGGTAGATGTCAAGAGCTCAACGGATCCCAGTTGAATATGCAATGCTATTATTTGTGGCGAAAATACATAAAATTATTCTTGTAGATTTGAAGGACTTCACTGTAGGACTGTAGCACTGTAGGAACACATAGAACTTCCCAGAATATAAAACATCTTTTGCTAAAGGTTAAATGAATACATATAAACGTAACCCACATCCAAGTTCAGTTTTTAGAGCAGTTGGTAAATATGTCAATTATTTCGTTTTTCCAAATTTCTGGTGTTCAGGATGTTCTAGGTTGTCAGGTTGTCTAGGTTGTTAGGAAGCCCTAAATACAAATAAGTGAGCCTGACTGGGTTATATTACTCCCAACATTCTACTAGAGTTAAGGTGAGACCCTCCTAGAGAAGAACTTCAATAGGTTCCGTGGAGTTTTCAGTGGCTTTTAAAGATTTTCAAAGGATTTCCGTAGCATTCTCACACATTCGCACAGAGGCATTTGAAAAAGTTTCAAAGGCGTTTCAATGGGCTATGGGGATTTCATACGAGTTTCGAAGGGGTTCCAGAGGAGTTTCTGAGGAGTTTATGAGCGGTTTCAAGAGGTTTCAAGACGGTTTTTAGGAGGGGAGCTATTCCAATAGATCCCAGAGAGCGGTCATTGCATTTCGGGGGGTTTCAGGGTGTGTCAGGAGGATTCAGGAGATTTAAGGGACGTTTGAGGACGATTCATGGAATTTCCAGGTGTTTTAGATGTTTTACAAAGGGCTTTAAGTGATTTCAGTAGAGTTTGAGTGAAGTTTCAGATAGGGATTCAGCGGGTTTCAGGAGGCTTTAAGGGATTTCAAGGATGTTCCAGGTGGTTTCAATGGGTTTTCAGGGTTGATTCATGTTGTTTCAGGATATTTGAGGGCCGTTTCTGGAGTTCTAAAGACCGGTCCCGAAAGTATGGACGCATAAAGAAAATACTGGCATTTCAAAACTATTGATGAGTAGTTCTTTTTGAAAGCTACATCCTGTTGGTCAACCTATTTAATCAGCATTTGTATAGCGGTTTTTGCGATACCAACAGTTTGTTTCAAAATACATGAACTTTTAGCGGAACATCGTCGAAAAAATGTGCACAAACGATGAACAGAGCTTGAAAGATCACTAAGGAAATAGGCAAAATATGGTGGGAGTTAGTGAGAAAGCCGTGCAAGCAGCAATCAGCAAAAACAGTGGGGAGAACACGTTTAAGCATAGGCAAAAATCTGATTAAAAATATAGACCCTGCTAACCCTCGTCTGGAAAAACAAATATTGAAGGTGTTTGAGCACAAGAAAAAAACCTCACTAACACGGGGTATGGCCAAAAAAGTTACCATTTCGAATTCCAATGTTCATCGTGGCAAAGAACGTTTGAATTTTCGATCCTATTGTAAGCAGAAACAGCCAAAACGAAGCCCGAAACTAGAACCATCGCATCGATCTGGCCCAGTCAACTGAAGACTAGGTGCGTCCATACTTTCTGGGGCAGTCTTTAGATACGTTTTTTTGCTGTTTCATTAGAAGGTTTAAGGGGTGTTACAGAAGCTTTTAGGGGGTCTAAGGGGAGTTCAGGAGAGTTTTATCCCAAGTAACAATTTCATTGCTGGATGGTTTTGTTTGATTTTTTATTTGGGTTTTATTACAACAATAATTAAAACTCGCAGTTTTATGACTGATTTTATGAAAACCATTGATAAAATGTTTTATAGTATACTTGAAGATATCCATAAAGACAGATTTTAAAAGTAAACAAAACTTTTCGATTTGTAAACCTTCTGGCAATCATTATTACCACAATAAAACTGTTAAAACTCTCAACAGATGGCGATTCGTTCGAATAGTAACATCTGTTGGTGGAAAAGCAGAACTACAACATTTCTAGGTTTATTGCGGTCATCATAAAAGTAAACTTGCTTTCGTTTTATTTTCGCTGATTATGGTTGTCGCTATATTAAAGAATTAGCTAACGTGAATGGAAAATAGTTATTTTGCTCAAATTAGCAATGAATTGATAGTTTGCCACCATTTCCATAACATGCTCACACAAATAAACTCTCTCTGCTTAGTTTTCTTGTGATTCGAGATAGTTTTACTTAATAAACAAATTGATTTATTTCATTCCAAGATGATAATATTCACTATTTTTGAAGCGCATTAATTTTATGATTCTGCAACCCAAACTGGGCAAACTAGCGGGTCTTAAGGGAGAGGCCATGGAAGGTCTCAGAAACGACTTTTAATGTGTTCCGTTGCGTTGGGTTTTTAGTAGCTTTCAAAGATTTTCAAAGGAGTTTCGGGTGATTCAGGGGATTTGAAGAAGTTTCACATGCGTTTCAAAGGGCTACGTGGACTTCATAGGGGTTTTATAGGGGTTTCAAAGGAGTTCCAGAAGGATTTATGAGTGCATTTGAGGTATTTGAAGAGGGTCTCAAGGGGTGTTTCTGAGCGATTCAAAAATGTTTCAGGGAGTTTCGTGTGGCTTTCAGGTACGTTTCAAGAGGTCCCAGTGTGCTGCAAAAGAAATTTCTTTGTGTTTTGTTGGGTTTCAGAGTCGATTCAAGGCATCTCAGTGGTATACAGCGATTTGCAGGAAATTTCAGGAGATTCCAGGGGCGATTGCAGATGTTTAATGGAATTCCAAGGTGTTTCTGGATGTTTCAATTGGTTTTAAGAGGTTTCAGTTAAATGTTAGCGGAGTTTTAGGAGGTTTTATTGGATTTCAAGGATATTTTGAGTGGATTCGATCGGGTTTCAGGGTTGTTTAGACGATTTCAGGAAATTATGGGAACCTATCTAGAGCTTTTCGTGACTGTTTTTGCTTTTTTATTGGGTTTTAGGTATATGGGGTTTATTGGGAAGCTTCGTTGGGGAGGTTTCAATGGTGATTCAGAGGCCCTCAGAGGGGCTCAAAGGTTTCAAAGGGTTTCAGGAGTTTTCAGCAGCGTTTGAAGGCGATTCTCGGATTTGCAAGGGATTTCTGGATGTTTGCAGGGGCTTCAATGAATTTCAGTAGGGTTTTAGGCTAGTTTCAGGGCATTTAAGTGATGTTCACAAAGTTTCAGGAGAGTTTAAGGAATTTTAAGAACGTTTTGGGGGGTTTCAGGTGAATTCAGGAAATCGTTTCTGGGGGTCTTGAGGACGTTTCTGGTTTTCAAGAGGTTTCAGTTGCTTTTTAGGGGGTCTCTGGTGGTTTCAGAGGATTTCCAAGGAATGTTTCAGGAGCACCCATGCGGTCTCAGGGGGATTCAGGAAGTTTCCAGGTGTTACAGCACGTGTACATCAACTCTGATTTCAAAGGATTTCGGGTGTTTTCAGAGGCGTTTGAGGGCGATTCACGGAATTGAATAAGGTTTGTGTGTGTTTCAAAGGGCTATGAGCGCTTTCAGTATGGTCTGAGGGTGAGTTTCAGTGCGTTTAAGGTGTAACACATAAGAAAAGGGTTGTCCTTACGATACATGAATGATTACAAATGAATAAATAGATGATACAAATAAATAAATAAGGGGTTTCAGAAGAGTTCTTGAGATTCCAATGACTTTAAGCGGAGGAATATCAATAAGAAGTTCATAGGAGCGTTTCAGGTGGCCATTTCTGGGGGATTCTAGGAACGTTTCTAGCGTTTTCAATATTAGATTTCAGTGGCGTTTCAGGGGTTTCTGGAGGTTAGTTTTTAGGGGGTTTCAGGTGCTCTCAGGGAAATTTAAGAAATTTGTAGAGGTGTTTCAGGTGGTCTCAGGGGGGGTTCACGAACGTTTCAGAGGTTTTCAGGGCGGGATCTCAGGGGGGTTTCGGGGTGTATCTAAGGATCTCAAGGGGTTTCAAGGAATTTTAGAGAAGTTCAGTGGTTTTAAAGGTGTTTCAAGGGGCCTCAGAGGGTTTTCAGAATTTCAAAGGGTATAAAGAAATTCAGGAGCGTTTGAGTGCGACTCACGGAATTGCAAAGGATTTTAGGCGAGTTTCAGGGTTTTTAAGGGAGGTTCAGAGAGTTTCAGAAGAGTCTATGGAATTTTGAGGGGTTTTCAGGGGCGTTTCAGGTGGTTTCAGAAAAGATTAGGACCGATTTTGAGGGTTTTTGGTACTTTTCTGGGTTTTCAAGAGGTTTCAGTGACGTTTCACGGGGTCCCTGGTGGTTTCAGAGGGCTTCTAGGGGATGTTTTGGGGGTTTCCAAGAAGTCTCAGGGGAATTCTGGAGGTTTCCAGAGGTGTTTCAGGTGTTTCGAAGAGGTTTGGGGGTCTCCAGAGGCGTTTGAGGACGACTCACGGAATTGACAGGAGTTTCTGGGGTTTTACAGGGCTTTTAGGGCTTTCAGTAAGGTCTGAGGAGAATTTCAGAGCATTTTAAGTGATTTCAGGAGGATTCATGAAATTTCAAAAACTTTGGACGGAGGGGTTCCAATAAGTTGTGTTTAGGGGCGTTTACGGTGGTTTCAGATATTTGTTGGGGCGTTTCAGGGTTTCTAGCATTTTCAGTCGGTTTGTGTGGTGTTTTCAGGAGGCTTCTGGGAGTTTCAGGGGAAATTCAGGGGATTTCAGGGGCTTTCAAATGGTGTCAAGGAGATTCAAAAAATTTTCAGGGAGTTTCATGGGATCTCATGTGTTTCAAAGAGTTTCTGGGTCGTTTAAGGAGCATTTTTAAGGGTGTTTTACAAGCCATCAGGGCATTTCATGGGATCTCAGGGGGTTTTCAGGACGTTTCAGGAAATTCATAGCGTTTTCAGATGTGTTTCAGGAGTTCTCACGGGGTTTCAAGGGGCTTAAGGGTCTCAGGAGGGTGCATGGGTGTGTTATGACGTATCAGTGGGTTCCCCAGGAGTTTCAAGTACGGTCTTGGAGCTTTGAAACACCCTTGAGACTCCTTGTAACCCTCTCCTTTTAGGCTGCCCTGAAACTCGGAAGCTTTCTTGGCTGCATCTTAAACTCTTAGGAACATAACTTGTACCGGCAAACTAAGTTCCCTCATTAACCTTCCTGATGCAACACGTCTCCAGTTAGTCTAGTGGTTAAGACTATAGGTCGCCAATCCGAAGACGGCGGGTTCGATTCCCGTTCAAGTCGGGAAGATTTTCTCGACTCCCTGGGCATAGTGTATCATTGTGCTTGCCTCAGGCAAAGAAAATCAATTAATAACTGTGGAAGTGCTCACAGAACACTAAGTTGAAGCGAGGCAGGCCAAATCCCAGTGGGGATGTAGAGTCATAAAGAAGAAGAAGAAGAATGCATCACGTTGTGAACAGACTTGTTAAGATCTAGCTCGGGAGCCTAGCCAATGTGGTTATTTATTGTTTCTCAAGGGTTTAGTGTACTTCCTGGAGGCAAGATTTTTAGCGATGATTATAACTAATAAATAATCTCCATGAATGGCTCAGTAGATGGAAAAAGAGGAGCTTAGTAAAATAGTCCGGATAGAATAATTCTCAAACTTTTTATAGTATAAAAACAAGCTCAAAAGTCTTAGTATTATTTACATTCAAGGGTTGGAAAGGGCACATTTCAAAATATCATTTTTTTCTCAGAGGCTCAGTAGATTTCTTAATGGATTGATAGAACAAAAGGATAGTGAAAATTACTAGGAGAGGCTTAGTAAAAATCTGAGTTTATAAACATGAACTGTTATTCCTATATTCAATTTAAACTTTTCAGAGACATAGTAATAAAAACTGTAAAGTACATTGAAAAAGGGCTAGGTGGATTTACAAGGAGGGACTTAGTAAAAATCTGAACTCAAAATAACGAACTCGTTTTGTTCCAAGACTTAAATTGATTTCTTCATAGACGTAGTAAAAAGGCTCGATAAACACACTTCAAAAGGGCTTGGTAGATTGACCAGGAGTGTCTTGGTAAAGTAGTAAGACTAAATGACTATGATTAGAATAAAACACGTTCGACAATAAACTTGACATTCAAGAGAAAAAGCATTGAGATGACAACCTTCAATATAAAATTTGTTTCTCAGAGGCTTAGTAGATGTCCTAGAAAATTTGGAGCGACCAGGTATTCAACGAATATAGTTTTGAGGACATGTTTTATCCCACGAATGTTTGGAACTGTTTTAAATAGCATAAATCTCCTGTTACGTCCGTTTCTGCCCAGTTATTTCACCATCCAAACACACACCCAAAACTATTCGAAATAAAGTCTCGAATAAATTGGCCACATTATGGCCAACAACGATCTTGGCGAAAAACACTGACAGCCGGATAATTTATGGACTAAATCAAATCGATTCCAACAACCTCGATGCCGCCGCCGCCGATCGGAAAGTTTATGGCACTCTCACACCTGCCTCTTAGAGCTCTAATAAGAAGAGTAGCCTTCCTCCTGAACTTTGAATCCGGATGATTCGTTGGAGAGGTGCTACAGATATTTATGGGTCGAATATGTTATCTACTCCGGCGCTCTCGGTTTGATAATGTTTCTGATAGTGATGCTGAAGAGACCTTCGCTTGATTTGAATGTTGCCGCATCACCTTCCCATTTTTTTTTAATAAAACGCCAAGCAACTTCAGGAAAAAAATCAGTTGCCTGCAAAATTCTTCGCGAAAAAAAAATCACCTCATTAGTGACGGATTCAAGGCCCACGAGCAGCCGCAGCGCAGACGTCATTATAAAATTGTCCAAATTGCTGACAGCCCATTCCGCCGGTCATCAATCACCGTGAAACCGACCGAACGCGAGCAACGAGCGAGCCCCGGCGAACAAGCAATTCCGAACAATAATCAAATTTTTCCGGGGGTTCTGGAGCGGGTTGACATTTTTACGATCCTAATCCCAACCAAAGCGAAGACGAAGACGATCAATACAAGTCGCATCTTCTTCCTCTCCTAAGGCGGATTTTCCCGAGTGGGGAGATGTATCGTGATAGGAGGCGAATATTTACTTTTGTTAAGCTTTGCTTTAGCTCAAATTTACTTCAAACTTAGTTAACGAATCAAATATTGTAGGAAAATACTGTAAAATAGGTTAACATACCCTGTGAACTAATAGTAAAGAATTTGCATTGACACGCACATACATACATACATACATACATACATACATACATACATACATACATACACACAGACATTGATTGATTTATCAGGTTTATCCAGCGTAACGTTTAAACGTGTTATTTCAATATTAAAATTTAAAATAGTACAGTAACGAGTAACTAAAAAAAAGAAAACTTTGAAAAAAAAAAGCTGAACAAATGTCTGTCTGTATGTGCGTGTGTATGTGCGTATGTCTGTGCACGAATTTTCATTTTAGTTATTGAACCATTTTCCTCATCAACAGTTTAAGAAAGTTTTAAGTAAGCATTGTATCAGTTTTGCTCCCCCTCCTCATTCGGGAATCTTTTGCAGCTTTGGCGGAATAACACGGAAATAAATAACCGCAATGTTGACGACGATCCACCGAACAGAACTCGATCGAAAAGAACACGAACGCGATTCGCTTCGATTCTATACACCGTGTGTGTAGTCACCAGGGAACAGGTTTGAGAAATTTTTCGGATCTTTCGAAAAAAAAAAAGATCAAAAAAAAACGAGCTGAACGAAAAACATTGACCATTTGAGGAATTTCACATCATTAGGAGGTATTTGGGATCAAAAATTCGCTAACAAGCTGAAATATATATGTACGTAGGTACGTATAGAAGAGAGCGAGATTGAAGGCAGAAGACGCGCGCGCGCGTTTTGCGTAGCGTTTCGTAGTAGCGAAGGGTAGAGCTACCGTTGGGATTTTGGGTTTTTTTTTCTGCGGGGTGCTTAATTGGTTTTGATGGAGCATCACTAACTGTCCACGGCACGGTTGTTGTGAGAAAGCGTGGGATTTTTTGGGGGAAATTCATCGGGATCAGATAGATTTCTGATAGGGACATTCCGACAGGTTGGGAATGGTCACAGAGAAAAAAAATGCCCTGGATGATTTCAGACTTTTGTTTTATAATTTTCAAAAGAATGTCTAAAAAAAGCTTGAAATGTGACTTGTTATCTCTGAAGAAGTCTACTGGGTCTTTTGTAGTTTATAACTAAGCCTTATGTTTTTCCTGCAATCAATCTGACTGAGTCATAATTTGAAGTTTAGCTGCTTAGCCTTTCGTTTTATGTAGCAACGATTTACCAAGTCCCTGGGTTTATGGGTATCTCTGCTCATTTTTAATGAAAGGACAGTGTTTTTCATATAACGAACAAAACCAACTAGAACGAAATATCAAGATGAGAGTCAATGACTTTCGAAGCTGTTTCGATTCACTATGCCTCTTGAGTGTACTTAAAATTTAGTTAAAGATAAAACTCAGGACTCCCAAGTCAAGAAATTCCTAGAATTAAAATTACTAGGTCATTTTTGAAGTTTGACTGTCAAGCTTTCGATTTGCTTAAATCACTGTTCATCAGATTTTCTGGGTCTATGATTTTAACAAACAAATAGCTAGGCCTTTTGGGAGCAAAGCGGTTTTAAGAGAACCTTTTTGAGCTATTGGAAAACATAATCGTAAGCCTTTCAACGAAGACAAATCTAAAATAAAAATTCAATGCATTTCCAAACTGTTTGGATTTACTAGGTCTATTTCGAAAAATAAATAAATAAATACGTTCACTTTGTATTAGAAAAACGTTTGCACATTGTGGATGACAAACCGGACAAACCAAAAGAGATAGGTATTCGAAATTACTAAGCCATTATTTGATGCTCCATTCTTCTGAATTGAAATCACCGAACTACTAAACGCACCCCACAGTTCGTCCACGCAAGATCGAAGCGATCGTAAATTTTCAATTAAATTTTATTGGTTTTATGCGGCCTAGGAACCATCCTAAACAAAACGCTAGCTGCGTCATAACTTAGCATACGAGACTATAAGCTTCCTAAAAAAGTTCTTCCCATACAACATTTTAATACGGGCTCGCTCATACGAACGAACATCTTCTAGCTTTTATGGACCTCACCATAATAGATATCAATCACCCAATCGTTTCTCCCGTACCAAAATTACGACTTTGGCGCTCCCGACACGACACACTGACTGGGAACGAAACGGAGACTGAAGTGAGCCATCATAAAACGTTTCGTTTTTTTCGATTTTTTCGATTCTTAAATTTCGGAAATGGGAGTTCGTCACTTGCTTGCGTGAGAGACTGCGCGTCGGTCGCCGTCGTTGACATCTGCTTTCTTGTCCGTTCGTCATTAAATTCGAATAAAAATCACTGTTCTGCTGAGCTCTGTAGTGCAGGTACGTAACAAGAGCTACCGTCTAGGTGTAGTGGACCCCCGGTTGTCGCCGGTGTGGGACGTTTTGTGGTTGCGAGTTGATTAATAACTCACGAACCAACGTCACATCGTTGATCGATTGGGGAGGTCGGACTTCGGTGGGTCTCGGAGATGTTTGTTTTATTCCAAGAAAAGGGAGTTGATAGGACGTACTTAAGTTTATCTACAATCGATAGAAGGAGGCTATAGAGAGTTCCGTGAACTATCGCTTAAGGTCGTTGAATGTGTTCAAATGGAGGTCATCAACTGGTACTTTATGACTCTTCTGAGAGAAAGAAGATTCCTATCAATTGACGGCCGAACTAGTCTCTAACATTAAATCACAAGGAAAGGTATTTTAAAGCTCAGCAAATAACTGAGCCCCTGATGAAAACAACTGAAACGTGAAAAACTACCGGTACCACTCCCCTGTAAGTATTGGAGAGTTCTGCTTTGTAAGATTTGAAAAGAACTACCGGAAAGTTTTGAAAATCACTGAAGTTATCCAATAGAAACGATCTACTAAGCCCAATTCTGAAAATACCGAAGAACATCAACAGGATTATTAACAAAAAATGACCTAGTAAATTATGCTCCTCTGGTACTGTCCTAATAAAAATGTATTATACACTGGCGATTGGGTGAATGATTGTATTATTCCGTGTATGATCAAGATGATAGCCCGAAAGGGTTGTTAAGCACGTTGTATCATATGTTTCTATTAGGGTGATGAATGGTACATTTTTTGTGACAGCTTATGCAAAGAACTACCGTACCATGAGATGAAGGTTCACTCAGCGTTTAATGAAGCAGAAGCTTTGGTAGTTTTTAATCTCTGTTTTCATAGAACTAGCTTGTTTAGTCAAATTGTAAGAAATTTTGTCTAGATCTACATCTGGATATGGCTCATAAAATTGTCTAAAAAGCGATTTTTTATGACTGGAAGAAAATCGAGTTTAAGAATTGGATAGAAAAGAATATGTCCAAATCATGATCAAAACGGAACCTATAGAAAACAGATGTCACAAAAAAAACTGGGCCTCACGATGAAGTATCTAATGTTTTACTGAGCCTCTGAAGATCGGTTTAGTTGCATAAAGTCAGTTTAAGACTAGCCCAGTACAGAACGAAAGGACCATTTACACCTGGAAAAAGTTTGGTGTTCTCTAAGGCCCTTTACAAATGTTGCTTCCAGAAGTGATGGAGAAAAATCTCGATGATCGTTTGGGAATTAATGTAGCGGCTCCTCTGGGAATTTCTCCAGGAATTTCTCTGAATATTTCTCCAAGAATTCCGAGAGACCTCCAGGAGTTTTACTGTGAATTATTCTTACTGATATTTCATCTTTTATAATTCTGAAGTTACGTAGGAAATTCCTTTAGGAGTTCCACTAGGAATTTCTCATGGATTTTCATTTCGAATTTCGCAGTGAATTTTGCTGAAAAATACATAAGAAATTTAATTTTGAAATACTCCAGGCATTCTGTTGAGGATTCTGATGTTTCATCTTAAAAAATTCAGAAGTTACGAAGGGAATTTCTCTAGAAGTCAATCAAGATTTTCTCTATGAACTGAGAATTTCATTAAGGGATCCTCCGGAAATTCCTTTAGAAGCTCTTCCGAGAATTCCATAAGTATTTTCTGGGAGGACCTCCAGAAGTTCTGCTGGGATGTTTTACGACCAGTTTGATTGGGAATTTGTTCAAGAGTTACACTGAGAATATAGCAGTTTTAATGCAAATTCCTTCAGTAATTCCATCGAGAATACCTCAAGAAGCTGCACTGGGAGTTTATTCCCAGATTCATTGGAAGTTCCAATCCGAATTTTCTTGGGATACCCTCCAGGAATGTCGTTGACGATTCTATCTGATGTTTTACCTTCAAGAATTCTCTGGGAACTCTACTGGGAATTCCTGTAGCTTTCCACAGGGAATTCCTTTCGAAGTTCCTCAGGGAATTCCTTTAAGAGTTTCACTACGATTTTCTGTATGAATTCTTCTGGGAAATCTTTTCGAAATTCCTATATGAGTGCCACTGAGAAAAAATCAAGAAATTTCAGCGAAAAGTATTCCGGAATTTGCTTCGAGAACTATTCCAGATGTTCCTGCGGGGATTCTTCTAGAAGATCCTTTTGGAACTTTTGTAGAAATTCTTTTGTAATCTCTTCTTTTGAAAATTCTCCTATGAGAACCTCCAGGAGTTTATTCGAAAGCAACTCCTGGAATTCTTTCAGAAGTTTTACCATGAATTTTTCAGAAGTTTCTCGACGAATTCTTCCAATAGTTGCCCCGGTAGTTTTCCAAAAATTCTTGCGAAAGTACTTCCAGAAGTTCTTCCGTGAGTTCTACCGGAACCAAAAGTCCCTAGCCCTTCGGAGATTCTTTCAAGAGTTCCTCAGAAGAGTTCTTTCAGAAGTTCTTCCGGGAATTGTACTTCTGGAATTTCCAACGTGAAATCTCCCCGAAGTTGCTATGAAAACTCTTACGGAATGCACCTCAGTATTTTGGAAATTACTGAAATTTCCAAAATTATCTGCAGGACTTCTCTTGGCGGATTCCCCAAAGCATCTTGAAAGATCCTTTCAAAATGGCATTCGGAAGTTCTCTCGAAGGTATTCCAGGAGGTATTCTTCGAAAGTACTCCGGGAACTCTTGCACAAGATCTTTGAGAAATTCTTCTAGAAGTTCTCTCGTAATTTCTTCCGTCTTCCAATTTTTCTTTTGGAAAAAAATCCCGAATTAGAAAAATTTTCTTCGAATGCTTTTGCGGGATTTTTTTTCTGAAGCTTTTTTAGAGATAATTTCAGAAGTTTTCCGTAAATTTTTTTCCAAAAATTCGACTGAGAGCTCTTGAGGAAAATTCGGTGGGATTTTCTAATTCATTCAAGAATATTTCCAGGAGTTTTGCAGGGATTTTTTCGAGAGTTCTACCGAATTTTTTATTTTGGATTGCTTGCAGGGATTCCTCCATTTTTTTTTTCCAGAATTCTTGCAGGAGCTTCGCGGAAATTCTTCAAGGAAGCCCAGCTTGAAATTCTCCAGGATTTTCACCCACGATTTCTCCTGGAATTTTTCTATGTAATCCGCCTGGGATTTCTTCTGCGGTTTCTACTATAACTGGAAAAAAATCAGTGTTCCTCAAAAAACCGGGAGAAATCTCAGGAATCAATAAAATGCAAAAATATCTCCAACAAGAAATGACGAGATTAGGGAGAAGTATCCGAAGGAACTCCTTGAAGAAAGTTAACTCCGAAGAAATGCCTGAGAAGTTTTTAAATGAAGAAAATTTTAGAAAAAAAACCGTTGTTGAAACCACTGAAGTAATTTTAAAAATAATTCTACATTTCAGAAGAAATATGCCATGCAAAAAATTCAAAATTATATGGTAGAAATATGTGGAAAATTATTGCAGTAGGATTTTTTCGTGGAAATTTGTGAGAAACATTGTGAAGATTTCAGAAGACGCCATCTGATTCTTACAAGTGGAAATCGACAGGTATTTTTTACTAAAACTTCCTGAAGTATTTCATGGGGTAATTCTTAAAACACTGCTTCATAGACACATTACCCAGAATAATCGGCGAATAATTTGTGGATGGAGGATCATAGGATACATATTAGCGATCGAATAATACAGAAATTTATGGGACAATTTAAAATTTCTTGCGCATGGGGTAACTTTGAGAGTACTTTCGGCAGTTTTGTTTTCTTCGGTTCATGAGCGGTTTTTGTCGGCCAAATTGTCTGAAATTTGGTCGAATAATTCAGTTTAACAGGAAAAGTTTTGAGGCCAACGTCGCGATCAAAAGGTTTTGAATGACACTCCACGACGAAGAGAAAAACGTTACCGAATATAGCATAAATTTCCTTCTGCTTAACGGAATCTTCATATTCATTTATGTAACGGTTTTTGAATTTAATCAAGGCGAAACTTCAGAGATAATCTCTGCATATATTCCCGAAGGTTTTTCTGATTAAGACTTTAGAAACTTTTACAAATAGTGGTAAATTTTACGTATAATGTGTTGTTTCCGAACCCCTAAATCAATTTCCAAAGGAACTCCTGAAGAAAAAAAAAAACATTTGAAAGAATTCCTAGAAAGATCTTTAAGAAATTCTCAAAAGGAGCCCATGGCAAAATTATAAAAAAGAAAATCCTGAAATTTCCAAGAAATTCTTGGAAGATTTTTGGAAAAGCTTTCAGAGGAAATCTTGAAGAAATTGCTGGAGGATCTTTGAAAAAGGTACACAGGCCAAAGTTCATAATGGACTTCTCAAAGGAACTACTGGAAGCATTATGGACATTTTTTCATTGATCCAGAAGAAATACTCGAAGGAATTTTATGAGCAACTCTTGAAGGCATTGATGGGGGAACTCTCGAAGAAATTCCCAATACACGTTTTGACGAGGTATCCTGATAAATTCCTAAAAATTCCCAAACTCCAAAATTCCTAAACGACTTCTTGGAGGAATATTCTAAGAAGAAATCCTGAAAAAATCCCAGAGAAGCTGCTTAAGGAATTTGCGAACGAAATCCTAAAAGAATACTCGGAGAAACTCCCGAAGGAATTCTCAGAGATGCTAACGGATACAGGCAAATACTCCTGAAGAAATTTCCACGGGAACTCTTATAGAAATGTCCAGCTAAACATCAGATGATATTTCACTTTAAAAATAATTTCCGGAGAGACTTCTAAAGCAATTCATAGCAAACTGTTGGAGAAATCCACGGAAGAAGTTTTTGATAAAATTATAAAAAACGCCATGTTCCAAATGAAATTGCCGACGGAATTCACAAAGGAATCATCGGATCCTTTCACAAAACAATTGCTGGAGACATGGCAGGAGCTATTTTCATAGGAAATAACAGAAGGATTTTCTAAAGCAGTTTCCATTGGAATTGATGATTCAACTTGAAGCAATCGTTAAAGAAATTTTCAAAAAAGTTTCCAAAGCAGTTGTCAAAGAAATTCCCAAAATAATTGCCGAACAAGCTCCCGAAGAAATTTTCAAAAAATTGCCGAATCAATTCTCAACGGCATTATTGAAGGAATGTCCACAGGAATTAGTGATGGGATTCCCAATAGCAATAACTAGACGAATTTCCAAAATAAATACCGAAGAAATTTTTAAATTGATCTAATTGAACAAAAATTGCTGAAGGAATTGTGGAAACACTTCTCAAAAGAACTGCAGAAAGGTTTACAAACGAATTTACCGAAGGAAATTCCACACTTACTCATGTGAAAACTTTTGTTGCAACTTTTAAATAAATTACCATTGGAATATCTGAAGTGATTTTTTGGGCTAATTTTCAGAACAATTCTAAGAGGAATTGTCGGAGGCACTGCTAGTGAAATTTACTTAAAGTTTTGAAGAAACTGTTACGCATCTTTTCAAAAATAATGGAGCAATTTCTCTAGTTGTCCTTGACGGTAATTCCCCAAGGAATTCTGTAGGAATTTCCATTGGGAATCTTCGACGAACCTCCGGATGAGGTGAAGGAATTCCCACAGGAAGTTTCTGACGAAATTCCAAGAATAGCTTCTGAAAGAATTACCAAAATAACTCTTATTTTCACCAAGAGATCGACGACGACGACGACGACGAACACGACAAACGACAACAAACAACAAAAGTCGGACAATTTGCTGTTCCAAATGCTGGAAGAGATAAAACTGTAAACTGTTATTTAAACCGAAATTGTTCGAATATAGGATTTAGAACGAATCGATGGAAATGCAAAGCTCTGTTTGTCTGTCGAAATTAAAAATGAAACGCGACCGCTGAAAATGACCTTCGAGCGCTTCGAGGTCGTTTCCGTAGAACAATGTTGATAAAGAGCTCTGAGCTGTTTACTGAGCCATTAATGCATTGACTGATTCTTCAAAATTGAATGTATAGCGATCAAAATCATCATTACGAAAACATAATCGCCCAATGTTAAACCAACTGTGTTGCAAAAGCCACAAAGTAGCTGGCGGTAGTGAGCTCTAAATTGTACTACATCATTCCATGAATTATGAAATTCTGTAAAGGCCATCGTATTGGCAATTCTGAAAGAAAATGGCTTCACTTAGCTCTGAGGTGTCGGTTCTGTTTGATGAAGTACTAAACGCACTCCCCTCCTCAACGTGGTCCAGTGTCAAACCGAAGACCTCTTAATCAAGAAGACTAGCAGCACTGCTGAAAATCGGGAGTCGCTGTTAGCAGTGCACCCCACGGATGAAGGTGGAACTATTCATGATAGTAAATCTTCATACTAGCACTCACACACTTTTATTAGACTGGAGTAAAAGCAAACTTCTTGTGCACAGTTTGATGATGCACGAACGAATGATTTATTGACCATTTACATTCTTTTTTCTTTTTCTTATTTCTGGCGAGCCGACACCGTTCGGCATCAGCTCTAGTTTAACGTCCGCCTATTTCTGGTACTAAGCCTAAACACGGACGGTCAGGGAGACATCCACACACACCTGACACCCTACATATCGAACCCATCAACACATGGGCCGGGACCTACGGCTTTACTTCCTATCCGAGGGAAGGCGTGATCAGATATTTTTGTCTCAGAAATACCGACGGCGTTGACTAGGATTGAACCTAGACCGACTGGGGTGAGAGGCAACCACGCTTACCACTACACCACCGACGCCGCTCCCATTTACATTCACAAATATAAACAATAACATTATCTGACAATACACAATGAAAGCATGGTGTATCTCTAAACATAAAAGTTGTCCTGATGACGAGGGGTGCTCAAATGCTCAAATTACATATTCTCAAAAAATTCAACACTTTTTTATACAAAGGTACTGTGGTACTAATTAAAGTTAATTTGACATTAGTAAGGTACAACAGCAGAGTTCCATGTCTTCTTGATAAAGTAGTCTTTGGTCAAACTGTACTCAATGGTTACCTAACATATTGCCGGTGCTGCAAGAACGGATACTATTCCCAATTCAGCTGAAAAAAAGAGTCATAAAAATCCGTTCGACCGTCTCTAGTCACTGCCTTGCTAGCTGTTGATCGTACACGCATCGAGTGCCTACTTTTATTGACATCGACGGATGGGTGATTAATTCTTTCTCGGAAGAAATCATCTTCCATTAGACTTGATCTATCCTAGTCCCCGAAGTCCCCAAAGACCGTGGGATCATTCGTGGAGGTTCTTCCAACAAAAGCCGCTTTTCCTCAATCGATCAAAAAACCAACATAAACACACACAGAATCACCCCGATCGATACTTACTCGTCAGCTTCTGGTAGTGCTGGTCGTCGGTGTCGGTGAAGAACCACGTCTGAAAAGAGACAAGAAGACAAGAAATTAAAACTCCATTCACCGAAAGGGGGCAATAAAAACTTAATCAGCTTAATCATTCTAATTAAAAAATCGATTTCCCCTTTGGGCGACTGGCCGACCGGCCGATCGATCGATCGATCGATCGATGGCTCGATCGACGTCCGACGTCGGACGTCGACGAATTCCCCCGTTGTCGAGTGACGGATCGCGATCGATCCCGATCTGTCAACTGGCGGCGGCGGGAGATTGTGAGAAGAAAATTGCCGGCCAGAGCAAACCGGGCCGAGCCGGGCAGACATCATCATTATTCGCAACAGCTGGGATTCTATCCAAATATGGCACGACACAGAGTCATTGGCGACAACAACGCAACGATCACAATCGATCGATGGAACAGGAGGACGGAGGACGAACGGAAGAAGTCGTTGTGGTCGACAATTTCTTAAAAGGGAAAACTTGTTCGGTGAGGCGGCGGCGATTCAACTACTTTTTCACTGTCCTGCAATTGGGATGGCAAATAAGTCGAATATCAATTACTGAATCGATCAGCAGTGATGTGTCGATTATTTGATCATTAATCGATCGACTTGCAAAATTTGTCGATTCGACTTTCCATACCTCAACTTTTCTTGAAATCCACAATCGTTTGATCGACTGTAAGTTCAGATAATCGATTAACTAGATCGACCCTTTGATAAGTCGATTAATTGATCGAGTAGCCGATAAATCAGGAAAAAATCACTTCAGCTCATAAAAATTCAAGCCACTAAACGCACTCTTCACGAAGAAACTGTGATTAGGTTTTGATCATCCTACCTATATAATCACATTGAGTTGCTGATCGACCGAGTAGTCGTCCGATCGATTAGTCGTCTGATCGACTAGTCGTCTGATCGACTAGTCGTTTGATCGACTAGTCGTCTGATCGACTAGTCGTCTGATCGACTAGTCGTCTGATCGACTAGTCGTCTGATCGACTAGTCGTCTGATCGACTAGTCGTCTGATCGACTAGTCGTCTGATCGACTAGTCGTCTGATCGACTAGTCGTCTGATCGACTAGTCGTCTGATCGACTAGTCGTCTGATCGACTAGTCGTCTGATCGACTAGTCGTCTGATCGACTAGTCGTCTGATCGACTAGTCGTCTGATCGACTAGTCGTCTGATCGACTAGTCGTCTGATCGACTAGTCGTCTGATCGACTAGTCGTCTGATCGACTAGTCGTCTGATCGACTAGTCGTCTGATCGACTAGTCGTCTGATCGACTAGTCGTCTGATCGACTAGTCGTCTGATCGACTAGTCGTCTGATCGACTAGTCGTCTGATCGACTAGTCGTCTGATCGACTAGTCGTCTGATCGACTAGTCGTCTGATCGACTAGTCGTCTGATCGACTAGTCGTCTGATCGACTAGTCGTCTGATCGACTAGTCGTCTGATCGACTAGTCGTCTGATCAAGCATTCAATTGACCGGAAAGTCGTTTGATGCGGCGTTTCTTCATCGTGCAGCGATTCAGTTCGTTTAACAGTCGTTCCAAATAATTCGATCAAAATATACTTTCGATCGACTTACCAACAATTTTGAACATCCCTACCTTCTGGCAGGTAATGCAGAGTAAATCATCGTCACATTCGGCCCCGGTTAGGTCTTTTTCAATGGCCATCGTGGAGCACCGTGGACCATGATGAGACCGAAGAACCGGTCAATGTCAATCCTCTGTGGTCGTTGTTGTCGTCGCGTCGCTGTCGGTCGGACAGAACCCCTTAAGGTATTTATGGGTCCTTGCCTTTACTGGAAAATGGTTCAAACCGTTTTGTTCAGATGCTGTCCACCAAGCTAAGTGAGGAAAAACGATTTGAATTGTTGGCGTTGTTTACGTGGTTCTATGCTAAATTTGGGCGATGGAATTGGCCATGGATGGGAAATTTTTGATTAATTAATGCCCGGGAAGAGGTAACGGATCAATTAGTTTGGTGAGAGTACGGCGAATCGAAGGCCATTGTGAGTTTTGAAACTCTCAACGAGATTCTAGTCAGGATTCCGGAAGAATGTCCACCCAGGGCTCTGCCTCTGAGAGAATCCCTAGCCGGGATTCTGAGAGAATCCTTAGCCGGGATTCTGAGAGAATCCCTAGCTGGGATTCTGAGAGAATCCCTAGCTGGGATTCTGAGAGAATCCCTTGCTGGGATTTTGAGATAATCCCTAGCTATGATTCTGAAAGAATCCCTAGCCGGGGTTCTGAGAGAATCCCTAGCCGGGGTTCTGAGAGAATCCCTAGCCAGGATTCTGAGAGAATCCCTAACCGGGATTCTGAGAGGACCTTAGCCGGGATTCTGAGAGAATCCTTAGTTGGGATTCTGAGAGAATCCCTAGCCGGGATTCTGAGAGAATCCCTAGCCGGGATTCTGAGAGGATCCTTAGCCGGGATTCTGAGAGAATCCTTAGCCGGGATTCGGAGCTAATCCTTAGCCGGGATTCGGAGCTAATCCTTAGCCGGGATTCGGAGCTAATCCTTAGCCGGGATTCGGAGATAATCCTTAGCCGGGATTCTGAGAGAATCCTTAGCCGGGGTTCAGAGAGAATCCTTAGCCGGGATTCTGAGAGAATCTCTAGCCGGGATTCTGAGAGAATCCCTAGCCGGGATTCTGAGAGAATCCCTAACCGGGATTCTGAGAGAATCCCTAGCCGGGATTCTGAGAGAATCCCTAGCCGGGATTCTGAGAGAATCCCTAGCCGGGATTCTGAGAGAATCCCTAGCCGGGATTCTGAGAGAATCCCTAGCCGGGATTCTGAGAGAATCCCTAGCCGGGATTCTGAGAGAATCCCTAGCCGGGATTCTGAGAGAATCCCTAGCCGGGATTCTGAGAGAATCCCTAGCCGGGATTCTGAGAGAATCCCTAGCCGGGATTCTGAGAGAATCCCTAGTCGGGATTCTGAGAGAATCCCTAGTCGGGATTCTGAAAGAATCCCTAGTCGGGATTCTGAAAGAATCCCTAGTCGGGATTCTGAAAGAATCCCTAGTCGGGATTCTGAAAGAATCCCTAGTCGGGATTCTGAAAGAATCCCTAGCCGGGATTCTGAGAGAATCCCTAGCCGGGATTCTGAGAGAATCCCTAGCTGGGATTCTGAGAGAATCCCTAGCTGGGATTCTGAGAGAATCCCTAGTCGGGATTCTGAAAGAATCCCTAGTCGGGATTCTGAAAGAATCCCTAGTCGGGATTCTGAAAAAATCCCTAGTCGGGATTCTGAAAGAATCCCTAGTCGGGATTCTGAAAGAATCCCTAGTCGGGATTCTGAAAGAATCCCTAGTCGGGATTCTGAAAGAATCCCTAGTCGGGATTCTGAAAGAATCCCTAGTCGGGATTCTGAAAGAATCCCTAGTCGGGATTCTGAAAGAATAGCTTGCCGGGATTCTGAGAGAATCTTGAGCCGGGATTCTGAGAGAATCCATAGCCGGGATTCTGAGAGAATCCCTAGCCGGGATTCTGAGAGAACCCCTAGTAGGAATTCTGAAAGATTCCCTAGCCAGGGATTTTCATATAATCCCTAGCCGGGAATCTGAAAGAATCCTTAGCCGGGATTCTGAGAAATTACCTAGCCAGCTTCTGAGGAAGGCCTAGCCTGAATTCTGAAAAATTATTTTGCTGATTATTTTAGAATTTTTTTGATTTTTTTCCCAAACTATCGCATATAATTTTCATCAAATTCTCATCAACTGAGCACAAAATCAAATCCGCAAAATTTACGAAATCCAGGTCAATACCACAAACTGCATTCAGTTTCCACCACATTCAGTACATAATCTACACCGCCCATAAACCAGTCAGTCCTCGAGCCACTTTCGACCATTGTTTCTCCGATCACGTCGTCGTGTGCGGTGCCGGCTGGCGGCCACAGCTACAACCCACAACCAACCACCCGCATCATCCTCTCGGTCAATCCTCATCGAGCACGTGCTCAGCCAGGAGCGATACAACCCCATACCGAAAAGCTCATCCCGTTCGCAAGAACGGACCCAAGAAGAGGTCCAGCTCTGCGGCCGCCACGAAGAGAATCGGCCGTCGTCCACAGAGTCGACTTTATGGTACTTCATTCCACCACCGTGTGCCGGTCGCTCGGTAACTTCTCCAACGACTTTATGAGCGTACAAAATTTATGTAAATTTTTATTTCTTCACTTGGAGCGACTGCGGCGGCTGCTTGGGATGCTGCTGCTGCTGCCGCCGTCACCGTTCGACGAAAAATCAAAAGCTGTTTTAGTACTTTTCAGTGGAAAAGGCAATAAAACGGTGGGCAAACGCTTCGACATGAGGGCTCAAACGCTTCACCAGTTGAATGATATGTCAATTCTCGGATGGTTGGTTGGTGACGATGTTGATCACTTCGGGTCGTGGTGAAGCGGTGAAGAGTCCAAACCGAAACGAAAGGGTCAACTAGGTGGTGATTTATGAAAGTTTCTGAAAGAGTAGGTCGACCAGAAGTGCGCGCTGGACCCTAACGGAGTTCCATGGATGCATGTGCTTTCTGAACCGGAGCGGGACGAGTTCAGGTCCACAGTTTGCAAACAATTGTTGAAGCCAGTCAACTCCCACTCGTGGACTTGTGGTCACCGTCGCGTCGTCCAGGTTCAGCGAGTAGGCACTTTCAAGTTCTTGAACAACACTCTTAACCGCGCGGCAGAGACAAACCTGGAGGAGCATTACCGAGCGAGAGATAAATATTAATGAATTATAAATAAAACATAAAACTTACCGGTTGGTTGTGGGACGAGTAAGAGCTACAACTTCTGGGACAGGGAAACCGGGATAATGATGGCGGGATGGAGGCTTGTCCAGGAGCAGAAAAGCGAATAAAAATCCAGAGCAAAAGAGCAAGAGGAGTGTAGGATGTCTTGTGAGATGTGGTCGCCCACCGTTTGCGAAGAATGTTGACCGTACCGGAATGTGTGACGTTAAAAACTTTGAATGATGGAATTAGTGCATTCGTTTTCATCGTAACTCTAGAAAAACGATCATAGTTCTCCAATAAGGTGCGGATATCTTGTATCTATGTCATCAAGATTTGGGCACCGGCTTAACATAAGTCCTGTTCAATGACGGAGGTTGAACTTGCTCGAACTAGCTCGGAGTTGCTCCATCCTGCTCTTACCCATTTGTTGACGAATGGGTAAGAGCAGGATGCAGCAACTCCGAGCTAGTTCGAGCATGTTCAACCCCGACTAGAAAAATCTATCAAGTTTATAACACATTGTGTTATGATGTTATAAAAATTTTCTATAACTTATTATGTTATAAAATAGGTGCAGGATGATGTTAAAATAACTAAAATTGTAACAAAAAGTATACCGGTCTAATCAAAATAATAACCTATTTTGTTATGATCTGATCAATATTATAACAAAATATGATATAAGTTTTAGCTTCAAGAAAACTAGTTCATATCATATTTTGATACAATTGTACAAAATGATTTTCTGAATGTCAAGTAATTGAAACTTAATTATTTCACAATGAGTAATTAAACAACATTTATAACATAATATGATATAATTGAAATATAATATTTTTGAAACCCAAAGATATTAAAACTTGATTATATCACATTGAGTTTTAAATATCAGGGTTGGTTATAATAATGTTATATTTTTGTTAGAATCTTCTAGTCGGGACCTCAGTCATTGAACAGGACTATACTTTTGAACTCATCTGAAACTCAACTGCACGGATAATACCTCAGACGATTTGCTGGTGTGTCAAGATGGTGTCAACATCTGGTTGTCAATGAGGGAAACTGAATGTTATAAAGGCTCAGAACGGAGATCACCTTTAGAGGATGCAACTAGACCATCACAATGCAATTGCTTTAGCTTTCGTTTTTGGCCGACAATGGATAACCTAGTTAAAAACAACATACAACCTCACTGTATAGCACTACGATCGAGCTGGATACCAGAACAATAGCCACCGTATTCGAAGCAGTGACGCTGTGGTGGAACTCAAATCTCACGAAATTTTTCATGCAACCTGATTTGGAGAAATCTGTTTGTGAACCGTCTCGACCACCGTTCAGTGGAGAAATCAACAAATGGTCGACCTTCAGGAATTTGTTTACCTCGTTGATTCATTGGAGAACCGACTTACAAGTTGCAAGTGATGGAGAAATTCCACTACCTGAAGCGATGCCTCCAAGGTGAACCGAAGAGCATGGTCGATTCGCTAAAGAATACCAAGGCCAATTATCAAATTGCTTGGGACACCTTGTGTAAACTGAAGAAGAAGCAAGTTCAAGCTTCCGACCCTCTTCAAGGAATTCGTCTCCAAGTGGGGAACTCCAATGGAAGGTTTCGACTGGATCGTCCAAACGCGCGATCAAATCGTAGTACCAGTGGACTATAAGAAATTATTTCTAGTGAACTAGACCGATACACCTGCCACGCATGGGAAGAATATACGGCTACCAAGGAGCAAGACTCACTGGGGGATCTAACCGAATTCCTTCGAAAACGAATTCAAGTTCCTTCTTCAAATCCTAGTTGCCAGTAGTAAGAACGAGTTTTAATTCGGTTCAGCCGAACCCAGGAAGAAGTGTGGCTTGCAAGAAAAACCATTTTCTATACCAATGTTCCGCTTTCCTACAGTTACCCGTGACGGACAGGGACTCGTTGCTGAAATCCAAGGGACTTTGTAAAAACTGCTTTCGATCTGGTCACCAAGCCAAGGATTTCCAATCTTCCAAGTTTTCTTGTCGAATCTGCAAAAATCGGCTCTATACTCTGATATTCTTCAGACAGAGCGGGGAAGCACAACGTCACGACGGCTGTTTCTGGGAGCAACCATCCAACGAATTCCCAGCTATCACGTGGATCCGCAAGCTCCAATTCTACCCAAGTGGCCAACGTGGCGGCCACAGACGTTTCGGCATGTAACGTTGCTCAGGTATCATCAATAATCTTGCTTACAACGCTCGAGCCCTTTTGGACTCCGGGTCGGAAAGCAATTTCGTATCCGAACGACTATCCGCTGCAGCGGTCCACGGCATAGGAGAAGGAGTCACGAAGGTTAAACACTCAATCCGATATTTCTGGTATTGCCCAAGGTGACTACGAACCTTTCCACGGCATCCATCAACGCGAAAGTCTGGCACCTACCAGACGGAATCCAGCTGGCGGACCTTCTTCTCCTTCTACGTCCCAACTGGGACTTGGACTGCCTCGCTTCAACTTAGTGTTCTTTGAGCACTTCCACAGTTATTAATTGAAGGGCTTTCTTTGCCTGCCATTGCATGAATTCGTATATTGTGAGGCAAGGACAATGATACACTATGTCCAGGGAGTCGAGAAAATTTTCCCGACTGGAACGGGAATCGAATCCGCCGTCTCCGGATTGGCGATCCATAGCCTTAACCACTAGGCAAACGGGAGACCCCGAGCTGGCGGACCCACCATTCTTCCAATCCAAAGCAGTCGATCTAGTCCTTGGAATCGAAGCGTTTTTTTCGAGTTCTTCGGAACTGGTCGGAGGAAACTGGCCCCGAAAGAGAAATTGCATGAAGATATGCTTCAACGAGGAGTCCGACAAGATTCACATGCTCGATACACTGTTCCCTTACCCAAAACTGCAGAAATCCTTTCAAATATAGACGAATCGCGGGAACCAGCGTCTACTTGGAACGGAACAAAGATTGGCAAGGAACGAGAACTGGTGAAAGCTACTGCATACTGTTTCATTCATGGAAGAGCACCTACACACCAAATTTTTTCGCTGAAAATCAGCAAAGTTTTGCTGAATTTTGCCGAGCTGAAATCTCAGCAATCCGTTCAGCAATAAAAATTGCTGAAATTTTCAGCAATTTCGGCTGTTATCGTAAATGTCAAAATTTTACTGGAAAAATCAGCAAATTCTTGAGGATTGCTGAAAATTCAGTTAACTCGTCCGGCGTGAGATTTGCCAGCTTATTGCTGATGGATTTCAGCAAATTGATGCGAAATTTAAAAAATCCACTGTTTATCTGAAACCAACTGGCTAAAAAGGTAAACACTTGTTTGATTTTCAGAGTTTTATTCAAAATTAATAAAAAGTTTATAAAAGTTGGATTGATTGTTGCTTCAAAACCATCTCGGGAACAATGTTGGATCCACCAATAACTTGGATGTGAAGAAATTATGGACATTGTTTACCATCTAAAACAAATAATTTCCGGAATTAACAAAACTGTTATGTATTTAAACGATGATACATACCTGTTAAAAGGTGTAACATTGCATGATGATTTATTTAAACAGTTTTTACCCACGTTTCCATTGAAGAAACTTCTCAAATAATAGTAAAACAGGATTTTGGTTGCCGCGACAACACGCGATGTACACAAAGTCATTTTTTTATTTTGACAAGTAGCCAGCCGAGGTGGCGAGCGGTCGGATTTTTTGCTGAAATTTCAGAAATTCAGTCGACTTAGCTGATTTTCAGCAAACACATTCGGATCACTGGTTTTTTCAGTAAAGTATGTGTTTGCTGAATGTGCTTCAGCAAAGCATTTTGCTGAAACCTTCAAACGGTTTTTGGTGTGTACAGTTGGGAAAAATGCGGTAGACACAGATGAGGAATCCATAAAACGATGATCCTCAACTCATCATCTGGAGGTCGAGGAAGTCAGTACCACCACTAAGGTAAGGGTTGTCTTTGACGCTTCCTGCAAAACATTATTCGGGGTGTCCTGGAATGATGAGCAGTAGTTCAGGAAGATTTGAGGTTCATAATCCTGAGGAGTCGGACGAAACAGGTTCTCTTCGTATCGAATGTCGAGAACATATTAAGACAGATACTCACTACACCAGAGGACAGACCACTACAGTCTATACTACACTACAGTTTTCTCCTGATAAGGAAGATACGGTGCTTGAGTTGAATACCGTAGCGTATGGAACGAAACCTGCACCCTTTATGGCAACCCGAACTCTACAACATTTGGCAGCTGCGAAGAATCCAAATTTCCGCTCGTGGCGAGAGCAATTCGTGAAGACGTTTACATGGATGACGTCATCACCGGAACAGATGACATTAGTGGCTACCACTTGTCTAAAAAACCAACTGACGAAGACGATGGACTGCGGTGGCTTCAAACAAAGGATGTGGCCCTGTAACATTCCTGGGGTTTTAGAGGGCAATACCGAATACCACTGAAGTTGATCTGGATCCTGACCAATCAGTTAAGACTTTGGGATTAACTTGGATGCCCATTACTGACAGTCTCAGGTTTCAATTCGAGATTCCTTCGCTGGAGACTGACGTTCCATTTACAAAACGACGAATTCTATCGTTGACAGCCACTCACAAAAAGTAAAATAATAATATTTTGAGAATGGAATATATGTTTTAAGTTATCCAGCATATGAAAGGTTTTTATTGAACTGTTTGAATGCACGTATGGTGCAAAATTAATATGTCACAAAACTTTTCAAATTTTCATATATTGTACCTTAGAAATTTTGGTAATTTTTAAGTTAAAAAACGGTTCGTGTCGTCACGTGTCGCCGCAATTTCGAACAGTACATCTTAAACATCATGCTTAGAGCTGCCTAAAAACGTTTAAATATTTTGCAGAAATTTGCAGTTTTTCAAATTAGAGCTATTCAAAAAAGTCATGTTTTTTCATATATTTTACGTTATTATTCCATTTTTTACTGAAATAAAATTTATCTTTTCGCATTTTTCACACGTTTTGAACAAACTTGATTGGATTTGATCGAAAGATGATCATTTATCAAAATTCGAATTGATTTTTTAACAAAAAACGCAAAAAAATATGGGGTTTACTGATTTTAACCGTTTTTGAAATTTTTGAAATTACGTAATTTTTGAATACCCCTTTTTAAACACTAAAAATACTATATAACATATCTAGGTAACCTATAACTTCGATTAAACACATAAAAAGAGTTTTGGCCGACCTTTATCTTTTCCCGACCATTGTGCACCGTCCAACCATAGTTCAGGCTTCACAATTAGCCCGATTGACATTAGTCAACCACACATTGGAAAGGCTCATTAGCGGGCAAGAGAGATCGAAAGAACCGTTCGTTCGTTCGTTCGACGACGTCGTCAGCTGAGAATCTGGATCAAATGACGACCGCTCTGAGCTAAGCGCCTCTTCTCGCACAGCTCGGTCGCCGTCTGCCATTAATTATTTATTCACAACTTTTTCCCGGAATTTTGTCGCGATCGCTGTTGTTGAGAGCGCGCAAACGCACCACTGGCTGACTGCACTGTCGAACGACGAAACGAAGCTCCACAAAGCGGGACTTGTGTCATGTGCCGTATGTCTACCGGTCCACTACTACTGGGGTTCCACTGGGGCGCAGGTCAGTGATGCCAGATCCGTGGGAAAGTTATGGGTCTTTTCAACTGACGTATGATTTAACATTGAAGTTCTTCCATTTCCCATACAAATAATTCGATTTCTTCATAAGTTTCTGTAATTCTTCATGACTTTGTAAAAATCAGGGTTTCGTTAATTTCGATTAACGAATGATTAGGTGTGAAAATTACTGAAATGAAGTTGTAAAAACACTAACTCATGTTGGATTCAAAACAAATTACGTAAATATTTATGATATATCAAGGAACTTTCTCTGAGAATCCATACTCTTATAATGGAACCACAGAAATTTAAACTTTGCGAAGAAGTTTTTTTTTATTTTATAATTTCTCAAGATCGTTGGTTGGCAGGACGTGGCCGGCACCATTTCCGAACAAATTTGGCATCACTGGCAGATGATCTCACAGTAACGCAGTGGACGAGCGCCAAGCCAGGCGTGTGATGGCCTGCTTCAGTAGCCATCAGACAATATCAAGTTTCAATTAATCGAGATGGATTCCGTTCAATCGGTTGCCTGCGTCACTTCCAAGCCATTGTCGATTCGACCATGATGAACGCTTTGGCGGGTGACAACAGACCAGACACATAGGGCAAGAAGTTTTCCCAAGTCCAGTCAGTCGGTCGGTCATCATCATCGAAGTGGTGGAAAACGCTCGGCTCCGACTGGAACCGGCTTTTCGATGTGTCGACCGGACCGGCAGCAGCAAGTACGCGAACAGAATTAAATTAACATTTCCCACGATCTTGTTTATAATTACATGTTATACCACCTCCCCCTCTCCGTGCATTTTTGGTTCATCCGTCGGTCGTCAGCGAGGCAATGTGTTCCGTGTGTGTTTAGAAAAGCTGGGAACAATTTCCTTCTCGCTCCGGATGGCGAAGATGACGACGACGTGAGAGAAGCGACAGCTTGCGAAAAGATGAGTACATAAACTGTCGCTTTGTTTCAGTTTTTTTTTGTATAAAAACGTGGCAGATGAGAAAAACGTTGTTGGAAGCTGAATTGATGTGCGAGGATCAAACAGAGCAAGAGAACGGGAAAAACCACTTGTCAAAATGTCACTTTTGTTTTAAGGTATTTGGTGCGAGTTCCGACGTATCTTCTATACGTACGTATAAGCTAATGGGGCATTACAAAACGATACTTTAATACAATTTGGTACAACGTGTACAACATGTTTTGGTAGATGTTCGACTTTGCGGCTGAATTTTAAGCAGGTCAAATGGTCATCAACCCCTCTTCGTCATATTGGTTGTACTTAGAGCATTGGTGCTCAGGGCTATTTTCAGACAATGATTGACAAGAAATCAATGGAATCTAGAAAAAACCCGATTTAATCCACCTATGGTGAACAGAACCCTTCTTACACTTATTAAAATATTGTTGTATTATTTGTATTTACCATAATAATTTTGTGTGATGGACCAAAAGTTCTAGAAAATGTTGTGGATTTGGCATCTAGTGGATTGGTTTCCAAAATAGCATCATGGACCATGGTGTAACTACCAGAAATGCCAGACACCTTCTAGAATCTTGTGTGAAATATTGTATCTTTTGTTAACTGCCAAAAGATCTTGAATCGATTAACAAATGGATAAGAAAATCAGCGAGATACACTTTGTCTAATATATCTTAATCAGTCGAATAAATTAGAATTCCTGTTTATTTGTAATATGTTACAGTGACCCCACACCGATGAATCACCTTAATTTTTGTACACTATTTATGAATCACCATGTTGATCAAATGGAGTGATCCATAAACTGTGGTCATTTTTGCCGATTCATAAATTGTGGGGTCACTGTATTTATAATTTTATTGAAAACAATAACCTGCTAGTATACACTTTATATGAGGTCAGCATTATTGATTGAACAATAATTTCCGATAGACTGGTCAAAAGCTCATGCAAGATAACAAACGAATATAATAATAAAAAAGGATTTTATTGAAATACTCTTCGAAAGATATCTCAGTAACCAAATGTCCAATCGAAATAAAATTTCAGGGCCTTTTACAAGGATACTGTAGCTTTCATTTGGTGCTAAGAGAACCCAAATCGGTTGACAGACGGCTGAGATATTTATTATGATACACTTGGTCAAAAATCTCAAAAAGTTTAGTTGAATAAATCCTAAGTACACTTCGAAAGATATCTCTGTAACAAAATGTCCAATCCAAATGAAATTTCTGAGCAATCTACTAGGATGTTGTAGCTTTCATTTGGTGCCAAGAGAACCCAAATCGATTGACACACGGGTGAGATATTTAATATGATACACTTTGTTAAAAATCTCAAAAAGTTTAGTTGTATAACTCCTAAGTACTCTTCGAAAGATATCTCAGTAACCAAATGTCCAATCGAAATAAAATTTCAGAGTGTTCTACTAGGATGTTGTAGCTTTTATTTGCTGCCAAGAGAACTCAAATCGTTGGACAGATGGCTGAGATATTCATCAATATGCTAAATGTCAAAAATCTCTCAAAAAGCTAACCTATATTACTTGAAAGTACTCTTCGAAAGATATCTCGGTAACCAAATGTCCGATCGTGATCAAATTCAATAGGGTTCTACTAGGATGTTGTAGCTTTCATTTGCAACAAAGAGAATCCAAATCCGACATCAGACGGCTGAGAAACGTGCGTGACTTTTTTTTGTAACATACGCACACACACACATACACACACACATACACACACACACATACATACACACACACAGACATTTGTTCAGTTCGTCGAGCTGAGTTGATTGGTATATGAGACTCGGTCCTGCGGGCCTCGGATCGAAAGTCGGGTTTTCGAGCGGTATTTATACCCTTCTTATGGGTGTAAGAAGGGTAAAAATGTATCACCAATTTGTGCTCAGCCCATATCCAGTATCCACCCACCGTTTTTTTATAGGACAGTAGTTTGGAGGTGAATATTTTTAGAATTTTACATTTCAGGATACTGTCTTTGAAGAAGTTGTTCAGAACACTACGTACAAGCCTACACGGAACCGCCAAACTACCCAAAATTGAGTTCTTTTGACGAAATTTCATAGTTCGGCCCAATAAGCCAAAATTTGAGTAAATCGATTACACTTACGCTAGGTAGATTGCCTTTACCCCCAGCTAAAATATATACTCAAGAGTTGGTAAATTCAACCTAAGACCACCCTCATTCAACTCAATTTTGAGTAAACCGACATTCACCCCAAATTGGCTTATTGGGGTCAAGGACCCCCTTTGGGTAGATGCACCATTGTTTGTTTTTGACAACATCGGTGAGCCAGAGAGGGAAAACAACCTAATTTTGGAAACGAGTTTATTCGATATACTCAATTTTGAGTATAATCGACCCAAGAATCGACCCAAATATTAGGTAGTTTGGATTTTCCGTGTACAAGGTGAACTATAAAATTGGCTCACTATTCCATTAAGGATTCCTTATGGTATTTCTTCTAGGGATTTCTCCAAGAAATTCTTCCGGTATTCCTTCAGAGATTTTTCCAGATGTTTCTCCTGAGATTCTTTCTAAAATCGTTCCAATAATTGCACCTTCGGTTCGTTTCTCACGGTATTCATTTTGAGGCTCCTTTAAAAATATCTCCTGGGTTGTCATCAAGGACTTGGGTTTCTCCCAGGATTTTTTCAAGCATTCCTCTCGGGATTCCTTCAGTATTTCCTAGGAGTTCCTTTCGCGGTTCAAACAGGGACTCTATCAAGGATTTTTCCCGATATTCGTTTAGGGATTTCTACCGGAATTCCTCGTGAGATTCATTCATCGATTTCTCCCTGAATTTCTCCTGACATTCGTTCAGGTATTATTCCCAGAATTTATTCATCGATTCTTATGGGAATTCCTCCTGAATCCTTTGGGAACATCCATTAAGTACGTCACGCGAAAAATGGGAATTTTCAACCCCCCTCCCATCTTCGTACGGGTTTTTCCTATAGGGAATCGCGCCACTTGGGCGGTGGCTTCTATATTCGAATCGTCAAAGGATGCAAATTCTTAGTGGAATTCAAAGGAACAGTACATAACGCGATTTTCTTTTTATTTACAGATATTCCCCTAACAAGCCCAGGTTAATCATCATTCTATATTCGTCTGTTTTCCACTATAACTCAGTCAAATTTGAACCAATTGACACAACTTTTGGAATGTGGTGAGATAGGCATAGTATCTACCCGTGTACAACATTTCAAGTCAAGTGGTTCCAAATTGACTGGGTTATAGTGGAAAACAGACGAATATAGAAGCCACCGAACAAGTGGCGCGATACCCTACTTACTACATTGCTTGCCACACATTTGAGAACCCCCTTCAATCGTGACGTACTATGTGGATGTCCCCTTTCAGGATTAATGGATTTCTCCCGGAACTTTTGGAGGGATTTCTTTCGGATTTTTTCCCGGAACTCCTACAACGATTTCTCCCCGGGATTCCTTTCTTGGTGCATTCCAATGGACGTTTTCGGATTTCCCGAAGAAATTTCTCCTACGATTCCTTCAGGCTCGCCTTCAGGAATTCGTCGAGTAGTTTTTTCTTTTCTAGAATTCAGTTGATAATTCTTTTCATAATTTTTTCATCAATTTCTCACGGAACTCATTAAAGGATTTCTTTCAGGATTTCAAAGGATTATTCCCGAGACTGTATCAGGGATTTCTCCAGGATTCTTCCTTATTGTTTCGGGATTCCTTCATGTACTCTTTCATTCAGGGATTTCTTCGGGACTATTTTTTTAGGAAATCCACCCAGAATTGCTTCGGTGTTACCTAAAAAGATTTCGTCATTTATTTTTACCGTTTTTTTTTGTTTGAGATTCCACCCAAAATGCAATCACTGGTTCTTTTAAGGATTCTTTCGGGGATTTATCTCGAGATTCCTTCTGATACTTCTTTAATTTATCTCTCCCGGGATTCCATATGGCATTTTGTTTCAGGTATTTATTTAGAGATTCATTTAGGATTTCTTCCTGTATGTTTTCAGGGACGCCTTTAGAGATGTCGTCCTGAATTTCTTCATTAGCTTCTCTTATGATTCCTTTGAGGATTTCTCCCGAGATTCCTCTGAGTTTCCGTCGAGGATTCCATCAGGGATTCCTCCTAAGAATTCATCGTAGATTCCTTCAGGAAATTCTTCATTGGTTTCTTCTGAGGTTCTTTCAGGTTTTTTCCATTAGGTTTTTTTTACGGGATTCTTACAGAGAATTCTTACGGAATTCCATCAGTTAATACATCCGCAATTCTTCCATGGATGTTTTCCTGCATCAGGAAATACTCCCGAGACTCCTTCATTGATTCATTCCGAGATTCGTTTGAGAGTTTCTTCCGGGATTCTTCCAAAATTTATTGCCAAGAATGCATCAGGCAGGGATCATCATCAGGAATTTGTCCAGGATTTTCCTGAGTTTTCTGTCGAGATTTCTTTAGGCATTTCTCCCCGGAATTTCATCGTGAATTCCTATCGGGATTCCTTCAGAAATTTCTCTTGAAACTCTTCCATTAGTTTTTCCAACGAGTTTTCTAGAATTCCTCTGGAGATTCATCAGGAATTCTTTCAAGAATTCTTATTCGGATTTTTTTCCAGGGATACTTATCAGTTTCTCTGTAGGGATTCCTCCATATATTCTTTCAGGTATTAGTTAGGAATTCTTCCCGCAATTCAGTTAGGGATTCCTTCCGCCATTATTTCAGGTATTCCTCCCGATATTTATTTAGGGATTTCTTCAAAGATTTCTTCATTAATTCTACACGGTTTTGTTTCAGGGATCCGTCCAGAGATTTTATAGGGATTTCTTCACAGATTCTTTCTCCAGGATTTCTCCAGGAACCCTTAACTCATTATTTCTCCAGGAACCCTTAACTCATCCTTTTCTCGAAACTCCTTCCTAGATTTCTTAAGATTCTTTCTGGAATGCCTTCAGGATTCTCTCAGGGCTTCAGGGCTTTATTCAGGAATCCTTCTGGAGTTTTTCAGGGATTCTCTAGGAATTCCTTCCGAGAATCATCCTGAGATTCCTCCCGGTATTTCTCCGAGAATTTCTTCCGGGATTTCTCCTACTAGGATTTATTTCGGAATATATCCTAACCTTTTTTAGGAGTCACCCTCAATCGATCATAAATTGGTGCTAGTTTATTATACTCAAGTGGCCATGCAATATCCGGAAGCATTCCGGTGATATTCCGGATTGTGCTGGGGTCAGGTCGGGTACGGTTGTTACGGACAGGCGTTTTTATCAGTCGGAATGGATGGAATGTTATATGATTTGAGTCAGCGAAGTTAATTGTCAGACAAAAGACAAAATGTCGCATTGGGTGGATTGTCGCAATAAATACAGGTTGCGCATTAAGTGACATTTTACGGAAAGTAAGTCGACTCAGGTGACGAACCATACATATATTTCTCATCAATGCAATACCTTACTAACGATAAAATGTTTTTACAAACTTTTACAATATAATAATAGCATGGAACGAGCTCGCCAATTCATACATCTCCTCCATTTTGAACTTATTCTTTGCGCTTCATTTAATTCCATGATTTGGCTCGCAAGTGTGACATCATTGCATTTTATATTTTAGCAATTTAGTATCGTGTATACCTAAAAATCCACTTCTTCATGGCGGACATATTTGTGGATAATTAAAAAGAAAACAGCGTATCGAAAACAAAAGTGTTTCGTGCAATATTATGTAAGGTTTCACCTAGCTAATGTTTTTGAAGAAGCATTTTCTGCCTTACTCTCTGATTAGAACTCAAGTTACTTCTCGTATTCCTGTATCATACAGACTTCGCTGAAGATTATCAAACAAACGTAGATTTGCATGTAGCCAGAAATTGATTCTGTTACCATCTTGAAGCTCTTCAGAAATTGAAACTGCAGATAGCATGCTCTCTCTCTCTTCTTGGCGTAACGTCCTCATTGGGACAAAGCCTGCTTCTCAGCTTAGTGTTCTATGAGCACTTCCTTAGTTATTAATTGAGAGCTTCCTCTGCCAATGACCATTTTGCATGCGTATATCGTGTGGCAGGCACGAAGATACTCTATGCCCAAGGAAGTCAAGGAAATTTCCTTTACGAAAAGATCCTGGACCGACCGGGAATCGAACCCGTCACCCTCAGCATGGTCATGCTGAATACCCGTGCGTTTACCGCCTCGGCTATATGGGCCCTATGCAGATAGCATGCTATTTTTGATAAATTGAACTTCTCTTTCGAAGCATCTAGTGTACTTTCAACATACATCCCAACTAGAGAAAGATGTTTAAATTAAATTCACCCCATCAGGAACGAAACCCTGAAGTCCGGAGACAAAAGCTGAGTTCCCCATTCTCCACCAATATGCAAACAAAATAATCATAAATCTCCGCTCGGAACGAGAGTTTCCAAAACACACGGGGCGGTAATTTGAATGTGATTTTAATTTTCGATAACCGAGTCCCGCCGAGAGTATAGAAAGAACAAACTCGGCAAACTTCCATCCAGGTCGTGGCGACGCGACGAGGACATGTAAAACATGAGACTTTGAGTTGGGGAGCGAAACTTTTTTGAACTATTTTCCATCCATGGCGGAGTGATGGGATGCGATGCGATGGGGGTCTAACCAGCGCGCCAGATCTAACATGGCTGATAACAATCAACGACAACAACAACAACGGTCCAAATGAAGACCGAGGAGAGACAATGAACCAGCGCTATAGCGGTCGTTTGGCACTGGCTGGTACAACACGCTTTGCAGTGTACGGGAAAATGGGGCAAACATCACTTCTTTTAAACTGGGACCAGAAGTTGACCCCAACGTACTCTACCGGCGAGGATGATGTGATGATTTTCTCTTTTTTTTAGTTTTAGAAGAGAAATTGCGCCAAACGGTCACCATTCGACCATCCGCGAACCGACATCATCATCCACTACTCTGGGCAACAGACTGGATGGAAACGGGGGAGGAACGGACTTTCAGCAACAGCAGCAGCAGTGGCTTGACTTCGGTATAAAATAAACAACAATTGAATTAATTTCGCATTTAAATGTTTAGCATTTTTCTGCACTTGTTGTAGGGGCACTTTTTGTTTCCACTCTGGGCTTGCTGGTTGGTCACACAGCATCAACCAGCACACAGAGAACTAGCAAAGCAACAGCTTTTCAAGGGGGTTGCAACACGCTTGGACGGAAGATCACGCTTCACCGCAGCAGCAGCAGCGGTAACAGTGTCAACTTTTGCGAGCTGGAATGAAATTCTGATCATGTCCACTTTGTTGTAAACGATGTGCCATCATGGAATGACAACAACGACAACAACAATAACAGCAACAGCAGCTACCGATTTCACGCGGTTCATTCAACGATTGGCGTGGATTGTATTGGCCAAATAAGAGGTCGTCGGTTGGTAGTAAAGAGTTTCGCTTAGATGAGATAACATTACAAAAACCTAAGCTAAATATACACTGGAGCCTAACAGTAACGCCACAGACAAACAGACGTAACACCTAGAACAATTTTCGTGAAAATCCATCGCCCAGCTCACACTACCATCACCTGGTGGAAAAGTTTCACGCTACACTGAGTTGTGCAATATCGTCAACAGAAGGCGCTAGTGTGAAATGACAAACGCAAAGAAAAGCGATGCGCGCGCCTCTAGTTGTGAAACCTACAACTATGAAGATTCAAAATTATCGTTGAAAGAGTGGTCGATGGAAATTTCGAGAGTGTTACGTCTGTTTGTCTGTGGTAACACCTTTCTATCACTGTTGTGTTTCGATGTAAAATAGCATTTGATTTTTTTTTTGATACTTCTCTAAAACCTGCTTCTCAGCTTAGTACCGCATTACTCCGCTTATTCGACTTCGACATTGACCGGGGTATCCTATTATTACGAAAATCTGGCCACCCTACTCTGTATTTTCCAATGAAATTTGGCAACTGCGAATGGTAACCGTTGCTAAATTAACAATCGATGCATGTTTGAATCAATTGAGTAATATGGCGTTTGTTTCTCTGTATTTCTTCCTTGTATCTTTCTTAACATTCTCAATTCTCATAACACTTCCCATTGTCAGAAAAAAATAAAATAAAATAACTGCGTCTGACATGTTCCGTTCCATCATTCCCCTTCGACCATGTCTCTTTACTGACAGATCACCCTTCCCACATCTCGCTCATTAACGTTCTACCAAAAACAAGAACAGCAATGTCCCGCGACAAGCCGAGTGAGTGTGCGATATCCACTTTTTTCCAACTCCCCGCGTCTGGCCTGCTGAAGCCGTAATATGTGTATCATATTCGGTCCGGAACGAAACATATGCGCGGACGACACATCAGAACATCAGACCCAAGCCCCAACAGCGACAACATTAAAAAGAGCCCTTGAACGATCATTTCTCGCAATTCAAGCCTAACCGGCCGACGTCGGCGTCAGTTGTTTCACGACCGACGCGGGTGACATGTTTCAGTTTACAAGTTCATAAAAATTAAGCTATTATTCATCGCCTTGCTTCCTCCGGTTGTTCCGACTTGGAATCTTTCCGTTGTTGCTGCTGTACAACAGTGCAGTCTTGCGTGATCCTTGTTTCTGGTTCTGTAATAATGTGTTCTTTCTATCCCATAACCCTTTGCGGTGTTTTCGAGAGAGCGCGACACATTTTAACAATGAGGATTCGTATGTAAACAAACCACGCGTTACCTCGAAAAGGCAATAAGAGTTTCTAGGAAAAACTACGCGTTGATCGCGTTCAGTGTTTCTGAAATTGTTTGTGAAAAAGCGACACTGAGCTGAATAGGGGATATATTTTTTTCTCAGCTTGTTTTGTTATTGATTGGACAAGTATGCCAATTAGAGTCGAAATCTACTTCATCATATGCGCTAATTCCCGTCATATCAGACCGAGAATAGCCAATAATTACAGATATTTCAACTTACCTTTGCCAATGGCTCATTAGATGGAAGCAAAAAGATGTAAATAACCTGCTCCAATAGCACAGAAAATCGAAAAACTACGCGGTATTTCACATTTTCATTACACTCTACATGAATTTTTTTCTCGTTTTGCGTACGATGAAGGCAACCGCACCGAAGCAACAGCAAACCGAATTGTTCTTCATCATCATTCAATTTTCACTTCTCCAGATTCACAACCTTCATTTCACACCCCACAAATGCTCTGTGGCACTTCAAAGATTGATTTCACTGCTGCAGAGCACAGCTAAAGTTGTTCAATTAATCAAATAAATCACTATTCTCAAGTCAGTAAAATGTGAAAAACAAGTTGTCTTCGCCTAGGGATGCAAGCAAAAGTGTGCGTGGATATTCTGCATACGAAACATCGTATTTCTCAACTATAGAGAAAGATTTCTTCGTTGAACTGTGATGACTTATTATGAGCTAGTGGGCAAAAATATTAATTTGAATATTTTGGTCCTTAATCTAAAGCTACATCCATCTTAATTTAAAAGTTTTCTGCTTAATCGTGCTTTGAGCACATGATTTGATTAGGATTACGAAGAATTTAACCGATTTTTCGGTCATATCATAATTTTTGACCATCCTATGTACCATAGTGTGGCGAAAAAGTGTGCCGGGAATTGAGTTCAGGTTGTGCCCGAAAAAGACGTGGACTAGACGGAAACAGAATTCAAGGGACAATTGTTCAAATTGTCGGAAATTGCAGATATTTCACAATATTTTTCCACATATGGATGCTAATTTATAAATGAATAATGGATACCAAGTTGGCCATGAGGCATTAGGCGAAATGCACGAATAAACTCGATCATTACCTCTAGGCATCAGGTACAGTATGCGGCAGGAAAAAATGCGAAAGTGTTTTTCAACTTCATACCTCATTTTCGTCCATTTGACATTAACCAATCTATGTTTCAACGTTCCATGATCTATAATATGCTAGTTTTCTGAAAAGTTAATTAAAAAATTTCCCATTTTGGTCACTAACCTTTACAGGGCGGCGCCTGAAGATGAAGACAACCAGAATTTTCAAACCGCAGAAAATCGCACAGGTCGCTAATTTTCGCATCTGATAAAACAAAATTTTTGATTTTCTCTACAATATCATCAAATATATGTACTTATTTCATCTGCTATGTGAAACTACATGGCTCTGGATCAGTGTGGTCTGGTTGTTCATCGAATTTGAGCTAATTTTGTTACTGTTATAGTCATTTTGTTTAATGACCATTGGGCGCGCAGTTTATTGATATCCGCTAATTAGGCCTACATTATCACATGTTAAACATCAAATCTGTTCATTTTTATTTTTCAGTGCTAGAATATAGACATTGACTGATACACTGTCATGAAAAAATAGTCATATATATCCCATATTTAGCGTGTAATAGTGCCTTGAACTTTTCGCATTTTTTCCTGCCGCACCCTGTAGACGGAAATTAGATAAAACCCTTATGTCATTTTCGCGCAACACCGTTACACCGTTCTTATCAGCTACATCCTGAAGATATCGAGTGTAGTTCTATGCACCGACATCGATTGTTTGTATTCAACACTATTATAACACAATTATAAAGTACTAGCTGTCCCGGCAAACGTTGTTTTGCCATTTGTGGCTGTGGTGGTTTGACAACTGTTGGGTTCATTGGACCACGGCACTCTAGATCGGTTTTATTGCGATCGTGTTGGTTTTCTTCCCAATTCTCGCAAATTGCGGTAGTTTCACAATTTTTCTACATTTTAGTTCATTTTCGTAACTTTTTTTTGCATATAAACACAGCCACCATGACGAATCAAACCATGCAAGAGTCATCCCGAACGGTTCAGCCGTTCTTGAGTTTTGTTGCCTCAAAGGGACTTCAAACTCATTTTTATATATATAGATATATTTATTCTGAAAAATATTAAAAACTTATCGGATTTGTTAAAGAATTTTTAGCAAGATCCGATATTTTGATAAATACTTTTCATCTGCCTGCGAAATCCAGTCAAAAATTTTTGGAGGGGGGGGGGGAGAGACAAAAAGTCAAAAATAAATTTGTATCAGCCTAATTGCAACGTGTATATGTGTATAATTGAAAACGGATTCAAACAATTACTCCACGCCTTCAATAAAAAAATCTAGGAATTCTTTCAAGTTAAAAATTCCTTCAGAAATAAACTTCTTAAAGAGTTGTTTTACAAATTACTCCAAGAATTCCTTAAGGCATTCATTAAGGGTTTCCTTCAGAAATTTGTCCAGGCGTTCCTTCAAGAATCTTTCTAAAAGTCCAGCTGCAGGAATCTCTCTAAGGGTTTCATTAAACATTCTTCCAAGAGTTCCTTGAGGAATAGCTGCAACACTATTTTTAGGAAATCATTTTGGGAGTTTATTCAAGAATTCCTTCAACAATTACTCCCGGAGATTTTTTTTAGAAATTTCTCCAATAGTTCCCCTAGCAATTCTTTCTCGAAGTGCCTCAAAATTTTCTGAAGGGGTTCCTTAAGCAGTTTTTCTAACAAATGTCCCAGAGCTTCCTCCATCAGTTAACGCATGAATATTTTCAGTAGTTTCTGCAGGTATTCTTCCCGGAGGTTTGCTGATAGGCCTCCAGAAGCTCCTTTAGGAATTCCTGCAGGTGTTCCTTCTGAAATTTCTTTGAAATTTCTCTAGGAGTTGCTTCAGAATTTGAATCAGGAGTTCCTGTAAGAGATACGTTAGAGACTACTTGTAGGAATTCATTCAGAAATATTTTTAGTACATTCTTTCAGATTTTTTTTCTTTCAATCCGTCAATAATCAACATCAGGCGTCATCACCTGGGATTTCTTTTTGTGTTTCTTGGAAATTCCTCTAGAAGTCCTTCTGGAAATTTCTCTGGCAGTTCCTCCAGGGCATCCAGGGAAAATCTTTTTGGATGTTCTTTTGGAAATTTTATCATGTTTTTCTCAATTGAATTTTTCTCCTGGCAATCGTGAATAAATTTTAACAGGGTTTGGAAGGCGAACTGATAAATTAATCACTCAGCAGGTTTTAATTCCTTCTGATCGATACTTTTTCAGGCGTAACACACGCGTCATTGTCATTTCGCCGATTGCTCAGGCTTCACGAAGGGTTAAAAAGAAGATACTTTAATGCACAAAGAGACGAACCATCAGCCAAGGGCTGAAATAATAATAATAATCATAATAAAGACAAATCAATCAATCAATGATGCACAAAAACTATGGCAATTAGGCGAGCTTCACCTACCGTAACTTTTAAGCTCTTTCATTTTTGCCTTGGATCGACTTTGCTCCGACTATGTTATTTTATCATTATTTTAGTATAGTGTGTGTAAACTGATACACTGAGTTTTTAGATACACTACCGGTGAAATTCCTGTAAGTTTTGGACGATTTCCGAAAAAAAAACCTCTCGAGGAGCTTCCGGCGCAATTCTAAAAAGATTTCCTAGATAAATTTCTGCATTCTTCCTCGAAGGGGCATTTCCGAAGAAAATTCTCAAGCGATTGCAAAAGGAGTTTTAGGAGTATTTTGTAAAAGAACCCATGAAAAAGTTGCTAGAGTAACTCCTGGTTTAATTATCAAAGGAATTTCTAAAAAATATAAAAGGAGTTCCAGCAGAAACTCCTTGTGGATAGAAGAGAAGCAATTGTTTGAATAAAATTAGATAAACGGCTTGAGGGATTCATTAGAACTTATTGAGAAAATGAAAAAAAAAACTAGTTTGAGGAATTTTATGAAAAACTTGAAAAATTCCTACAAAAAATGTTGGGAATATTTTGACTGGCATCAGAAGATTCAAACTCCTGAGAATTTCCTGGAAAACCCGGTCCACATTTCCCAGTGAAACTTTTGGAGAAGCTCCTGGACAAACTCATGGCGGAATTCCTTGAAGAGATCTTGGAAAACATTCCATTGGGACTTTTTGGAGAAGTTTCTGTAGAAAATCCTTGATCTGCTAGCCTGCAACAGCTTGAAGGAATGTTTTGTGGTTCTTCCTAGAAGAATCCTCTAAGGGATAAATCTCTTACGGAAATTTTGAATAATTCATAAATATTCAAATCGCTGGAAAAATTGCAGATGGGATCCCATTTGGTATCTTGGATAGATTTCTATTAGAATCATTGAAGAGCTTCAATAAGGAATACCTGATTAAACTGCTACCACAGACAAACAGACGTAACACTGCGAACATTTTTCGATTTATGTTCGCCCAATGCTAAAAAGACTCAGTTTGGCCAACCATCAACTAGGTGGCGGTAGTGGACAAAGTCGAACTCGAACAAATACGATGCTAGCGCCACAGATGGTCAGTTGGCCAACTATCAAATTTTGAAATTGACTGTTAAATCGGTATACGATGGGAACTAATAGAATGCTACGTCTATTTGACTGTGCTACAGAGCAATAGCTAGAAGTCCAAGTAACATTCTGACGACCAATTAGTCTTGTAGAGGTTTTGATAACCGCCATAAAAGCTTATACCTTTTATTTTGGTTTTATGATTATTCTAAGAACCTCTTCTAATCTATTTGACTTTAAAATGTTACTAGGGAGGAACATCACGAGGGAAAAACTTGGAAGAGATATTCGAATATATGTATCTTTAAATAAATTCCTGAATGTTTCTAATTAAAATTCCAGAAGAAATCTCGTTCTAGGCCCTTGGACCAATCCACAGACAAACAGCCGTAACACCCAGTACAATTTTCGTGAAAATATATTGTCCAATTAACACTACCATCACCTGGATGGCATGTTTCACGAAACACTGTGTTGTGCAACAACATCCGCAGAAGGCGCTACCCAACTAACATTTATTGTGAATGTAAACGTCAACAAAGCGTCCTTAATACGGCTTGATGCTGAGTTACTGTGTTGTACATATGGACGGAAGCTTCTATGCAAGCCCTATACCAATGAATCTGGCGAACTTAATCAGCTTGTACATGCTGTGCGATCAGCTTCTATGCCACCTAGTCATAGCTCTTTTCTCGGCTCCTATGTAACCACTAACTGAATAACATCTTGAGAAGGCGCTTTTTCAGCCTTTTCGCAGTTGTTAAATAATAGTTTTACGGCATCCCCAAATTGAACGATTAAATATAATTAGGTTATGGATACCGTGACGCAATACATGTGGAACTGGAATAATCACTTTTAAAATTGAATAATGAAAGTACTTGCCGCTACTTGGAATCGAACTCCCGATCTCCGTATCCACTGGTCCCGATGATGTCCTCGCTGCCACACTGCTATATATAAATAACATAGAAAATAGCCCGTTTTGTTTTACTCCAGACTAGGCTTCATAATTGTGCCACAAGAAACCTTACCCAACTTCATCTTGCTGTAAAAGCTTGTGAAACGTCAAACGCAATAATGTTTACATTGAACAAGCTGTGTGGTTGCGCCAACAGATTCTTCTTCACAGCTTCTAGCTGAAAGAGTGTTCTTTAAACGGCTACGAAGCGCTGCTGTTTTGTGTTTTGGCAACATTACAAAACGTACTGTATAAAAGCAGCTGTTGTAGTGGCTGGGACTCTTAATCGATTTGCACATCTTCCGGCATTGAATTAAAGTGCAATAAAAGCAACCCAAATAATTTCACAGCACATACATGGATAGCTGTAAAGAATTTGTGTAGTAGCTATATATCCCGCTTAAAGTTTGTTTTGACAATAATGTTTACATCCGACAAGCCGTGTTGGTAAACCAACAGTTTCTTTATTGCAGTTTCTAGCCGTAATTAAAATTGCATAACGGCCTTTAAAGCGCTGCTGGTTTGGGGATTTGCCAATATAATGAATTGTACTGTATATTAGCAGCTGTTTTGTTAGTGGGAACTCCTATTCGATGTGTTCAAGTTTTCACATCTTCCGGGAAATCTCCCGGAGTTGGAATAGGGTGGAGTAAAGGCAGCCCCAGTGACAAGCAATGGATTTCTGAAAACCGAGTTTGGTAGCTGTATGGTTTTGCAGTCGTGTATTAGCTTATGATTTATATTTGACTAGCTTTCCTTTTATTCAGCGTGGACTGCTTTAACTCGATGGTTACACAACAGAAAGCAAATGACTGAAGCTTATAGCGCTGAAAATGTTAGTTGGGTAGTGTGAAACGTCAAACGCAGTGAAAAGCTATGCGCGCGCCTCTAATTGTGATGATCACAACTTTGAAGACTAAAACCCAGGTAACCACTAAGCATTTGAATAAGTCGTACAGCAGACCGTATAATGCATTCGAACTGCTTGCTGCCCTATCTATAGTTATAGGCCATCCAGACATGTGTACAGTAGACGTTCAATAGCTGCAACTTTTGTTTATTGGATGACTGATTTTGGTGGAACATCGAATGGTTTCGGCTTGCAGTCACAGAAATAAGCGTTGTTTATTTTAATTCATCGCCGACGTTTCGATTCTCGGGTTTGGATCTTCTTCAGAGCTCGAAGTTAAACAACTTGTGAAGTGCCATATTTACACGAATGTTTGTCGAGATTTTGGTGAAATGGCCTCATTAACAATTGTTGTACCCTTGCTAGGTTAACGGGAGAGTTAATTAATTAATTAATGGGGATTTTTACACACTGTTCGACGTCCGGAATTTTTACACTTCGAACCTTTTTCGCATGTTTCAACGTCGAAGATAACTGCAACTTGTTTACGTTTTACTTAGCAAAGAAAATTCGATAACTGCAACGTCAGGCAGACGTCAACAACCCATCAGTTGATGTTAAATTAACGCAAAATTCATTAGACTGTTCATTTGGGCTAACTTGGCGCACCGTTTTGATGGATAGCGGTACACTGAAACCTCCATTTAAGTCGATGCATGGCTGATCGAAAATAATTTTTACCGTGCAGGCAATGACTAAACTATACAGTTTTATATTTTTTGACAAATCTCCTTTGTCATGCGAAGTGTTAAAAAATATAAAAGTGTATAGTTTTTTCATTGCTTGTATGGTAAAAATTATTTTCGATCAGCCATGCATGGACTTAAATGGAGGTTTCAGTGTACGATAACTGCAAATTTGTTCCACTTACCGAACTTACAGTTAAAAAGCATTGCAGTTAAACCGTTTGCACCGACCGAACGTCTACTGTGCCTCTAACCTCAAACCGTACACAGATCTGTCATCTGTCCTGGTTTTCTTCCCAAACCAACCGAACCGGTAAGGGGCTGTTCATAAACCACGTAGACCAAAATTTGGCCATCTCAGACCCCTCCTCCCCCCTCGTAGACTTTTGTTCATACAAATATTTTGAAATTTGTATGGAGCGTAAACTTTGGTCAGACACCCCCCCCCAAAAAGTCTTCGTGGTTCATGGACGGCCCCTAACGAAGGAAGCAAACCACTGCGACCGCAACTATTCATTTGCGACAAGCTGCAGAACCGTGCGCGTATTGTCAATATAAATAAAAACTAAAAAACCACACATCTGAATTGCGCCAAGAAGAAATTCGATTACATCGGCGGCCGAGTCCAACGAACGACATTCAATCAAGTTCGATTTTTTCTCCTTCTAGAACCAAGTCAGTCGATTCGGTGTGGTGGTCATTCGGCCGGCCACAGGACAGAGAAAACGGACTCGGCACAAATTAAAATTCAATCCCTTTTGCGGTCGTCGATGGACAGGTCGGGCGAGTGGCGACGCGACGGAGGAAAAGATCGATCGACCGACCGAGATGGAATAGTTGGACGTGATTCACATCCCTGTTTTTTTCTGGAGTTTTTGATTTCTTGTGGAAGAAACTTTAAGGTAGCAAGTCAATAAATTTCCGTGTCTCACCGTTTTATCCTCTGAAGGATTGCGGAGCAATCTAAACCGTTTACTGTACTTTCACTAGCGCCACTGCTGCAAACGGTGGCAAACGGTACAACTAGAAAGAACCGAAAGATGACACTTGTCGATCGCGCCGCCATCCCACGGTTCTTCTAGAAATCCAGAAGTTCCACACAGGAGAAACCCGTGGTGTGGCGTAGCATCAATCGCTATCATCACGATCTTGTCATTAAATAATCATTTGTCCGGGTGAATTCCATCTGTGCTGCATTTGTGCAGCTGTTGCTACTGATGGTTCTCACCTTCTGATGTGGGTAAGTGCGGAAAAATGGTCTCTTTCGTCAGTCGACAGTCACGTTCTTACATCCGTATACGATTCGCATACAGAAGCCGTGTAAGGTCTCTGCACCAAACGGCAACGATGATGACGACGAAGTCGGAGCGCATTATCGTGCGATTAAGAGTGCGGTATTGCACATTCCGCACTTGGTTCGGTGCGCGACACATTGTCGTCTTCATCACTGTTGGAGAAGAAAACCGATTGCAACGCTGAGAGCACAGGCAAACAGACGTAACACTTGTAAAATTTGAATCGACCTCGCTTTGAACGATCATTTTAATTTTTCATAGTTGTGGCTTTCACAACCAGAGGCGCACGCATCGTTTTTCTATGTGTTTGACGTTTAACACTAGCGCTTTCTGTTGACGATATTGCACAACACAGTGATTCGTGCGACTATTCCACTAGGTGTTGGTAGTATGAACTGGGCGATGGATTTCCATGAAAATCGTTCAAGGTGTTACGTCTGTTTGTCTGTGCTGAGGGTCTCGAGTTGGTGGATGGGAGCGACGGAGTAGGAAATGGACAATTTGGGATTGTTCCCGGCCTAATTGCAATTTGAAGAAGCGCGATCGTGAGCTTCTAAGAAGATCACCGTCTTGACTGGTGTGAAGCCTTGCTAGACAACTATTCAGTTGAAATTATTAAAAGGCCTTTTCAAGAAGCGTTTCGAAACAGCTTATTTGGCAGTTATTTGACAGTTATTCTATGGAAATGACAATTTCATATGTACCGGATTTTCTACGGTAGAAATGTTAATACAAGTCTTGTGTTTACAACATACATGTGTTTACAACTTCATTCAGTAAAGTGTAAACAAATGCAAACATAAACCTGTCAAATGAAAAGGCCTGTTTGACTTACTATCCATTAAGGAGCAAGCTATCAGACATCTGCCTAAAGTCGTTTAGTAACTCGAAAAGATCTCAGAGATTTCAATCCTTATCTGTAAGCAAATCATGTAACAAATGGCGTCCGTAAGTGTCGAATTTTAAACTTGATCCATGGTAAACTGTCAGATTCAACGGAAACACGGGAATTATGCGGACAACCTTGCCATTTTACATGAAGCAGGTTTATCTACTTTTTAGTATTGTGCCCACTGAATAAAAAAACGCAAAAGGCCTTTTCAAATGTCAAGTTCATGTTCTCCTTGATAACAGCTTTCGAACAACAGTTGCATTCACTGACATTTCCATAAGAGAACTGTCAAACTGCGTTTAATACACACCTGTTTATGAAACTTGTGGAAAGGCCTATGTTCCATGACCAAGACTGATAAGAAGCCATTTCCACCCGTCCAAAACATCTCATGACATTTGCCAAACCCACGTCTTCCTCAGACCCATTTTTGACACTTGACATTTCTTGTGTTGTGTGTTTTGCTGCCCCCGCCCCTTTCCATCCTCGTAGTTGTAGTTCATTGTTACCGTCAATTACCTGAGTCTCGCGGACTGACTCAATATGCTCTCTCAGCGGGAGCCAAACATCGGGAGCCAAACATTGAAGATAGAGGTTATGTTAAACCTTGTTGAATCTGTGTGATTGATTGAAAAGTATTGTTATCTAGGTGCTGCGGATATAATCAAAATTGTTGTCACGATATCTCCATTTGCCGCTGTCAAGCCGTTGGAAAGCGAGGAGAAGGATAAACATTGTTTTGAGCCTATTTTAGCTAATTTTGTAAAAACTATTCATCAAAATTTCCATCGCGAATGGAAAATAATAAACTTTGAACACGAGAACAAAATTGGAATGATGGTGGGTTGATCATGTTTACCATTTCCGAACAGCGTCGCAACGGCGTGTTTGACAACCGAGCTGAGAGAGGTGGTTGCAAGAAAATTGAACGCTCGTGCGTGTTTACAAGCTGTGTGCCGCGAGTGGGAAGTTGTGTGTTGGCTAGCTTGAAAAATAAAACCGTTTCTATTCGCAGCACTCAGTCAATTACTATTCTGTCACTGCGCGTAGTCGTCGTCTTCATCGTCGCATGTTGCTTCCCAGCGCACAACTTGTTTCATTTCCCTTATTCACTTGCCGTTGTTCAACAAATGAGGAAAGATGCGATGCAACTGCGCCGGAGAAGTCAATTGTTTTAACATCTCTCATCTGTCACCATTAGTCGTGTTTTTTGTTTCTGTGTAGTGCGGTAGTTAAGTTAAGTTTCCTGTTGCCAAGTAGAGCGCTCAAGTAAAATTTCACCTTTTTCCGTAAGTAATTTTGACATTGGTTTAACTGACAGCCTCTTAACGAAACGATGCTGTAAGAAGGATGTGAAGAAAAGGGCACCAGGTTGTTTACGATTTGGACTTCGTTCGTTTCCTCAGGAAATGTTATTGAAATTTAAATGTACTTTTTCGCGCGCGTGTAGGGAAAATGATTAAATTTTAAACTTTTGGGTGGGCTTCTGGGGAAAATCCAGATAGTGAGATTCCAACGGAGTTGTGAAGCTTTCCAAGGAAAATACTGATTAGAGACATTACGCTGGAATTCTGGGGGAGCTTCTAATAGTATTACACTGGGGGCTGCGAATAGGAACGGTTTTATTTTTCAAGCTATTTAACTAACGTACACCACTTTTGACGCTCGGTTTGAAAACACGCACGAGTGTTTAATTTTCATGCCACCGCCACCGTCGGTGCAATTGTCAAACACGCCGTCGCGACGCTGTTTGAAAAAGATAAACATGATTAATCTCTCCATGACTCCAAAATATTTCTGTTGTTCAAAGTTTATCCATTTCTAATTTGCGGTGGACATTTAAATGTTTCGTCGTTTCAAAATAAACTACAATGCACTAATAACAGTTTTTATTATTTGCCTTGCTTCCCACGTGACCCTTGCACTTTGTCATGTCGTGTTTGACTTGTTCAGAAAAATATTGTGGCAATACGTTTCCGACGGGTGGAATCGCATTAGAACAGTAGCTGTTGGAGCTGTGACAGCTCGACGGAGATATTTTGACAGCGGTGCATGGAGATATTTTGACAACCGTTTTGATTCTATTCGCATCCCTCAGGTATTACAGAGTGAACTAAGGTTAGATACTAATTAAAAATTCTGCAATTTAGGCGTTCGGACTACGATGGCAGGAATTCTGCTGGAACTCAGGCGGTTACTTTATGGAGTTGTTGAAGAAATACTGGAACAAAGCTTCACGAGAAATTTTATGAAGATTCACGAAGGATTCTTTGTGATGAATCTTCTGGAAGGTTTTTCTCTGGGATTTCGCAGAGAAAATCCTTCCTCCAGCAACTTCTTCTGGTATTCCTCCAGAACCTCCTTCTAGATCTCCTCTAGGAGTAAATTTTTGGGTTCCTCCTATAGTTTCTTCTGGTATTACTCCAGGATTTTCTTTTAAGATTACACCAGGAGTGGCATCAGTGAGATTTCTCCAATAATTCCTCCAAAGATTCCTCCAGAAATTTCTCCGAAGATTCCTCCAGGTATACATTCAGGGATTCCTCCGGAGATACCTCCAGAAATTGCTCCAAAAATTCCTCCGGAGATTCTTCCAGAATTCCTCCGGAGGTCCAGGAATTTCTCCGAGAGCTCTTCCAGGAATTCCTCTGAGGATTCCTCCAGGAATTTCTCCAAGGATTCCTCGGAAGAATCACTGGGAGGATTCCTGAAGGAATCTACGAAGAATTTCCTGGAGGAATCTCCAATAAAACTACGGCAGGAATTGGGGGAATTCCGGGAGGAATCTCCGAAGGAATTCCTGATGGAATCTCCGAAGTAATTCCTGGAGGAACCTCCGGAAAATATCTGGAGGAATCTCCGGAGAAATTCCAGGAAAAATCCCCGGAGGTATTCCTTGATGAGGAATTCCTGGAAGAATCTCTGGAGGCATTTCTGGAGGAATCTCCAGAGGAATTTCTGGAGGAATCTCCGGAGGAATTTCCGGAGGAATCTCCGGAAGAATTCCTGAAGGAATTTCCGGAGAAACCTCTGGAGGTATTCCCGGAGAAATGTCTGGAAGAATTTCCGGGGGAATCTCCAAAAGAATTTCCGGAGGATTTTTTGGAAGAATTATTGGAAAAATCTCAGAAGGAATTTCTGGAGATTTGCTTCAGAAGATGCTCTGATGATTGCTCCATAAATTCCTTCGGATCCGGGCAATTCTTCCAGGAATCCCTCCAGGAAAGTCCTGCAGGAATTCTGTAAGAATTGCACGGGAATTTCAGAGGAAAATTCCTGGTAGAATTATTGGTGAACTTCTGGTGGAATTCCCGAGGTAATTTTAGATGAGTTCGTGGGAAACTCCTGGAGGAATTTCTTGGAACTCATTGGGGAATTCCAAGGGAATTTCTGCAGGATATCCCGGGGAACTCCTATAAGAATTCACGGGGAACTCCTGGATATATTCCCGGCAAACACTTGAAGGAATTAACGGGGAACTTCTGGAGGCATTCCCGGGGAACTCCCGGAAGTTTTAATGGGGGTTTCCTGAAAGAAGAACCTGAAAATTTCTGGATGATTTCCCGGGGGAATCCCTGGAGGATTTTCCGGGGCACTCCCACGGGAATATCCGGGAAAATCCGGAAGAATTCCTGATAATCTCCTGGAGGAAGAACTGGAGGAGAACTTCTGGATGAACTTCCGTTAACTCCTGGGGGACATTCTAGAGGAAATATCGGGAATCTCCTGAGAGTACTCTTTTAGGAATTTTCGATAAAAAGAAAACCTCAGATTTCTTTTGATAAAGCAAAACATAGCAAGAGCAATGCTGCAGATTCTTACATATTTCCTTTCTTCCAGGAAACAAACATATTCACCGAGCTGGAGATGTTCTGAAATTAACCGCAGGATATCCGCGCTCATTGTGTTTTGCCGTAGCGCATACGCGCCAACTTGTGACGTAGTTGGGGGGCAAGGCCTTTCAAAACCAATCGAATGCGGAAAATATCGATGCAATTCATCTTATTTAGGCATATCCACGTGAAAACTAGTGCATTGGACTGAAAAAGTTGAATTTTGTCCAATTTTGGAGAGCTTCGACCCCCCAACTACTTCACAAGTTGGCGCCTATGGCGCAGCGGCAAACCGGCAAACCTGCGGATTTTTTAGTACGTACCGCAGTGCTTCCGCATTCCATTGCCGAACCCATTGCGTTTTCCGCTTCAAACTGATGTTGTTTCTTGAGTTCTTTCCTTGTCATTTTTTTTTATTTATTTGACGTCAATCAAATAAATAAATAAAATATTTGACGTTGTGTACCACATGCCTAAGGCCCCTGTGTACTATCAGGTATCAGTAGGTCGGCTCTAGAGGCACGTTCTCCTCCATTCGGGAAATTTGTGCCATCGCCATGAACACGAGCCTATTCATCATTTACCTGACGGAGAAGGGAAGGAAAAAGGATAGGACATGGGAAAGGACAGGTAAGGGAATAGGATCGTCATACTCGCAAAAGCGTACCACAATGGGTTCACATAGCGTCCTGAAAAGGACACTGTAATAACGCATAAGCGTGCCACAATGGGTTCGAACAGCGCCCTGAAAAGGGCACTGTGATAATGCATAAAGCGTAAAGAGAGCCTATAGCTCTTTACCACAGCGGGTCAAGAACAACAGAACGTCCTGAAGATTCAGGTTTCTGAAGTCAGTTTCACTTAATAAGTGTTTCCCGAGTACTCGGAAACGCAATTGCGCAAAAACTGGACAGTTACATATTAAATGATACGAAGTTCCATAATCGGATTCACAGCTATCACATGCAAATGAATCAGCTTGCTGAATATTCGCCATGTGATAACTGAGTCGGCAGTGGCCAGTCAATGCTTTGACCAGCATGCTGCAATTTTGCTTTGACAGATTTGTTAGATACTTTGCCACCCCTAGAGATGGCTCAGTACAATACAATTTTGTTTGACGACATGACTCCAAACTATTCCAGTATTGTTTGTGCTGAGTGGCAGCCCAGGTGTCAATCTGAAGCTTCACCCAACACTTGGATACCGGAATAGCTGGCTCAGGGCCAATGAAGTCATGTGATGCTCCAGTGCGAGCTAACTCATCAGCCAATTCATTTCCAGCGATGGAAGAATGGCCAGGTACCCATACAAGGTGAACAGCGTTTGCTGAATTCAACTCCTCAATTTGAGTTCGACAAGCGATAACTATCTTCGACCTGGAGTTGGCCGAAGCAAGTGCTTTAATAGCAGCCTGGCTATCTGAACAGAAGTATATTACTTTGCCCATTACGTGCTGCTGAAGTGCTGATTGCACTCCGCACATAAGAGCAAAGATTTCGGCCTGAAAAACGGTGCAGTGTCTGCCAAGTGAATAAGACTGATACAGTCTTAGCTCACGAGAATAAACACCAGCACCTGCTCGATCTTCGAGAAGGGAGCCATCAGTGTAACATACGATGCCGTCTGAAATACTTCTCTCCAGATAACCAGATGTCCACTCTTCCCTGGAAGGGAATTTCGTGGAAAATGTCCTATATGGAAAATTACAAGCAATTGTAAGATCACTTGGAGCAAGGACAACTTTGTCCCAATTCACCAAAAGTGGAAACAACGAGGTGTGTGTTAAACTGCGGTTCACAGGAGTTTCCTCTAGTAAACCGAGTACCCATAGGCGGTAAGTGCAAGAAAGTGCTTCTTGTTTGAGATGAATGTGTAGTGGGGCAACGTCAAAGAGAACTTCGAGAGCTGCCGTAGGAGTTGAACAGAACGCTCCAGACATCGCCATTAAGCACATCCTTTGGAGATGGCCTAACTTTGATTGGACCGTTCTCACTTCGCCCTTTTGCCACCACACAAGGCATCCATAGGCCAATATTGGCCGAACAACAGTTGTGTAGATCCATTTGATATACTTAAGTTTTAGACCCCAAGTTGTACCAAAGGTTCGCCGGCATTGCCCGAAGGCCATACAAGCTTTCTTGATTCTGAACTCAACATGAGGTGTCCAGGAAAGCTTGGAATCAAGAATGACTCCAACGTACTTTACCTGTTCAGTCACATTGATTTCAGAATCAAAGAGACGTAAAGTTCGAACACCATTACGGTTTCGCTTTTCCGTGAAAAGAACAATTGATGTTTTACTCGGATTTACCGAAAGGCCATATTGGCGACACCAACCCTCAACTACCTGAAGAGCGTTTTGCATCAGGTCGAAAAGGGTGCTGATGCACATACCGACTAACAATGATAGGTAGTCGTCAAGAAAACCATAAGTAGGAAAACCGCTATTATTGATTTGCATCAACAGCGTATCTGCTACGAGATTCCATAAAAGTGGTGATAAAACTCCCCCTTGGGGGCATCCACAAACACTCAATTTCCTAATCGCCGCTTGACGCAATGTCGAGAAGAGATGTCGGTTTTTGAGCATTTGGTGAATCCAATTGGAAATCATTGGAGATATACCATGACCCCGTGCGGCTTCCAATATGGCATCGAAAGGCACGTTGTCAAAGGCACCCTCGATATCTAAGAAAACACCCAAGCAGGATTGCTTTTGGGCGAATGCCTTCTCGATATCGTAAACAACTTGGTGTAAAAGAGTCACAGTGGACTTTCCAGATTGGTAAGCATGTTGGTTCACATGAAGAGGCACATTGGCCAGATGAACATCACGGATGTGATGATCGACTATGCGTTCTAAGCATTTCAGAAGAAAAGAGGTCAAACTGATAGGTCTGAAGCTCTTTGCTTCTTCATACGACGCGCGACCCAGTTTCGGAATAAACTTCACAGTAATATCCCGCCAGGATTTGGGAATATACCCTGTAGCAAAACTGCAAACAAGTAGCTGTTTCAAAACATGTTTGAAATGATCAAATCCCTTCTGAAGCAAAATAGGATAAATCCCATCTGCCCCAGGAGATTTGAAAGGAGCAAAGCTATTAAGTGCCCATTCAATCGATTCTAAAGTTATGATACTCCGAGCCGAAGCTAAAGAATCATAAATACAAGAAAAGACATCAGGTTCATCCGAAGATGTAATATCCACACATCCGGGGAAGTGTGTACTGAATAAACATTCTAAAACTTCCTCATCAGAGGAAGTGAAATCACCATTTGGCAAACGAAGTTCGTTCACTTGAAAATCCTTAGATTTTGCAAGGATTTTGTTCAATCGACTGGCTTCACTCAGACTGGAAACATTTGTACAAAGGTTTTTCCAGCCGGATCGTTCAGCAGACCGAAGAGCTTTCTGGTAGGCCTTGCGAGCCGACCTGAAAGCCTCCGATCCAGCCGAACGTCGTCTGTTCCAACTCTTTCTACATTGTTTCCTGAGCTTCGCCAGATCAGAGTTCCACCAAGGGGTTCCTCTCGTGGTCTTCACAGACCGCAGAGGGCAGGCTTCTTCAAAAGCTTCCATGATGAAGGCCGTTGTAGTATCAACGGCATCATCTAAATCACTTGGAGTGTCAATTGATGGTGAGTATCCATGAAATTTGGCTGCAACCAAATCGGTAAAGAGATCCCAGTTGGTTGACCGGGGATTCCTGAAACGCAAAGTTTGCGAAGTAACATTCACATGTTCAAACAAGATGTAACGATGGTCAGATAAAGATTCTTCATCTGACACATGCCAATTGGTCAGCTCATGACTAATTCTGCTAGAGCAAAGTGTTATGTCTAACACTTCCTCTCTACCAGATACCATGAAGGTTGGGCGGTTGCCTATGTTAAGTAATCCAAGATCTGTACTACTTAAGTATTCCATCAAACTGGAGCCTCTCAAATTGATGTCTGAGCTGCCCCAGATTATATGGTGAGCATTAGCATCACTACCAACAATTAGCGGAAGGCCTTTTGAAGTGCAGTATGCAATGACTTGCTTGAAAGCATCCGTAGGGGATGGTTCATCATGCGGTAAATAAACCGAACAATAAACGTATTTCCTGTTGAGGTTTCCAACAGATACATCTATTGTGATAGCACATACATCTCTGGTAGTTAGTTCAGAGATGAGTGTAGCAACGATTGCGTTGTTGACAAGCACACATGCTCGAGGCATGACACGTGAGTTTGCCATTTCATTTTTACTGAAAGTAGCAAACACCGGATTCACAAGGTTTCCTAAATAGAAATTCCCCTTACGAAAGTAAGGTTCTTGGACTAACGCCACTTGGGCTGTACCATTTTGCATAAGTCTACAAAGATTGATCGTTGCTGTTCTTTTGTGCTGAAGATTGATCTGAGCTATCCTAACCGTAGCCACTACCCAAACTAGGCAAGATTAAACTCTTAACAATCACAGCACAAAAAAGAACAGCAACAATAAAGCCAGATCGGTATCGATTTGAGTGCGCCAAAGGCGAGGATTCACAGAATACACTGTGTAAAACGCATAATGCGAAACCATATAGGTGAAAATCTAAACTAATTAATAACATCTTCATAATCCCGCCCTTATTCAGCCTCAAGTATGAGATTGAAGAAGGGCAGCTGATTGTCTCGGAGAAAAACAAGGTCCACCGCGCTATTGCTCCGGTTAGCACAGTAAGGGCAAATACTGTGGAGGGTGCCCTGGTACTCCACAGGCTCCGTTTGCGATTAGGTTTTTATAAGACCCCCCTAACCATTCATTCCTAGGCACGGTAAGCGTAAAGCCGCATAACACCATGAATTAGGGGTCACCTGATTAGTGGATTCCTACCACTGGAACAGGCGGTCCGTAGTGCTATTCTTAGCCAGTTGAACTAACCGCTACCGACACTACACAGCTATCTAGGCTGATCGGGAAAAGAAGTTAATATTGGTGATCAACTTCATACGGGCCCGAAAAGCCGACTTGCTTTTAGGAAACTGGACGGTCATGGCAATTTGCTGAGCTAACGAACTAAAAAAAATGGAGTGAAGATCTCAATGATTTCGAAAACAATCCTCGTAACAGCAACGCACTTGCAAATGCATTTTCTTCTTGTTTACAAACATTTAATCTCGCATTTAATCACAACAGGAATGCAAATGCGAAAAATGCAAATTATTCAAAAAATACGCATAAAAACAAAAAATACACATCAATACAAGTTTATTCATAAAAGTGCAAAACAATACACTATTACCAAAAATACGCAAAAATTCACAAAAAATACACAAATTCACTTTTCAATACATCAGCCTGCATCGAAAATACATAAGTGAATCGCCCCTCGGGCAAACCTGCGGATTTTTTAGTACGTACCGCAGTGCTTCCGCATTCCATTGCCGAACCCATTGCGTTTTCCGCTTCAAACTGATGTTGTTTCTTGAGTTCTTTCCTTGTCATTTTTTTTTATTTATTTGACGTCAATCAAATAAATAAATAAAATATTTGACGCTGTGTACCACATGCCTAAGGCCCCTGTGTACTAACAGCTTAATGCACCCTGATGTCTTTGGGGCGAAAAAAGAAACAAAAATGAAAGAGAAATGCCACTTTAACTCACGGAATAATACATCGACATATTATTCCGTACGGAAAATTAACAACATAACTGACAGCATCGCATGACAGTGCCATCTGTTGGCAAATCTTTCTGGCTGCAAATTACTTATCAACTGCGAACGCTTAAGTAATTTTGATTGCAAATGTTTTACGTGACCATTACTTGTCCTATCTTTTTACACAGTACTTACCAGGTGGAAACTAGCCATAAACAAGAAGCCGAAGAGGAAATGCGCAGTCGAGTTTCTCCGCGTCAGCAAATAGGCCTTTCCCGTTAGTTTGATAAAAATATCATCATGAGGATAAAATTCGACAGAGGAATGACCTATTATTAATCCAGGAGACGAACCGCACTTGAAAATGTTCATCACGTTTCTGCGTTGACATTTTGAACCGGAATGGAAACGAGTTGACAAAACCAACAGCAACGACGACAACGTGTGCAATACTCTTCCTACTTCCCTGTGGTAATCTGAAGGAATAAGTAGTCAGAAGAAACGATCCCCAGTAGGCGGTTTTTGACAGGTTGCTTTCTTGGCGACGGTACGGCGATCGGTCAAACTTCCGCCCGCCAAGATCGACGCGCGCGACAACCACCTACCACTGCCCTCGAAGTAGGCGGCGGTGATCCCGATTCAAAATGTAAACAAATCGAGTCTCTCGGTGGTTCATTATATATAGAAGGAATGAGAGATGCAATGAAATTTGCATAACGTGCGGTACTGACTGCAACCAGACGACGGCAACGACGACGTTGTTGTTTTCGTTCGCCATGGGTGTCACAAACAAAAACAAAAATATTTGAAGTGTAAGCAAAGCCAAAGCATCTGTGCGGTGCTGCGGGCAGATCGCGTTTAGGAGGGAAAAAATGAAGAAGAGCATTCCGCGCCAGTCAGTGTCTCTCTCAGTGTGAATGCAACTTAAGGGTTATTCTGGGTGTGTGGGTGGCTTATGAGCGATGGAATGCAAACGAGTCGAGTGTGCTGGGTGAAAAAAAAAAACAACAATGGCAGAGCGATTGATGCGAGATATTTAAGGACTTTGCATATTCAAGGTTTCTTGGATGACAGTTGCGCCCAACTAGTGCAAAAATGGAGTATGAACGATGTACAGCCTACTTCGCTAATCGTGGTACAATTTTCTGCTCCAGTTACTGAAAAGGGTTAATATCACAATAAAAAGGCCTTTATGAATCACAACCAAAGGGCTCTGTTGACGGCTGAACTTGGTTGAAAGTTTAAACAGATCATTTGACAGTTCTCTCACGGAAATGACAGTTCAGTGTTTGTAACAGGCCTTTTCAGTTGACAGATCCGCGCATGACATTGTTTACAACTGCCGAAGAAAGGCGCAAACGCTAAACTGTCATTTTCAAGGGAGAACTGTCAAAGGCCCGAGAAATCAGCTGATTTAAGATGTCAAATGAAAAGGCCCACTGTCGTTCGTCAAATGCATACATGGATCTACAACATGAAAAGGCCTATTTCGCTATTCCATGTCAGATCAAGCTGAGAGAAAGCACTCTCCTGTCGAGACGGTAGATTCATAATCCACAGTGCTCGGATTAATTTTATGTTTATGTTCCAGGGAATGAACACGCGAACGTGCGAGCAAACGACGACGATCGCTGTATAAACGCCGCACAGGCAACATCGTCATCGTCAGCAGGTTTCCTTTTGTTTTTATGGCGAGGATTGTCGTTTGTTTTCGCCCTTTTTGTCTCTCTCGTACTCCGTCCGTCGTCTGACGACTGTTCGACTGCCTGTTCGGCATTCAGTTCATCGGCGCGCAGTTGCACGCGAGATGATTGCATTCGGAGAATGATGACTGGACATTATGGGTTCTCTTAAGTTTTATCGATGGGCTTCTGTTGGGACTTCGCGTGTGGTCCTGGCACATGGGGTATAGCATGGCGGTGATTAATTTTAAGTACTGGAACTAACGAGTCAGCTATTGACTTCGGAGGAGTTCGCCCCAATCGCGATTGAATTGCAAAGTGTTTGTTTATGGAGCGGAATGCGCAATACTCGCAGTTATCAAGCGGTGGTGGTGACCTAACGAACTTCGCTTATCAGCGTCCACGCTTGGGGAAATCCTAGCTGTAGGTACTTGGAATAAGTCGATCAGTTGTACTCGATCGCGTAACGATGAAGGACGTTGTTCTAGTTTTCGCGCTGGTTTTGGCGGTAGTCAGCTGTTCGAAATATGAAGCACTAGTAGTGCGTCGGGATCCACCAACGTATTGTGGAATACGGAAGATTACGAAGCAAGCTCTGATTGTGAAAGGAACGGAGACGGTTCCAGGAGAGTGGCCCTGGCATGTAGCGGTTTACCACGTCAGCGATGGAGGTCGAACTAGGAAGTACACGTGTGGAGGCACGTTGATTCAAAGAAATATCGTTCTGACAACGGCTTCTTGTGCAAGATACGGTGTTGACAAACCTGAAGGCGCGATATTGGTTGAGCTAGGTCAGCACAACTTGCAGGAATCCTTCGCTCAGACACGGCAGATCCCGATCAGTCAAGCAGTTGTCCACGACAGCTATGAGGAGGGAGAAAACAAATTCGATATTGGTATTCTGAAGCTGAAGACTCTAGCGAACTATTCGGACTACATTCAACCGGCATGTATGCCGACGTCTGTTCAGAAGATAGAGACGTTCGAAGACAGCTTAGGAACAATCGTCGGCTGGGGATTCTACGAAGCCGGAAAACTCTCGGACACATTGCAAAGCGCTCAAGTTCCGGTCATTCCCATTCTCACGTGCCTCCAGAGTAATAGGGATTTCTTCAGTCGGAACATTAACCATGGAATGTACTGCGCCGGACTACAAAACGGTAGGTCCGATCCAAATTTTCACCCTTCATCTTGATCATAAGTAACTTCAACCATCATTTCCAGGAACGGCTCCTTGCTTTGGCGACGCTGGTGGCGGTATGTTCTTCCGCAGCGGCCAGAGCTGGTTTCTGCGTGGGATCATCTCGTTCACCAGCCGGGTTTATACGGAAACGGCCGGCTGCAATACCAGTGACTACTTCGGCTTGGTGAACGTGGAACACTTTTTACCCTGGATCAAACAGACGATCGTGAGCCTGGGCAGCGGCCGCCGACGGACAACGAAATAATGATCGATCGATCGATCGTGTGTTTTGAGGGCTTCGAGTCGTCGACGTCGTTTTCTCGTGCTCACCACCAACTGCGCTGCGCGATCATCGGATAAGATCGCATTGCGAGAGAGAGAGCCTTTTGTTCTCTCTTTGCACTCATTTCTTACTCTAATAACAACAATATTTTGATTACAATCCATTTTGGAAGCAAAAGCCAAGATTTAAAGCGAATTATTGATGTTTATCCGCTTTCGGGCATTCTTCTCTGTTTCCTCGATTCCTCCTATTCGGCCGCAAGTTCGTTTGTTTTGTTTGGCTTTCTACCGACTCCGACTGACCGATCGGGGCCCTAGCTTGGTACTCGAGCGCCCCCAACACAACCAAGTGAAAACCACTCATTCAAATGAGAACAACAACCGTCGTGGTGAAGAGGTCCTCTACAGAGCTTTCAAAAGCCTTTTCTCCCACCATAACAGCCTACTCGCCAATGACAACACGCACCAACCAGTGCGCAAAACCGGTTCAGCTCACCGGCCGCCGCTCAGTGCGCCCTTTTCCGGTAGACAATACAATCGGGGAGGATGCAGCAACCCGAGCCGGACAAGTCGCCCTTGTTACAGTTTTACGCCCTCGCCGCCGCGCAGCCATGGAAACCACCGTCTGTGTCACCTACGCATTGCGATAATTGAGTTTCGCAACACGTTTTGCAATGCCGCCCCCGCGCACTGAAGACGGCCGATCGCGCAGATGACGCAGCGCTCGTGCCCTGCGCACAACGCCAAACATAACCTCAACATGGCAGTCGCAGCAAGCCAGAACGCTCCGAACGCCTTCGGCCCGAGGCGAAAGTCCATAAATAATGGGCCGATTTGTGTTTCAGTGTGTTCTTGCGGCGCGGGAGCCGCCTGGCGTGGCAGAAGACCGCAAAACTGACCAATACGCAAGCGTGACCTATGCTCCGCGACCGTTTTGAATTATCATAAAATCTCAATTGTCGGGGGCGCTTTGGAGTACCGGAGAGCATTTTTAGGGGCGCTCGTCGAGATTATCGCCACCGTCGATCGTGAGGCACAAATCTCCCATCATCGTCGGTCTAGGTGCACGAGGTGCGTACAAGTAAGGTAATTTTTGTCAGTGTTTGCAATTGTTGCCATGGTTGCTACTGCGAGTAATGATTTGGGTAAGTAGTCGGTGGACGATGGATCAGCAGTTTCCTAGGGAAGGATTGATGAGCTCAAAATTTGGGCAATTTTGATCCTCATCAAGACTTAAGTGAGACGTGAATGAGGCGAAAAGTGGCACTCAAAACGTTAATGCAATTTTGTATGGTAAGCGACTCCATGGTTCGAGATTCATCTCCATTTAAAAGCGCCAGTCAACCTCACAGGAATGTGTCAACTTAACATCAGAATAAAGTGACACATTTTAGAGTTTAACAGTTCATGCTGACTGTCATACCTTTGCTCTATTATACCTTAACGAAAACACAAACCTTGCTCCTTGTTTTGAAAGCGGTTATAGGACTCTGCATGAATTTCTGTCCCTCCCTTTCACTCTTCTTGAAATTTTGTAAACAACAAGGCCTGTAAATGCCAATATCCAATACAAAATCAAAACAATGCAGTGCTCTATTCGCAGTCGCTTCCAGGCGTGATCGCATTTTCGTCAAAACTATCCATCTACTTTGTAAGTTAGGATCAAATAAATTATTAAGTGCTAAACAAATTCTCTCCAGTCAAAACAGCTAACCCAGGCGGAGAAAAGCTCTCCTTGTTTCTCCCGACCAACATGGGCGACATCTCTAGCTGGTACTGAATGTAAACAAACAGTGGAAATCCAGATCAAAACAACGCTTGCAACCAAAACCAATTTTGTTGAAAAAATAGAGAAGCCTATTCACAAGACGTTCAAAATCATCTGATTTTGGAGGTCTTTGGTTGTTCTCCGATGAAAATGACAGACTTGAGCTTGCGCCATTGTTTGTTGTAAGCAATAGGCCTTTTCATGTGATATGCATTTGTTTACAAAGGTTGAACAACAGCTGGTAGTACGGACCTGTCATCTCCATAGAAGAACTGCCAAAGACCCGAAAAATCAGCTGATTTAAGGACAAACGTCTTGTAATCCCGCTTTAACAGTGCATCACAACTTCAATCGCACAAATCTCAAGCAGCAAGCTTCAAACAACAATGCCTTTTATTATTCTGTTCTTGCTCACTTGTAACAAGCTTGAAATAAGAAGATCAGGTGCGTTGCTTTTGTTTACGAGAGATTTGTGCGCTCGAAATCGTTAGTAGGTGCCAAAGTCGGCCATTTTGGGATTCTAACAAGTCTGTCCTTAAGACGTCAAACGAAAAGGCCCATTCCATACATGAACCTGTCAAACGAAAAGGCCCTTTTTTTGCAGTTTGATCAGAATCCAGCAACGCAGCTTGGTAGCCATCTAGGGTATTGGTTCCCTTATTAAGCATGTGGCTCCCATTTTCATCCTACGAAAAACAAAGAATTGCAGCGCTGTTTGTTTTGTTTCTTATTTTTGTATTTTTTTTTTAGAAGTGAGCACCCATGAAAACAAAAAGAACGGAATCAATCGGTGCCGTAATCGCTTGTTTTCGAATAGGATGAATATGGGAGCGTGAGATTACTGATGGCACACATACCCTACTACCCCTGGTTTCCACCTGAGACGAGACTCGCGAAGAGGAAAAAAAGCAACGTCAAGTGTAGCCCAACTAAGCTGTCAGTTGTAGCCCGTTTGATTACGTTACCTAAAACGAGGAAAGTATTGCTATCCGAGATAAATTATGAAGCCAAAATTAACTCCGAGCAGCATTTTCTTCTCCTGTACTGTCAAAAATAAATCAAAAACAAAATATTCCAATGATTACTTTGCTTGGCGATTGCTGGCGATGCAAAATTTCACCTCAACATGATTTTGTGCGTGAATGGGATTCAGTCACACTGCATGTGAGGTGATGCGGTCACGTACGTGTTTGAACCACCAGCCCAAAACATAATGTCAACACAGATAGGAAGAAGAAATAAATAACAAAATGGAGAAAAAGAAGACCGTCTTCGCGAGTCCCAGTCTCTGTCTTAAAATAAAAGCAATTTTCTCGTGCTGAAAATCTCAATTATCGTCTTTTGACGCCCCCAGTACGGCGCACAAACGTGCGCACAAAGCAGCTTCAAGCACGCCACTATTCACATCTTAACAGACTCAGATTCTGCAGCTCCGTTTTCCAGTCAGTAGAAGAAATCTCACGCAAACCGGGTGCAACGCAACAACAACGCCCTGTTCCTGTATGAGCAACGGCTTCAACAGTGCAACCAGCGCGATCGCGGTGACGACATCACATGTAACTGCGCGCCTTCACAACATGATGATTGATTTGGGCTGCCGCATTTTCAATTTTGCACGATGAAAAGCCGCAGTGGCCATACAACGGTAATGATCTTGTAATTTTCTTTTGTGTAGAACCAGAAGGCATTTCAAGACCAACAGTTGAAAAGGCCTCATCAACATTGCGTAAACAAACACGTTTCCGTCGACTTGAGGCCTTCTGAGCTCCACCCACGCATCTCACCACCATTAACAGAAAGCTTGATGTTTGCGCTTTCTGTTAGTGATTATTGGGTGGTTAAGTGTGTGGGTGGAGCTCAGATGGCCCTAAGTCGACGGAAACATGTTTGTTTACAAAATGTTGATGCGGTCTTTTCAATTGTTGGTCTTGATTTGTCTTGTTGCGGCGAATGTTGCGTGGAAAAACGATTAAGAGTATATATAGGTGACGTTTGGGAAGTGTTGCCAGTTTTTTTTATTAGACTGAAATGCATTGAAAATTTAGTCATACTGCCACATTTCATTACACAAAGAGCAAACCTGCCGTAATTTTGACATTCAACTTAGCTTTCGCAGAACTGGCAACACTTCCCAAGTGCTTTTTTGACACTTATTCACCCGCGGAAATATATGAGTGACACTTTATTATTACCTATTATGCGTCGTAATCGGGTGATCAAAAATCGTCTTCCGGGCACCGACCTGCAACCGAAGCGGACGGGGAAGCTCACATCACCGGTTATTAATTTTGCAATGGTCAATATTTTATCGAATCTTCCTCAGACACAGAAAAAGAAAAGAAAAAAAAATTTAAGGGGGATGGTTATGGTTTCATCGGACCATCAGCCGTTACTGATTGTCCAAGGACTGTGCCGCCACCCTGCGCAGTCAGTCAGTGGTGATTGTAATTTATGCAAAATCGTCGCATTTTTCTTCTCGTAGCTGATGCTAAAGAAGAAGATCTTCTTCGGTCGGTCCATGGTGGGCGAAGATGTACAAGGTATTCAAAGATGAAAAACGGCCTTGTGGTGCAAATTTTTAATTTATTGCTGGATCGTTGGATTGGGGATTGAATCCTTTTTTTGCAAATTATGGTATTTTTTAACGATTTTGAAGAGCGTGACGAAAGGGATTCAAAGTTGGGGGAGTGGACCATAAATGAAAGTTACCTTTTGTTAAATTGTTTACGAATCCGTATCGGATGAATGTCAGGAATATTATATGGTGAATGCTAGAAGGGGCCCATATAGCCGAGGCGGTAAACGCACGGGTATTCAGTATGACAATGCTGAGGGTGACGGGTTCGATTCCCGGTCGGTCCAGGATCTTTTCGTAAAGGAAATTTCCTTGACTTCCTTGGGCATAGAGTATCTTCGTGCCTGCCACACGATATACACATGCAAAATGATCATTGGCAGAGGAAGCTCTCAGTTAATAACTGTGGAAGTGCTCATAGAACACTAAGCTGAGAAGCAGGCTTTGTCCCAGTGAGGACGTTACGCCAAGAAGAAGAAGAAACTAGAACGTTCCGCTTTGAAGAAACCTCTAATATTTCCATATGGAATTATTTGAAGCATTTATGCAGGAATTTCTGCTAAAACTAATCCAAGAATTCCTTCATTTTTTTTTCTTTCAAAGAACCCTTTAGGAGTTCATTCAAGCGTTCCTTCAAAAATTTGTCTAGAAATTACTGCAGACATGGAATTCTTCAGATTTTTTTCCCAGGGATTCCCTCAGGATTTGCATTCTCCCGAGGATGCATTTAGAAATGTTTCCTGGAATTCCCTTAGGAATTCCTTCGGGGATTGCTCCCGATATTTCACCTGAGTTCTCCAGGAATTTCTTCAGGGGTTCTTGCATAAACTCCTCCAGGAATTCCTTTAGGAACTTTTCCTGTGATGTTTGCAGGAGTTCCTCTCAGCAATTCATTCTTTCTAAAATTGCTTCTTGCGATTCCTTCAGGAACTCCTCCTGGGGTTAATTCAGCAACTCTTCCAAGGATTCCTTCAGGAATTCCTCCTGGGATTCCCTATAAGAATTACTCCTTGGATTCCATCAGGAACTCCTCTAGGGATTCCCTTAAGAATTCTTCAAGGGATTCCCTCAAGAATTTCCCAAGGGATTCCCTCAGGAATTCCTCCAGAGAATCCCTCAGGACTTCTTCTATAGATTCCCTCGAGAATCCCCCTAGGGTTTCTCCCAGGAATTCAGTAATTCTTACAAGGGCTCCTCCGCGAATTCTTCTAGGGATTCGTTCAGGAACTTCCGCTGGGGTTAATTCAGGAACTTTTCCAAGAATTCCTCCAGGAACTCCTTTTGGGATTCTTTCAGGGATACATTTCGGGATTCCTCTAGGTATTCTTTCAGGAATTCCTTCAATTATTCCTTCAGGAATTCCTCCTGGGAGTCTCTTCAGTAGTTTCTCCTGGGATTTCTCCAAGAATTTCTCCAGGGATTCTCTCAGGAATTCTTCCAGCAATTATTTCAGCAGTTCAGTAACTCATACATGGGCTCCTCCATGAGTTCTTCTTGAGATTACGTCATTAATTTCTTCTGGGATCCCTTCAGGAACTCCTCCTGTTAATTCTTTAAAAATTCCTCCTGGGATTCATCCAGGAATTCCTACCGAGATTCATTCAGAAGTTCCTCCGGTTTTTTTTTCAGGAATTTCTTCTGCAATTTCAACAGAATTGCCGCCTGAAATTTCTACGAAACCTCCAAGAAGTTTTCTGGGATTCTTGAGGAAATTCCTCCTGGGATTTCTTATCAGGAATTTCTCCTACTTCTCCTACTTCCTCTTCTGGAATTTCTCCTGGGATTGCGTGTGTAATTCCTACTGGATTTCCTTTCAGAATGTCTTTACCGATTCCTTCAAGAATAGTTCCTATGATTCCTTCTGAAATTCCTTCGGGAAATTCCTTCTGGAACTCTTCAAGAATTTCTTCGTTTTGAGATTTTTTTCTGGGATTCTGGGATTTTTTTCTGGCATTCTTCCAAGATTCCTTCAAAAGGAAATATAATTTAAAATGCACTGAATAATCAAGAGTTAGGATTAGAAGCTTCAGAATAGAATATGATTTGTTCATACATCCATGTTTGTCTTTAGGGGAATTCACTTAATTTCACATTCGCGGACGTACGCAGTCATTTATTCTGTTTAGTGAATACCCTATTTGTGTTATCTTCAAGGGATAAAGTGTATCGGCATCATTGATTTATGCATACAGTTGCATCGAACATTCCAATTTATGAAAATTTGATACGAATCTACCAAATTTTCACAAAGTTTGAGATTCCAGTTTAAAGAAATTCTGAAGTACTGAAAACAAACAATCAACTCTTAAAAATTAGTGCATCACACATTCTGATCCTAGGATAAAACTGTTTAGATTAAGTATAAAAACGGGGTTTCTCCAGGCATGCCCAGGGATCAACTCTCCTCAATAGGGTTAACCCTCCTGAGGTACCTTTAACAGAGCTAACGATAGAAATAACGGTTTTATCATAGCAACTCTGAATCTCAGATTTATTTATTTGTTTGCAAAAGAAACTCCGATGTCTACCGAAATAATCCCTACACAGCAGTACAGAAACCTGCAATACTAACATGATTTGCAGTTGTTTGAATAATGTAAGTAGTCAGATAGCATTTCAAAACAAACAGTACAGTACAGTAATATGTACAAGCTATAAGTTTTGTCAAGAAAGTTTACGTCAAGCTTGAAGGCTTCGGACAGATTTATTACAATTTATTCATTGCCCTTTTCCGGTATTTCTGGCTAGTATGTCTCTGAAATATATACTAAATACTTCAAGCAAAGAACGGTTAATTGACAAATTAAGAGATAAATGATTTCATGGGATTCGAATCGACGGCTCTAGTTCGGCGCTTTAACCATCTAAGTCTCATAACAAGTTACGGTTCTGCAGAATAGAAAGTCAAACTGTATTCGAAGCGAAGTTAGGAGACTTACTTTGGGATATTTCCAGCAATTTCCAGAATTTCTTCAAGGACCCCTCCAGAAGTTCCTTCCAGGTCTCTTCCAGGAATTCCATTCGACGTTTCTCCAGGACTTATTCAGGATTTTTTTCTGAGATTCATCTAGGAAATCCTTCCAGGGATCCTCTAAGGACTTCGTCAGGTATTCCTTCAAGAACTTCTTCTGGAATTCCTACAGTAACTACTTCAGGATTTTATTCAGGAATTACTTCCAGGATTCCTGTGAGAATGCCTTCAGAAACTCTGTCCAGAATTCCTTTATATATCTCTTTCGGAAATCTTTCAGGAACTTCTTCCGGAAGATGCTCCTTTTTGGGTTTCTTTCGGGATTCCATTGGGAACTCTTTCCAGGATTTTGTAGAAACAGCTTCTGAGATTTTTCAGAAATTTCTTCCAGGATTTCTCTTGGAAATCTTTCTAATTATTTTCCAAAGGTTCGTTATAGATTTCCTCTTGAAGTTCATTCTCAATTTCTCCCAGATGTTGTTAATGGCAGTCCTTGGGGAGTTTATTCGGGAATTACTCTTGGAGTTTGGAATTTCTCACAGAAATACTCCAGAAGTTCCTTATAAAGTTCCTATGGGAGTATTTTGCTGGTTCAACGGCTCATTCATTTTTTATTAAGCAGTTAAAACGCCTTTTGCATCTACTGTTCTACGTTTCGGTTTGTGTTTCATTTTCTTCTGGGAATTAGAAGCTACTAGAAGAAGGTGAAATACACATCAGCAAAATACTCGTCAATTACAGTCGTAAGCAATCAGTCAAGTTCCTATAGGAGTTCCTTGATAACCACCTAATCAACGCAATTTATAAGACTGTAAGCCGAAAACCAACAAAATCAAGCTATTGGCCATTCGAAAAAGTCCTCATGCATCAGCAGATTTGCAAGAAATTCCTTCGAAGTTTCTTGGAATTTCTTCTGGAAATACCAGAAAACACTTCCGTGGACATTCTAAAAGAAACTATTAGGGGTATCTCCGAAGGTATCTCTGAAGGATTCCCAGAACTTTTGGAGAAATCCCTTGAAGCCCCAGAAGGAATCTCAGAGGGGATCATGAAAAAAGTTCTTGCAGGAATCCCAGATTGTACCTTTCCAGGAATAGCAATAAAAGGAACTCCTGGAAGAATCCCAGAGGTAACTTCTGAAGAAATCGCGAGAAGAATCCCAGATGGAGCTCCTTGATGGAATCATGGAAAAAAATCCTAGAAGAAATTTGGAATACATTTCTTAAGAAACCATAAAAAGAATTCTTGGAGAAATCTCGGAATAAGTTCCTTGTGAAATCATACAAAAATTGGATTATATCTCAGAAACCAGTAGAGATATCGCAATTACGAGGTCCAATTTTAACACTTTAGGGTTTTAGAATTAAAGATTTCGTTTAGAAAAATGATCGGGATTTTGAAATTGGGAAATTATGTCTGGGATAGATTTTTCAAATCACGCCCCACCCTAACCCACAGGTATGTTGAATGATAACTTACACGCTCGTCGTAAGGATTTCTGGTGATTATGTTATCAACCATGTGTTTTCAAGGAGCCTGAGAAACACATGGAGACGCATGGTTTTTGACGCCCATGTTGTCTATGTCAACTGGAGTCTTACCCAGTGGTAGATAGCATTTGACATCTTTTCCGTTTTACGAGCTTAAAATCGAAGAAAATGCACTAGTTTTGGAAATGTTGCACTTTGAATGTCTTAGATATGAGACTGTTTTTCATTGAAAACGAAGAAAGCTCTTACCCCACGTTTCTCTAAGGTTTAGCATAGCGTTCACAATGCTTTTGCATCAACAAAACTCCGAAAAGTTATTGTTACATACCTGAAAAAAGAAAAAGAAAAAGAGATAATGAGAATGTGTTGGTTTTCTGGGGTCGAAAAGGTGAAATTGAACATTTTAGTAGACTTTGAATGTTTTGTTGTTTTCGAGGAACATTTTGTTGTAGGTTTCTCTAAAGGTTGCAAAGGTTACAAAAAGAATATTTTTTCCCAATTCCGTGATTTTATTTCAAAGTTATTCTCGAGTTTTTCTTCTCTTGGTTGTTAGCGGACCCCTTAACTGTTGGGTAAAATAAAGGTTCTAGACTTTTCGCTTTTTGTTTTATTCGCAAATACACATATTGGACACACGTTCTCGCAGCACCAGCCACCAGTATACAATGTGTTCACCATCTCCTTTTTCGCCACATATGGGTTAATATTGACGGTTTCTCGCTTATTAAATGGGTTCATATGCTCAATGGCAAGACACTGGAAATATCAATAACGGGTGCAATACGAAACTATTGAAAATTAAGGGACAAAAAGTAATACTAACCATTTAATTATATCAACGAGTCTTTTCGTCTCGGACGAATTCGCCACGAAAAGAATACGTCTCTTTGCATCTTTCGAACATCTTCCGAAATCAAATTGCTGAACCAACGTTCGCCTATTATAAATCCGCTTCACAAGCATCTTTCTCTCGAATCAAGCTCATCCAAAAAGAATAAAGATCGAGACGTCCGTAAAACCATTCCATCCCTTCCATCATTGTCATCGCGAAGCTAATTGTGTCGCTCTAACTAATTGAACTTTGAAGCAACCCCTGCTTCAATGGGATTATAAATCGATCACTTGCCCCCTCCCTTTCCGCCTATCATGCACTCATGCAGTCGTTTGTCCTTTAGGCAATGCCAATGCGTACCTACTAACTTTGAATTCAGAATGAATACCTATACCTAGTCTTGGATCGTAGAGAGCCGCCCTCATTGCGCCCACGTTGCGCGGAAATTATGAGACATCCACGGTGAGTAATATGCCGCTGCATGGAAACCAGCAAGCCAATCCAGCGTCAGCGACTTGTGGCAGTCAGTGGGTGATGACGGAGACAAATTTTAATTGGATGAGATCGAAGTATAGGCAGGCACTGCCTATAGGCTTGTTGCGCCGGAGCTAAGATCGATCGATTGTTTCTACTTTACAGACTTTTGAAGATAACGATTGAGATTTTTTCAAAGGTTGGGTCATTACACTTACTCAGAGTGGATGGCTACAGAATTGAAGGCATAAGTATGCCAATAATTCATATTTTAACGAAGAGATAGCCTTTTATTCAACATTTGTTTGATTAAATAGGTGTTTTTGGAACCAAATTAAACTGCATTGCGATCGTCAGCTATGGGGAGAAGGCAACGGGTTTGTTTATGTAACCTTTTTATGTGTAGCAAATCTAAAAGCTTAAAGAAGAATTGAAATAGAAATCCAGCTTCCTTAGGATAGGTTCTAAAACCGTTTTAAAACCAAAATTACTTTTATTTTGGTTTTATCATGGTTCTGAGATGCTTTTGGACATCTCAGAACCATGATAAAACCAAAATGAAAACAAACCCAACTGTCGTTGCCCTCTACCCATAGCTGACGTTCGCGAAGCAGTTTAATTTGGGTCCCAAAAACATGAAAACAACCAATAATGCAAGCATCCAATAAACCCCCATAAAGATCGCAACGCAACCCGGGCGGGGCAGCACAGCGTGGCGACAATCGAATTGCCGAAAACTTTTGCCAGGGTGCCAGTGCGCCAAAAGGAAATATCGGGTCAAATTACGCGCCGACAAACAAAGCGGCGGACGACGACAGTTGGTACTCGGCGGTTGAAAATTTTGCTGACTATACATTATTGGCGGGTGTTTCGTTTCTCATTTTACAACAACAACACTAGCTTGACCAATCGAGTGTAAATAAGTCGATTTTCGGGTGTTCGCATGCGGGTATGGCAAAAGTGACACGGTTAAGTAAACAAATTTAAAGTCGAACATGCAAAATTTCGACGTGGATGACTAATTCACTTACCGGCAGAAATGTAGCTGTCCCAGTAAATTGATTTCTTCAAGATTCTAAAAGAAACCTCATCAGGATCTTAGAGAATTCTCCTGAGGATTCTGAAAGAATCCTTTTCTGGATTGTGAGAAAATCACTTTCAGGATTCTGAGAGAATCCTCGTCAGGATTCTGAGAGAATCCTGCTCTGGATTCTGAGAGAATCCTGCTCTGGATTCTGAGAGAATCCTGCTCTGGATTCTGAGAGAATCCTGTTCAGGATTGTGAGAGAATCCTCGTCAGGATTGTGAGAGAATCCTCGTCAGGATTCTGAGAGAATCCTAATCTGGATTCTGAGAGAATCCTGCTCAGAATTCTGAGAGAATCCTGCACAGAATTCTGAGAGAATCCTGCTGAGGATTCTGAGAGAATCCTGCTCAGCATTCTGAGAGAATCCTGCTCTGGATTCTGAGAGAATCCTGCTCTGGATTCTGAGAGAATCCTCGCCAGGATTCTGAGAGAATCCTCGTCAGGATTCTGAGAGAATCCTCGTCAGGATTCTGAGAGAATCCTCGTCAGCAAGGATGGCAGAAAATCACTTCAAGCGATAAATGATACAGGATACGAATAATCCAAGATAGCCTTGTTCTTGCGGTAGCATGATGCCGACGCCTCACACCGTGCTCGTATCACAAAACAATTAAAGCATCTGATGCACGCTTTATCGCGTGATGACCCGTTATCGGATCATGTTACAAGTCATGATAAATTGTATTCATCACATTGTTTGCCACTTATGCACCCGTAAGCCGCATTCATGATTCGAAATGATACGTTCATAAGCATATCTGGAAGTTAAATCACCAAGAATGCTCAAAAAGTGAATGAAATCACTAATTTATCATTTCGACTTCATGATAACGATCGCATCGCGCCCGCACATGCCGAGCGAATCATTCTTCTCGGACCGAAGTTTGTTATGATGCTTGACGACAAAATGGTCTCGTTGTTGCTATGATCGCGCGATGCCGTTCGACCGCGACACATTCGAAATCTGATCATGATCACTAGATTTCCATCCTTGCTCGTCAGGATTCTGAGAGGATCCTCGTCAGGATTCTGAGAGAATCCTCGTCAGGATTCTGAGAGAATCCTCGTCAAGATTCTGAGAGAATCCTCGTCAGGATTCTGAGAGAATCCTCGTCAGGATACTGAGAGAATCCTCGTCAAGATTCTGAGAGAATCCTCGTCAGGATTCTGAGAGAATCCTCCTCAGGATTCTGAGAGAATCCTCCTCAGGATTCTGAGAGAATCCTGCTCAGGATTCTGAGAGAATCCTGCTCAGGATTCTGAGAGAATCCTGCTCAGGATTCTGAGAGAATCCTGCTCAGGATTCTGAGAGAATCCTGCTCAGGATTCTGAGAGAATCCTGCTCAGGATTCTGAGAGAATCCTGCTCAGGATTCTGAGAGAATCCTGCTCAGGATTCTGAGAGAATCCTGCTCAGGATTCTGAGAGAATCCTGCTCAGGATTCTGAGAGAATCCTGCTCAGGATTCTCTCAGAATCCTGCTCAGGATTCTTAAAGAATCCTGCTCAGGATACTGAGAGAATCCTCGGCAGGATTCTGAGAGAATCCTCGTCAGGATTCTGAGAGAATCCTCGTCAGGATTCTGAGGGAATCCTCGTCAGGATTCTGAGAGAATCCTCGTCAGGATTCTGAGAGAATCCTCGTCAGGATTCTGAGAGAATCCTCGTCAGGATTCTGAGAGAATCCTCGTCAGGATTCTGAGAGAATCCTCGTCAGGATTCTGAGAGAATCCTCGTCAGGATTCTGAGAGAATCCCTCTAAGGATTCTGAGAGAATCCCTCTAAGGATTCTGAGAGAATCCCTTTCAGGATTCTGAGAGAATCCCTTCCAGGATTCTGAGAGAAACCCTCTCAGGATTCTGAGAGAATTCCTCTCAGGATTCTGAGAGAAACCCTCTCAGGATTCTGAGAGAAACCCTCTCAGGATTCTGAGAGAAACCCTCTCAGGATTCTGAGAGAAACCCTCTCAGGATTCTGAGAGAATCCCTCTCAGGATTCTGAGAGAATCCCTCTCAGGATTCTGAGAGAATCCCTATCAGGATTCTGAGAGAATCCCTCTCAGGATTCTGAGAGAATCCTCGTCAGCACTCTGAGAGAATCCTCGTCAGGACTCTGAGAAAATCCTTCTCAGGATTCTGAGAGAATTCCTCTCAGAATTCTGAGAGAATCGCTCTCAGGATTCTGAGAGAATCCCTCTCAGGATATTGAGTGAATCCCTCTCAGGGTTTTGAGAGAATTCTGGGAGAGGATTCTGGGAGAATCCCTCTCAGGGTGATAAGAGAATCCTGTTAAGGATTCTGAGAGAATCCTGCTCAGGATTCTAAGAGAATCCTGCTAAGGACTCTAAGAGAATCCTGCTCAGAATTCTGAGAGAATCCTCGTCAGGATTCTGAGAGAATCCCTCTAAGGATTCTGAGAGAATCCCTTTCAGGATTCTGAGAGAATCCCTCTCAGGATTCTGGAAGAATCCCTCTCAGGATTCTGAGAGAAACCCTCTCAGGATTCTGAGAGAATCCGTCTCAGGATTCTGAGAGAATCCCTCTCAGGATTCTGAGAGAATCCCTCTCAGGATTCTGAGAGAATCCCTCTCAGGATTCTGAGAGAATCCCTCTCAGGATTCTGAGAGAATCCCTCTCAGGATTCTGAGAGAATCCCTCTCAGGATTCTGAGAGAATCCCTCTAAGGATTCTGAGAGAATCCCTCTCAGTATTCTGAGAGAATCCCTCTCAGGACTCTGAGAGAATCCCTCTCAGGACTCTGAGAGAATCCCTCTCAGGACTCTGAGAGAATCCCTCTCAGGACTCTGAGAGAATCCCTCTCAGGACTCTGAGAGAATCCCTCTCAGGACTCTGAGAGAATCCCTCTCAGGACTCTGAGAGAATCCCTCTCAGGACTCTGAGAGAACCCCTCTCAGGATTTTAAGAGAATCCCTCTCAGGATTTTGAGAAAATCACCCTCAGAATTCTGAGAGAATCCCTTCTGAGAGAATCCCTTTCAGGATTCTGAGAGAATCCCTCTCAGGATTCTGAGAGAATCCCTCTCAGAATTCTGAGAGAATCCCCTCTCAGGATTCTGAGAGAATCCCTGTCAGGATTCTGAGAGAATCCCTGTCAGGATTCTGAGAGAATCCTGCTCAGGATTCTGAGAGAATCCTGCTCAGGATTCTGAGAGAATCCTGCTCAGGATTCTGAGAGAATCCTGCTCAGGATTCTGAGAGAATCCTGCTCAGGATTCTGAGAGAATCCTGCTCAGGATTCTGAGAGAATCCTGCTCAGGATTCTGAGAGAATCCTGCTCAAGATTCTGAGAGAATCCTGCTCAGGATTCTGAGAGAATCCTGCTCAGGATTCTGAGAGAATCCTGCTCAGGATTCTGAGAGAATCCTGCTCAGGATTCTGAGAGAATCCTGCTCAGGATTCTGAGAGAATCCTGCTCAGGATTCTGAGAGAATCCTGCTCAGGATTCTGAGAGAATCCTGCTCAGGATTCTGAGAGAATCCTGCTCAGGATTCTGAGAGAATCCTGCTCAGGATTCTGAGAGAATCCTGCTCAGGATTCTGAGAGAATCCTGCTCAGGATTCTGAGAGAATCCTGCTCAGGATTCTGAGAGAATCCTGCTCAGGATTCTGAGAGAATCCTGCTCAGGATTCTGAGAGAATCCTGCTCAGGATTCTGAGAGAATCCTGCTCAGGATTCTGAGAGAATCCTGCTCAGGATTCTGAGAGAATCCTGCTCAGGATTCTGAGAGAATCCTGCTCAGGATTCTGAGAGAATCCTGCTCAGGATTCTGAGAGAATCCTGCTCAGGATTCTGAGAGAATCCTGCTCAGGATTCTGAGAGAATCCTGCTCAGGATTCTGAGAGAATCCTGCTCAGGATTCTGAGAGAATCCTGCTCAGGATTCTGAGAGAATCCTGCTCAGGATTCTGAGAGAATCCTGCTCAGGATTCTGAGAGAATCCTGCTCAGGATTCTGAGAGAATCCTGCTCAGGATTCTAAGAGAATCCTGCTCAGGATTCTGAGAGAATCCTGCTCAGGATTCTGAGAGAATCCTGCTCAGGATTCTGAGAAAATCCTACTCAGGATTCTGAGAGAATCCTGCTCAGGATTCTGAGAGAATCCTGTTCAGGATTCTGAGAGAATCCCTCTCAGGATTCTGAGATAATCCTGCTCAGGATTCTGAGAGAATCCCTCTCAGGATTCTGAGAGAATCCGTCTCAGGATTCTGAGAGAATCCTGCTCAGGATTGTGAGAGAATCCCTCTCAGGATTGTGAGAGAATCTCAATCAGGATTCTTACAGAATCCCACTCAGGAGTCTTACAGAATCTCTCTCAGGATTCTTAGAGAATCCTACTCGGGATTCTTAGAGAATCCTACTCGGGATTCTGAGAGAATTTATCCCAGGATTCTGAGAGAATCCCTCACAGGATTCTGAAAGAATCCCTCACAGGATTCTGAGAGAATCCCTCACAGGATTCTGAGAGAATTCCTCTCAGGGTTCTGAGAGAATCCAGCTCAGGGTTCTAAGATAATCCTTCTCAGGAGTCTTACAGAATCCCTCTCAGGATTCTGAGAGAATCCCTCTCAGGATTCTGAGAGAATCCCTCTCAGGATTCTGAGAGAATCCCTCTCAGGATTCTGAGAGAATCCCTCTCAGGATTCTGAGAGAATCCCTCTCAGGATTCTGAGAGAATCCCTCTCAGGATTCTGAGAGAATCCCTCTCAGGATTCTGAGAGAATCCCTCTCAGGATTCTGAGAGAATCCCTCTCAGGATTCTGAGAGAATCCCTCTCAGGATTCTGAGAGAATCCCTCTCAGGATTCTGAGAGAATCCCTCTCAGGATTCTGAGAGAATCCCTCTCAGGATTCTGAGAGAATCCCTCTCAGGATTCTGAGAGAATCCCTCTCAGGATTCTGAGAGAATCCCTCTCAGGATTCTGAGAGAATCCCTCTCAGGATTCTGAGAGCATCCCTCTCAGGATTCTGAGAGAATCCCTCTCAGGATTCTGAGAGAATCCCTCTCAGGATTCTGAGAGAATCCCTCTCAGGATTCTGAGAGAATCCCTCTCAGGATTCTGAGAGAATCCCTCTCAGGATTCTGAGAGAATCCCTCTCAGGATTCTGAGAGAATCCCTCTCAGGATTCTGAGAGAATCCCTCTCAGGATTCCGAGAAAATTCCCCTCAGGATTCTGAGAGAATCCCTCTCAGGATTCTGAGAGAATCCCTCTCAGGATTCTGAGAGAATCCCTCTCAGGATTCTGAGAAAATTTTCCGCAGGATTTTGATAAAATCTTTCGCAGGATTTTGAGAGAATCTTTCGCAGGATTCTGAGAGAATTCTTATCTGAAAAAATCCTCCACAACAGGGTGTCTACTCAATTATGAAAATGAAATTCCCTGATATTTCCAGGATGTTTCCAGGTTTTTGAATATAATTCCAGGTTTAACAAATCGACTAAACTAAACATGTTTTCAGATTTCTAGAAATTCGTAGAAACGCAACTTTTTGGGAAATTTCTAGTTCCAACTAGATGACATTTAAGGAGAACATTCCACCAGCATTTAGGACAGAAGCATGAGATGATGGAATTCTTAATACAATCTTGGCGATACTTTAGAAGAATTTTCTGCATAATTTGTTTAAAATTTTGTTCATGAATTTATGAAGGAATTTTGCAAAGAAAACAACAAGAAGTTACACTATATTTTTGTATAAGGTAAGCTTGGCAGTTCCAGCAAAAAATCTTTCGAGTGGTTCCTGTGCAAACTTTCTTAAATATTGTCGGACATTTTAAAAATTGCAGCTAACGCTTTTAAACAAATCCTCAAAGAAACATTTCACGGATATCTTCAGTTATTGCGCACGTTATTGGTTTCGCAAAAGAATCGCTCAAGTATGTATTTTTCAGGAATTTCGCTAGATTCTTCTCTCTAGCGATTCCTCCTTTTATAGAAATTGCTAGCAACAATGATAGATATGTTTATTGGACTTCAGTCAGAAAATCCTTTAGAGTTTCAAAAGAATTGACTTCAAATGATACTGCCAGTTACACATGAAAATTTAAAAAATATCCACATACAGTATCGGACAATAAAAATACACCAAAGCCGTTTTCCCATACAAACTAGTCAACTTTGGATTGCCATATCTCAGTTATGTCTCAACCGATTGTTTTCATTTTTCTGTGGCGAACTACAAAACATTTCAATTTTCAAAAACTATTGAAAAAGTTCAGTGATAACTATTGATACAAAAGTTACAGATAGGTTGAATTTTGACAATAAAAATGCACCAAGACAAAAAAATGTGTAGCCTAAAATGCTGTGTCCTCAGCAAATTTATTGGTCATCACACAAGAAACATATTTGCCGAAGACAGTATAGTGATTTGACTTCAGCATTTTTGGCTACATATATTTTTTTGTCTTGGTGCATTTTTATTGTCAAAATTCAATCAGTAACTTTTGTATCAATAGTTATCACTGAACTTTTTCAATAGTTTTTGAAAATTGAAATGTTTTGTAGTTAGCCACAGAAAAATGAAAACAATCGGTTAAGACATAACTGAGATATGGCAATCCAAAGTTGACTAGTTTGTATGGGAAAACGGCTTTGGTGCATTTTTATTGTCCGATACTGTAAATGCAACTAGAGGAATTTCTTAATTCCTTCAGAATATTTTAATTCTTTTCTCCACTATAGAGGTGAATGACTCAAGTTAAAACCTCTTTAATAAATAATAATAATAATAATAATAATAATTCTCCACTACAAATTTGAACGATTACTTTGCTCCAAACATCGTTTTACCAAAAGTATACGAACACACATTGTTAAAGATGGGCTACATTCAAAATTAATAGAAAAAATTGTAATTCAATAGTTTTGGTTGTCAATAGTTTCACTCTCTAAACAAGTAATTGACAATTGGAATATACTAATGAGTTGGTAATAATGTTCCAAAACTATTGCATTATGTCCATCGAATATAGTTTCTCTCGAGTTCGTTAAAATATGTGGAGCTCAGAAGCAACTATGGGAAAGAGAGAGTTGAACATTCTCTGAAACATTTTTAAGAATCATTTATGAGTTGTTCTAAAAACGTTTCAGAAATGGTTAGAAAAATATTTAAAAATTCTTCCAGAAGTCATCTAGTTAACATTAACAATAGTTAGTTAACAATTAACATCGAACCCGCCAGAAGTTCCAATTGTTCAATAATATTCTGCTGGAGTTTCAGGAACTACGCTCAAAATGTATCTTTAAGTTCCTTCAGGTATTTTCCAACAGCTACAGGCGATTGCGAATTTGTTCGGCAAACCTCAATAAAATCTGCAAGACAGTTAGCTCATTCACATGGAAATAAAGAAAAATAGCTTAATCAACTTAAGTCACTAAGCCAATATTTAACGCTGCAATAGATTGAAAGATTTGAGAATTTAAAATTCTAACAATAAAAGCATGTCGACTCAGTTTTCCGAAATAGGTAAAACATAAAATAGGAGAGTGCTGTGAAAAAAGTACTGATAAATAATATTTAACGTGCGGGTAGTTAATAGCGGCGAAGCCGAAATTTTTATTCGCTTTGAGGCATTTCTGAAAATTTGTATTAAAATGATAAACACAGAAATTCCCTGATGATCACCAGAATTCCCTGAGAATTCCAGGATTTTTCCAGGTCGAGTAAAATTCCCTGATAATTCCAGGATTTCCAGGTATTTCTAGGTAGTAGACACCCTGCACAAGATTCTGTTGAAGATATGATATTTTTCAGGATTCAGATTTTCCCACGCGACGAAGATGTTTTAACAACTCAATCCAAAAAGGGTTACCTAACCGAAGATTTCCAAAACAATTGCTTCCATCCATCATCGGGAACAGGCCATTACTGTCCCCTTGTATATAAATTCTCTCACCGACGACGAACGGTTCCCAAAACAAACACCCTCTAATTATTCCCCGGAGTGTAAACCCGGCGTGTATCACAGTCAACTCTGTCAACGCGATTACACGCCACATTACATCTGTTTTCTCTCGGCGTTCTGAGCGGTGCGGCGGGCGATGGGAAATTTTTAAACAAATCTATTAATATTCCAACTTTCAACATATGAGCCTACATTCAATGCGGGTCGAAGTCCTCGTTAGCGCAGCACTCGGTGCCTCGATCCGCCTTCGCACCCGCCTTCTCCCGTACCGACTCGGATAGCTTCAGGGTAGGTACTTGACGACTGGTGACAAAAGGCACTTCCCTGAGGCGAGGACCGATCCCTTTTCTATGTTGCACTTTCCTCATTTCTCACTAGTTCCCTCCTAGTAGACTAGGGACCACGTCCGTCCGTAGTTCCCTTTCGAAGCCCGTAGCAAAAGCCGAGATGCGCGATCATCCATAAACCGTAACCGATTGAGTTATGATTCTTTGATCTTTAACATAATTTCCCCGCGCGTTCTGTTCAGAGCAGATCGATAAATCAAATCGGCTGCGGTTTCTCCCGTGTGTGTCGGTTGCGGTCTTGGTCTTCGGTCTCGGCTCGGAGGAGTTGAAATATATGAGAGTCATTATCGATTTTAGATCGGTTGGCTTTTGTTGGCTGACTTTCCGCATCGTCGTGGTTCATTTCGCCTAGGAAATTAATAGATTCGACGAAAGAGCAGCAGCAGCAGCCGCCGCAGCCCTGACTGACTGAGTGGGGCTCACTTGGTGCTAAATTGGAATCAGCTGGAGATCGCGCGGATATGTGAGGGCTCAACCTCGCACTTGGGGTTCAGTTTCGTTCCACACCACGAAGACATTGTATGTCCTATGCAGGCAGGAAGGGGGGCAGGTAAGGGACCCCAAGCTAATTGATTCATTTCGCTGTCATCAATCTCGTCGACGGAGGTGGTGGTGGTTCGGTTGGCGATCGATAGTTCCGCGAAAATCTCCGACCGGAGACGGCAACCTCCGTTATTCCCGGCGATCTCCGACTCATGACCATGAGCCGCCAGCACCAGCCACAGCACGATAAATGGATATTGGCTACCCTGCTGTGCGGTCGTAATTTTTCATCCCACTCAGAGAGCGCGCGGAGGGGACCTTCTAATCAGTTCGAGTTCGGAACCTCATCGTAAAAACAAGCGGGAGATAACAGAACGGAGTCGAATGGGGCAGCTGCCGCCGTTGATGCAGCTACGTTGTCGTCCGGTTGATCGAGCTCCATTCCTCCGCGCGCCAACCGGTGTGCATAACGAATGTGCTAAAATTGATGCGAACCAACCCAACAACGAGTGAAAGGAGGTTGATCCCATTTATGCAACAATGTCCGTTTCAGCACCCAGCAGTCAGTGGGCAGGACGAATGGGTAATTTTTCGATAAAAATGAATTCCGAAGGAGGTGACCCTCCAGAAAATTGACGCCAGTTTCCTCTTTGCGGTGGTGATTCGCGCAAATGTGTCAATAGTTGCACCACTTAGTGTCGGAAAATTTAGATAAGAAGGTGCTGTGTTTCAATTTAAGTGGACGTGAAAGGAACGAAACTTCTCTGTAATACCAGGCTTTCAACAACGTAGGAAGAATAAACTTGAGCTGGAGCTGGATTGACCGAAGCTGCGACATACTCCGCAAGCCTGCCAAGGAACATAGAGTAAGGTGGGGCAAAAGTTCGACCTTAGTTGAAAATTCAATTTTTATCAAGAATGTGAAGCAGATATAAATAAATGAATACCGTGTGGTGATTCTACCATCCATGAGCTAAAATTTTGCTGAACAAAGTTACGCCAAATGTCTTTTCAATTTTGAGTTACAACACATTTTGTATGTGTGTGTCTAATTCGAACTCTTGCCTCACCACTGGGGCAAAAGTTCGAATCTAGTGTTTGTGGTATTTCGCTAACCGTAGAACACTATTTCAACACTTTGGTAATTGGAATACCTAAAACCAATTAATATTTGATGTTGGAACTGGAACACACTTTAAAGTTCGATCTGGATTTTACCCAAAACAGGGTTTAATTTACTTCACCAAAAATTAGTAGTTTTCCGCCAAATGCAGATAAAACAACATTTATTTTCAACTTTGATCGAATTTTCTCACTGATTCCATCATTTTTAGAGATAATATGTACATTTTGCAGAGTTTTAGGATTTTAGATCAAGTTGCCGCATGACTCGAACTCTTGCCCCACAATTCGAACTTTTGCCCCACTACGTGTAAAATATGATTTCCAAATCTTTTTTGCAAAAAGTTATACATGCTAAAGCATCTTCAAAATATACCTAGTTACGCCCCAAAATAAAATATCGAATTCGATTTCATTACAATTCCATTCCATGCGTTGGAAGGACCATCGCATATTACAATTTTTTGATCAAAAACCAACATTTTGTCATAACTTTTTGAAATATTGATCAATTTTCATAATTTTTGGAGTGAAAGACTCTTTTTCAAAAAGGCTTCGAATAACCTTGACACCCGTAAGATATAATTTGAATTAAGCTCAAAAACTTCAAAAGAAACTCTTGCCCCACTCGAACTTTTGCCCCACTTTACTCTATGCATAGCAAAATATTAAAACATGAGCAGGATGAATGGACAGTATTCCCTCAGAATCCTGTGGAAGGTTCTTTCAGAATGCTTTAGAGGATTTTTTCAGAATTCCAAACGGGATTCTCTCAGAATCCTGAGCAGGATTCTCTCAGAATCCTGAGCAGGATTCTCTCAGAATCCTGCGCAGGATTCTCTCAGAATCCTGAGCAGGATTCTCTCAGAATCCTGAGCAGGATTCTCTCAGAATCCTGAGCAGGATTCTTTCAGAATCCTGAGCAGGATTCTCTCAGAATCCTGAGCAGGATTCTCTCAGAATCCTGAGCAGGATTCTTTCAGAATCCTGAGCAGGATTCTCTCAGAATCCTGAGCAGGATTCTCTCAGAATCCTGAGCAGGATTCTCTCAGAATCCTGAGCAGGATTCTCTCAGAATCCTGAGCAGGATTCTCTCAGAATCCTGAGCAGGATTCTCTCAGAATCCTGAGTAGGATTCTCTCCGAATCCTGAGCAGGATTCTCTCCGAATCCTGAGCAGGATTCTCTCCGAATCCTGAGCAGGATTCTCTCCGAATCCTGAGCAGGATTCTCTCCGAATCCTGAGCAGGATTCTCTCCGAATCCTGAGCAGGATTCTCTCCGAATCCTGAGCAGGATTCTCTCCGAATCCTGAGCAGGATTCTCTCCGAATCCTGAGCAGGATTCTCTCCGAATCCTGAGCAGGATTCTCTCCGAATCCTGAGCAGGATTCTCTCCGAATCCTGAGCAGGATTCTCTCCGAATCCTGAGCAGGATTCTCTCCGAATCCTGAGCAGGATTCTCTCCGAATCCTGAGCAGGATTCTCTCCGAATCCTGAGCAGGATTCTCTCCGAATCCTGAGCAGGATTCTCTCCGAATCCTGAGCAGGATTCTCTCCGAATCCTGAGCAGGATTCTCTCCGAATCCTGAGCAGGATTTTCTCCGAATCCTGAGCAGGATTCTCTCCGAATCCTGAGCAGCACCCTAAAACGAAAGTACACAGCGAATGAGTAACTTGCGAAAAGACAAAGGATTTTTCACTCATATTTGCGTTTGACTGGATCAGCACAAAAAATGTGCTGATCCGGGTTTACACAAATTTGCGTGAATTTTCACACAAGTTTGCATGAAATCTTTTGTCTTTTCGATCGCTGCGTGAAAGTAACTCCTTGCTCTGTGTACATCGATCTTTCCGTGAGGATTCTCTCCGAATCCTGAGCAGGATTCTCTCCGAATCCTGAGCAGGATTCTCTCCGAATCCTGAGCAGGATTCTCTCCGAATCCTGAGCAGGATTCTCTCCGAATCCTGAGCAGGATTCTCTCCGAATCCTGAGCAGGATTCTCTCCGAATCCTGAGCAGGATTCTCTCCGAATCCTGAGCAGGATTCTCTCCGAATCCTGAGCAGGATTCTCTCCGAATCCTGAGCAGGATTCTTTCCGAATCCTGAGAAGGATTCTCTCAGAATCCTGAGAGGGATTCTCTCAGAATCCTGAGGAGGATTCTTTTAGAATCATTTGGAGAATTCTCTCAGAATCATGAGTAGGATTCTCTCAGAATCCTGAGGAGGATTCTCTCAGAATCCTCAGGAGGATTGTTTCAGAATCCTTAGCAGGATTCTTTCAGAATCCTGAGCAGGATTCTTTCAGAATCCTGAGCAGGATTCTTTCAGAATCCTGAGCAGGATTCTTTCAGAATCCTGAGCAAGATTCTTTCAGAATCCTGAGCAAGATTCTTTCAGGAGGATTCCTTCAGAATCCTGAGGAGGATTCTTTCAGAATCCTGAGGAGGATTCTTTCAGAATCCTGAGGAGGATTCTTTCAGAATCCTGAGGAGGATTCTTTCAGAATCCTGAGGAGGATTCTTTCAGAATCCTGAGGAGGATTCTTTCAGAATCCTGAGGAGGATACTTTCAGAATCCTGAGGAGGATTCTTTCAGAATCCTGAGGAGGATTCTTTCAGAATCCTGAGGAGGATTCTTTCAGAATACTGAGGAGGATTCTTTCAGAATCCTGAGCAAGATTCTTTCAGGAGGATTCCTTCAGAATCCTGAGGAGGATTCTTTCAGAATCCTGAGGAGGATTCTTTCAGAATCCTGAGCAGGATTCTTTCAGAATCCTGAGCAGGATTCTTTCAGAATCCTGAGCAGGATTCTTTCAGAATCCTGAGCAGGATTCTTTCAGAATCCTGAGCAGGATTCTTTCAGAATCCTGAGCAAGATTCTTTCAGAATTCTGAGCAAGATTCTTTCAGAATCCTGAGCAAGATTCTTTCAGAATCCTGAGCAAGATTCTTTCAGGAGGATTCCTTCAGAATCCTGAGGAGGATTCTTTCAGAATCCTGAGGAGGATTCTTTCAGAATCCTGAGGAGGATTCTTTCAGAATCCTGAGGAGGATACTTTCAGAATCCTGAGGAGGATTCTTTCAGAATCCTGAGGAGGATTCTTTCAGAATCCTGAGGAGGATTCTTTCAGAATACTGAGGAGGATTCTTTCAGAATCCTGAGGAGGATTCTTTCAGAATCCTGAGGAGTATTCTTTCAGAATCCTGAGGAGGATTCTTTCAGAATCCTAAGGAGGATTCTTTCAGAATCCTGAGGAGGATTCTTTCAGAATCCTGAGGAGGATTCTCTCGGAATCCTAAGGAGGATTCTTTCAAAATCCTGAGGAGGATTCTTTCAGAATCCTCAGGAAAGTTCTCTCAGAATTCTCAGGATTCTGAATATAGTACAACCAACGCGATTTTTGGCTACATTTTTTTTTATCTGTATTAACGAGATTTTCAGCCCTGGGCTAGTTGATCTCGGGACCCACGCTTTACTTCCCTTCCGAAGAACTCACATTTTGTCGGGAGTGGGATTCGATTCCAGGTCCTCGGCGTGATAGTCAAGTGTTCTAACCATCCAACCAGATCCGTTCCACTGGCTACATATTGTAAAACGATAACGGATCAATATGATCCGTTATATCATAGATTTCTGATCCAGTTTATGATAACACGAATAGTTGGGAAAGGTATTCTGTGCAATAACTGCAAAATACCGTTTTATTAGGGTGGATATCATTTGGCTCTTAATTTTTTTTTTTCTGAAAGTCAACAATCCATTCGATCTATCGTTATAATTCTTAACATGATAACTATTATCATTAATATGATTCGATGTATCATAGATTTATGAACCAGATGATAATACGAACAGTTGGAAAATGGAAGATGCCTACACATTTTCCAATTCATCTCTGATATGCATTCGGAATCTACCGTCAAGTGCATACAGAATCCACCTTCTGAATCTGTTGAAAGTCCATGTGAAAACGATCTCTGGATAGAGTTTGGAATACTTCAAAATCCATCTTAGTTCAAAATCCATCCGACTCTGAATTTTATGCAGGTTCAGTTTTGGTTTATTTAAAATCCATCGTTGGGCCCCTCGATCCCCGTAAACTACTCCATATTCATACACCCAAACCAGGGCAGACAAACCTCTTCAGTGAACCGTGAACCATTCACCACAACAACTGCTTCCTCACCCTTCCTTGATTTTCCCATGGAACCCCTCAGACTGTTCAGTCGTTCGCGCAGAGTCTCTTCTATTCAAATATCAATTTAATTTACTGACATTGATGCATAAATCAGTTTTCTCGCGATCTGCGTTCGCTCGATCTGAAACTCTCGCGCTCACCCCTCGTCTCTCATGAATCGTGGAATCGCATCTGAGGGGGGCACTTGGCATCGGACAACATTACGGAGCTGGATCTCCGCGCCGCGCAGCGCAGCTTCATTTGTTAGCCGTATTTGTTGATTGTACATTTTAACACTCTCTCTCCGCGTCTGCACCTCTAACCTTGCCGCTCGCTTTGAGGGACCCCCGGAAGAATGCACAGCGTAGAGAGAGAGTGCATCCGTGAAGTGGTGGGTGAAACCGAAAGTGCTTCTTGTTCAGCCGCGGCTGGCTGTGTCCAACAACAACGAGAGAAGATGATCTTGATAAGGAAACACTGCGCACAGCTTGTGTGATAGCGGTGGGATCGCCGGTCGGGGAGGTAGCAGATCTCAAAATTAAGATTTATGTCCTCATTGAAATTTCGCATTATTTGTATATAACTCATGTTTCTGGTTGTAAAAGCGAGTGTAAAAGCACTTCGAGGGAGAGACAGAGGCTCGGTCAAACGAACGACCTCAGAAGATGCTCCGCCAGGCAAGCAGGAGGTTGAGTGTCACGATTCCCGGTGCAGTCGTTTTTCATTGACTTTCTGTGATGCAGAAGGCGGTAGAGGTTTCCAAACTCTTCTTGACACTGCTGAAATTTAGTGGAAACTATATGAAATACTAACCCACATCAAAATAAACAGCATTTCACTATTCATGGAATGGTTCATTGTGTAAAAACAATTAAGATTTTGAGTCATCAAACAATGTTTTGTTATTTTATGACACTGTTCGAACATTCAACCATTCTCAAATCATCGATTTAATAATTCAAAATTGTAACCATTTATGTTATAATTATTGTACAGTTAGAAAACTATATAAGTATTCAGTGAAAGATGACTGTACGGTTCCATGCTGTATAATGGTATGAACTTAAACATTAAAACTATCAAATTATCCATTTAAATATTACATTTTGTTTCAACAGCACCTGTTATGGTTATTGTATAGTATTGGAATCCAACTTTACTGAATACACACATCCTTCCAGATAATCCTTCGCAGGATTCGGAGAGAATCCTTCGCAGGATTCGGAGAGAATCCTTCGCAGGATTCGGAGAGAATCCTTCACAGGATTCGGAGAGAATCCTTCGCAGGATTCGGAGAGAATCCTTCGCAGGATTCGGAGAGAATCCTTCGCAGGATTCGGAGAGAATCCTTCGCAGGATTCGGAGAGAATCCTTCGCAGGATTCGGAGAGAATCCTTCGCAGGATTCGGAGAGAATCCTTCGCAGGATTCGGAGAGAATCCTTCGCAGGATTCGGAGAGAATCCTTCGCAGGATTCGGAGAGAATCCTTCGCAGGATTCGGAGAGAATCCTTCGCAGGATTCGGAGAGAATCCTTCGCAGGATTCGGAGAGAATCCTTCGCAGGATTCGGAGAGAATCCTTCGCAGGATTCGGAGAGAATCCTTCGCAGGATTCGGAGAGAATCCTTCGCAGGATTCGGAGAGAATCCTTCGCAGGATTCGGAGAGAATCCTTCGCAGGATTCGGAGAGAATCCTTCGCAGGATTCGGAGAGAATCCTTCGCAGGATTCGGAGAGAATCCTTCGCAGGATTCGGAGAGAATCCTTCGCAGGATTCGGAGAGAATCCTTCGCAGGATTCGGAGAGAATCCTTCGCAGGATTCGGAGAGAATCCTTCGCAGGATTCGGAGAGAATCCTCCGCAGGATTCGGAGAGAATCCTTCGCAGGATTCGGAGAGAATCCTTCGCAGGATTCGGAGAGAATCCTTCGCAGGATTCGGAGAGAATCCTTCGCAGGATTCGGAGAGAATCCTTCGCAGGATTCGGAGAGAATCCTTCGCAGGATTCGGAGAGAATCCTTCGCAGGATTCGGAGAGAATCCTTCGCAGGATTCGGAGAGAATCCTTCGCAGGATTCGGAGAGAATCCTTCGCAGGATTCGGAGCGAATCCTTCGCAGGATTCGGAGAGAATCCTTCGCAGTATTCGGAGAGAATCCTTCGCAGGATTCGGAGAGAATCCTTCGCAGGATTCGGAGAGAATCCTTCGCAGGATTCGGAGAGAATCCTTTGCAGGATTCGGAGAGAATCCTTCGCAGGATTAGGAGAGAATCCTTCGCAGGATTAGGAGAGAATCCTTCGCAGGATTCGGAGAGAATCCTTCGCAGGATTCGGAGAGAATCCTTCGCAGGATTCGGAGAGAATCCTTCGCAGGATTCGGAGAGAATCCTTCGCAGGATTCGGAGAGAATCCTTCGCATGATTCGGAGAGAATCCTTCGCAGGATTCGGAGAGAATCCTTCGCAGGATTCGGAGAGAATCCTTCGCAGGATTCGGAGAGAATCCTTCGCAGGATTCGGAGAGAATCCTTCGCAGGATTCGGAGAGAATCCTTCGCAGGATTCGGAGAGAATCCTTCGCGCAGGATTCGGAGAGAATCCTTCGCAGGATTCGGAGAGAATCCTTCGCAGGATTCGGAGAGAATCCTTCGCAGGATTCGGAGAGAATCCTTCGCAGGATTCGGAGAGAATCCTTCGCAGGATTCGGAGAGAATCCTTCGCAGGATTCGGAGAGAATCCTTCGCAGGATTCGGAGAGAATCCTTCGCAGGATTCGGAGAGAATCCTTCGCAGGATTCGGAGAGAATCCTTCGCAGGATTCGGAGAGAATCCTTCGCAGGATTCGGAGAGAATCCTTCGCAGGATTCGGAGAGAATCCTTCGCAGGATTCGGAGAGAATCCTTCGCAGGATTCGGAGAGAATCCTTCGCAGGATTCGGAGAGAATCCTTCGCAGGATTCGGAGAGAATCCTTCGCAGGATTCGGAGAGAATCCTTCGCAGGATTCGGAGAGAATCCTCCGCAGGATTCGGAGAGAATCCTTCGCAGGATTCGGAGAGAATCCTTCGCAGGATTCGGAGAGAATCCTTCGCAGGATTCGGAGAGAATCCTTCGCAGGATTCGGAGAGAATCCTTCGCAGGATTCGGAGCGAATCCTTCGCAGGATTCGGAGAGAATCCTTCGCAGTATTCGGAGAGAATCCTTCGCAGGATTCGGAGAGAATCCTTCGCAGGATTCGGAGAGAATCCTTCGCAGGATTCGGAGAGAATCCTTCGCAGGATTCGGAGAGAATCCTTCGCAGGATTCGGAGAGAATCCTTCGCAGGATTCGGAGAGAATCCTTCGCAGGATTCGGAGAGAATCCTCCGCAGGATTCGGAGAGAATCCTTCGCAGGATTCGGAGAGAATCCTTCGCAGGATTCGGAGAGAATCCTTCGCAGGATTCGGAGAGAATCCTTCGCAGGATTCGGAGAGAATCCTTCGCAGGATTCGGAGAGAATCCTTCGCAGGATTCGGAGAGAATCCTTCGCAGGATTCGGAGAGAATCCTTCGCAGGATTCGGAGAGAATCCTTCGCAGGATTCGGAGAGAATCCTTCGCAGGATTCGGAGAGAATCCTTCGCAGGATTCGGAGAGAATCCTTCGCAGGATTCGGAGAGAATCCTTCGCAGGATTCGGAGAGAATCCTTCGCAGGATTCGGAGAGAATCCTTCGCAGGATTCGGAGAGAATCCTTCGCAGGATTCGGAGCGAATCCTTCGCAGGATTCGGAGAGAATCCTTCGCAGTATTCGGAGAGAATCCTTCGCAGGATTCGGAGAGAATCCTTCGCAGGATTCGGAGAGAATCCTTCGCAGGATTCGGAGAGAATCCTTTGCAGGATTCGGAGAGAATCCTTTGCAGGATTCGGAGAGAATCCTTCGCAGGATTAGGAGAGAATCCTTCGCAGGATTAGGAGAGAATCCTTCGCAGGATTAGGAGAGAATCCTTCGCAGGATTAGGAGAGAATCCTTCGCAGGATTAGGAGAGAATCCTTCGCAGGATTCGGAGAGAACCCTTCGCAGGATTCGGAGAGAATCCTTCGCAGGATTCGGAGAGAATCCTTCGCAGGATTCGGAGAGAATCCTTCGCAGGATTCGGAGAGAATCCTTCGCAGGATTCGGAGAGAATCCTTCGCAGGATTCGGAGAGAATCCTTCGCAGGATTCGGAGAGAATCCTTCGCAGGATTCGGAGAGAATCCTTCGCAGGATTCGGAGAGAATCCTTCGCAGGATTCGGAGAGAATCCTTCGCAGGATTCGGAGAGAATCCTTCGCAGGATTCGGAGAGAATCCTTCGCAGGATTCGGAGAGAATCCTTCGCAGGATTCGGAGAGAATCCTTCGCAGGATTCGGAGAGAATCCTTCGCAGGATTCGAAAAGAATCCTTCACAGGATTCGAAAAGAATCCTTCACAAGATTATGTATCATAGTTTAATAGTAACCACAAATGTCAGATTGGAAACCGCTGGGCAGCTGACGACACCGTTGAACATCAGTTAGTGGACTGTGAACATGAAATTCTCTTGTAACAAAGCACCATTGCGAAAAGCGAACGAAACCGGTGCGGTGGTGGAGATGTCACTTTGCATGATTAAGGTGCTGTCGTCCTTCATGATAGCACCCCATCGCCCATTGCCATTGGATGCAGAGATTCACATCGGATCGGACGAAGATGGTAGCGACCGATGTCCGCCGGATGGCGACGGTGATGATGATGATGAATGATCCCTAAATACCGAGCTTGCTGTGGTGCAGATCTAGAGCATCTCGAATCGAGCAATGAATCCTTCTCGATGAAAGCAGACTGGATAAAGGTTGCCACCGTCTTCGGTCTGTCGGTTATCTCGAAGAGCGGGATTCAATCCTTCTGGTGCTGGTAGACTGATCTCGATGGCTACGATTATGAACGGGACCTAAAGGGCTGCCATTAGGCATAATTCCAGACCGTACGTGCTCGGGTCGACTTGCACTGAATCCAATGCAATTCGCAGAGTCAAAGTAGGAAATGAAACTAACTTTGCTAGGGATGATCAAACATTTTATTTAGTGTTCCAGAGGCAGATTTTGATCGAAATTATGTGACGGATTACGCATAAAAACCAGCGCAGATAAAGAACGAAAACTAGGGATAGATTTAAAGCGAAGTTTAGATGTTGATTAAAGCCGAATCTTGGAGATGGATTTCCAACGAGGTCTAGAAATTGATTCCAAGCGAAAACTAGGAATGATTTCTGAACGAAATGTAAATAGGATTCCGAATGAAAATCAGAGACGGATGAAATCAGATTTAGAACTGAATCTAGAGAAGGATTTCAAACATTATCAAGAGACGGATTCTGTATAAAATCCAAAGAGGGTTCCGAATTGACACCAGAGAAGTTTTCAGAACGGTTTCAAGATTCGGAAGGTTTTAAACTGCATCTAGAGACGGATTTCAAACGAAATCTCCGGTGGATTCCGAATGGAATCTTGAAAGGAATCCGGAGACGTATTTTGAAGGAAATCTAGAGATGGATTCTGAAAGAAGTTCAAAGAGAATACCGAATAGAAACTAGATTTAGATTGCGGACAAAGTCCAGAAACGCATTCCGAACGGAGTCTAGAGACGGATTTCAAATTTAGTAATAAGAGATGGATTGTTAACAGAACTCAGAGGTGAATTTCGAATGAAGCCTGGAGATGGATTCTGAACAACATTAGGGATACTGGAAGGATTCCGACTGGTATACATAGGAGATGGATTCTGAACGGATTCCAGAGACGGTTTCGATAAGTATCTCGTTAATTACCCCGAAAAGAACCCGGAGATGAATTCCGACCATCAATTTGAACACCCCTAACTCCAATTGTCTCAACAACAACGCCCGACTGCGGTTGACTGTTTCTGTTCCCCATAAATAATAACCAGAGTAGAGCGCATACGCGCAAACCGACCAACTAGTTTCGCTATCAACTTTTTTTACGGCTGGCCGTCAGCTTGGGGCGCAAAGTTCTTCGCCGTCGTTCAGCCAGGCCCAAGCAGTCTCAGTAGCGTGCGCGTTCCAATGAATGCAAATAACAACGAACGAACGCGGCGAGTGCGCAGAATTGGGTCGGCTGGCGCGCACATGGCTTGGCGGTTTCTCTGTTCAATTGGCGACGCGATCGGAAGCCGGAATAGTGACGCATGCGACCCGATTCGATCCCGATGCTGTGGGACAGTTTTGCGGTTAGGCTGCGGTCGGTGTCGAATCACTAGTACATACTATAGATTGGGGATGGGTTGGAAGCAGCAATTCAGCCAATAAAAGTTAGAGCTCGAGGCTGATGGAGTCTATGTGGGGATCTTCTGGAGATTGGGAGGATGAAATAACGGATGATTGGTGACTAGAGGTGGTGGTGAGGCGGACCCCAGAACTGATTAAGAGAACGCATGCGGTCATTTGATCTGGAATGAGTATTCATTCGTTGAAAATGTTGCGGTTAGGCATGTGTGCAGACTCCAGACTCCAGACATCACTTAATTTTATTGTCTACGTTTTTTCCAGTTGAGAAGCAACTAACCGCAAATTCTTCATTTAAGAAAAGTTCAAGAATTTTTTTTAGGGATTTATAGATTATAGCTTATTTAAATTAGTCCAGCAGACAGTTAGTGAGTTCGTTTCATATAACTAGCGGCCAATAAATTTCTCAAAATTTGATTGACTCCTCCACAGAATTCTCTACAGGATACAGAAAAAATCAGGATTTTGAGAGAATCCTCCACAGGATTCTGAGAGAATCCTCCATAGGATTCGAAGAGAATCCTCCACAGGATTCGGAGAGAATCCTCCACAGGATTCGGAGAGAATCCTCCATAGGATTCGAAGAGAATCCTCCACAGGATTCGAAGAGAATCCTCCACAGGATTCGAAGAGAATCCTCCACAGGATTCGAAGAGAATCCTCCACAGGATTCGGAGAGAATCCTCCACAGGATTCGGAGAGAATCCTCCACAGGATTCGGAGAGAATCCTCCACAGGATTCGGAGAGAATCCTCCACAGGATTCGGAGAGAATCCTCCACAGGATTCGGAGAGAATCCTCCACAGGATTCGGAGAGAATCCTCCACAGGATTCGGAGAGAATCCTCCACAGGATTCGGAGAGAATCCTCCACAGGATTCGGAGAGAATCCTCCACAGGATTCGGAGAGAATCCTCCACAGGATTCGGAGAGAATCCTCCACAGGATTCGGAGAGAATCCTCCACAGGATTCGGAGAGAATCCTCCACAGGATTCGGAGAGAATCCTCCACAGGATTCGGAGAGAATCCTCCACAGGATTCGGAGAGAATCCTCCACAGGATTCGGAGAGAATCCTCCACAGGATTCGGAGAGAATCCTCCACAGGATTCGGAGAGAATCCTCCACAGGATTCGGAGAGAATCCTCCACAGGATTCGGAGAGAATCCTCCACAGGATTCGGAGAGAATCCTCCACAGGATTCGGAGAGAATCCTCCACAGGATTCGGAGAGAATCCTCCACAGGATTCGGAGAGAATCCTCCACAGGATTCGGAGAGAATCCTCCACAGGATTCGGAGAGAATCCTCCACAGGATTCGGAGAGAATCCTCCACAGGATTCGAAGAGAATCCTCCACAGGATTCGGAGAGAATCCTCCAGAGGATTCGGAGAGAATTCTCCACAGGATTCGGAGAGAATCCTCCACAGGATTCGGAGAGAATCCTCCACAGGATTCGGAGAGAATCCTCCACAGGATTCTGAGAGAATCCTCCACAGGATTCTGAGAGAATCCTCCACAGGATTCTGAGAGAATCCTCCACAGGATTCTGAGAGAATCCTCCACAGGATTCTGAGAGAATCCTCCACAGGATTCTGAGAGAATCCTCCACAGGATTCTGAGAGAATCCTCCACAGGATTCTGAGAGAATCCTCCACAGGATTCTGAGAGAATCCTCCACAGGATTCTGAGAGAATCCTCCACAGGATTCTGAGAGAATCCTCCACAGGATTCTGAGAGAATCCTCCACAGGATTCTGAGAGAATCCTCCACAGGATTCTGAGAGAATCCTCCACAGGATTCTGAGAGAATCCTCTACAGGATTCTGAGAGAATCCTTCTAAGGATTCTGAGAGAATCCTTCTAAGGATTCTGAGAGAATCCTTCTAAGGATTCTGAGAGAATCCTTCTAAGGATTCTGAGAGAATCCTTCTAAGGATTCTGAGAGAATCCTTCTAAGGATTCTGAGAGAATCCTTCTAAGGATTCTGAGAGAATCCTTCTAAGGATTCTGAGAGAATCCTCTACAGGATTCTGAGAGAATCCTCCACAGGATTCTGAGAGAATCCTCCACAGGATTCCGAGAGAATCCTACACAGGATTCTGAGAGAATCCTCCACAGGATTCTGAGAGAATCCTCCACAGGATTCTGAGAGAATCCTCCACAGGATTCTGAGAGAATCCTCCACAGGATTCTGAGAGAATCCTCCACAGGATTCTGAGAGAATCCTCCACAGGATTCTGAGAGAATCCTCCACAGGATTCTGAGAGAATCCTCCACAGGATTCTGAGAGAATCCTCCACAGGATTCTGAGAGAATCCTCCACAGGATTCTGAGAGAATCCTCCACAGGATTCTGAGAGAATCCTCCACAGGATTCTGAGAGTATCCTCCACAGGATTCTGAGAGAATCCTCCACAGGATTCTGAGAGAATCCTCCACAGGATTCTGAGAGAATCCTCCACAGGATTCTGAGAGAATCCTCCACAGGATTCTGAGAGAATCCTCCACAGGATTCTGAGAGAATCCTCCACAGGATTCTGAGAGAATCCTCCACAGGATTCTGAGAGAATCCTCACCAGGATTCTGAGAGAATCCTCACCAGGATTCTGAGAGAATCCTCCACAGGATTCTGAGAGAATCCTCACCAGGATTCTGAGAGAATCCTCCACAGGATTCTGAGAGAATCCTCCACAGGATTCTGAGAGAATCCTTCTAAGGATTCTGAGAGAATCCTCAGGATTTTGGAAGAATCCTCCTCAGAATTCTGAGAGAATCCTCCTCAGGATTCTGAGAGAATCCTCCTCAGGATTCTGAGAGAATCCTCAGAGATGGATTCCAAACTTAATTTAGAGATGGATTGCAAACGGGATCCAGAGATGGATACCAGACGGAATCCAGAGAGTGCCTGCTATAAGTGCACTTCTAGACGGAATCCAGTGATGGTTTCCAGCCGGAATCCAAAGTTGTATTACAATGAAGTCCAAAAATGGATCCCAAAAGGATGTTTAGTGTTGTTGTAAGGGCGTTAGAGTTACCTGAGTTATAGATTATCAACCCAAATTAATATGAAGGCTATTCCGTATTCCACATAAAATTATAGCAGATATATGTGTCCCATTAAATTTTGCTGACCAAATACATATTTCTCTTAGAAGACTATTTCATGCATATTAATTTCCCACATAATCTTACCAAAATCGTTCAAAATCCCTCCTAATTCGCCATTTTATTACGCAAAAATTTGCCGTGACGACAAGGGGAATGGAACCCCTACCGACTGTGTGCGTTCCATATCTATTGCTCTATCGTGGCTACCGGTTTCCTTTCAAGTTGTCACCAGCTGCCGCCACCGTCGACGGTGACGGTTCCGCTTAATTATCCGAAAAAAAAATCTATCCGCTTTATTAATATTCAAAATCAAAGTGGGGCAAGCGTTGTTGGTCACCGTCGTCATCAAAACCTAATTGAATAAAAGATGAGCTTTCGTGGTTCGGTAATCTCAGACCGCATTTATTTTCTAGGGGTTTCGATTCCAAAATAGACCCAAAACTCTCAAAAAGAGGTCGCAAATGGGACAGATTTTAGGATTTTTCATTCGATACCCGTGCAGTAATTAATCGATTTCGCGATTTGAATCGGCCCATTTGGGTCTGAACATTTGTCGTAAGAGAATACTTGGCTTGTGTGCGGATTTGCTGTGACTGGATTAGGCTACTAGTTTTGAGAGATTGTTTCCTGTTGGCGATTTGTGCATCCCCAATAGAAGTTCTCAGCGGAAATATTATACCTGATATAGTTACTTCCTGCTGCAGCAACATGTTTCTTTCATTTTTTGGAATAACACAACTCATGGTTATGGTGTATAAAACACATAGGAAGTTAAAAGTTATCTATAAATAATTTCTTGAACAAAACCATACCCTATATTGTTTCTTAATGGTTTTTGCTATATTAATATTGAATTGAATCATAACAATAGAAAAATCGGTACAACTGATAAATTTCAAGCACAAACCATATGCATTATTGTTACCTATGATAGGCTAATGTAAAGTATGGAATATTGCTTATATTGACTGTATAACAACCATAAAATGTATTGTTCATGATAGCGATCTATATTGCTACGGTTATTACTCTTTTAGAGATGAAACGCTCTAAGCTCGTTCGGACTCGCACTGCCACACGAAGTTTACCAAGAGGAAGGGGATTCTAATGAGCGAATTGCGGCATAAAAAGTAAACGAAACAACTACCCAAACTAGATTTGTACATTCGGATCTAGCATTGCTGCTCCGTCAGCAAGTAAGCACAGCATCCACCGTCCACCGAGATTAGGTTTGGTGGTGGCAATTTTCGGCCGGCCAATTAGAAGAGAGCATCGCAGGCAGCCGCGAGTTTGCTGCGTTCTCCTTCACTCACATTCAAACCGGCCGGCGAGGGGATTACTTGAATCTCCGCCCACTGTCTGCAGACTCTGGCTACTAGATGTGCGTTCTCATAGATTTTACGGTTCAACACCATAGAGAAAAAAAACCTTCGTGCTGCCCTCTATCATTAATCCGGGTGATGATTCAATTTCGATTCCGAACCATTCGTTGTGTCCGTCATCCGTGCTGCTTATTTCGATCTGGTTGCGCACGGATTTTGACCAACAAACCTTCGCCATAACACTGCCACTGACTGTGTGTGCCCATGGCACAAAGGGGACTTATTAATTTTGACAGACCTTCTTGCTTCTTGCTCTCGCTCTTGCTGCACACCTATAATTTGCCTCATTACCTTCGCTGAATGAACTTGGCGGGCAGACGCGCACGGTTGGGCAATGGGCAATGGGCATATTCAAACAGGACGGCCTTAACCTGTAGCCAAATAAAAGCGAAAAAAAAACGGGGATTGAAACTAGGGTGGATGGAGAAGAAGCAAAAGTGGCAGAAATATTGGACTTGATGCCCAAATGCGGGCACCGGCGACGCGCTGAATAAAGGACTCCCGAAAGAGGTAATTATTTTTTTCTTGAGCTGGTGGTACACTTCATTGCGCTTCGTTTCCGCGTGGTCACCGAAAGTGAAGGCTGCGGTGGACTTGTCCTCCGCTGGATTTTTCACGGCGTGAAAAATAGCAAATGAATTTGACAGATTTTATACTGGCAATTTTTTTCAGTGTAAACATCGAACATAAGAAAAATGTCGATGAAGAATTGTTTCTGAATTCATGATCAGTTCTCGGTTGAAGTTTTATTTCTGCACAAAAAAGAAAAAAGAAATAGCCAATAGATTTCACATGACTTTGTTTTTCAGTGTAACCATGAAACATTTCAAACGTCGATAAAGAACTGCCGGTGTGTCGCTCAATGATTCAATCATTGTTTTTAGAATATCAATGCTCAAAACATAAAAAAAGATTTTGTAAAATCTGTAAGGTTTAACACCTGTATGGTTTATTTTTTTCAGTGTCACCGCGAAACGTCAACATATCGGTAAAGTAGGATGGAATCAGCCTCCATTTGGACAGCGCTTGACACGATATGAAAATTTGGGGTTTCGATTGGTGACGACTACATTCTTTCGATTTTACACCATCGTCATTTGTTCAGTGTAACTACTAAACGTCAAAAGGTCGGTAAAGTAGTGTAGAATCAGTTTCCATTTTGCCTGCATTTAACTCGACACTGAAATTTCAAGTTTCTGTTGATGTTTATTGATTTATTTCGATCTATTTTCGTCTTTTTCATCAGTATATCGATCAAACGTCAAAACTGTCGATAAGGTAGCGTCATTCGTTGATTACCGAATCTAGTGCAAATCATTCGAATTTCTTCCTACTGTTTTCCCCAAGTGTAAGCAGCGCATCCCTCGAGTGTGTTTTGCATTGCATCCATTCCCGAAACGACATTCTTCGCCCGTGCGTTGTTAAACGAAAGCAAAAATGCAATTTACAAGCCCTCACAACGAGGCGCGGTACGACTTCTGCTGGCTGGCTGACTTGGTTGGTTAGTTGGATCTTTTATTTTATCCCCGCAGGGCGTCCGAACTGGTTCTGATTACAGAGACGGTCAGCTCAGTTCAGCTCAGCTCAGCGCCGGAACGGAACGGAAGAGCTACCGCGCCTACACTTCAATTTGCACCGGCGAGATGAGTTTTGTTTTTTTTTTTCTGCCAAAGCTGGAACGATTACTAATCTGAATGAAGGTGATTTAGAGTGGATTGGATTTTAAAAGACTTTAATAACAAAACATTTGAATAACTGCAAAGCCTTAGTTGTGGAATGTTCATTTAATTGCATTTGGTTTCATCTGTTGAATCATCTGGAATCCATCCTTTGGTTTCCGCCTTTGGAATCCACTTTTGGGTTTTGTTTGAATCCATCTCTAGATTCCGTTGGGATCCACCTCTGGATTCCGTCTGGAATACATCTCTGGATTCCGTCTGGAATCCATCTCTGGATTCTGTCTGGAATCCATCTCTGGATTCTGTCTGGAATCCATCTCTGGATTCCGTCTGGAATCCATCTCTGTATTCCGTCTGGAATCCATCTCTGTATTCCGTCTGGAATCCATCTCTGAATTCCGTCTGGAATCCATCTCTGTATTCCATCTGGAATCCATCTCTGAATTCCGTCTGGAACCCATCTCTGGATTCCGTCTGGAATCCATCTCTGAATTCCGTCTGGGATCCATCTCTGGATTCCGTCTGGGATCCATCTCTGGATTGCGTCTGGAATCCATCTCTGGATTCCGTCTGGAATCCATTTCTGAATTCCGTCTGGGATCCATCTCTGGATTCCGTCTGGGATCCATCTCTGGATTGCGTCTGGAATCCATCTCTGAATTCCGTCTGGGATCCATCTCTGGATTCCGTCTGGAATCCATCCCTGGATTCCGTCTGGAATCCATCCCTGGATTCCGTCTGGAATCCATCCCTGGATTCCGTCTGGAATCCATCCCTGGATTCCGTCTGGAATCCATCTCTGAATTCCGTCGGGAATCCATGTCTGGATTCCGTCTGGAATCCGTCTCCAGATTCCGTCTGGAATGCATCTCTGGATTCCGTCTAGAACCCATTTCTGGATTCCGTCTGGAATCCATCTCTGGATTCCGTCTGGAATCCATCTCTGGATTCCGTCTGGAATCCATCTCTGGATTCCGTCTGGAATCCATCTCTGGATTCCGTCTGGAATCCATCTCTGGATTCCGTCTGGAATCCATCTCTGGATTCCGTCTGGAATCCATCTCTGGATTCCGTCTGGAATCCATCTCTGGATTCCGTCTGGAATCCATCTCTGGATTCCGTCTGGAATCCATCTCTGGATTCCGTCTGGAATCCATCTCTGGATTCCGTCTGGAATCCATCTCTGGATTCCGTCTGGAATCCATCTCTGGATTCCGTCTGGAATCCATCTCTGGATTCCGTCTGGAATCCATCTCTGGATTCCGTCTGGAATCCATCTCTGGATTCCGTCTGGAATCCATCTCTGGATTCCGTCTGGAATCCATCTCTGGATTCCGTCTGGAATCCATCTCTGGATTCCGTCTGGAATCCATCTCTGGATTCCGTCTGGAATCCATCTCTGGATTCCGTCTGGAATCCATCTCTGGATTCCGTCTGGAATCCATCTCTGGATTCCGTCTGGAATCCATCTCTGGATTCCGTCTGGAATCCATCTCTGGATTCCGTCTGGAATCCATCTCTGGATTCTGTCTGGAATCCATCTCTGGATTCCGTCTGGAATCCATCTCTGGATTCCGTCTGGAATCCATCTCTGGATGCCGCCTGGAATCCATCTCTGTATTCCGTCTGGAATCCATCTCTGGATTCCGTCTTGAATCCATATCTGAATTTCGTCTGGAATCCATCTCTGAATTCCGTCTGAAATCCATCTCTGGATTCCGTCTGGAATCCATCTCTCAGAATCCTGTGGAGGATTCTCTCGGAATCTTGACGAGGATTCTCTCGGAATCCTGACGAGGATTGTTTCGGAATCCTGACGAGGATTCTCTCGGAATCCTGACGAGGATTCTCTCGGAACCCTGACGAGGATTCTCTCGGAATCCTGACGAGAATTCTCTCGGAATCCTGACGAGGATTCTCTCGGAACCCTGACGAGGATTCTCTCGGAACCCTGACGAGGATTCTCTCGGAATCCTGACGATGATTCTCTCGGAATCCTGACGAGGATTCTCTCGGAATCCTGACGAGGATTCTCTCGGAATCCTGACGAGGATTCTCTCGGAATCCTGACGAGGATTCTCTCAGAATCCTTACGAGAATTCTCTCGGAATCCTGACGAGGATTCTCTCGGAACCCTGACGAGGATTCTCTCGGAACCCTGACGAGGATTCTCTCGGAACCCTGACGAGGATTCTCTCGGAACCCTGACGAGGATTCTCTCGGAATCCTGACGAGGATTCTCTCGGAATCCTGACGAGGATTCTCTCGGAACCCTGACGAGGATTCTCTCGGAATCCTGACGAGGATTCTCTCAGAATCCTGACGAGGATTCTCTCAGAATCCTGACGAGGATTCTCTCAGAATCCCGACGAGAATTCTCTCAGAATCCTGAGGAGGATTCTTTCAGAATCCTGAGGAAGATTCTTTCGGAAACCTGAGGAGGATTCTTTTTTCCTCAGAATCCTGAGGACTCTTTTTTCCTCAGAATCCTGAGGAGGATTCTTTCAAAATTCAGAGGAGGATTCTTTCAAAATCCTGAGCAGGATTCTGTGAGATTCCTGAGGAGGATTCTCTCAGTACCGGGGGAGAATTCTTTCAGAATCCTGAGAAGGATCCTTTCCGAATCCTGAGGAGGATTCTTTCAGTATCCTGAGGAGGATTCTTTCAGAATCCTGAGGAAGATTCTTTCGGAAACCTGAGGAGGATTCTTTCAGAATCCTGAGCAGGATTCTGTCAGATTCCTGAGGGGGATTCTCTCAGTATCGGGGGAGAATTCTTTCAGAATCCTGAGGAGGTTTCTTTCAGAATCCTGAGGAAGATTCTTTTGGAAACCTGAGGAGGATTCTTTCAGAATCCTGAGGAGGATTCTTTCAGAATTCTGAGAAGGATTCTCTTAAAATCCTGTGAAGGATTCTTTCGAAATCCTGTGAAGGATTCTCTCAGAATAATTTGAAGCATTCTTTCAGAATTCTGTGGAGGATTCGCTCAGAATCCTTTGGTGGATTCTCTCAGAATCCTTTGGAGGATTCGCTCAGAATCCTTTGGTGGATTCTCACAGAATCCTTTGGTAGATTCTCACAGAATCCTTTGGTGGATTCTCTCAGAATCCTTTGGAGGATTCTATCAGAATCCTGACGAGGATGCTCTCAGAATCCTGACGAGGATTCTCGCAGAATCCTGACGAGGATTCTCGCAGAATCCTGACGAGGATTCTCGCAGAATCCTGTGGAGGATTCTCTCAGAATCCTGTGGAGGATTCTCTCAGAATCCAGAGGAGGATTTTCTCAGAATCCTGAGGAGGATTCTCTCAGAATCTTTTGGAGAACTCTCTTAATATCCTGAGGATGATGCTTCCACATTTCTGTAGAGGAGTCTCTCCAAACCAAACTATCTCTGGATTCCGCCTGAAATCTATCTTTGAATTTCGTAGGGAATATATCTCTGGAATACATCTCTGAATTTCGTTTGTAATCCACCACCTTGATTCTATTTCGAACTTATTTGAATTCTTTTCTGCATTATTATCTAGACTGTGTTGGGAATCTGTCGCTGATTTTTCTAACGATAACTCTCCTTTTACCATAAGTTTTATGGTTGTTATACGAGTATGTCAATATTTTCGAACAAAAATCGAATAAAACTCCTTTTTTAAGATGAACCTTGAAGCTCTTTCTTGAATTGTCTTTCTTCATAAAATAATGATCAGTAAATTCAATGTATAAGATTATTCAATTGAAGGTTTGTAACGTTTGCTATTGAAAATCACATTTGAAGTAAATAGTACGCTGCCGTAAAATTTCTCTGTCGAACGATCTCGATTCCCTCCGAACTGGTTATGGAAAGTAAGTACTCTGAATCTCGTTTTCGCTGTTTTTGTTTTATTTCCCTCCTGCTGCAACTCAGCGCACCCAAACGGAGCAATTTAGAATTCGAAGCGCTATTTATTCATACTGGCTGCCTACAATTGCATATTGATGATTACAAGATCTCCTCCAGCATCCGTGCAGCGAACAACGTCGTAACCCGGCAGCACAAGCCTACTACTGCACTGCTGTGCGGCGATGGATGCGATAAAATGTCTCAATGTGCAGTCTACAATATGCATCAGCCTACTTCTGCTAGGGCTTTGCATATGAGATATAGGTGCGCATAGAGCGCCATGCATGCATGATCGATGATGGATCACAGTAGTTCGTATGGTGACTGAATGGTGGGAGGATAGCGACGAGGTACGGTTTTATCGATTGTGGTTACTACCTATGGTAAACATATGCAGATTCGAAAACGAGAGCTTGTCCGATTGTTCGGATTCCAGTGGTGACAGCGGAATAGTGTTTACATACCACCACCGCACAAAGACCGACCTTAAATGTGGAACTGTAGACTGACGGACTGACTGAATTGGGATGATTGTTACCTGAATGGGGAACTATGATTGAATGGTGACCACCACCGGTCAGATGAAGGCTGGTAAAATGATAACTTTATTGTTCTAGAATTGATTCGAATGCGAATGAGGAAGAGAAAAGTGAAGAGTAATTCAAAATGCACTTGTCGAAAAATGGATCATAACCTGAATGGTAATCCAGAGGTAACGTCAGAACCATCAACGGGTTGATTGATCCATCATCGACCTGTCAAACAACAAAGGGTGACGGCAAATCGGAAATCGGGAGCAGCAAAAACTGCTTGCAACCTGCATTTTAATTGCATCGGGATGAAGTTGCACAATTCGACGGGCGTTCACGGAGCAACAAAGTAACATTTTCCCGGCTTTTTTTTGCATGAAGTGGTCTAATTGAAATGTCATCATCGCGCGGCTAGAAGCCAGGTTGTGCGACGAGTTGAAAGATCAATCATTTCAAGAAAGCAGTAGGAACTGTAAATAGGAGGGGAGAAAAAAAAACGAGGGCAACACTAGGCTGGGTTATAATTAAATACTCTTTTGCGCTTTGTGCCTTCTTCAAGTGTTGTTCAGGAAATTCAAGAAGTAGGCATGTAAGGAAAAAAAATCATCGCAATTATGTCCTTTCGTTGCGAGGTGGCAAAATGGTTGAAGAGGAGAAGGTCGGACCGATGGTGAAGGAGCGGAGTGAAATTAATCCCATTCGTTCATGTGCACGAGTTGGTAATTATAATGTGGAAGGAGACAAAAGGTAATGGCAGAGCTTAAAAGAAACGAGTGTTTTAAAATAGGGGTAGGTCTTGCTGTGAAGGTCAAGAGCATGATTATGTGAAACGCTATAAGACATAAACAGTCTACTGCTTCACCCCGAGATTTGCATGAAGAATTTAAGATGAGATGTATGGTTGTTGTATAGTTATTCAATACTTATTTGCATGTACTGTTTGTGCTTGTGATTGTACATTAACGATTCATCGTATGGTAAATAGCAATAATTTAAATTGTTATTCTACAGGTTTTTGTACGATAGCTAATGCAAAAATACCATGCATCGTATTTTGATTGACCTTCATTTTATTACTGTGCTGATTAAATAAAAACTTGAGTTATTATCAGAGAATATAAAGTATTATAACTCATATTGTTTTGATATGTTTCTCCGAAAAAATCAACTGTTTTTGTAATCTTCCAAGCAAAACTAGTTCAACCAATGACTCGTTTACTCACTAAAACCACAATGTAGCATAAACCGACAACAAATACCCGCAAAAACTTTCCAATCTTTTCCGCCCTCCCGCATACTATTCAGAAACGTTACGCTCAACGGTGCGTAACCATAGACCCCCACCCGCTCTTACCTGTTCCTTCGCCAGCTGGTACCACGTCTTGGTGATCATCTCCAGCCGCGTGTCGTGGTAACCCTTGGTCGTCTTGACGCTGATCAGCAGATCGTCGAGCTCGGTCGTCGGCGGCTTCGGCGTCCCCGTGACCGACTGCTGCCCATTCGGGTAGCCCGAATCGTAGTAGTCCGACCGGGTCGGTTTGCTATTCCTATTAAATCTATTGGCGCCAATTTTGGCCACTCGGGCGCTACCATTCGGGGTATCATCCTCACTAGCACCACCACTAAGAACATCACTATTAACTACACCGTTATCCCGTTTTGATATCACATTTTCTGTAGCCGCCGGATCCAGCGAGTTGTATTGCAGTTCCTGTAATGGAGAGAAAAGAAAAAAGAGCAAATCTATCAGAGGCTCGGTAATCGAATTTACGAACGCGCGGCAGGAAGCCGCCGACCAGGGGAATGACACAAAACATGGAACGGAACATGGCCTGGTGGCCATGGTATGATAACAGGCGTGATATTGAGAATAGCGGGTCGGATTTGGATTCGGAAACGAGAAACCACGACGAAACAAAACACAGCAGGTGCACTCGACTGTCACGATCTGTGCCGTGCTGATGGTAATGCTGCCGACCACCATTTGTATTGTTGTTTTGAGGTTAAGCGAACGATCGCAGTAGGTGGCGGATGGCTGGAAGCGATGAGGACGAGAGTGATCGTGAGGGGGGAGGATCGTGGCTAAAAATTGGATTGCTTGAGTATTAAAATAGTAATGTGAACGAAAACTTCGACAGGAACAAGAGTAAATGTCTGGTTTCGATACTTGGCGAAGTCAAAGGTTAAAGTTGTACTATTTGATTTATAATATTTGAACAGTCGAAAACGTTTTCATCGACGATTCAACATGAATGCTGAAGAAAATAGGGGGATTCACTTAACAGGGTAAACTGATTAAACTGATTAAACGTTGTGATCACCAAGGCAATCTTTGATTATTTCGTTCGCAAAATCATGAAACATTTCAAATCAGCAGAAAATCATGGCTTACGCAGCAATTTAATCTGTTTAGTGAGTACCCCTAATGTATCGGCGTTTTTTTAACAGAATCTAGTGATGAAATGATGAAATGATTTCCTAATATTAATGATATTTTCAATCGATTCCCTGCCAAATCTTTAGAAAACACCATTTTGTAAGATAAAAACTATAACATAAATAGTGAGTCAACGATGGTTAATGTACTAAATAGGATAAAGTTACTGCTCGTGAAATATTTCAATAGTACATAATTAAATCTCCACGGTAGTAATGCAGTAAAAATCAGATCAATTTTCGGTAATTCAACAACAAGTTTAATATTCGGTAATTCTTGCGAAAACTTTCCTATGCATTCTTTTCGATATTTCCTAAACAATTCTTATAATAATTCTTTAGAGAAATTCGTCATGAATTTCTCCGTCAAATCCTTTAAGCATCCTTCGTCTATTTTCTTTAAATACTCATCCTGCTCATTCATTTTAAGTTCCATCGGCAATTCCTTCAGAAATCGTTCGATAATTCTTTTAGGCATACTACCTCGAATTTCTTCAATGTCTTCAGGATATTATCCGGAAATTTCTAAAAGAATTGTTCTAGAAATTCTTTTCAAAATTCATTAAGCGGTTAATTTGAGGTTTCCTTAAGAATTTCTGTCATGAATTTCTCCATCAGAAATACCTTTGACATCTTGTTACGGAATTTTTCTGACAATTTAATTACATTTTTTAGAAACTTCTTTAGAAATTCCTCTTGCAATTGTGTTACGAATTCATTCGGTAATGACTTCAGAAAATCCGATGCTTATTTATTTAACTACCCTTCCGGCTCAATATTTAAGAATATCTCATGGACTACCTTGAGGCAATCCCTGTTTTTTTTAGAACTTTCTTTGGCAATTTCTTAAGTATTTAGTATAGAAATTTCTCAAGGCACTCATACGACAACTTCTTCAAGGATTTCCTCTGGAAGCTTCTTTCGGAATTGTTTTGTTGGCAATTCGCTTAGACAAGAAATTTCAGAAATTTCTTTGCAATATACACTAAAACTCCTCTGGAATTTCCTTTGGGAATTTATCCAGCAATTTGTGTAGGATTTCATCCGCCAATTCCTTTGAAATATATTTTAAAAACCGTCTGGTAGTTTTTTTTTTAGAAATTCCTTCAGTTTCTCTTACGAAAATCTCTTCAGAAAATTTTCAGGCAATACTTCGGAAATTGTTTTGGTTGATCTTTCAGAAATGCCTGTAGGCTTGTATGTAGGAATGTCTGCAGCATCGTTTTATTTTGAAAATTTTCTGGATTTTTGTAAGTAATACATTTGGGAATTTTTCAGGTCATTTCATTAGAAAAACTTATAACAGTTCCTTGACGAACTCCACTGACAGTTCTTTTTGAAGTATTCCCGGGAATTTCTTGTAGAACATTCGTTGGAAATCTCCTCAACAACTTTTCCGAAATGTTCTCCAGCCTGAAGGCAATAACTTGAAAACTTTTTTCAGCTTTTCCTCTTAAAATTTCTTTAGAAGATCACCTGTAATTTCTACTGAGAATTCTTCGGGCGAATAATTTAGTAACTTCTGTAGCAATGAAATTCTTAGCAAAGAATTTACAAAAGGAGATTTTGAGAAATTTTTGGAGGGGTTTATTAAGAAATTTCCCTGAGGAATTTATTAATCAATTGTTCGAGAGATTCTTAAAAAAATCGCCGGAGAAATTATATAAAAAAATTCGGCGGAATTCTTCAAAAAGTTGTTGTTCGAGAGGTTCTTAAATAAATCGCCGGAGAAATTATATAAAAAAAATTCGGCGGAATTCTTTAAAAAGTTGACTGAAAAATTGCTGAAGGAAATTACAGAGTATTTCTTTAGGAGCGTTCCCAAATTCAGGGAGAATTCCACAGAAAATTTCTAGCGCAATTCCACTTCCAGAGGAAAGAATTTGTAGGAATGTGAGTTGTGTCGAAGAAATTTAAAAATGAATTGCCGAAGGGAATTCAAAGGAAACTGTATTGGAAATAATTCATAGAGAAATAATGGGAGTGAATCCTGAAATATTTTTAGGAAATTTCTAAATTCTTAAATTTGGAGATTTTTCAAATAAATGTGCCGCATTGACCTCTTAAAAAAGGAATCCTGAAAAATAAGTTCAAAAAATGCCGGAAAAATAATAAAAAAAATGTCGGAGAAACTTTCCGGATGAATACCAAAGGAAACTGTTGTAGGTATTTTCGAAATCGTTACCCTAAAAATTTCTGAATGAACCGTCGTAGTATTTTCTTCCAAACTGCCAGATGAATTCCTCAAGAAATTTTCAAAGGAATTCTCGAAGAAAATCCTGAAAAAAAACCCCGGTCCAAAAGAAATCGCATGAGAAATTCCTGACAGAATCTTCGGAAGAATTCCTAAAAGGATTGTCGGTATGATTTCTTTATAAAAGATTCTAGAAGAATTTCAGAACAAATTGCTGAATCAATTGTAGGAGGAATTTCAAAAGGAATTGCCTAAGGAATTCCGAGAAAATTGCATGACGGATTCCATAAGGCAATTGGTGGAATTTCTGAGGGAATTTTCGAAGGAATTCTTGAAAAAAATTTCGAAGAAAATCCAAAAGAAAATTTCATCAAATTGATTGATTGATTTGTCTTTATTAAAGAGACTTCCAGCCCTTGGCTGGTTCGTCTCTCCACTTTTCATCAAAATTCTTTAAAAAATGCAGAGAATTTTCCAAAAAATAATCATGAAAAAACAAAACCAGAGGGATTCCATGAGCAGTTGCTGTTAGAATTTAAAGGAGATTTTTTGGAAAATAAGCCCAGCAGTCGAGAAAATAAATTTCAAAAAAAAAACTTTTAAGGAAGAAATTCTGAAAATTATTCACAAAAAAAGTCGGAAGAATTTTTAAACTATTTTTCGGATTGAATTCTAAAGAAATTGGCAAACTGGTTTGAAAAGCTTTTGAAGTAGTTACAAATAAAAAGCAATTGCTAGAGAAACTCCTGAAAGAATCTCCGAAAGAATTCCAAAGGATTGCCGGTGTGATTTCTTAAACAAGATTGCCAGACGAATTTCAGCACAAATTGATTATGCAATTTCTGAAGGGAGGGATTTCCGAATGAATTTCTAAGGAAATTACCTTAGGAATTCTACAAGTAAATTACAGTGGAATACTCATGGGAATTTTCGAAGGAATTCCTAAAATAATTGCCAGGGAATTCTTAAATAAATCGTCGGAGAAGTTTTTAAAGAAATTGCCAGAGAAATCCCACAAGGAAAAAAATCTGAAAAAAATGGCATGGGAATAATAAAATATGTCGAGGATTTTACTGAAAAATGGTAGGAGAAATCTTTGAATGAATTTCCGGATGAACTTCTAAAAAAATATTTAAGTAATGCAATAAAACAAGTTTCGTAAGAGTTCCTGAAATAGTAGCCTGATAAGTTCTTGAAGAAACCTTCGTTGTAGGTTTTTATTAAGATTTTTTCAAATTTTTCAAGAATAGAAATTCCTGGGAAAAATTCGTGGAAGAATGAATAACTTTTTAAAAGACTTTCGGTATGTTTCCAAAAAAAAAAGGACTGAGGGATTTCAGAACAAATTGTTTAAGGAATTCCAAAAGGCAATTGCTGTGGAATTCGAGATATTTTTTTGAAGTAACTGTTGTAGAGAATTGTCGATAGAGTTTTTAAAGATTTTTTGGAAAAAAAATAAACTGTCAGAGAGCTTTCTGAAAGAGCTGCTGAAAAAGCCCTGAAAAACATTGCTGGAAATCCTAAAAATTTATCGGTGAAATTCGTGAAGAAATTTCCAAAGGACTATCCATAGGAATTCTTTATGATTTTTCTAAATTTTCTAATGATTGCCTCCAATAATTCCTTTGGGATAAAGTTTTTCAAAACTTTGCCAAGAAATCCATTCAGTCACAGATTCTTCAGGAATATTTTGACCTTTCGTTTGGGAACTCTTCAACAGTTCTTTAAGGAACACCTCCAGTTTCTATTGGAACTTCTTCGGCAATTACTTGAGAAATTCCCCTGGCAATGCCATGAGCAACTCATCCGATCTTTCGTTCGGGAAATCTTTTGGAAAACCTTAAAAAACTGGAAAGTTCTTGAGTAATTCCGCTGGCGGTTTCTTGAACAATTACATCTAAATTTCGCTAAATGATTCCTCGACAGAGTTTTGCAAGTAATGCCCTTCTGATATTTCTTTAGCAATTCATCCTTTAGTTTATTTCAAAAATTTTCCGTAAATTTTTTTTAAGAAATCATTGCCATTTTTTAACCTTTCTTTGGCAACTTAATAACGCATTTCTCCGGCAGCCTTTTTCAATTCTTTGAATGATATTTTTTAGCTATGACTTATTTTTCATGCCCCAGCAGTTTTTGATTCTTCTCCGGCATTTTTTTCCGGAAATTCCTTCATCAAACTATTTGAAAATATTTGCCGGCAGCCTTTTATTTAATTTTTATTTTTATTATTGAGATTTTTTGCATTGATTTATTCTTTATGCCCCAATAGTTTCTTTAAGTCTTATCCAGTATTTTCGCAGGGGGTTTTTTTCCGACAGAATCTTCTGCGATTCATCAGGTAATTCTTTAATAAGCTCCTCTGAGAGTTTCCTCATTTTTTGTCAGAAATTGTGCCGGAAATTTCTAGAAATTCCTCAGGAAGTTTTTCATAATTTCTTGCTGCAATTTTTTTGAGAAATTCCTCCGTCAATTCTTCCAACAATTCCTCTGGAAATTCCTCAGGCAACTTTTTTAGAAACTTCCATTGCCTATCTACTGAGCAATTTATTTGGTAGTTCGTTCATCAAAATATATGGAAGTATGTCCGCCAATTGTTTTAAGAATTTCTCCGGAAATTTCCTCAAGAAATACCTAGAAAATTTGTCGCATGATTTACTCTGGCGATTTCTAGAATTGTTTCGATATTTCTATTTGGATAATCTTGGTATTCTTTAAAAAATAATTAAAAAAAAATTCTGAGTTTCCTTCGACATTACGGAATTTTTATTTATTCTTTAACGAGATTATCATAAGTTGCATGAATCATTTCTTCAGAAATTCGCTTAAAAACTCCTCCGGAATTGATTGCGGGAATCATTCAGGCAGTTTTTTTTTTACAAATAATATTATCGGTAGAATCACCCGTATCATACCTAAAATTGGATAGCATTATTTGTAATCAGTTTACTTGAAAATTCTAAGAAAAATACTGTTTTGAAGGATAAAAAACCATAATATTAACAGTTAGTTAATATTTACCTCATCTTTCATAATAGCAAAACAGTTATAATAGAAAACAAAATAGAACAACAATCCCAAATGTTCTGCTTGTTCTATGAATGATTTGAAATACATTTCTCAACATTGCCCACAATTATTTTGACAAGTTTTTCTCTTCAAATTGAAATTATAAACAGAAACGTTTATTCAACAGCCATTCACTTAGAACCAGGCCAACGATTTATTACGTCAAGTATCCTTTTCCGAAACTCCTCTGCCGGCAGCTGTACCATCATTTTCTTACAATTTAATTACCATCATCTTTCGTAACACAGCAAAAGACACATTTACGACGAAGGGACAGAAAAAGTTACTCCAGCCAGGACATTTATTCCTTTCCATTTAACTTTGCTCTCGTTTTTTTTCTTCAATTTTTTGTGCAAGGCACTTCTCTTAATGAGTGCAGCAGTCCGCTGTACAAGTGAACAACGACGACGAAAAGTCCAACTGTTGGACGGACAACAACAGTAAGTTTGCGTCGCTGTCGACGAAGACGACGGCTGAGCACACTGACTGACTGTACTAACTGTTAAAGTAATTAACTTCATTTCCTGCTGCACACTTGTCGCCTTCCTGGACCTGGTCGGGTATTGAATTTTGTTGAGAGTTTTTTTGCAAGTGTTTGAGTCTTTGAAATAAACTGAAAGTTTAATTTTGTGCCGTTTTTCTGGAGAACTATTTGATCACCATTAGGGTAATAGTTGCAGCACGGTACGTGTGTTATTATCAGTAAGTTGATATATATACCTTTGACCCATAATGACGGGACACTCTTTAACAGTTTAAGTTTAATTTATTGCTGACATGTGCAGGATGATTCACACAATGGTAGTTAAATGGTTTTTCTACCAAATGATTATACAACTCTTAAAATTTATCAGAAATTTACAAACGTTTTTAAACGCCTTATAAACGTTTGAATGTAAAAGATACTGAATAAACTGTTGCATTACCATTCTATAAATCATATTTCTATGGTACTTGTATGGTTTTCATCGATAAACGCATCCTTTCTCTGGAATTTCTTCACTTTTGATCAACAGACGCCCGTAAATCGAAAGTGCCAACACCATTCAGATTGATGACCATCATTCTTCGTACCGAACGAGCCCAAAGCGGTTACTGGATCCACGTTCACCAGGATCCACCTTTCTCCCGCTATAGTAATTGCCCTTTCCTTCGGTAGTAACCTCCCGGAACCATCCCATATTGTGTATCGTATAGATCCATCGAAGGCGAAAAAGTCGTGCCCAGACGAAAACAACCCACTGACGAGGCCTCATTCACTCCGCCATCCACGAACGATGCGTATTTTCGAAGATCCCCGTCGAATGGGAAGAACCGGCCAACAAACCGAAGACAGGTGCTCGGAATAAATTTTGTGCGAGCCAGTATCATCACGAACGACGTCGATGACGACGATGATGAAGTCCCGCGCGATCCTCGCACGATCATCACCCCTGGCCATCTACCCTTCGCTTCCCTCGACCCCTACTGAGGAAGGGACAAGTTTCCGAACTTAATCAATTCGAAACCCCTTGGTCAGTTGCTCGAAATCGTAAGCGAAGCTGATAAAGGCACAGATCAAAAGACGCGGAGAGACGGAGACGGCGATGGACGCGAAAAGTCGGGGCTGATGAGGGTACCACCTCTTGCTGGTCGGATCTCGCCCGTTGCTGACTCTCAGCGCAGCCTTATGAGTCTAGTACATGAGGTGAGATGGCGCAGAGGAGATGTGCTATGCGTGCTGTTCCGGGCGGGTTCGATCGATACAACAGTGTAGCAGCAACGGCAAAAATTGAAATACAGACCGAAGGTCGTGGCAGGTCAGGGGCGTGCGAATGCCGCCTGCTGCCCCCGTTGATGCTGTGGAATTATATACCTTTCTGGGAGAGAACAGTATGGGAATTCTTCTTCGGTCAGGTCAGGTGCAGTGTGCGTGGTGGGAAAGGGGTGATCTACTTCTTTGTCGAAAGGAAATGATCTGACAGGTAATATCAGCTGGTGCAGCTGGGAAGAGGCTTAGAATTTATCGCGTCTTTGGGAAGAGATTTGGTGCGGAGCCATATGGCAGGTGCGATCTTGAACCCTATAGACAAAACTTATAATTATCTTATCGTCATGCTATTTCATCCACTGGCATTAAATGAGCATTAAATAACCATAATCAGCAATAAAACTAACCATCACATATATAATGACAATGCTCGTGATATGTTTACTCCGGATTTATGAAATGTAAAAAAATCCAAAGAAATTACTATTAAACTACCATTATGGGAATCATCTACTGGATTCCGTTCGAAATCCTCATTGCATTCCGCTCAGAATCCTCATTGGATTCCGTTCGGAATCCTCACTGGATTCCGTTCGGAATATTCACTGGATTCCGTTCGGAATCCCCACTGGATTCCGTTCGGAATCCCCACTGGATTCCGTTCGGAATCCCCACTGGATTCCATTCGGAATTCCCACTGGATTCCGTTTGGAATCCCCACTAGATTCCGTTTGGAATCCCCACTGGATTCCGTTTGGAATCCCCACTGGATTCCGTTCGGAATCCCCACTGGATTTCGTTCGGAATGCTCACTGGATTCCGTTCGGAATTCACGTTGAATTCCGTTAGGAATTCCCGCTGTATTCTGTTCCTCCTGTTTCATTTTGCAGTTTTTGTTTAGCAAAATTTTGAGAATTTCTAAAATTTTCGATAGTACGACCGTATGACGTCTTTTGGGATAAAAACCATTGGAATATCATAAGGTGTATCCTCCAATAGAAAATAATCACAGATATTTTGCGAGTAACACCAAGTTTTTTTTTTGTTTTTAAACCAAACTGCTTTAAACTGGAAATAAACATAGATAATAGATACTGTTACGTATGAAACTATCTTCACTGGCCGGATATTCACACCCACGGTTCACTCGCGGAATAGTGTATTTTCGGACTTGGATTTAAAAACACAAATTTTTCACAACTGGCGGTGTATTAAACTACAAAAAACTGAACACGATACTGACTGTAGCGGACTGTATATTTTACTGCCGGCGCGACCGACGTACGGGAGATAACTAACTTTGCCTATCTGTGCTTGCTGATCAACAGCGCGATCGGTGGCACTCAAAAGCCGAGGATCGGGGACTACCTGCACGATCTGTCGATCTGCGGTGCGCGAACTAGAGAAATTGTTCTGGCGGTACTCATGCTCATTCTGATTTCGCTTCGACTGGTGAGTCATATATCGGCCTATCTACATCTAATTAACACTGTACGTAACATGCCGGCGGCCTTGAGTTAACTCAACACAAAAACAAACTGGAACTATAACAAACTAATTCAACTGAACAATAGGAATACAATTTTGCTTTGGTCGACTCTTCGTCACAAACGGTTCAACGATCTCATCTGAGATTCGTCGCTTACTCTAACACTATATACATAGACGATCGTTCAATAACTGGACAGGATCGGTTGGTCCTCCTACGACTGATCACTGATGACGATGTCCGCATCACGTAGACGATGAATCCGTGCACTGATGTCAACGTCCGGTAGAATTGGAACTTGCCACTGGCGACTGCGGTATCTGACGGTTCGATGCCTGTCGAAGATAAATACGGCTGTAATCCGATACACGGACTTACAGAGGAGACACGTAACTTAACGGTCGGCCCCCTGGCGATAAATGGACGGAATGTCCAAAGCTTGCCAAAGTTGCCCCGTGGGGGCAATGAATACTTAGCTGAAGCGCAGCCCCTTGCTGCTGATACGTTGAACGGATGAAAAACGATTGGCTGTACATCGGATGGAAGTCCGGGCATCTCTCTCGGGCTAGGAAACACTGATGACTAGCGATGAACGAGGATGCGGATGATCTGTCGAAGATACGAGGCTATTGGGATCCAGAAGAAACACTAAGCGGATCAACGTAACTTATACGTCGCCCCCGTGGCGTAGCGGTAATAAAGCACCGCAGAATGCCGACAGTTGCCCCATATGGGGGCGTACTTAGCCTGGTGGTTGTCTGAGCAGGTAACAGGAATGGTAGAAGCATCACATCTAACGGATCGTCTGGGCTGCGGCGACGACAGTGGAGACAGTTGGTGTTGACATCCCTAGCGATGGAAAACAAAGCGGTAGGTTCCAACAAAATACGAAAACAGGATGAACGTAACTTGAGGGTCGCCCCCAGACATCAACGGCGAAATGTGTGCCGCCTGCTGCCTAAAGTGCCCCAACGGGGGCGGAAATACTTATTCTACTTAGCGGACTGATGTACTGATGCTGAACTAATGTGCTTCCTCGACCTGCGGTTGGTTGTCCTGAATCGGGAGAATGCATATCTTCTGGATTCCTCGACGAAATATTCCTTGCTGCGTGCGAACGGTAACCACCCTGATGATACCATCTGCTCCCGGGTGAATCTCCGTCACGCGTCCAAGCTGCCACTGCAGCGGCGGTAGTTTATCCTCCTTTAGTAACACCATTGTTCCGATATGCAGGTTATCCCTTCTTCGCGTCCACTTGTTACGGTTGTGGAGATCTGACAAATAGTCCGTAGACCATCGCTTCCACAGCATCTGACTGTAACGCTGAACCAAGCGCCATCTGCTCAGTCGGTTCTCCGGGATGTCATCCAGACTCGGTTCCGGAATCGCTGTTAGCGGACGCTGTACCAAAAAGTGTCCGGGGGTCAATGCTTCCAGGTCTCGATGGTCGTTGCTAATCGGAGTTATCGGTCTCGAATTCAGACAGGCTTCGATCTGCGTCACAACAGTTAACAGTTCATCCGGACGGAGTACGGTGTTCCCTATCACTCTTCGCATGTGGCCTTTCAGGGACTTCACGGCCGCTTCCCATAATCCGCCGAAGTTCGGCGATTTGGCGGGAATGAACTTGAACTCAATCGAGTTGCTGGCTGCTTCCGTCACAACTGCGTTCTGGAACTGTTCGGCTCGGAACAGACGATGCAATTCACTGATTTCTCGACGCGCTCCTACGAAGTTCGTAGCGTTGTCGCAGAAGATCACTTCTGGCTTCCCACGCCGCGACACGAATCGTCTCAGTGCCGCTATGAATGCTTCCGTAGTGAGATCTGCAACCATCTCTATGTGTACCGCCTTCACTACTAGACAGACGAACACGCACAGGTAGCATTTGATTGGTGCTGTCTTACGAGACGCTTGACGAACGTTGAACGGACCACAGTAGTCGACTCCGACACGAAGGAAAACAGGAGCAGGAGTCACTCGTTCCATCGGCAGGTCTCCCATCAACTGTTCGTGGGCTCGTGGACGAGCTCTGAAGCAGGTTACACACTCGTGCACTACCTTCCGAGCTAAGTTTCTTCCGGACAGCGGCCAGAACCGCTCCTTCATACAGGACAGTATCAGCTGCGCTCCTCCGTGGAGCAATCTGTGATGGTAGTCAACCATTATCAGCTTCGTCAGCGGGTGATTGCTGTCCAGTACAATCGGGTGCTTTCTACTGAACGACACTGGAGCATGGCGAAGTCTTCCGCCAACACGAATTAATCCATCTCGCAGACACGGATCCTTCGTATGCAATCTCGAACTGGGTTTCACTTGTCCCTTCGCTGCTAGATCTGCCAATTCCACTGGGAAACACTCCGACTGCGCCAGCTTCACTAATGCGATCAGAGCTTCTTCGTGTTCTTTCGCGTTCAGGACTTCACTTCGTCTGCAGGCTCGATTTCCAGCTCTGCAGTTGTTGGCAAAACGAAGTATCCAGGCAGTTGATCGAACTAGCTTCAGCAAAGACGAATAGCGGACGAAGATCTCACTGGGCGGTAGCATCTGCAACGCTGCTGTCACTAGCGGTTTTTCCTCCAACGTTACTGAATCAAACTGTTGTTCTGGGCTGCTACTCATCTTCGGCCAAGCACTCGGGTCTTCTTGGAGCCACGTCGGTCCACTCCACCAGATTGAACATTCGGCAAGCTGCAGCGGTGTTGCACCTCGAGATATTACGTCTGCCGGGTTCTCGACGCCAGGCACGTGGTTCCAAACGCCTTCTCGAGTGATGTGTTGAATATCTGACACTCTGTTGGAGACGAACGCTTGCCATCTGGACGGATGGGAAGAAAGCCAACACTTCACGATGGTCGAGTCGGTCCAGAAGAATGTCTTCGCTGGGATCTGGATACTCTCTGCTACTGTCTCGTACAAGTGCGCCAATAGCAGTGCTGAAGACAACTCTAGTCGGGGTATTGACTGCCTTTTCTTCTTCTTGCTCAAGTCTTCCAATGGAGCTACCTTGGACTTAGCCATCACCAGCCGAACTGTAATTGTTCCGTCCTGTGCAACGCAACGAAGGTATATTGCTGCTCCGTACGCCTTTTCTGAGGCGTCACAGAATCCGTGTAGTTCGCATGATATCACATTATCGCTGAATGCGATCCAGCGGGGTACGGAAACTGCATCGATTCGATCCAAGTTCGTTCTGAACTCGAGCCACTGTGATTGCAGATCTGCGCTCAACGGTTCGTCCCAAGAATACTTCCGTTTCCAAAGTTCTTGTAGAAACATCTTCGCCTGCACGATCACTGGCCCTACAAGACCATACGGATCGAATAAACGTGCGGAATCAGACAGTACGATACGCTGTGTCACTGGCAGCTTCGGGCTCCAGCGAGGTGTTTTGAACCAGTACAAGTCTGTCGCCGGTTCCCAGGTTAAGCCGAGGGTCTTTACTGTAGATGTCGCGTCAATATCCAGCAGCTCTCGCTCGTCACGCAGGTGACGTGGAATGCTCTTCAGAATCGCAGGCTGATTGGAATGCCACTTCCGGAGGTTGAAACCAAAGGAACCAAGTAGCGACAGGACATCCTTGCACAGCCGTATTCCTTCCTTCACAGACTTCGCTCCAGTTAGCATGTCGTCGACGTAGAAATCCTTCTTGATGGTTTTGGCTGCGGGTGGATTTGTCTGCTCTCCCTCCTCTGCGCATCTCTTCAAGCTCCGTGTTGCTAGATACGGTGCGGCAGAGGTACCGTAGGTCACGGTCGTCAGCTGATACGTTCGGAGTGGCTCATCTACGGACTCTCGCCAAAGAATCCTCTGCAGCGGTTGATCCTCTTCGACTACGTTGATCATGCGATACATCTTCTCCACATCAGCGACGATCGCATATTGTTGGAGTCGGAAGCGAATAAGAATGGACAAGAGGTCGCTCTGTACCACCGGTCCTACCATCAGGGTATCGTTCAGGGAAACTCCGGTGTCTGTAGCACACGACGCATCGAAAACTACTCTGAGCTTCGTTGTGGTGCTATCAGGTTTCAGGACTGCATGATGCGGCAAATAGTAACTGTGTTTCGGCTCTTCCTCGTCGTCACGAACTTCTCGCATATGATCCATCAGCAGGTACTCGTGGATGAATTCTGTGTACAAAGCCTTCATTTCCGGGTTCGCTTTTAAGCGACGTTCTAATCCCATGAACCGTTTGGTGGCAATCGCCTTAGATTCGCCTAACTGCTTCAGCACATACTCCTTCTTCGGTAATACTACCCGAAACTTGCCATCAGGATCTCTCGTCGTTGTCTGCTCGAAGATCGACTCACACGTAGACTCCTCGATGGAAAGACAGCTCTTCGTTCTACAGGATTCCAGTTCCCAAAAGCGTGCTAACTGCTCGTGGATCTCTTCCGTGGAAACTGAAGCGGTGACTACACTAAGGGTTGTGACAGGAGTTTCTGGAATCTCTCCGGCCACTATCCATCCGAGTTTTGTGTTGCACAATATCGGACCAGATTCCGAGAGCCTTTTCTGCTCTCCCATCAGCAAATCGTAGAAAACAGACACGCCAAGGATTGCATCTACGGCACTGGACTCATGGAAGCCTGGATCAGCGAAACAGATGTCGGACGGCAGCTTCCAAGTACTGATATCGAAGCTTTGCTGCGGCAGATTCAACGTTATCCGAGGCAGCACGTAGAATTTCACTTCCTCAGTTTCGAACGACGAGCAACGTGACAGAATTCTCGCCAACACTGACTGTTTGGACACCGATGAAGCACCGCCAACACCATTCACCGGTAGATTTTCATGGAACCGCTTGAAGTTCAACCGCTGAGACAGGTTCTCCGTGATCATACATATCTGCGAACCGTTATCCAGCAACGCACGAGCAATGACTGTGTTTCCGAAGCGATCGGCGAGCTTCACGAGCGCGGTTGACAGAAGTGTAGTAGTTCGCTGACTTCGAGTGTTGTATGAAATAGCAGTGTGGTGAGAAGTAGTCGGTGTATTTGTGGGAGGTGACTGTCGTGTATGTGGCGGAGAAGTGTTTTGGACGGGAGGTGTTTGTGGATTTGTTTGAGTATTATTCATCCGGGATTGGCCTTGAGAATTCGATTGCGATTGATGTCCTTGAAACTGAGGACGAGACTGTGTTTGAGCATTTGTGTTCGCGTTCGCGGCTTGAGGCCTGTTCGGGGTATTCGGAGTCGGATTCTGAGGGGTAGAAGTGGGTGGAGAATACGGATGCAGCAGGTGATGATGACGTTGACCACACTTGGAACACGTACGTCTGGAACAATCTGCCACGAAGTGTCCGGAAGATAAGCAATTCAGACAGAGCCCAAGTCTTCGAATCGCCAGCTTTCTGTCCACCACTCGCATCTTGCTGAAGCGACGACACTGCTCAACGCTATGCTCTCCACCATTACAGATTTGACAACTGCTGGTAGCGGATGGCACTAGAGTGTGAACAGCTGAGCTCTTGAACGGACGTTTTTGCTCAAATCCACTCCGTGTCGAAGTAGACTGCAGAATCGCGCAATGCTTATCCAGAAAGTCTAGCAAGGCGTCATATCGTGGGATGTCCTTGGAGCCATAATGAGTCTCCCATTGGCGGAGCGTAGCGGTGTCTAGCTTGTGCGATAGCATGAACGCCAGAAGAGTGCTCCAATTGTTGGTGTTTTCTCCAAGCTTCTCCAACTGCTGTAGATTGACCTTGAACGTCGTTAGGACAACGTTCAGTGCTTCGAAAGACTCCGACTTCATTGATGGAACTGCAAACAGCGCTTTCAGGTGCTCATGCGCAATCAGCTTATGATTCTCATACTTCGCTTCGAGGATTCCCCAGGCAATTGGGTACGATGCAGCGCTCACTTGCACTTGGTTGATCTGCAGTAGCGCGTCATCTCTCAACGAAGCTCGCAAGTAATTAAACTTGTCGATGGGACTCAGCTCAGCGTTGTCGTGAATCAGCGATCGGAAATTATCTCGAAAATTGATCCAATCCTGCAGCTTTCCGGAAAACGACGGTAACTTCAGCTCCGGGTACTTCAATCGTGATGGCTGAACACCTACAACCGCAGGTTGACGCTCCACAACTCCTAGTTGGGTTCTGGGTCGTTTTGCAGACAGTGCTGACTTCAGTCGAAAGTACGAGTTCTCGAAATCCTGGTAGGTACGGACACTGTCAGTGCGGATAGGAATGGACTTCACACTGTTAGCACCTTCATCGTCACCAGCACTTTCATAGTCTTCACCAGTTTCCTCTAAAAGCACGTCAATCTTCACTCTCACTGCACAGAATCTGTCGAAAATCTCATCTAGCTTCACTAAACGAAATTCAACCACATCTTGATCACGAGTTTCGTCGAAATTATCCACAAACTTTTGCACATTCTCCAACGCTGACTGCAATTGGTGTTCTTCTTTCACCAACTGCCTTAAACTGGACTTCGTCATCGTTGATAATTCACCACTATCACACTTCACTAGAACAGAAAACCGATACCGAGACCTCAAGCGGAACGAATTGACAGAACAGACAGAAAGCTCAATTATCAACCACGAATTGTGGGAATTATCCAAACGGCAAAATCGCAAATGTGCCAAAATCAAATTATCAACCGGAGAACTCAAAAAACATCCTCCACAAGAATAATCAAATTTGTCCAAACTCGCACCACAGTACGGTAACAGAGCGCTTGTTAAATGCAGCAGAACAAAGCGCTATCGGCTGGATTGCGTCACATGCAGACCACGCTATCCAAAGCCACCTCAACCACACATTCACACACACTGGCTACTTATCTGACTCCTCGGTGCGGGATGAAACTGCTCCAAGGGGGAACAGGACGACGGCGAACAGCACCAAGAATCCAATAAACGGCCGACGGATGGACGGCGGTCTCAGCAACTTGCAGGATAACCGGGTCCCACAGGAAATTCAGCTCCCAGCAGTACACAAGGAATCCACTTTCATGCAGGGGATTCAACTCCAAATCACTTTTCTTCGCTGCCCCAAGTCGGCAGCATCACTTTGCACACGCGCGCGCAATTATTGGCTTCGATCGAGAGTTCACTGATCGAGCACAATTTCGACCGACGGACAAAGGGTGTGCAGTACAATGCACCCAAGCCACGCCGCACTATTCACTGAAAACGTGGTCCGCGGATTGGCCCTATCCGGCTCGAAGGACCAGAAAATGTTACGTATGAAACTATCTTCACTGGCCGGATATTCACACCCACGGTTCACTCGCGGAATAGTGTATTTTCGGACTTGGATTTAAAAATACAAATTTTTCACAACTGGCGGTGTATTAAACTACAAAAAACTGAACACGATACTGACTGTAGCGGACTGTATATTTTACTGCCGGCGCGACCGACGTACGGGAGATAACTAACTTTGCCTATCTGTGCTTGCTGATCAACAGCGCGATCGGTGGCACTCAAAAGCCGAGGATCGGGGACTACCTGCACGATCTGTCGATCTGCGGTGCGCGAACTAGAGAAATTGTTCTGGCGGTACTCATGCTCATTCTGATTTCGCTTCGACTGGTGAGTCATATATCGGCCTATCTACATCTAATTAACACTGTACGTAACAGATACCATATGTAAACCATTTCCGAAATAGTAAACAATCCCACTGGATTCCGTTTGGAATCCCCACTAGATTCCGTTTGGAATCCCCACTGGATTCCGTTTGGAATCCCCACTGGATTCCGTTCGGAATCCCCACTGGATTCCGTTTGGAATCCCCACTGGATTCCGTTCGGAATCCCCACTGGATTCCGTTCGGAATCCCCACTGGATTTCGTTCGGAATCCCCACTGGATTTCGTTCGGAATGCTCACTGGATTCCGTTCGGAATTCACGTTGAATTCCGTTAGGAATTCCCGCTGTATTCTGTTCCTACTGTTTCATTTTGCAGTTTTTGTTTAGCAAAATTTTGAGAATTTCTAAAATTTTCGATAGTACGACCGTATGACGTCTTTTGGGATAAAAACCATTGGAATATCATAAGGTGTATCCTCCAATAGAAAATAATCACAGATATTTTGCGAGTAACACCAAGTTTTTTTTTTGTTTTTAAACCAAACTGCTTTAAACTGGAAATAAACATAGATAATAGATACCATATGTAAACCATTTCCGAAATAGTAAACAATCAACTATCAAAAGTTTAACATCGGTTTAGAATTTAGCTGTTTGAGAGCCAGTGCTGCCGACATAGTCTTTAATGATGTGCACCTGTCAGGTATGTGATAAAAAAAGCATTGCAGTTATCGAATTTTCCATTGCGAATTCAGTTTCAACGATCCCGACATTTGAATTACTTGTGCCGATGTCATTTTCACAGCTTGACGTTTTCTCATCGCAAAAAACCGCCTTCTTTTGAATTTGAATCCCATTCAAGCGAAGCAAAGCAATTGCACATGCAATTCCCCATCTCATCTGCTGAGATCAACAAAAATATTTGCAACAATCTGCACCACAAAAGCCCCGACTCCATGGACTTCACGTGGCGATAATTAGGCCAGACTGGATCACCGCTCTCTCAATTCGCCACACTCTTTCGACGATGTAGATTGTTTATCAACAATGGAGCAAGATACACGGGCGGTCCCCATCCAGACGGACCAGGTGACACCGAAAAAAAAGTGATAAAAATGACAGCGGGCTACTGGAATGCACGGTGGTGGATATGCAACATTGTTGCATCTCCAAAAATCCGGTTTCGATAACCTTCATGCGATCGACATTGTCTGAAGGCACCGATGATGGTTATTACAGGAAAGTGAAAGAATGACATATGGGTGTCTATGCAAATCGGTGACAACGCGGTTCGTCATAAAATCGAGACGACAGACGCCGAAATGGTTGGAATCTACAAGGAAAGTTCACCGACAGTATGGTGAATGGTTTGGATTATTCTGTGAATGATAAGGACGATAAGTCGAATAATAATTCAGTTAACAAGATTTAAACATCGTCTGAAAACAGTTGCGTTGATTGTTTTTATGTCGGCACAGATCAAAGCAAGTCTGGAACAACTAACCAAAACAAAAACCGAAAAACACCGATGTAAACAAAGCATTATCTCCTACACTAAGTACCCTATACCACAGGAAAGCAAGCAAACTGAAACATTTGAAAACACCTGTGATTGACCTTTTACCCTGCCGGGACCGATAACTGGATGGTTTTCCAATCGTTGTTGCGTTGTCTTCCCTATTCCCTCTTTGGTTTCGTGGTCTTGGCTGCGCTAGCAAACCTAGCAAACCACGCCGCACTCTCTTTAGGAGGGTAATGGATCTAATTACGACGCACGGCGAGCCCGTATCGAATTGCTCGTTCGTCGTTCATACGATTTTGTTTTCCCTCTTCCTAGGCGTCTGTCGTTTTGTGGTACCGTCTGTGGAAACATAAAACAAAAACCGAAAAACAGAATGTAAACAAACATGGGATGGGATTACAGTAAGCCACAAAACCGAAAATGAGTAAGACATTAAAAGTTCTACTTGTTGGATTCATATCACAGTAGGCTAAGACCTTACTCGTGAGAAGTGAGTAGTTCTAGTTTTAGTAAACAATCGGGAATTGTTGCATTTGACACTTGACACGCTGTCAAAAGTTTGGCATCACTGTTCAGAGGTTGCCAGTCCAACTCATTCGTTCACGCAGTCAGTGGCGCTGTGTCACTGTTCTTGCAGACGCTAGTGTGAGTGAGGTAAACAAAACGAAGGAAAAAGGTTCCTTTCAAACAAATCGGTCCAATTTTTCATTCATCTCGTGTCGGTCCGAGTTGGATTTGTTTTTCGTTTGTTCTTGCTGAAACTACTGCCTGCCTGCCTGTCTGCTTCATACAATAATTCTGCCTACCGTATAGAAGAGGTATGCAATGCACACAGTCAGTCAGTGAGTTCTACTGAAGTGGGCTTGATTGGAAAATTAGCGGAAGCTTTTAGGAGAACCATTTTGGACAAGTCTCGCGCGGGGCTACTCGCCGGAGCTGAAGAGATCTGTGCATTCGAAGTTCGGTTTGGATTTCTTGCTGAACGTGCCGGGAGATAATCGGTATCACGAAACCGAGAGGTGGCTGGTAGGTCAGAGGTAATGGTGGCGGCAGCAGCTAATTGGGGCTTTTGTTTTTGAGTGGCTACGATGTCGTTTTCGGACCGGCTCGTTCAGAAACGCGGGATTTGATATTCAGAAAGAGAGGACAATCAGCGGTAAGTACTATGAATTCTATATTTTTGCGGTAAGTATATTGTAAACAAATCATTTTGGATTAAGTGCTAACATGTCGTTCTGTCAATCTGTCAAACTCTGTCAATGTCGAGGTGAGTTGCTTGTTTTGCATATAAAATGGTTTTAAAATTTATTTCCCACATATTTCGCGTAACTTTAAGTGGAAACCATTGAAATACCATAACGTTAATCTTCCAATTGATTAGCACATAGTTTGAAATACGATAAAATTCTTACAGACGCAATAGTTTAATGAACTTGCTGATATTGAATTAAGCTACCATACGACAACCATACCATAAATGGTTATGACATGTCCTAACAATTAAAAGTACTTGTAATGAAATTGTATTATTTTATAAGCCAAGTTGTTAGAATACCGTCTACCTCCGTTGGTTTTACGACACCTCATGCAAACCAACGGGGTTCATTTTTTAATTTGAACTCCTAGTAACCCTGTGGGTATCGAAAAACACACTGGTGGTAACCCTTTTTGCTGTTTTGTTTTGATTCTGCGTTCCGTTTCACCCCGTTCCATGAGCAGAATGACGTTTAAACCATTTTTAGTGTGAACGATGTTCAGATTAGAGGGGGTCAAATTAAAAAGTGTTCAGATTAGATGAGGTCAAACCAACGGGGGTAGACGGTAGCTTCAACACGTGTCATTTTAATTCTATATTTTTGCGCAGGCTTGTCCGCACTGAGCGCATGAAAATTCTGCTCTTTTGATTTACACCACCAAAACCATCGTATTTATGCAATCTTGCTATCTTACCTGATAGAAGGATGTTTGAATATCCTAAATGTCATTTCGAACTGTCAAAAAATCGCACCGCAGCGCGGCACTGAGCGTGCAAAGAGAAATTCACTGGGGTGAATTCACCCGGGTGAAAATCTCTTTGCGCGCACAGTGTGGCACTGCGGTGCGATTTTTTGACAGTTCGAAATGACATTTTGGATATTTCAACATCCTTCTATCAGGTAGGATAGGAAGGTTGAATAAATACGATGGTTTAGGGGATGTAAATCAAAAGAGCAGAATTTTCATGCGCTCAGTGCGGACAAGCCTGTTTTTGCGGTAAGTACATTGTAAACAGTGATTTTGGATGAAGTGATAACTTATCATCTGTCAAACTGTCAAATTAGGTCAATATCGAGATAGTCCACTGGTATACTTACGTCACTAGTGAAATGGATGTAGGCTTCATTTTCCACATTGTTTTGTGTACCTTTCAATGAAAACCATTCAAATACCATCACCTAAATCTTCCACTTGATATCAACATTGATTAATACATAGCCTGACATGTGATAAAATTCTTCCAGAAGCAGTGGTATAGAAAACATGCTGATATAAAACGTTATTACCTGAGACGAGACTCGCGAAGAGGAAAAAAAGCAACGTCAAGTGCAGCCCAACTGAGCTGTCAGTTGTAGCCCGTTTGATTAGGTTACCTAAAACGAGTAAAGTATTGCTATCCGAAATAAATTCTGAAGCCAAAATTCACTCCGAGCAGCATTTTCTTCTCCTGTACTGTCAAAAATAAATTGAAAACAAAATATTCCAATGATTACTTTGCTTGGCGATTGTTGGCGATGCAAAATTTCACCTCAACATGATTTTGTGCGTGAATGGGATTCAGTCACACTGCATGTGAGGTGATGCGGTCACGTACGTGTTTGAACCACCAGCCCAAAACATAATGTCAACACAGATAGAAAAAAGAAAAAAATAATAATGTGGAGAAAAAGAAGACCGTCTTCGCGAGTCTCGTCTCAGGTTATTACCATATGAGAACCATGCTGCTTATGGTTATGTTATGGTCTAACAATTGTTCTTGTGATAAAATTGTATGATTTTTGCCAGAATAGCTACAACAACAGCTATAAATGTGTAATTCTGTCAAACTGTCAATGTAAACCAATGACAATACACAAAAGTTCCAAATATAAACACGCAGCCCTCTTTCAGAAGACAACCCCGTCAACATCCGCCATAAATCGGAATTGACCCTAACCTCGCATCGCAACCCATTGCTAGGGTTCGTTCCTCACACAGTGTCAAGCGGCACTCGAACGGCCGGCCGACTGATGGTTGACTGTTTCTCCTCGAGCAGCAGCAGTCAACGCAAAATCTGACTGACAAAACAGACAGACCATTGTTTTCATTGTACTCCAGTCATACGATTACGACTATGATGATGAGGACACTTAACCGATTTGGCTGCTCGCGCTAGCCGACCGCCACCATCGTCATCATCACTTCAACAAAGTCAAGTCTCGCTCACCAAACGAAAAAAAAAATGTGACTCGCGCGCACAGGTTCGTTATCATAAACAAACACATAAATTGGTGAAGTGTACCGAAGGAAAAAAATGCTGGCGTATGGGCTTGAACTTCAATGAAGCGAGCTGAACAGAGTTAAAGGCAAATTAGGTTTCATTGCATTCCTTCATTCGAACGAGTTTATCATTTATTGGGAATGTTTACTCGAGATTAGACTACCTCGCTGTGATAAAGGTACTGTCTGCGAGGGATGCCCCGTGGGAACTGTCAACAAACGTCACTGTTGCAAATGTACCTTCATCAGGTACATTGTGTCACTTGATAAACAGTGATGCAGTTCTAGAAACTGCTTTTTAACATAACACCGTTTTTATCTAGAGGTTGCACAATCCACAGACTGAATGATCACAAACATAAGACAACGGACAAAACACGAAACACCCAGTGATCCAGATGGAAATTCTTCGTTTGACGTTAAGTTTTCACTGACTGAAACGGTAATCGAACCCACACTACGAGGCCAAAAATTTCAAAAGTTTGTTCAGGCAAATCTGAGATATATCAAGCGATTCCTCTAGTAATTGTTTTTCAAGAACTGGGGCACAGTTTCCTGAATTGGGACGTATTTTACCGAAAACTGTTCTAAAAATCTTTGATCTACATTCAGTATTTTTTGCCTTCAGGAAGCTCTACACATGCCAGATATTCTCTGAGATAATTTATATTGCATGCATTTAGATTTTTTCTTTAAATTACCTTCAAAACTTCAAAGATTCGGCAAGACACTCCATGAGACACTTTTAAAGGGATTTCCATAGCAAGCATCTAGAGACTAACCTAGACAAATTTGTTGAGATAAATATTCAAAAATTCTTTACGGGTTTTGAGATTTAATCTAGTCTAGTCTAGACATACACAGCCATTCTTTGGAAGAATCCTAGAAAATTATAGAATCGACCACTTCTATAATTTTCTTGACATTATTAATACTTGCAGCACTTCGAAGATGTATTACAAGCATTAAAGCGGTTAGGTCTTCTGTGCAGCATTGTTGTTGTTATTGGTATTTAAAAAACGCAGGTATCTCGTCCCAAGCAGCACCTGCAACTTCTTCCAAAATGTGGCTTTCTATGCTTTGGTCTAAAAGAGTTGCAATAAAAGCACACGCAACTTCAATCTTGTCAGTTGAGTTGCATTTAAACTCCAAATATTGTTAAGTTGCAGCTTTGTTTCATAGGAATTACAAAAAACATCGTATTTGACATCGATTTATGGAGGCGGAGCTAACAAATTCTTCACAAGTGACAATACAGTCAGCTTGCATTAAATGTGCTATGTAACACACATGAAACATCTTACTGTGGTTTGTTTGTTCAGATTAGGTTCCAAATGTGTTACGGAAAACTTGCGCGTCTTTTCATTTTGACAGCTTTTTAACTTGTGACAAAGAAGGTACAATGAAGTAACGCGTAACTTCAGTAGCTTTTATGGTTCGTTGAGCAGCAAATATCTCACAGAGCTTCTAGTGTAGTATGTTAGGTGTTAATACTCCTGATGTCCATGGTTCGAGTCTGGACATTTTTTCTTTTTTTTTTATCAATCCCCTTAGCTCAAGTTGCATAACGATTTAGAATTTGCGCTTTTTGCGTTTCAAAGGAGAAGCAATTATGTTCTGTTGTCCTTAATACAAACAGTGAATAAATTGCACTGATGTTGCTGGTACTGGCTTTGAAACAAGTCGTGTTGCTTGGGGTACCAACCGTTCCGATACGATACATATACGATACATATATTCAAAAAAGTGAGGATGGGAGTGACGTTGTTAAGAAGGTTAGTGTCACTCCTTGATCTTCAGCATCCTAGGATAGGACCCAAGCAACACACATGCCATATTAGAGTTTCGGCAGCGGTGGTTGTATAGAAGTCAGTTTGACGTAATTCCAACATTGTGTTAAAATAACGTCACAATAACTTCTATACTACCAAAACTTGCGCTGCCGTTACTCTTCTATGACATGCGTGTTACTTGGGGACACAGATATTTCCCCAAGTGTCCTGGCCCTTGTGCCTAGGCTTAAGTACCTTTGCGAAGTCTCTGAAATGAAACATAAGAAAGGGTGCATGGGGATGGGCAGGAAGGTTTTACTACATGACCTTAAGTTGCGGTGTATCTAGATTATGAACATCCCTCGTTCTTCAGGAAGGAAACTGTAGTTTGGAAAGTTTGTATCAGCAGATCAGGTACAATCACTCGTCACAGCACTTTTTCGGAAAACACTTAATCCACAGACAAACAGACGTATCACTTGGAACAAAATGTGATAAAAATCATCGTCACGTAAACATAATCGCCCAATGCTAATTATGCAGTGGTACGCAAACCCACTGAGACGATGGCAGTAGTGAGCAAACGTCAAACAGGAGCAAAAGCGATGCGAGCGCTATGAGCGAGCGGTTTGCAAACTACAGAATATTTGAATAATCCGTTAAAAAGGGAAACGGTGGAAAGTGAGTAGAGTGAGACGTCTGTTTGTCTGTGCTTGATCTGTTTCAAAATATCATGATCTCAAAAAAAAAAAAAAAAATTGTTGGTGACAAAACAGAAATTGAATTTGTTGCGTACTTTTTAACTCGTGAATAATCAATTACCCTAAAATCGAAACTGTTTGATGGTAGATCTTCAATAGCGGTTCAGTTTTTACCGACTCGAATTTATCCCTCGCAAATCGCAATGCTAGGCTCAAACATCTCTAAACTCTTGATATACGATCTTTATCCCATTCTGTTCAAGTTGGGATAAACTTATGTCGCATTGGGTGGATTGCCGCAACAAATACAGGTTGCGAAATTGTCATTATTGTTGCGTGATGGTTGAAATTTGATACATTGGTATAATACAACAATTTCAGTTTTTTCTTACTTATTATTTCATACGAATTTATTTTGGACAATTCGATTTACGCGTTCAACCAAAAAATAATAGAATGACATATTTTTTGGTTGGTTTACGCTTGAACCAAGACATTGAAAAACAAAAAAAAATACATAACAAACAGACACTATTTAGCGTATTTGAACAACAAAACTGAAACATGAAATTCTTCATTGCAATTTCCCTAAGCCGACACAAGCAGATAATATCTTAAAGATATGTGTGGTCCTGTCCTGTTTCTGATTGGTTTAGCTCTGATTGGTCCTTATTTTCATCAACTGCAGATTGGTCGTCCAAAACCATCTTCAACATGACCTCATCGACGAAGGTTTGGCTAGCATATTCCGGCTCCGTAACACTTTACACACGATTGAGCCCTTAATGAACGAACAAGATAAAAATAATGTGTTTCTGCCTAATAGAAGGTTCTGCAGGTGGGTATAGAACCCTGATATGGTCATAACAATACAATAGAATGTATTGTGACAATACGTTCAATGAATAATAGCTATCATTAAAACAAATGTTTAGAACGATAGAGCAACTACAGATACTATGGTTTTCCACCATAAAGTTTACAGTAAATGTAATTTTTAACAATAGAAAAGGGTTGTTATGTAGATAACAAATGAAAATCTATTCAAGTATCCTCGATCTTTCTTATTTCATGCTCTAAAGATGTAGATGACCATCTTATCTAATATCATAATTTCAGAATGATAAAGCAATTAAGACGGAGTTCTCAGACTAGCGCAACTTTAAAAACATCAATAGTCCATAAACCCCATAGCCTTCACATTCTCTAAGAAAATCACTCAATTGTCCATCGTCATCATCATCCCATCACCCCTCTCGATGGACAACGATCATCCCCCGTCCCATTACTGGCCCAAAGAGACCCGATCAAGTGCATTGATCTCCTCCCGTCACTTTCAATAAAAAAAACGCAATCCGGCGCAAAACCGCAAAACTTGACCGCGCTGCTGCCGCCGCCGCCGGCGGCCAGTACCGCGCCGTCTTGGTTTTGGTCGGTCTTGGTCATCGTCGTCTCCTTAGTAATATATGCAAAAGTGACGGAGCTCTGACTGGATGATCGCGTTCTGTTCGTCGCCACCGCCGCCACCACCCGTCATGGTCTTCTTCGATCCGATCAACCCACAACAACGATCGGAACGAAGAAAACCAAAACACCGACGGCAATGCGTTGTTTTTTTTCTCCCTTGACTTGGCTTGCTTCGATACCGAGACCAAGACCGAGAATTTTTGCGTGATTCGGGATTGTTAGTTCGGGCTGTCTACCCGGATCGATAAGGCCAGGCCGGACGGACAAGGTGGACAGCGACGAGGAAAAATGTTTTGCAAATTTTTGCCTGACACTCGGCGATTCGGTTGGACTTTTGCCCGGAATCCGGCGGCGAGGGAATTTGGTTTTTACGGCTAATTAAATCGTTCATGATCCGTAACAACGATTTTGGGAAATTCCGCGTACCTGTACACTATTGCCTGCGCTGTTGTAGCCGTAGACGTTCTGGTACAGGACCAGTGTCATGTAGATCAGGAAGGTGACGATCGCCATTATTTGTAGGGCCCGTTTGTATCGGTGGGTCAGCGAGAAGACCTGGCTCATCTTCTTCCTAAGACACCTCATAGAAGCTGCTTCGTGCTGCCCGTCCTCCGCAGGGACAGTAGCATTTTGATGTGCAGCAACGAGGAGCGGAACGACAAGCTTGGCGGACGCCAGACTGGGAACGATCTGCGGTCCCGAAGTTCCAGTGTACTGTGTTAATCCAATCGGTCACTGCGATTACGATCACTGATTTCTTCACACTTTTATCATCACCAAGTGATCCCAATAATCTGAATCTTCCACAACGGCTATCACGATTATCACTCAATCAAAAACACTGTCTGGTATTATCACTTCTCTTCTGATCTTCCGAAATCCCACAAACATACAAACTCTGCAAACTTCCAAGTGTGTGCCAACCAAAGCAACGAATCACCACTTTATTCCATTAAGATAAATGAACCCTCTTCGATCCGCCCGTATGATAACGATTAAGACATTTCCACACACAAAACCGCCTTTATTCCAATATTGAACGTTTTGGTGTGGTGCACTGTTGTCGCTTCACGCTTCGCGTCACACCATCATCTCCTTCGGAACGTAAATAAACCACAAAGCGCGTCGCCGGTAATCACCGAATGTAAACAAATGCGCGACGCTTGCGTCAAACTACACAAAAATCATAAGCGCTTCTATTACTTGTCACAATCATAATCGACCGATTTAGTTTCGCCAAAATGTTACACTTTGTATCGATCTTCCGATTTACTGCAAGAACACTCGCACGCACGCGATCTTCGATTGATCCTATCGCCAATAGAAAGCCCGGTTAGCAAACACGCGACAACACACCCTTCCTCAACGAGCGTCAAATAGAGACTGATCGTTCCGTTCGTTTGTTGTTTTTTCATGCGGCTTGACTGCAGCGCGGTGGCGAACGGCGACAGACAGATCGTTTCTCTCACCACCATTCGCTCTCTCGATTCAAATTTTATCAGCTTTCGTCGCGTTTGTTCCGTTTGCCTTTCGCGCAGGATAAGCGCGCAACAGGCTGCTCGCCCGCTCGCAAAGGCACGGCACATTCTAAACTGGATCAACCTGTGGTCGACCGCGCGTCGCGCACCACCTCGCCCACTCAACGATCAAGATAAACAAAAAGTGATCGTTTCCGAGCGAGCAGCGGCAGCGGCGGAGATTCTCTCCCGAACTGAACCTCTCTCAAAAAACCGAAGCGATTCGGTTCGGTGCGGTTATCGTTTTGTCCGCCGCTGAGCGCGGCGGCGACGGCGGCGATGATCGGCCATCATAGCAGGCCATTATCATTCGCGCGCGTTGCGCTTTCGGCTGACTGTGTGGCGCGAGAACGATCGCGATCGCGTGCTCCTTCGCGCATCGATGCGCGCGGTGACTTGCATGCCGGTTCAGGTTGGTAACCCTAAACACTAGCTCTTGCTGCGTTGCTAGAGGGGCAATGTGGTTTTTCGTTTTGCTTAGGTACCTCTGCTGTTTTGCGCTTGATGGTTGTGAGACGGCTGCGGCGCTGGTGTGATTGGGAATGCTTCGAAATTGGAGTTTTATGCTTTGTGATCTCGTTCTTTATGCTGTGTGGTTTGTTTCATACTTTTCATTATGAAAGCAAGTGGTAGAGCAGATAATAGGGAAGATAAGAAATGTATTTCATGTTTGAAAAATCTATGTTTTTTTTTTAAATCATGCAACGCTCATATGTTTATTACGCATAACCAAACTTGTGAATTGTGATTAATTTTGTATGCATATCTATAGCAATTTTTAACAGTTTTATCAGTGTTTCGAGACGTCTAGAATTAAAAAAAAAACACGGGCACAGGCGAAAACTTTTCCTGATAGGTGCGGCGGGAATCGAACTCAGCAGGATGCGATTCTTGATGACACTAGCCGAACAACCACGAAGCCAGACATGATAAATGTTGTAATACATATATGTACATAATTACGCTACTCAAGCCGTAATGCATGCATAAATATGTACGGTGTGAATAAATCTAGCACTACTCTGTATGGGCAATTAAAGTTGATTTAAGTGGACAAGGACCCCAATAATGTAATTTCGACTGCAATGTTCAACATTTCTCATTTTTTTTAACAAATCAAATAAACAGAGCTCACTATGTGTGGCATAACCAAACGTTAAAATACTGTAGAAGTTAGGTTTTACACAGACAATGATTTCTAATAAAGTAATTGAACTTTTCCTTCATTACCCCACAAATTCTCTTTACGTACTCGCCATACGTAAACTTTTCAGAAGTTTTACATATTTTAAAAAGAAAATCGTGTTAAGTACTGTTCCTTTTCATTTGTCCTTTGACAGATACGTATTTTGACCTCAACTATAAGGTCGTCTTCGATTTCTCGCGATAACAAGCCCAGATTCATCATCATTCCATGTTTTCACATAAAATTTCAACAAGATATACTCTACACGGCTTCTCCACTTATGTTTGTACTACTCCAAGATTTTTTATTCGTGAACAATATGTGGGTTTTATTGTGTTATTCTGGGTACTATCAAAGTTACTTCGAAAAGATAATGTGTCTTTCGGCTACATGAAAAATGATAAACTACCCAAAAATTCAATTTTATTCGAACTACCGATTGCAATTTTGAATTACGTACAAAAGTCTGGAAAACAACGCTGGGGGGAAGAACATTCCCGGTAGAAATCCCCGAAGGAATCCCGGGAGGATTTACAGAAGGAGTGCTGAGAGGCACATCTGTTAGAGTTCTGAGGGAATTTCAACTGAAAGCTTGGTAGGAATCCCTGAAATAATCACAGAAGAAATCCCGGGAGGAATTGCTGTATGAATCTCGAGCGAGAATCCCGGCTCGTAGAAGGTATTCTATTAGGATTCTCTGAATTTGTTTCAATAGAACACTTTGAAAGTATACCAAAATGAATATGTGAAGTAATTCTAGAAGAAATCCGTGAAAGAATGCCGGTTAAAATTTCTAAAAGAATCCTTTCAGTATTTTCCAAAGCAATTCTGGCAGAATCCCCTGAAGTAATTCCTGAAGGAACCTCGTAAAGAATACCTGATAGAATCCTTAGGGAGATCATGACAGAAATGCCGGCCAGAAGCTTAGCAGGAAGGAATCTTTGAAGGAATTCCAGCACAAAATCCTGAAGGAATGCAGAAAAGAATAATTAGAATAATCCTTTCAGGAGTTTCCAAAGCAACCCCTGCAAAAATCTCCGAAGAGAACTCCGGAGGAATCCGTACAGCAATCGCGGAAGCAATATCTAAAGGAATCCTGGGAATAAACCTAAGAAGATTCTCGAAAGGAATGCCTGAAGAAATCCAGGAAAGAATTCCTGAAGCTATCTCAAAAAAGAACTTCAGCTCATCTAATCTCATCTCAATTCTTCACCCTACTCTCTAGCCTCTACTTTACTGTCGTCTTTGCCCTCTATTCCAACCCTCTATCCTACGCTCTATCATAACCTTCAACCCTACCATCTGTCATACCCTCTCAACTATCCTCTGCCATAACCACTGCCCTATCCTTTACCGTACCCTCTAGTCTATATTGTGCTTAACCGTACCGACTACCCTACTCTCTACCCTCTTCCCTACCGTCTGGTCTATCCTCTACCTTAACCTTCTACTCCACTCCCTCTACTCTATCCTTCACCCAAGCCCTGTACCCGACCGACTGCTCCACCGTTTATCCTTCCCGCTACCCTACCATATACCAGAACCTTCTACCCTTTTTTTTTCATAAAGCTCGATCGGTAGATACCCATATTGCATGGTATTATACCCATATTGCATGGTATTGTAGCTACTACCATTCCGTGGCCGCCATCTTGGGGTTCAAAATGGTGTCGGATATTCATTTTTGAGTTCTACTCATAAAGCCCGATCGATGGATACCCATATTGCAGGGTTTCATAGTTCAAACTCTCATGCTGTGGCCGCCATCTTCGATATGGTCCGACATCTTGGATTTTGAAATAGAGTCAAATATCAATTTTTGGCTTCTTCTCGTGAAGCGCGATCGACAGATACCAATATTGCATGGTATCATAGCTCAAACTACCATTCTGTGGCCGCCATCTTGGATATGGTCCGCCATCTTGGATTTAAAAATGGCGTCGTATATTCATTTTTGAGTTCTACTTGTGAAGCCCGATCGATAGATACCCATATTGCATAGTATCCGAAACAGCATTGCCGTTAAAAAGCATATATTCTAGAGTTTTGACCGCCATCTTGGAATCTAAGTCGCCATATTGAATTTGCTGCTATCACATCCTCAGGAATGTGTATACCAAATTTGATTGAAATTTCTTGATGCATTTCAGAGTTATGCCTATGTTCCGGCATACATATACCTATACACTCCCGATCAAAAGTTTGGGGTCACCCCCTCAATAACATGTCATTTATTTAGGCCCATATCTCCGCCAATTTGCGTCCGATTCCAAAACCCTAGGTTTCATTCAAAAGATAATAAGTCAAAGAAACTTTAAACATGTTTCTAAAAAATGAATATAAACTTACGGCAGTGTCGCTGGAAATTGGATTGACCAAATCTTAAGATGAAAGCGGTAATATGACCCATTTTCTATTAGCTTTCAACTGCTTTTCCCAGAACTTAGCTAAAATATCTAAAAAAAAAGTTATTAAGTAAATTAACTCTTCATGTCATCGACCAAAAGTTTGGGGTCACCCCTCAATATGATGTATCAGCCAAAAGTTTGGGGTCACTTTCGTAAAACATGGAAAGGGATTGGCGATATCTTCGTCATCTATAGTTCAATTTAAATTCTTTTTGGATCATTTCAAAGTTAACTACCTAAATTTACGTTTGATGTCTTTAACTTAAAGCATTTAACGATTTTTGTATATAAAAATGTTATGTAAAGTTAACACATTTCACCACACTTCAAAAAATGAGGCAACTTTACGTTTTAGTATGTAAATTTCAACAAATATGTGTGGTTCAATGTCTATGCAGTACGTATCATTCATTTTGTTTCATACAAGCCAAGAAGAATTAAAATTGAATGAAAGATGACAAAGATATCAACAAATCACTTTTCCCTGTTTTACGATAGTTACCCCAAACTTTTGGCCGATACATCATTTGGAGGGGTGACCCCAAACTTTTGGTCGGGAGTGTACATACGTACATACATATAAACATACAAACATACAAGCATATAAACATGCAATCATACATGCATAGAATTTTATATGTATTGATTAACAACTCTGCCGAAGAAATGAACTGTAAATTATTAACCATTGTCAAGATTTCAGGGAAATAATTTTTTTTCGCATTGGAGATGAAGCTCACAGATCGTGACAATATGCATTCTTTGCAGCATAGTTAACGCCACCTAGTGAACCAGTCGCAAACTGTATTGTCCACTATGAGCAAGGTATGGGTGTGGAAAACATCTTCTCTGAAGAAAGTTTCCTGAAATTTTGCCTAATTCTGGAGATATTCACATGAAAAGGACTATCCTATTTATAGGACGCTGGGTGGATATGGGTTAAGTTAACACTTCGACCTTCTGTTGTTTCGGCCCTTTATCTTGGTATTTTTTTAAATTTTAACCTTTCGACTTTCAAACTTCTGACCTTCGATCTTTTGATCTTCGAACTTTTGTCATAGATCCCCTTAAAATCCCTCTTACGCCACTCCGGAACTTCTCTTGAACTCTCCTGTAGTTCGCTCAATCCCAACGCTACGTAACCGCTGTAAAACCCTCTGGAATCTCCAAAGAACTACTTTTAAGCCCCGAGAACCTCCTCCTGGAACCCCGAAAGCCCTTGGAGCACCTGGGATCAACTGAAATGCCTCTAAAAACCGCCTGATATCCCTCCAATTCTCCCATACACTACACCGATCCTGTAACCCTTAGAAATGCCCTGAAACTCCCAGGATCTTCTTTATTTTATTATCTTTATTAACGATATTTTCAGCCCAGGGCTGGTTCATATAGGTAAAAATAGTAATCGTTTGGGGTGCACCCGACATAGTTGCGTAGAGAGCTGTTAAGGTGATAGTAAAAGGGAATCAAATCAGTGCAAATAAACCTGAATCTTTAAACCAGGATCTTCTCCTAAATCCCCGATTGTCTTCTGAAATCTCTAAGATCCCCTGAGGCATTCTAAAAGCTATCCAATGCCATGAAACGCATAGATATCCCTCCGAAACCCCTCCGTAGACTTATCTAATTTCTTCGAAGCCCCCTGAAATACCCAGAAACTTAAACGAATCCATTGAAATGACTTGTAATCCCTCCAAACCTCTCCTGAGACATCCGGAAACAATCGGGAGTTCCCCTTGAAACCCCGGGAACTGCTCTGAAGACCCCCGAAATCTCCTAAAACACCTTGAATCTGCTTGAAACTCCTGTCCCTGAGACCCTTAGTTATTTCTCTATAACCTTGAAAACCCTCTTTTGAAATCCCTGGGAACTAAGCTTCTTGAAACGTCTTGAAACTTCTTCGAAACCCGAGCAGAGTAAAATAGCTCAATAATAGCATATTTTGATACGAAGATCAAAAAGTGATATTTGTTTGTTTGAGATAAGGGGTAAAAGTTCTCAAAATAATATCTCAATTTTACTCCTGGAACATCATCATCATTGCACATTTAGCTCTTGGTAAGATCTAACCAATAGCAGCAAGCTATTTGATTTATCTTCAAGTATCAAATTTTGCTATTGGTTAGATGGTTCAAGAACAAATTTTTGCTATTATTTTCAGTACTTTTGCCTCTTATCTCAAACAAACCAATATCATATTTTGATCGTCAGTACTTGACCTCTGCTCAGGAAGTCCCATGAAGCTCTCCCTGAGGCTCAATGAACCCACGCAAATCTTCAAGTTCCCTATTAGGGAACTCTCTCTGTCTCTCGGAACCACCGATAAATCTCTGAAACATAAAAACACCCTGACACCTCCGTCTTCTCCTTCTTCTTCTCTTCTTCTTCCGATTCTTCCTATTCTTATCTTATCTAGTTGAACAAAGCCGGCTTCTCAGCTAAGTGTTGGGAACATCCACAATTAGTAACTGAAAGCTTCCTCTGCCAACGACCAATTTGGACATACATATCGTGTGCAAGAGGCACGGTAAAGGCTGGGTAATTCGCGCCCAGCAACTTCTATCCCTATCGCCGTGTGGCCCCGGCCGGGCTATGAGCAACGTTATGGAAGATCGCGTAACCAACCCCAGTGGGAGCTTTGGTCGTAGGCTGACAGGGAAGATGGGTTTGCTTCTGCCAATCTGAGCGTCTGTTCTCCAGGAGAAGCAACTTACAACAGCGTCTAATCCCCATGTAAGGGGTGGCTGATCAACGCCCGTGTGTCAGGCAAGGACTCCAAGCTCAACTATGCACTATGGTCCTCCGGAAAGTAGCGGGTTGGTGTCAAGCCCTACGAGCCAGCCTTAAAACACCATTGTGACGGAAAATCAGCAACAGAATACGAACCGAGACCAACGGCAACGACCTCAGCGAACAAAAAGGACTTGCGATTGAAGACTCGGTACGTGGAACTGCCGATCTCTCAACTTCATTGGGAGCACCCACATGCTCACCGGTCTACTGAAGGACCGCGGGTTCGGCATCGTAGCGCTGCAGGAGGTGTGTTGGACAGGATCCATGGTGCGAACGTTTAAAGGTAATCATACCATCTACCAGAGCTGCGGCAACACACGCGAGCTGGGAACAGCTTTTATCGTGATGGGTGATATGCAGAGGCGCGTGATTGGTTGGTGGCCGATCGACGAAAGAATGTGCAGGTTGAGGATCAAGGGTCGGTTCTTCAACTTCAGCATAATAAACGTGCACAGCCCACACTCCGGAGGTACTGATGATGACAAGGACGCATTTTACGCGCAGCTCGAACGCGAGTACGATCGCTGGCCAAACCACGACGTCAAGATCATCATAGGAGATTTAAACGCGTAGGTAAGTTCAGCGCCCACCAGCAAACGAACAAAAACGGCCTATGACTCATTGATTTCACCGCCTCCAAAAATATGGCCATACGTAGCACCTTTTTCCAACACAGCCTCCCTTACCGTTACACCTGGAAATCACCACAGCAGAAGGAATCTCAAATCGACCATGCTCTGATTGACGGATGGCACTTCTCCGACATTATCGACGTCAGGACCTATCGTGGCGCCAACATCGACTCCGACCACTACCTGTTGATGGTCAAACTGCGCCCAAAACTCTCCGTCATCAACAATGTACGGTACCGGCGACCGCCACGGTACAACCTAGAGTGACCGAAACAACCAGATGTCACCTCAGCCAAAGCGCAGAATCTCGAGGCCGCGTTGCTCGAGCTCGATGAGGCCCCTCTAGAGGACTGCTGGAGTACAGAGAAAGAAGCCATCAACGAAGCGGTTCTATACTATTTCCCGGATACTCCATTTCCCGGAAAGACATTTTCCGGAATAACACATTTCCCGGAAAACCATTTTCCGGAATAACACATTTCCCGGAAAACCATTTTCCGGAATAACACATTTCCCGAAATGCCCAATTTCCCGGAAAGGCAGGTCTAGCAAAACCTGAGACCTCAGAAGATATTTTAGAATCTTTAACCATGATCTTGATTTTTGTTTCTTATTACGACTAATTTTATCAGTTGATGGTCAATTTCCAGAAAATTGAGACTTCAACTTTTTTACATTTTTTTTTAAAATAACAGTACTTAATAAACGGATGGAACTCAAATTCTCGTTTCAGTTCACTTAACAAAGTAGAGCCAGCGTCGTTGAGCCAAATGGATATATTTTTACTGGCTTTTCAATAACAAATTGTTCTTCCTTTTCGTCAAAGGCTGTTCTAGGTGCATTTATATAGTTGAGCTGCTAACTGCATAGGAGATTTGCCTTTCTTCAATTTACAGGCAGTTCTTTCTAACGACGTAACGTTACAGAATTGATTCGCGCCCAATTTATTAATTCCATCTGGTGTTTTCCCTTCTTTAAAAATGAGTTGTTCTTTCGACCTGAAAGAACAACATATTTTAAGAAAAGGAAAAATATCAGATAACGTTGGCCGCCAATCAAATACGCAACGTTGTATCTAGAAAGAACAGCCTATTAAATAAAGAAGGGCAAATTTTCTATAAAGAAAGCAGCAAATGCCAATAGAACACATGGTAACCAACATGTGTTTTATTGGCACTTGGTGCATTCTATATAGGAGTTTTGTCCTTCTTCATTTAGTAGGCTGTTCTTTCTAGTTACAAAGTTGCGTATTTGATTCGCGGCCTAACTATTAATTCAATCTGATGTGGAGCGGACCTGGTGTGATGGTTAGAACATTTGACTATGACGCCGAGGACCTGGGATCGAATCCCACTCCCGACAAACTCGCAAAATGTGAGTTCTTCCTTCGGAAGGGAAGTAAAGCGTGGGTCCCGAGATGAACTAGCCTAGGGCTAAAAATCTCGTTAATACAGATAAAAAAAAATCTATCCTTTCCTATATTCTTCCTTCTCTTAAAAATGTGTTGTTTTTTTTCAAGTTAGCCTGTTACAGAGTTGTTTAATTGCCAAACTGTCAATTGCACCTTTAGAGATTTTCCCTTCTTCAAGCAATAGGCTGTTCTTTCGATCGCTTTCGTTTCAATCTAGCCAAATGACAATTTGGATTAGTAATAATGTGGCCAAATGTATTTTCGGTCTTATAAGGCACACCATGTCATTAGGCAAAAAGTTGAAGTAAACCTCTTGTTATTTACAGTTTAAAGGTTTAGTATCAAAAAGGCAAAGAACATATGAGAGAAACAATAAGAAGGTATAATAGGGTGAAAATTTTCCTACATTAAACAATGGCTGTTCATTCAAGCTGTAGTGATAAAACTGTTAGCTTCATAACTGATATTATTATTTAATTTTTTTTTTCGAAGATTTGGAAATAACGCTGAAAGCTCTGCTTAAATTCTTCAACGAACACCAAGCAAAAGGAGTCAATTATTATGCTTTCATACAAACGTTGCAATTAAATGAGTCTAGGAATAGTGATAACAGTTTTCCGGGAAATGTTCCATTCCGGAAAATGGGTTTCCGGGAAATGGGACATTCCGGAAAATGGGTTTCCGGGAAACGGGACATTCCGGAAAATGGGTTTCCGGGAAATGGGTCATTCCGGGAAATGTTTTCCGGAAAATGATTTTCCGGGAAATGTCATAGAATCCAACGAAGCAGCCGAGAGCACCATCGGGTACGTGGAACGGAATCGACGAAACGAATGGTTCGACGAAAAGTGCAGAACGGTTTTGGAGGAGAAGAACGCAGCGAGGGCGGAAATGCTGCAGCAAGGGACTCGACAGAATGTGGAACGTTATAAACAGAAGCGGAAACAGCAGACCCGCCTCTCTCGGGAGAAAAAGCGCCGCCTGGAAGAAGCGGGGTGTGCAGAAATGGAGCTGCTGTGCCGTTCCCAAGAAACACGGAAGTTCTATCAGAAGCTCAACGCATCCCGCAACGGCTTCGTGCCACGAGCCGAAATATGCAGGGATAAAGACGGAGGCCTCTTGACGGACGGACGTGAGGTGGAAGCAGCACTTCAATGAGCACCCGAATGACGTAGAGAACATAGGCATGGAAGACCACGGGAACGGAGGAAACGGCGCCACCAGTGCAGCGGAGGACGGAAATAAACCAACTCCTACGCTGAGGGAATTTAAGGATACCATTCATCAGCTCAAAACTAACAAAGCGGCTGGTAAGGATGGTATCGCAGCTGAACTCACCAAGATGGGCCCAGAAAAGTTGACCACCTGTCTGCACCGGCTGATAGTCAGGATCTGGGAAACCGAACAGCTAGGTAACCGAACAGCTTCCACTCCTGTGATCTGGGTGATCTGTCCCATTCACAAGAAAGGCGATCAATTGGAATGTGAGAACTTCAGAGTGATCACTATTTTGAATGCTGTCTATAAAGTGCTATCTTAAATCATCTTGCAACATCTGTCACCTACAACGAATGAATTCGTGGGAAGTTATCAAGCTGGCTTCATCGACGGCCGGTCGACAACTTACCAGATCATCATCGTACGGCAAATCCTCCAGATATGCCGTGAATACCAGGTCCCAACGCATCACCTGTTTATCGACAGTTCATACGACAGTATCGACGGCGCAAAGCTATGGAGAATCATGAACGAAAACGGCTTTCCTAGCAAGCTGACTAGACCGATTAAAGCAACGATGGATGGTGTGCAAAACTGAATAAGGGTTTCGGGTGAACTATCCAGTTCATTCGAATCTCGCCAGGGACTGCGACAAGGTGATGGATTCTCATGTCTAGTCTTCAACATCGCTCTGGAAGGTGTGATGTGACGAGCCGGGCTCAACAGCAGTGGAATTTCACAAAATCCGGTCAAATTGTGTGCTTTGTGGACGACATGGACATTATTGCCAGAACATTTGGAACGGTGGCAGAACTGTACACCCGCATGAAAAGTAAATCAGCAAAGGTCGGACTGTTGGTGAATTCGTCAAATTTCGTCTACCTCGAATCCTTACTGACAACAAAGTCAATCGTGAAATTTGAAAGCGGATCATCAGTGGAAGTCTTATCTACAGTCGGACTCCTACTAAACGGACTCCTTCTAGACAGGGGTGAGCGTTATAGGAGACTAAGAGCTTATGGGATTTGGCTTTTTGGAGGTGTGACCCATTATCTCGGGTGTGTTAAGAGATAGCGCAATACTTTTTTCGGCAAAGTTTTAGGGCTTGAAAAGATTTACCATTTAGAATATTGGTTCATATGATTAGTTGGCAACTTGGTCGCTAGAGGGACCATCAACAGTTTGATGCTAAATTGCACTACAGGAACTATATCAGGTTGTCAAGCAAACGTTACGGTATGCGACAGCTCAAGACCCCGATAATTTGGAAGGATAGTGTCTTCGGGAAAGTGGTTGGGTACGCCAATAACTTACTGATAATGAGTTCGACATTCCTTCACTGGGCGGCGCTAGTGAGCATGTAAATTTTCAAAACCTCATATCTCAGAATCCCGATAACTTAGAAAGTTGATGTCTTCGGAAAAGTTTATCATACATAAAAATGAACATTTGTTTCGCAATTCTGTCACTAGGCGGCGCTAATGAACATGCAAATTTTAGAAATTTCATAGCTCAGAATCCTGATAACTTAGAAAGTTTGTGTCTTCGGCAAAGTTGATCAGTATGACCTAGACTTACATAAAAATGAACACTTGTTTCGCAATTCTGCCACTAGGCGGCGCTAATGAACTTGCACATTTTAGAAATCTCATAGCTCAGAATTCCGATAACTTAGAAAGTTGGTGTCTTCGGCAAAGTTGATGAGTATGGCATAGACTTACATAAAATGAAATTTCTAAAATGTGTATAGCGCCACCTAGTGGCAGAATTGCGAAACAAGTGTTCATTTTTATGTAAGTCAAGGTCATACTGATCAACTTTGCCGAAGACACCAACTTTCTAAGTTATCGAGATTCTGAGCTACGAGATTTCTTAGATTTGCATGTTCACTAGCGCCTCCTAGTGGCAGAATTGCGAATAAAGTGTTCAGTTTTATGTAAGTCTACGCAATGATGCAAATGATCACCTCACTAGTGCTCATCACAACTCATCAACTGTATATTTATCGCGTGCGATTGAACTGTGCACTGATCAGCGATGACCAGCAGCAAAAAGGTGGCAAAACGAACATGATGTTAATCACAAACGATTTTGCACACATCTGACTGGGCCGTCACACGCTCGCCCGAACAGCCGAACCATACCGAATAGGTTGGTTTGCGAAGCTACGGCACGAACGCTCGACACGCACACAGAAGCAACATTCGCATGTACCGATACCATACTAATAAAGCTTCCAGCCAACGATGCTTCGCGATAAGCTGTCGAAAAGCATCGAAAGCGATGAAAAGAGATGCTTGGCTAGAACGCAACGGCTCAACGGTGAAAAGGAAGAGTCAACTATGCTGATCAATGTTGAGTCCGTTCGTGTGCTACTCGTATGGGAGGTTGATTGAATAAAGCGAGGATGGGTGAAAACGTATTCGTTGTCGAAAGCAAATCGCATCATTTCGCGAATGTTTTCATCAAACAGCAAGCTTGAGTCTACGTCATACTGATCAACTTTTCCGAAGACACCAACTTCCTAAGTTATCGGGATTCTGAGATATGAGGTTTTGAAAATTTATATGCTCACTAGCGTTGCCCAGTGGAGGAATTTCGAACTTCGCAACTCATCATCAGTAAGTTAGTGGCGTACCCAACCACTTTCCTGAAGACACTATCCTTCCAAATTATCAGGGTCTTAAGCTGTCGCATATCGTAAAGTTTGCTTGACAACCAGATATGGTTCATGTTGTGCAATTTAGCATCAAACTGTTGATGATGCCTCTAGTGGCCAAGTTGCCAACTAATCATATGAACCAAAGTTCTAAATGGCAGATCTTTTCAAGCCCTAAAACTTTGCCGAAGAAAGTATTGCGCTATCTCTTAACATACCCGAGATAATACGCCACACCCCCAAAAAGCCGAAATCCCATAAGCTGTTAGTCTCCTATTAAGCGGGTTCCTATTGCGCCCCCCGACCAGTGATCCGGATAGGAGTCTCGACTGTACTACGGGCTCCAGAAGAAGCTGCTCCAAATGCACCATATATAGAGCGCTAATAAGACCGGTGGTCCTCTATGGGCACGAGACATGGACCATGCTCGAGGAGGAACTACGAGCACTTGAAGTTTTCGAGCGACGCGTGCTAGGGACAATCTTCGGCGGTGTGCAGTGTGTGTGACGGAGAAGGATGAACCACGAGCTCGCTGCCCTTTAAGACGAACACAGCATTCAGAAGATGGCCAAAAGCGGAACGATGTAGTAGGCAGGGCATGTTGCAAGATTGCCGGATAAGAAACCATGCAAAGTTGGTGTTCGCTACTGATCCGGTTGGCACAAGTAGGCGTAGACCACAGAGAATACGATGGGTGAATCAGGTGGAAAGTGACATGACGAGCATTGGGAGTGACCGACGATTATCTTAAATGTGATGTTGAGCAAACTTATGTATGTATGTACCCAGACAACCAATTTGCACGTATAATGAAGTTTATGTTCATGTTATACGTACTTTTATGCGGTAAAGTTACATCGCATGAGATGCAGTAAAAGTGCCTTATGCGTACAAAAGTGGAGGCGCTATACGTGCATTGATGGGAAAATAATGACGCTTTATGACTTGAAGCGATATCTTATGCGATGCACGGTATGCACTATTGCGACGTAATATAGCACCTTATGCGACTTAAAATATTTGAAATAAAAAAATCTTATTACCTAAGTATTGAACTAATAACCTTTGGATTATCGAGCCGCACTTCACACTGAGCACCGAACACTACTTATGAAACACACTGATTAAATGTATTACATTATAACTCACCTCAGTGCTTGTTGGAATGCACTTGGTTTCCATGCGCTGTACGTGTTCGGCAGGCTCTTTGGAAATCAAAATGATGTAGCATGATTTCCTGCACAGTTACCACTACTCCTCTCTTGCTAGCACCACCCATTGTTAATTATAAGGTCAACAAAACAGAAATGATGACTTTGTAACTTGTTTTGTAACCATAATGATGACTTTTCACTTTCTTTTAGCTTTTTGGCACTCCAACAGCACCTCTTTCATTGTTATCACATATCACATCGCAATATGCCAACGTTAACGATTCTAGCTTATGCGAGTTTGTATGTACATTTGAACGAGTTTGTTTTCATTTTTATACGATTTAGTTTGTACACCAATGCGAGTTAAACTGACATAATTAGAAAAGCACCAAGCGAAGTCGTATAATCATCGCAGTACGCAATTATGCGAATTCAATTGACATTTTGCGAGTTTATTCGAACGCTTTTGCGAATAAGCAAAGTTCGTCGCAACAAAACATCGGAATAACGTCTACTACGATGTAGTCATGCATTATAAAAGTTAATTTGCACTCTTATATGATATTACCAGATACATCGCAGTAAGTTCAAAAAATAACATCATATGCGATGAAAATTGTCCCTCAGCCGTACATATATGCGATAGTGACTCAAAATAGTACTTTATACGATGTACAGCGTGCATCCTTATGCGACTCCTGGTTGTCTGGGTAGTGTAATCAATCAAGTCGAATTATTTCCAGCTGCAAACAAATCAAAACTAACGAAAGGATTGGTCCAAAAGTCATATCTAACTAACAAATCGCCATCTCGTACAATCTAGTTCAGCTCAACGCCGCCACTTACCCGCCATAGAAGACACGTATGAAATACAAAGTGAAAGATTTGCTCAATTCCGTTCACCCAGCCGCTCGCAGATCCTGATTTGATCCGGGGACGCCGCCGCGCCGCAACGACGAACGGGGCAGCTTGTCCAGCCAGGGGCTAGTTATCCAAGTCTAATTTCATTACTATTATTGACTCACTTCTCCGTGGGCCCCCATAAGACCATGTGCTCGGCGCGGCGCTCTGGTTCACCGTTGCTGCTCCTCGTGTCGTGTGCATGCTTATGGCACACGTCGTCCTGTGTTGGTTTGGTGAGCTGCACTGAGAGGGAAGCGTCTTGGGATCAACTTGCAGTACTTAGCTCATGAAACAAAACGACAAGGGCGTTGTTGGGAGGGGAGGAGGATGGTGGATTACCGAGACGCGCACTTTCGATCGATAATAGCCAACAGAACAGTCAGCCACCACAGAGCCCCACCACAGAAAGGAATCGAAGAGAGGTCGAGCCAGATTTCAACACTTGGAGGCATTTCGAGTCCAACCGCTCGCCCGTTCGCTCGCCTTCCACCCACTCCCAGCAATCAATGGTGCAACAGCCAGCGATGGTGCAGAATGATCCGGTTGGTTAGTTGGTCGGTTGGTCGGTGGATTAAACCGACTTGATCGTTTCCGATTGAACTCTCGGGCGCGTGCTGCTGCTTTATTGTGCTTATATTTTACGTTTTTTTTTTTGCATCGTTGGTTGCTGAGTCGGGCTGGGTTCGTTCCTTGCGGCCATTCATGGCAGGGAGATCGAAGGTCGCGGGGTGTGTGATGTGGTGTGGTGTTGGTACGTTACGGAGAATAAAACGACCATCTAGGGAGGATGGATGGGTGGTGAGGTGAAGTGCGAGATCCAATGATGACTGTGGCTATAGCCCCTCTCCGGAGAGCTGTGGATATGAAAAATAGCTTGATTTGCGGAGGTGGAATCGAAGGTAGTCGAATGACTTGCTGCCAGGGAAGAAGTGGTCAGATTAGCGGTACTCGTGAAGAATGAGAGCATTTCCTATTTGCTGGATTTTTGCTGAAATCGGTTGGTATGAGCAGTGGATATCGGAACAACATAAACGTTTGTTTTTGGATAACTTTCGTGTAAATAGTGCATAACTGTACATGTTTTAAATATTTTAGATTGATCATTATTGCTCATTGTTCTTTGGAGACAATTACACTGGATCCACTTCCCAAGTAACCAAAAGTTCCGCTTCCCATGACAATATGCACTTTCAAGTTCCGCGAAGTTCAGATAAAGTTCCAAATGGAACTTTCTGGCTGCTTAAGAGGCTGTTGGAAATTCTAGAATACGTAATTTCCTTCAGTGTATGGTGAGTTCCGAGCTTCCCATAGCTCGTATAAGCCTTTAGCTTGTAAGCAGTTGCTCAGTTGTTAGGAGGATCGCGACTCGAGAAATTCAACCATGAGACTATAATGTAAGTTATAATCTTTATTATATACAAATATTCCTAAAATAAACATTTTCGTTTCAGTCTCGAAGCTGCTGCAACAGTTAGCTGCTAAAGAGAGGTTTCTTGATTTCCCGAGAAAGTAGCGTCCCTAACAGAGGCTAACGATGAGCCTTGTTGGAACTTCGGTCACAAGTTCCGGCAAGGCTCATGTTTAGCCTCTTATGCAGCCAGAAAGTTCCATTCGGAACTTTATCTGAACTTCGCGGAACTTTAAAGCTGCTTAAGATGCTACTCGGAACTTTGTCGGAACTTTCAAGTTAATAAAAGTTCAGTTCAGTAGCATTGTGTTTCAATGAAGATTATATTTATATCTTTTATAGAAAACAACTGTATGCTTACACGAATAAAAGACAAATATGAATTTATCAAATCAATAAAAACAAGGCTTGAGCCTAAAAAAAAATTGCCCCCTATCGGATTCGAACCGATAGTCGCTGCGTGAGAATCTTACGCTCTACCACAGTACTACTGCGCTGCGATTGAGTGGACAGCAGGTAAAGTCTGACTTGAATCGATTTTCTGTCGGCAGCTAGTTTTGCACATTTGTACAGTAGTGAAGTTAGCTTGACTTTGTCAAGTGTATACAGCAGCGCAGCGGTAAGTCGGCAGGCTATCACGCAGGAGGATCCAGTTCAAATATACATAGCAGCGACATGTGTGAAAATATAATTATCAGAAGCAATCAGAAGCAATTTCCAGACATGAATCACGAACCTACCAACAGGGCTGTGATTCTGAAAAACACATTTTTGTTTCTGCCTGAATTTTGTCAAAGTTCTGTTAGAAGCTGCACAGCAAAAAAAATCTTGTGATATCACATCACTTTCGATGCACATCAGTCGCGTCGTAAAAGTGATGTACGAATTACATCCTTTCCACACAGCAAACTAGCCGCCGTAGCTTGAAAGTGAGGCTAGCAATCGCTAGAACCGGATCGATTGATGAATCATATATAAGTAAAATATTGGCATGGATTCGTACACTAATCCGTTGATTGTGAGGCATATCCCTTACCCCTCGGCTATTTCACCGAGTTAGAATGTGGGTGATAAATATTATACTGTTTCTAGGTATCTGCCGGAATGGGTTTGTTGACACTTTCCGGTGCCAACTACGGTGCACATGGTGAGTGTGATAATTGTTGGAAAACGATGTATCCGAGTTTGATTACGTTCTAAAATGGATACATCGCCAGAAATTACGCGCCTAGAAATTACAAATTTATTTGCTGTGTGCTTAGAAGGCTATCCAGCGTGCTTATGTGAACTTTCAAGTTCCAAAATTACTTAAAAATGAAGCTGTTTAGAAAGCTAATAAGCCACCTCGAACAAGCTGCTTCCCGAGCGGAAGAAAATAACAACAGCATAACAAAATGCGTTATTTTGGCAAAATAACTGCATAATGGAATTAGTAATTTTCATGTTATTAACATAACATATTGAGTTATAAACTTGCCTGTCATAAGCGGCAAAATAACAAGTCACATAACAAAAATTTGTTCCTGAAAAATCAATTTAATAACATGTTTTATTAGTGGCAATAACAACTTAATAACAGTGAATATGGGAAATATTTCAATAACAAATTTTGATATTAAAGAGTTATTGATAACATTCCGAAAGCAAAATTAGGGTAAAAACTAACTTTTTTTACTCATTTTTGGGTAATTATTTTAAGTGTGTTATTCTATTTTTAGAAAATAATAGGTCACATAAAAAAATTCGAATACATTATAAAACTTACAAACATGGACGGGAATTGAACCTCCAATCCTGCTATCGTAAATTTTCAGTCGCCTTTACCAATGAGGCTATCACAGCACTTGCAGTGAGGGACGATAGAAGCTTTACTGGTTCTACGTATTGCCAGTTTCCCTATTCCCCAATTTCATGTTTGCCAGTCGCAGGACAAAAATAGACAGAGATTTGAATGCAAGATCAAACAACGAACCTCTCTCTCTTACCAACAGCGCTATCGCGGTGCGCAGACATGTGCACTGTAACACTAATAACAGTGGTGGCGTTCGCAAGGCCCGTCGTCGGCTGTTTCGGAACAAAGAGAACGACGAAAAAGTTGCTAGTCGACTGTTTATGATTAAGCTTCGTCATGAGGTGCATTTTGGCGGCGACAAAGATTCTTTCCAGACGGAGATGATTTTTTATTTTATTTTTTGTTTTGTTCGCGTTGTGAGAACGGCGATTATACACGTACTTACGTGAGCGAAGGTAAAAGGTAATTATATTATATGCCGATATGATTACTTCTGCAGATGCTATTTAGTTTTATTCTATTCTAGATTATTTTTAGTAATGAAAAAAGATATTTATGGCATAATGCCAAACAATATATGATCGAATAATAATAGATCAAAAGAAAAAAGTTATAATAGACAAATGCAATCATCAATTGAGCAGAATTGTCTGTATAGTTGACATTTTTATTGATTAGAATTATTTAGTGGGTACCATATTTGCTATCTCCACTCTCACTAACATTCATTACTTCGTAATACATAGTCTGTTCGGTACTTTTTGACGTTATAATTAGAGGTTAGAATAGCAGTACTGTTAAAATGACATATAAATTCAACTAAGTTTACTCAATTTTGAGATAAAAAAAACTCATTTGCAGATGTATCACTTTTTGAAGCTAAAATTTTACTTAGCCTATAAGAATTGGGAATCGTAGAAAAGTGATAGGAATTTGGCACCGTAACGGGACTGGGATATTGAAGGAAGGAAATTAATACAAAGATAAACATATCAATAGCTATGATGCTATATTTACCCAAAACTCAAATTATAGCAATGAATAAAATAAAAAATACGGATGAGTCTGATGAAATTTCTAGAAGTAGCAATGCCTTTATTTTTTACTTCATAATATGAAACAGCAGACAATAAAATAAAGAAGGTAAATTATGTAATGGTTATATCTGCGATAAATTTTCTCTGATTTTGACAATATTGATCTCATTTGATCCAGATTTATTTTTTCCATCAAAAACAAATCCGACTGAACCGATCTGGTCATCGTGAGTTAAGAAAAAACCCGAATTGCCATACACGTGGAATTTTCCATAGACCAGCTGCAATTGCGTTTTTAAATTTAGAAAAATGTATTGTTTTTTCGATTTCATACAAAAGAGCATCTTTTTCTGTGCCACTATGATTTTTTTCAGATTTTTAGAACTTTATTTTGGTGCCTAAAAACAATTTCAAAGAGATTTTTGGAAATCACCTTTTGACAGCTGAGCAACTGCTTTACAGCTCCGCCCAGTACAAAATGCGACGAGGGGTGATCCGAGAAATCGCTCCCATACAAACTTCAAATTGATTTTTAAATAGGTTCCCGGGCACTAAAATTCATGAAAATTTGGATTTCGGCTCAGTTTTTCATGCAGATTCCGAATATGGCATTATCTCAACACCGCTAAAGAAGCCAATTGGCTTCTTTAGTGGTCTCACTTGAAGTGAAAATTTTCGGTAATACCAATCCGTGTGGTCAAATACAGATGGGTAAATTATTGGTTAAATTGGGAAAAAAACCACAGCTCAAGTAAGATTTGAACTCACGACCCTTATTCGCTAGACAAGTGCTTTACCAACTAAGCTACCGAGCCAATTAATGACCCGGAAACTTAGCAACAAGTGGTTGAGGAAGCGTTGCCTGTACGATAGGCAAACAGTTTCAAACAATAAACAAATCGCTTTCGCTCTTCGTACATATGTACAACAGAGATGGTTATATTTGCGGTTTAGGGGAAGATGATATAGATCGATGAGATTAGAATTGAACCTTATGACAACTACAATACAATATAATGATGTATGCAGGGTACTGCGCCACTTGGGCAGTGGCTGGTATTTTGGGTACTTTTCAGCTACAACTCAGTCAATTTCAGAAATTTAGCAAAACCTCGCGCCGCCCAGCAGGGACTTTGTTTTGTACACATTACAGCACCTCCATGTCACGTAATATACCACGCCTCTTATCAAATGTGATACCGTAAGCGTACCATACTTTGCGCACCTAGGGCCTAACTTTGCGCACTTTTCAAAAAATCGTTAAACAGTTTTTCTGGTGCATTATGCAAACTTTTTCCCACGGAATACTAGCTAGTGATATGGGGCATGCACTTTGTCTCAGTTTGGATGTAATGATAAATGGAAGAGGAAGACAAATTGATGAGTGAATATGCAGTTGCTTTCCCTCAAATGCTGTAAATAACGTTGTAGAATGACGTAGGTTTTGTTTCAAAATTTGTTTTAGTTCAGATAGCAATACCATAAAGTATTTGTGCACTCTCAATAATACAATAATAACCAAACTTGTTCCACAACAGAATGTAATATTGAAATGTTATATAAGGGCTGCATACCAATTGCTTGGTCATAACAAAATAAGATTGTCCAACAAAGCATGTTATGGAAACGTAATACCTTGATAATTCAATAATAACAAAACAAGATATAAAAACAGGTTTTGTGATTTCGTAGTTATTAATTTGATATTCCCCTCTGCTCGGGATATTTGTTCATTTCCAATAGCAGAATAATAACAAGACTTGATGTACAGCAAAGTATATTATTGAAACTTGATCATAACAAAATAAGATAGCCCAACAAAACATGTTATAAAAAAGTAGTCCTTTGATAAGTTAATAATAACAAATTATGATATAAAAACAGGCTATATGATTCTGCTGTTATGAATTTGATATTTTCTTCTGCTCGGGTTAGCTTATAAAGTACCCTTTTATCTGAACTTTTGGTTACTTGGGTTGTATGCACTGTGCGGGGGTATTTTCGTACATAAATTAAAGTCGTCAGTAAGAATCCAAGATAAACAAATTCGTCCATTGCTTCGAAGATATCCCTGTCTGTAGTGAATTCGTGACATTACTTCCTTCACGAATCCTGTCGTGTTCTTTTCCGTCTACTAGCATGAGCTTTGTTTTTAACGCATTCTCCACTACTCCAACCTTTGCCGCTTTGCGTTTCAGGAAGCTCTGACGCCATTCCAAATGTTCTGGCGATAATGTCCGCAAAGCACAAACATTGGCTGGATTTTGTAAAAATCATACCCCGGCTGTTGAATTAGACTCGTTCCACTGACAGCTTCCCGAGTGCTATAGAAGAGTGGATATGACAGTCCGTCACCTTGTTGCAGCCTCCGGCGAGATTCAAAGGAACTGGATAGTTCATTCGAAACTCTTGAAAGTTTTACACACCGTCCATCGTTGCTTTAATTTTAATCAGTCTTGTCAGCTTCCCAGGAAAGCCGTTTTCGTCTATGATTCTCCATAGCTCTGCGCTTTCGATACTGTCGTATGCCGCTTCGAAGTTGATAAACAGGTGATGAGTTGAGACCTGGTATTCACGACATTTCTGGAAGATTTGCCGTACCGTGAAGATCTGGTACGTTGTCGACTGGCCGTCGATGAAGCCGGCTTGATAATTTCCCACGAACTCATTCGTTTGAGGTGACAGACGATGGAAAATGATCTGGGATAGCACTTTGTAGGCAGCATTCAAAATGGTGTTCGCTCTGAAGCTCTCACATTCCATAAGGTTGACTTTCTTGTGAATGGAGCAGATTACCCCTTCCTTCCACTCCTCCGGTAGCTGTTCGGTTTCCCAGATCCTGACTATCAGCCGATGCAGACAGGTGGCCAACTTTGCTGGGTCCATATTGATGAGTTCAGCTGCGATACCATCCTTACCAGCTGCTTTGTTGATTTAGAGCTGATGAATGGTATCCTTAACTTCCCTCAGTGTGGGAGGGAAGGCTCATTTCCGTCCTCTACTGCATTGGCGTAGTCGCTCCCTCCGTTGTCATGGTCTCCCGTGATCTCCACGTCATTCAGGTGCTCATCGAACTGCTTTTCCACCTTTCGATCACCTCGCGGCAGTCCGTCAAGAGACCTCCGTCCTTATCCCTGCATATTTCGGCTCGCGACACAAAACCGTTGAGGGTTGCGTTGAGCTTCTGGTAGAACTTCCGTGTTTAATGGGAACGGCACAGCAGTTCCATTTGCTCGCACTCCGCTTCTTCCAGGCGGCGCTATTCCTCCGAAAGAGGCGGATGTGCTGCTTCCGCTTGTGTTTCTGCTGTTCTGCCGAGTTCCTTGCTGCAGCATTACCGCCCGTGCAGCGCTCTTTTCCACCAAAATCGCACTACACTTCTCGTCAAACCATTCGTTTCGTCGACTCTTTTCCACATACCCGATGGTGCTCTCTGCTGCATTGTTGATGGCTGCTTTTACTGTTCTCCAGCAATCCTCTATAGGGGCCACATCGAGCTCGCCCTCGCCGGCAATGCTGCCTCGAGATTCTGCGCGTATGCTGAGGCGGTTGCTTCAGTCGCTCAAGGCTGGCCGTGGCGGTCGCCGGTACCGTACATTATTGACGACGAAAAGTTTTGGGCACAATTTGACCATCACCAGATAGTGGTCGGAGTCGATGTAGGCGCCACGATAGGTTCAGACGTCGATAATGTCGGAGAAGTGCCGTCCGTCAATCAGAATGTGATAAATTTGAGATTCCGTCTGCTGTGGTGATCTTCAGGTGCGGTGCACCGATAAGGGACGCTGTGTTGGAAAAAGGTGCTACGTATGACCATGTTTTTGGAAGTGGCGAAATCAATGTCGGCGTCGGTGGTGTAGTGGTGAGCGTGGTTGCCTCTCACCCCTGTTGGTCGGGGTTCGATTACCTTTGACGCCGACGGGATTTTCTGAGACATATAATCCGTCTTCCCTCGGATAGGAAGTAAGGCGGTAGGTTCCGGCCCATGTGTTGATGGATTCGATATGTAGGGTCCCAGGTGCGCACAGTGGTCCCACAGCGATCGTACTCGCGTTTGAGCTGCGCATAAAATGCGTCTTTGTCACCAGTGCTTCCAGAGTGAAGGCTGTGCACTTTTATTATGCTGAAGTTGTAGAATCGGCTCTTGATGATCAACTTACACATTCTTTTGTTGATTGGCCACCAACCGATCACGCCCCTCTGCATGTCGCTCATCACGATAAAAGCTGTTCCCAGCTTACGTGTGTTGCCGTATGATATGATTATGATTACCTCTAAACGTTCTGTCGTGGATTTCAACTTACGCCATTTCTCCACGAACAAGTAGATGTTTATATTGTTTAACATTTGAATCGAGCCCATTGAACATGTGTACACAGACGTAATTTTTTTTCCTGTTCGGGTCTGTCACTGCGATCAGTTTTTACCTAGATCTATTGTAACATTCCCCGTATCCTTAGGGGCCGTACACAAATTACGTCACGCTTTTAGGGGGGGAGGGGGGTTTTGCAGAGCGTGACGACCCTTACAAAATATATTGAGGCCCCATACAAAAAGTGTGACATAGGGGGGAGGGGGGGGGGGGGGTTGAAAAAGGTCGATTTTTGCGTGACATAATTTGTGTATCACCCCTTAGTGTAGTGCATGTCACATTATACTTATGACACACATGTGATACAAGAATCACTGTACAAATGCACTTGAAATGAGTGCCATACTGAAAATTCTCTCAGATCAAGTCAGTCTTGTTAGAATTTTCTTGACACTGCGTACCGTTGTACAGGAATCACACTCGTATCACGTGTCTGTCTGGGGTATTACTCAATTGCCATTAAAGGGCAATAAAGTATCGATTTTGATACAGTTTTTGTTTTGTTTTCTTAGAAATTTGATCCTTTCTTATATAAAACAAAACAGAGTCATGCATCGGAAACCTAGCATCACCCTAGTAAAACAAAAAAAAATCTCCCCAGTAAGAAAGTTTAGAGATTATCTCGCGCCAATTCTTTGTCACAAAATTCTATTTTATGCCACGTGTTTTGCTTCTACATATAGCCTTATGACTTTCAACACTTTTCGATAGCTATCTCCATTACTTTCCTTCATCGTTCGAGCCGGAGCCGATACAACTGAGCACATCTGTTAAACATTTTGGTGTTACGTTCCAGCCCCACTTTTTAATCACTTTGAATGAAAATGCCTAACAGATGTCCTTTCCCCGAGGGACAATGTCATTGAACTTGATATGTGCTCATGTAATGGTCTCCGCCAGGCCAGCACAGCCATCGGAGCAAAACGATCAGGGACACAGGGCGTTTGCTTGTTGTTTCTGCTGTTGGTTGCTGCTGCTGCTGTTGGTCGATAAAGACTACAATTAGGCCCAATTTGCGATCCGGGTGTCCCCCAGAATTCCGCCATCAGAACCTTCGCGTTTGAGACAGTTCATAGCGAGAAGCAGGGGATGAGGGGACAACGATCCAGCCAGTTTGGCACGAGGGCAAAATCATTGCCGCTGTCTGTCATTATTCACATTTCGCGCTCGGCGTTGTTGTCTGGCTCGGTGAAGAAAGGTCTCTCGGTTGGGTCCTCCTCTGGACTGGAGGGCTATTGCAAACAAGCTTGATCATTTGCACATTACATACCTACATCGATCGGTGGCGAGGAGCAAGGGTCGGTGATCGCATATAATTTCTGCGCAGCCGCAATCAGCTCGTGTCAAGAATCTTGTCCTGCCGCAGGGGGACATCGGAATCAAGATTTGTTTGTGAATTGGGATTATTATTGTAGTTTTCCGTTTTATGCATAGATTTTTTTCACAAAAAATTTGTTCGTAACATTTCTTGAACTTGTCCACAATGACGTCACTCGCCAACGAACATCAAGATGTGAAGCTTTAACTGCGGGTCGTGTTGACAAAAATCAGAGAGATGTATCGATCTAGTGGAGGACGATCGGTGGATCCTTCCAGGGTGCGGAACCGGAGACGTAGAGTCATGGACCGAGTCGAATGGAGACGACTGCTACATACGGCATAGGACACTTAGGCCTTAGTCCGACCCTTGAGGTAAGTTAATCATTGCGGAAAGATGAATCATGATCGATGAGATTTGAATCTCTTTATATTAACTTCAATGCTATATAGAGTAAATCGACAATTATTGCACACCTTAAAAACTCGCTAATGAATTAACGTGAATTAACTAACTACATCGGCTGTTTTCCTACTCTCCGCATCGACCAATGTGGCGCTAGCTTCTATGCGCGAAAAATCGCTAAAAGTAAATCGCAAAAATATTGTATGGCGAATAGCATCTAAAGGCAAATTTATCGAAGTGGAATACATTATTCGAAAAAATATTTGGTAGTGGTTGTGCACAATGGTGACTACTATTAAACCTATCTAATATTTTTTCGGGAAAAACTTTGTATTTCAAGTAATTCAAGCTTAGATGCATTTCGCCATACACAATTAAATTGATTTACCTGTGGCTGCGCGCCAAGCGGGTAGTGCATTGTTACACGCCTCATAAGAAAAGCATGGAGTGTGCAACAATGGACTACCCGCTTGGCGGACACCCACAGTTGATCAGCAGGAGAAGATCCATATTATTTTGTATGGTGAAAAGCATCTAAACTTGAATTACTTGAAATAGAAACCTTTTAATGAAAAAATATTTGGTAGGCTTAATAGTAGTCACCATTGTGCACAACCACTACCAAATATTTTTTCGAATAATGTATTCCACTTCGATAAAATTGCCTTTAGATGCTATTCGCCATACAATATTTTTGCGATTTACTTTTAGCGGTTTTTCGCGCATAGAAGCTAGCGCCACATTGGTCGATGCGGAGAGCAGGAAAACAGCCGATGTAGTTAATGTATTGGCGAGTTTTTAAGGTGTGCAATAATTGACGATTTACCCTAATTCATTGGCTCGGTAGCTTAGTTGGTAAAGCACTTGTCTAGCATATAAGGATTGTGAGTTCGAATCTCACCTGACATGTGGATTTTTTCGTATTATCACAAATAATTTATCCACAAGTTTACTCTTGACTTCGTTCCTTGTCAAATATTTGATCCCGTGTATTGGGGGCCTTAGTAGGGTATGTACCTCAATTCGTTCAATTTGATCTATGGTTTTTAATATTGCACTCATGGTTTGAAGACAATGTCTAACCATGATTGTTAGCTGACAAATAATCATGAACTTGATACATTATAAATAAATTATTAATAAATCAGTGTAAATAACTTTTTCGATTATTGGCCACCTGCCTCACGGCGCCGGAGCCGTATTGCATGCAGATATACGGTGTATATAAAGCTAACATTACTTTATATCAAACATTTAAGCTGATTTCATGTGGAAATGGGCAATTATGCAGCTGCACTGAGATTATACCAGTGTAATCTTGATTTGGTTTTATTATATCTTATTATTTTACCTTTAAATCAACTTTGATTGTACATGTAAACTAATGTCGACTTTATTCGCGACTACTAGGGTAAAAGAGATTCCAACTCTTTGTCGCTCTAATGAAAAACCTCGTAAGAAACTGTCAGAATGTGCGTGAAAAAAAAAGCAAAAAATATTTCCCTCTCGTTTTTTCTCACGTAAACCTTCACGCACATTCGACAACTTCGTAGTCGCAAATATAGCGTCACGGTTACTTGGGTGGGAAGAGAGTATGATGATCATGTATGTTATGGCCACCTGGTGGATAATAGCGAAACTGATGTAATCAATACGATCGGCTGAATCAGACGTTACAAATGAAATCAATAAGAGAGATCGTTTGTGGGGTCACAGTGGCCCATAAATTTGATTGTTACAAAAATAAGATTTAAAAGTGTTTCGAGCCCTAAGAAACATTTTTGCTGTACAAGAGTGGAACAAACAACTCTTAAGCTAACTTCAGCTTAAGAAACTGTTGTTCAGCTAGTTCTGTTTCTTGGAATGAATTAACTACATCGACTGTTTTCCTACTCTCCGCATTGACCAATGTGGCGCTAGCTTCTATGCGCGAAAAATCGCTAAAAGTAAATCGCAAAAATAATGTATGGCGAATAGCATCTAAAGGCGTATTTCTCGAAGTGGAAGACATTATTCGAAAAAATAGTTGGTAGCGGTTGTGCACAATGATGACCGGTTTGGTGCCTACCAAATATTTTTTCGGTAAAAGCTTTCCATTCCAAGAAATTCGAGTTTAGATGCTTTTCGCCATACAAAATAAAATGAATTTACTCCTGCTAATCAACTGTGGGCGCACGCCAAGCTGGTAGTCCATTGCCACGGGGTGGTATTTGAATCAAAATCACGAATTGTTACTGATTGGAGAAGTCCCTTGCTCGATAGGAGATAGCAATATGGTCTATTTTAGAGGTTCGACTCATCGTATATGTTTGCCAGTAGGATAACGGTTGAATTTTGGACCCCTAGAGGACATTGGTTTGAATTTAATTCAAAATCAAACAGATTCAGAAGGTATTTACACATAATGATGATGTTAGTATGTTCGTAAAAGCCTCCACTGTCCGTTAAAAATATCCACAAGGCCATTTCTGGCTGAAAATTTGATAAAAATAACTGATTTTTGAAGCATCAGTTTTCACTGTCTTGGACACCCCAATATATTTTGGAACCTTTTCAGTATATATATTGGACACCCGGTGTTTACACTCGTTTGAAGCTATTTTGGAAGAATTTGCCGCTTGAACATGCTGATCACATCCTAATTACTTGATTGTCAAAGGCTGATTAGACGAACTTTGCGAATTTAATGCGCTACAATGATAAACGTTTTTGTTTACATTTGCAAGTTACCTCAGCACCGCAATCTCTTTTTGTAAACATGATGCGAGACTCGCACGGATGACGAGATTGAGAAAAAATAATTTCAAGGCAAATAAGGATATTTTCAGTGAGGAAATGATTGCTGTCCGTGCAGAGCGATCTTATTTAGCGAATGATTCTAAAAATTTCCGTCATCTCATCATTAAACCTATGCAAGTTGTGATAATAGGACACAGGGGGTCCAAAATATATGGGGGTCCAAATTATATTGGTTACCCTATTTGTCGCCAAAAACATGTCAACAAACCGATTAGCTGATGAACAAACCGACGTCATGTCTGCCAGAAAATTTGTTCGCACCTTTGTAAACATGACGTCGGAAATTTCGTGCGCCTTCAGCTTGTCGAAGTTGGCATGGCACGACTACTTAAATATTATCTTATCCCAAACACCACTTTCTATGATTAACCAACCCAGTGTAATAGAGAACAATGATCCTGGGTGGCTCAAGAAAGCTGATCTGGGTTTCGATGAGCTCTACGGAAGCGAAGTTCGTCGCCCTTACTGAGGGATCATGAACCACAAAAAAATAATACATCTTCATCTTTACAAGCGAAGCATATAATCAACTTGCAATATTGTCCAACAGAGGAAATGCTGGCAGATATACGTACGAAGCCATCACAATGTGTACGACTGGAGAAGCTATATCCCTTTCGTGACGAACCAGCACAATGGACTACCCGCTTTGCGCGCAGCCACAGTTGATCAGCAGGAGTAAATCAATTTAATTTTGTATGGCGAAATGCATCTAAACTTGAATTACTTGAAATACAAAGCTTTTCCCGAAAAAATATTTGGTAGGCTTAATAGTGGTCACCATTGTGCACAACCACTACCAAATATTTTTTTTCGAAAAATGTGTTCCACTTTGAAGAATTTGCCTTTAGATGGTATTCGCCATGCAATATTTTTGCGATTTACTTTTAGCGATTTTTCGCGCATAGAAGCTAGCGCCACATTGGTCGATGCGGAGAGTAGGAAAACAGCCGATGTAGTTAATTCATTGTGCTGTTTAGCGGTAACAGTTTTGCATATTTTTTTCATCTGTTTAGACTTTGTTTCATTGATGTAAACTGTTTCTATGATTTAGCCATTACACAATGGTCGGAAAAAGATAAAGTTCGGTCAAAACTTTTTTTATGTGTTTAATCGAAGTTATAGGTTGCCTAGATATGTTATATACTATTTTTAGTGTTTAAAAAGGGGTATTCAAAAATTACGTAATTTCAATAATTTCAAAAACGGTGAAAATCAGTAAACCGCATGTTTTTTGCGTTTTTTTGTTAGAAAATCAATTCGAATTTAAATAAATGATCATCTTTCGATCAAATCCAATCAAGTTTGTTCAAAACGTGTGAAAAATGTGGAAAGATAAATTTTATATCAGTATAAAATGGAAAAATAACGTAAAATATATGAAAAAACATGACTTTTTTAAATAGCTCTAATTTGAAAAACTGCAAATTTCTGCAAAATATTTAAACGTTTTTAGGCAGCTTTAAGCATGATGTTTAAGATGTACTATTCGAAATTGCGGCGACACGTGACGACACGAACCGTTTTTTAACTTAAAAATTACCAAAATTTCTAAGGTACAATATATGAAAATTTGAAAAGTTTTGTGACATATTAATTTTGCACCATACGTGCATTCAAACAGTCCAATAACAAGCTTTCATATGCTGGATAACTTAAAACATATATTCCATTCTCAAAATATTATTATTTTACTTTTTTCGAATAATTCATTTTCCAATTTTATGACTTAGGCCACTTTGACAGTGAAAATGTCATTGAAATACAAAAGCTGGTATGCTTTTAATTAGGAATCATAAAAGTACGATACATTAACTTTGTTATAAGGTGAAATGAAGTTTAAAAATATCAATTTTGTTTTTTGAGAGTTTTGGCCGCCCCTTTGTATGGAGCCGGACCAATGTGCATTACTTATACTTGTTTGTGTGTAAACAAACTTTTGTTTACGTTGCCTGTGAGATTTACCACAACAAGGTAAACAAAAAGTGGACAAAAATCGTAAAACATGAAAAAGTTTTATCTGTCGCATATTTTTTTATTTCCGATTTATCTAGGTAGTCAAAGCTGAAAATCAAAAGATAAAGAGAGGTTCTTTCAAATGAGGTAGAATAATTGTTGTTTTGTTGGGAAATCTTAGAGTTCTGGAGAGCCAAAGTTGAGCCATTTGTATGGAGATTTCACTTTTTTGCGCTCCGTCACGAAAGGGATATAGGTAGCGGCCTAGGAGTTAAATCTGATTTGTTCGACGAGGAGTGCGAAGTAGGCGACCGAACCGGAAGGTTGTATTTTGTAGGTATTGATAAAATATCTGAACGAGTTAAAGTGTCATTAGACTGTTTGTCGTAATGACAAATATTTGTCATTGTAGTCCGACATTCATCCAAGGTTGCCATGATTCACGTTGTGTTGGCCTTTTGTCGGGCTTGTTTGGCCAAATATTTGTCATGTGTAATTGGACTTTTAATTGGTTTGGCGTTGAGGACTGCTTGAGGTATTATTCAATGAATTCTAGATTGAGTTTAAATAAGGGCGAAAGTAACATCCCAAGTATTCTTGGAGTTCTGACACAAAATAGTAAACTATTTTATAATGAGCAACAAGATTCGCCCAGAACCGCTGTCTTAGTATGCAAAACGTTAAAATGCTATCCTATTACGGAGTTTATCAGAAAGGACATTGTTGCGGTCATGGTAGAGGTACCAACCACTAGGGGTAAAACTGAGATCGCTGTGGCTTCAGCTTACTTTCCTGGTGATGTTCCTGAGGTACCTCCTCCTGAGATCGCATCATTTGTTCAATTCTGTAAAGAAAACAACAAATCGTTCATCATTGGCTGTGACGCCAATGCGCATTACACGGTTTGGGGTAGTACGGATATTAACAGTCGAGGTGAGTCACTATTAGAATATCTGTTTTCCAACAATATAGACATTTGCAATAATGGTGATAAACCTACTTTCTCAAATGTAATAAGACAAGAGGTCTTGAATCTAACACTGTGCAATGCTGCAATCTTTGACAAGATCACAAACTGGCACGTGTCAGATGAGATTTCTCTATCTGATCATAAACACATAATCTTCAATTGGAGTGGTGGAGATTATTCTAGAACCGCATTTAGAAATCCCAGGAGGACAAACTGGGATCAATATGTAGAATTGTTTATTTACAATGGGAGAAACTATTGATTCAACCCAAAAGTTGGAATCATTTTCTCAAAGGGTAAATGAAAGTATCTTCAATTCCTTTAACAGAAGTTGTCCCACCATACAATCGTCTTCTACTAGAGACGTGCCATGGTGGAACTTTAAACTGGATCGCCTTAGAAAATTTTCTCGTAAAATGTTCAATAGAGCGAAACAAACGGGAGATTGGACTCAGTACAGGAAAGCCCTGACTGAGTACAACAACGAAATACGAAAATCTAAAAGAAAGTCTTGGATGCTGACATGTGAAAACATAAACAGCACTCCTGTAGTTGCAAGACTACAGAAAACGCTTGCAAAAGATCATTCAAATGAATTGGGAAACCTGAAGCGCGACGACGGAGCTTTTACCAAAACTCCTCGTGAAACTTTGGATTTAATGATGGAAACCCATTTTCCGGGTTCGGTTCTAAGTGTGGATTCTAATGATACTATATCTCTGGAAGGTGAAGGATGTCCTAGTTTAAACTCTTCGGAGTCAACTAGTACAATAAACACCGCCTCAGATTTAGCTGATGAAATCTTCACGAAGGCCAGAGTGGAAAATGCAATTAGATCTTTTCAGCCTTTTAAATCTGCAGGAGTTGATGGAATATTTCCAGCACTGATTCAAAATGGAGAAGCGGTGTTGGTTCCATTACTAATTGAGATGTTCAAGGCTAGTTTAAGATTTAATTACGTTCCATCAAAATGGAGACTTGTAAAAGTTATCTTTATACCGAAAACCCGATTTAATCCACCTATGGTGAACAGAACCCTTCTTACACTTATTAAAATTACACTAGTTTACAAAATAAAATGAAAGTCGTGAACTTCTGTCAACGACCAAAATTTTTGGATCACAATTTAGCGCTGATTTCGAAACCGACCTTCAAAAAATTTTATGTAGAACAGTTTTAGAGTTTTAGCTTAATATCGAGTTTAACAACTTTTTGAAATATAGAATTTTCTTTAATTCAAATATCTTGCATTTTGATCAACCAATTTTAAATCTCTTTCCATACCGTCGTGCGGGGCTACTTTTGAAATGCGGGGCTACTTTGGACACTTTTGAACATGGATTTTTTGTATTCAAAAGATTGTTCAAATCTGTTTGATGTCTTAGGGACTATTATGAAGCAATAGTTTTCCCTTCATTTGGTTGAAATTATTTTCCAAACAGACCGTTTATTGCTTGTCATGACGCGAAAAAACATCGAATAAACCAAAATAATATATATAACGTATCAGAACATTTGGTGTGTAAGCATTGTTTCTACAGTTCATAAATTTCCAAGGGTAGCTCAATTCATTCAAAATGTATCAACGTAGCATATACAATCGAATATTTGTATCGTTATATGTTATAAATGACCATTTGACCCAAATAAAGAATCGATGGTCCCTTTTTTCAGGCTATCTATATAGCAATATCACGCTGCTCATAATACCAAAGGTAGCACAGAACCATCTTAAAACGCATATTTTTATTGAAATTATGTATGATACAGTATGCTACAGTATTGGTACAACGTAGTTTTCTAAATAACCCTGGAATTTGAAATGCAGTTTTGTTAAAGATAAAAATGTCCAAAGTAGCCCCCATCCGGTTCTATATGAGATGTGTCCGATTGGTGTATGAACAACTTTTTTGGTTTATTGATGGATTAAGCTAAAAGTTTGAATACATCCTACATACATACTCACAATAATTGTGTATAAAAATTAAGAAAATTCATTCACTAGTCTGGGAGTTATAATGTCATAAAGTTGAAGAACTATGAAAAAGTGTATAAAGAAGCCCCGCATGACGGTAAATTAAAAGCTGAATATAATACCATTCGATCATCTGAATGCAGGTTTTACGTGAGATTAATAAAATTCAAGATATTGGCAAGTTTTAGGGACGATCTCCTTAAATTTTAGCAACATTTCTAAAAATATATGAAGAAATATATTTTTTTCAATTAGAAAAAAAAAACAATTTAAAAATTCTTGTTCAACGTTTATTTGACATATCATATGTTGGTGAGTTACATTGGTGAGTTAATCGGAGCATTGATTACGGAGAATGAGATGTTTGAATTGAGCGACTTTGCTTAAAAATAGAACAAAAATCGATTTCAAATCATCAACATTGTATGGAAAGTCGAAAAAATTTCCGCTCTACTGTAATTTTTCGCGTTTTCGAACTCAGGGCATGATTCCACAACAAAAATGATCATCAGCTTACCGAGTTCAAAAATGCTGTAAACTAGTGTTATTGTTGTATTCGAGGTTGTATTATTTGTATTTAACATATTTATTTTGTGTAATTGATCAAAAGTTCTAGAAAATATTGTGGATTTGGCATCTAGTGGATTGGTTTCCAAAATAGCATTATGGACCAGAAATGCCAGACACCTCCTAGAATCTTGAATGGAATGTTTAAAAAATAGCTTACATATTCTGGAATATTGTATATTTTGTTAACTGCCAAAATATCTTGAATCGATTAACAAATGGGTAAGAAAATCATCGAGAAACACTTTGTCTAATATCTCTTAATCAGTCGAATAAATTAACTACGAAGTACTTGGTATTCATGGTTATGGTGTAAAAAGGGCAAAAGTGATATATCTACTATGTTCATCAGTTTTAGCATTGGCTAGTTATTTTAGCTATTGTAATTTAAATCTGTAAGGTTCATTAAAAATATTTCTGTCCGGTTCTTGCATTTTTCCCACAATATATGAATTCAAAGCTTTCATTTAACTTATTGTTAGTTTTCATAGAATTCCTGTGTATTTATTATTTGTTATTTATAATTTTGTTGAAAACAGTAACCTGCTAGTATACACTTTGTATGAGGTCAGCATTATTTATTAAAAAATAATTTCCCATAGACTGGTCAAAAACTAATGCGAGATAACAAGTGCATATAATAATAAAAAAAGAATTTATTGAAATACTCTTCGTAAGATATCTCAGTAATCAAATGTCGAATCGAAATGAAATTTCAGAGCCTTTTACTAGGATATTTTAGCTTTCATTTGGTGCTTAGAGAACTCAAATCGGTTGACAGACGGTTGAGATATTTATTATGGTACCCTTGGTCAAAAATCTCTCAAGAAGTTAACCTGTATTACTCCCAAGAACTCTTTGAAAGGTATCTCGGTAACCAAATATCTAATCCTAATGAAATTGTATAGGGTTCTACTAGAATGTTGTAGGTTTCATTTGGTGCCACTAGAACCGAAATCGGTGGACAGACGGCTAAGATATTTATTATGATACACTTGGTCAAAAATTTCAAAAGGTTTAGTTGTATAAATCCTAAGTACTCTTCGAAAGATATCTCTGTAACCAAATGTCCAATCGAAATAAAATTTCTGGGCGATCTACTAGGATGCTGTAGCTTTCATTTGGTGCCGAGAGAACCCAAATCGATTGACAAACGGCCAAAATATTTATTATGATACACTTGGTCAAAAATCTTAAAAAGTTTAGATGTATGACTCATAAGTACTCTTCAAGAGATATCTCGGTAACCGAACGTCCAATCGAAAAAAAATTCAATAGCGTTCTACTAGGATGTAGTAGCTTTCATTTGCTTCTAAGAGAACTCAAATCGGTTGAAAGATGGCTGAGAAACGTGCGTGACTTTTTTTTGTAACGCACATACACACACACACACACACATACACACATACACACATACACACACACACACACACACACACACACACACATACAGACATTTGCTCAGTTCGTCGAGCTGAGTTCATTGGTATATGAGACTCGGCCCTCCGGGCCTCGGATCGAAAGTCGGTTTTTCGAGCGATATTTATACCCTTCTTATGGGTGTAAAGTGGCCCACACAATGCATACGTTTGCGTGTGCGTGACAGTAGTTTGACACATTTCCTATGGGAAAACTGTCAAAAAAACGCAAACCTCGACGGAACGGACGCTATGTGTTCTAGGCTTAAGAAGGGTAAAAAGGGGAAGCGAGACAAGACGCATCCCAAAGCATACAGGCCAATTAGTCTTTCTTCAGTTTTGTTGAAGACTATGGAAAAGGTTTTGAAGGATTTTATTAATTCTTCTTACATAAAAGAGCATCCCCTATCTGACTTCCAGTTTGCTTATCAATCTGGTAAGTCAACGGTTACGGCACTTCATTCGCTAGTAACAAAGGTGGAAAAAACGTTTTCAGCAAAAGAAATAGCTCTATGCGCCTTTTTAGACATACAGGGGATGGCCAAAATGTTTGGGATAGGCAACTTTTTTTCTCCCACAAAAAAATTCAACATGCTGTAACTTTTCATAGAGTGCATCAAAAAATCTCAAATTTTGACTGTTTATCAACCTATTATATGTGCATCGTTGGCACAAATTTGGGCTCGATTAATTAATGTTTCGCAAAGTTAGAATCGTTCGGGTAAAACACTATTTTTTAAACAACTCATTTTTGAGCTGTCATATCTCGAAGACCAGTAAACCGAATTGAATGAATTTTTTAACGTTTATCAGCAATATATTGATACTTAATACGACGTTATAAAATGTAATATTTTCTCACGGCGAATTAAGTTATACCGGGTTGGAATTTTTACCCATATAGAGGAAAATAAGTCAAATTTACAATACCACACAAAAAATACTAAATGTGTTCTTCCTTCAATCTTAATAGGCTCCAATATATCTGATTAGAGATAACTTAAGAACAGAAGTGGAAAATCTTTGTATATCAACAATAGAATTTATTGACAATGATATAAAAAAATTACATTTTTTCGAGAAAAATCCAAAAATTGTCAATCCATGATAACTTTTTTCAACATTCAAAAAGTACGTATGTTAAAATAGTTTGAGAAGCATTTGCATATTGTTAGTGTACGTTCAAAATTTCATTCGATTCGGTTCACTGGTTTCCGAGATATTACAGCTCAAAAATGAGTTGTCTAAAAAATAGTGTTTTACTCGAACGGTTCTTACTTTGCGCAACATTAATCAATCGAGCCCAAATTTATACCAATGATGCACATATAATAGGTTGACAAACAGTCAAAATTTGAGATTTTTTGATGCATTCTATGAAAAGTTATAGCATGTTAAACTTTTTTGTGAGAGAAAAAAAAGTTGCCTATCCCAAACATTTTGGCCATCCCCTGTAGAAGGAGCATTTGATAATGCCTCCTATTCATCTATGAAGCGTGCCATGGAGAACAAAAACTTCGACCAATGTATCATACATTGGGTTGATACTGTGCTTGCAAAAAGAGAAATCACCTCTGAGCTGGGAAGTTCTTCTATAACAGTAAGGGCAACGAAAGGTTGCCCTCAAGGAGGAGTCCTCTCACCACTAATGTGGTCCTTAGTTGTAGACGATCTTCTAAGAAGCTTGAAGGAAAAAGGTTTCGAAGTTGTGGGCTTTGCAGACGATATAGTCATAATAGTGAGAGGAAAGTATGACGAAACTGTTTCGAAGAGAATGCAAAGGGCCCTAAACTATACACATTCATGGTGTATTAAGGAGGGCCTTAGCATCAACCCGTCAAAAGTCGTAATTGTCCCTTTCACTAGGAGAAGGAAGATCAACCTTAAAGCTTTTCGGCTTGGAGGGATACAAATTCATCCTAGTGATCGAGTCAAATACTTAGGTTTGATACTGGATGCTAAACTGAACTGGAATGCTCAAATTGAGTCCGTGATCGGTAAGGCAACAAGTGCGTTCTGGTTATGCTCCAAAACTATTGGCAGGAAGTGGGGCTTGAAACCAAAAATGATAATGTGGATTTATACTGCCATAATCCGCCCAAAAGTGACGTATGCTTCGTTTGTCTGGTGGCCAAAAACAAAAGAGGCTACCACACAATCGAAGCTTGCGAAGATTCAACGTCTTGCGTCCATTGCAGGTCACCTGAGCATTTCACAATACTTCCAAAATAGGCCAGTAATGAAAATCATTAAAGACTGGATGAAACCTGTGGAGAACCATGATGTTCCTTACAAGTTGCACGAAACAACTCGTGCAGATTGGGAAGTCGGAGGTTCCACTGTTCGTCAAGGGTCAATCAAATTCTTTACAGATGGCTCAAAAGTTGGAATAAAAACGGGAGCAGGAATCTACGGCCCTGGAATACAAATGTCAGTGGCGATGGGACACTATCCTACGGTGTTTCAAGCAGAGATTCTTGCTATTTTAAAATGCGCAAATATCTGCCTTGAGAGAAAATACAGATATGCAAATATTTGTATTTTCTCAGATAGTCAAGCTGCACTAAAAGCATTATGCGCTTACAAATGTACTTTAAAGCTTGTCTGGGAATGCATTCTTTCACTGCGCAGGCTGTGCCAAGGGAATTCAGTAAACTTATACTGGGTTCCAGGTCACTGTGGCATTGAAGGAAATGAAATGGCAGACGAGCTTGCTAAAATTGGTTCCAATTTACAGTTTGCTGGCCCAGAACCATTCTGTGGTATATCAAACTGTACAATTAAAATGGACCTGAAACGCTGGGCTGAGCAGAGGGTGATATCCAATTGGATGGACGTCAAAAATTGCAATCAGTCAAAACGATTTATAACACCAAATGCTTATAAAACCAAAAAGCTCTTAGAGCTCAACAAGAGAGCTCTATGTACATACACTGGCCTAATAACTGGACACTGTCCGAGCAGGTATAACTTGAAAAATATTGGCCATATTCAGAGTGATATCTGTCGTTTCTGTAATACGGAACGTGAAACCTCGGAACATCTGCTTTGCAGTTGTGGTGCTTTATACACGCGCAGGCAAAGATTTCTAAATAGTGGTTGCTTGCAACCCAGTGAGATCTGGTCTGCAAAACCTGGGAAGGTCTTGGAGTTTATCAATGGATCATTGAAGCCAACTTTTCCGCTACTCACCGCATCAAAACAAAAGAGCCACCGTATATGAACTGTAACACAGTGACAGCAGTCGAGTTACGTCAAACACACAAGACTACGGTGGCGCTATCTGTTCATTTCATAGCGGCCGTTTTAGTTATTTTAGTGATCCATTCCATTGCACCTGACTGGGAGACGACGCGTCGTGGCAGTAGCTGATTACTTGACACATGGTAATTAGCTGGCTAGATGCGAATATCATAACGGGACATGCCACAATAGTTCAGCCTATTGGACGCAGTGGCTTAATTTCCCCAACAGGGAAGGAAAAAAAAACATGCCAAGAAACAATGTTTGCTTTAAGAAATGTTTCTCAAAGCAACGTTGTTAAACTGGAAGTCGTATTATATTTGAATAATTTTGAAATAAAACTGTTACTCTTGTTCACCCAAAAATGAGAATCTATTCAACATCAACCGCTCTATAAGCACGATGAAATAAATGTTTACCGAATGATCGTACATCGCTTGTTCAACGTTAGAACCATCAGCAATTCACACAAACATCATAAACTTTTCTTCAAGACAATTGGCTTCTTTAACGTTCTAAATCTGCATGCCAAACTGAGTGAAAATCCAATTTTTCATGAATTTTGATGCGCGGAAACCTATTTGAAAATCAATTTGAAGTTTGTATGGGAGCGATTTGTCAAATTACCTCTCGTCGCATTTTGCTGAGCTGTCAAGCAATTGCACAGCTGTCAAAAGGTGATTTCAAAATTCTCTTTGAAACCGATTTTATCAAAATTAAGTTCTTAAAATCTGAAAAAAACATGGCTTGAAAAAAAGTGCACTTTTGTATAAAATAAAATAATCAAAACAATTTCATAATTTAAAAATCCAATTGTACCCGTTTAGACACGGCCTAAATTCATTACACTGCTCGACAAAATTTTACTAAATTTGGTGTTATGGGATGAGAAGAACAGGGGTTTGGGAGCCTAGAAGTGTCATAGTGAACGATTTTTTGAAAAATATTGGACCAGACCTTAACAGTTTAAGACCGAAGTTTGTATGGAGAACTTGGGGTGTTCAATTGATATGCGCATTAAAATGTGTCGTTCATATATTAAGGCATTTTCGGTATTTAGGTTTGTTTAGTTAATGCCTAACGTACAGCGCGGTCTAATGCACATATCGATTGAACACCCCAAGTTCTCCATACCAACTTCGGTCTTAAACTGTGAAGGTCTGGTCCAATATTTTTCAAAAATTCTTTCACTATGACACTTCAAGGGTCCCAAATATCTGTTCTTTGTTTGTCTCATCCCATAATAAAATTTAGTGTTGAACAGTGTTATTATCAACTGTAAGGCCGAACTCGACGAATTTCGCCTCAAATTGTTTTCGGAGTTAGCAGCAGCCTCTCAGACTACAATGAACCTTGACTATACAAGCAACTTTGCATGCTTAATTTCTTCAAAATATATCTAGACCTAGATCCAGACTGGCTTTTAAAAAAAGCTTAACTTCTTGCCTTTTTACCCTTCTTACACCCATAAGAAGGGTATAAATACCGCTCGGAAAACCGACTTTCGGTCCGAGGCCCGCAGGGCCGATTCTTATATACCAATCAACTCAGCTCGACGAACTGAGCAAATGTCTGTGTGTGTGTGTGTGTGTGTGTGTGTGTGTGTGTGTGTGTGTGTGTGTGTGTGTGTGTGTGTGTGTGTGTGTGTGTGTGTGTGTGTGTGTGTGTGTGTGTGTGTGTGTGTGTATGTTGCAAAAAAAAGTCATGCACGTTTCTCAGCCGTCTGATATCCGATTAGGATTCTCTTAGTTGCAAATGAAAGCTACAACATTCTAGTAGAACCCTATTGAATTTTATTACGATCGGACATTTGGTTACCGAGATATCTTTCGAAGAGTACTTTGAAGTAATATAGGTTAGGTTTTTGAAAGATTTTTGACATTTAGCATATTGATGAATATCTCAGCCGTTTGTCAACCGATTTGAGTTCTCTTGGCAGCAAATGAAAGCTACAACATCCTTAGTAGAACGCTCTGAAATTTTATTTCGATTGCGCATTTGGTTACTGAGATATCTTTCGAAGAGTACTTAGGAGTTATACAACTAAACTTTTTGAGATTTTTAACAAAGTGTATCATACTGAATATCTCAGCCGTGTGTCAAACGATTTGGGTTTTCTTGGCACCAAATGAAAGCTACACATCCTAGTAGATTGCTCAAAATTTTTATTAGGATTGGACATTTAGTTACAGAGATATTCTTCCTATTCCTTCTATCCTTGTTTAATAGTTTAAGGGAATCGAATACACTCTAAAATTATTTACCTTAAAATTACACGGAAAATAAAATTTTCTGTAAAAAAAAATAAATTAATAATATTTCAACAATTATCATAAAATCTCAAAATGTTTTCATCTCAAAAAATCCGTTCTCCAAATTGGCTTCCAGGAAAAATATAAAAGTGTGAGGATGTTCAAAAATAAAAATTAGAAAAATCAAAAACTGAAATTCACGAAATCGAGAATTAAAAAGAATCATCTTCCAAAACATGTTTAATTCGATTTTAGATGACGAAAAATGATATTTAGATCAAAATCAAAAATTTGGGTATTAGAGGGTTAAGAAGGGTTCTGTTCACCATAGGTGGATTAAATCGGGTTTTTAATTAAAATGACTACTTCTACAAGAATATGTTGTATGGGTGTTTAAAATTTAGTCAAGTTTTTTGTCAAGTTTATAGAAAAAAATCCAAATTGAGCCCAACACTAAAAAAAAACATTTCAAAAATTCAAAGTCGATCGTGCAGTACCCTATAGCTGTTCGTTCCGAACGTTCAGTTCCAGACGTCCTAATATGATGTTATAATAACGACAACCCATATGATCGTTCATTATCATCATTCTTCGTTCCACTGCAAAGTTGGACTGTGATACAGACAAAAGAAACGCCTTCATGTATGCATTTGCTGTTATGCTTAACATTTATTTACGATATCATGTGCACATAGGCGCTTAAAAACTAAAGTGAACTTAACAATTTAGGATGAAAAACTGTCCAAACGGGTTCATAACCGAAAAGATAACAAAACAAATTTTGTCATAATATGACATGTTTAAAAAATGATAAAATCAGAATGTAACAAAACGTAATTTTATTGTGCAAAACGTATCTCCGGATCAACAATATCAACCTTAACAATATATACTTTAAAATGTTATAATTTTGTTTTCGCTTAATCTTCCGTGTGAGTAACAACAAGTACAACAACAGTGATCTAGTGTGTAAAATACTTCCTCTAAAATACGTCATGCTATTATATTGCTGCGTTGCGCTAAAATCGTATTTCGTTCGCCTAGCTTTTAAAATGTCCCTTGTTTGTATGATGATGTTTCTTGATGCCTAAGATTAAGAAGTAAATTTTAAAATTATTGGCAATTTTCGTTGAGAGTATGATTGATTCCGCGATCGCTACTTCGCAAGAGCTTGGCCCCTTCGGAAAACTTTGTTCTATCATGTGTTTCATTTTTTGTATATAGTTTATTTTTTGTTTTATTAACTCACTCGTTCCCAATCTCTCTTTTTATCTCACTTGCTATTACATTTGATTATGATTTTATTCACTTTTGACAACATCAACAATTAATATTTTCCAGGAAATAACATTTTTACACACGCACACGCATTTGGACTTCCGATGAGTAAAGTTTCCAATTTTCGTTCGACTTAGACACCTATGAGCTGGGTTACACATATTATACACTAAATAGTAGAGTTAAACGGATAAAAGCTTCCCTAGAGCGCTATCGCTACCCTCGCCTCGTCCAGCGGGATTCGATAACGGAACTCACGCCCACTTCCTTACTTGTTGTTACACAGCGTAAGAAATTCCTCGCGGGTCTTCGGGTCGTCCCGGAAGACGCCCAACATCGTCGAGGTGACGGTTTTACTGTTGATCTTCTGCACGCCTCGCATCACCATGCACATGTGCCTAGAATTAAAAAGAATGTTAGAATTAGGATTGATTTGGGACCACATGTTCGAGTGAAACTTACACTCCCTCAATTATGACGGCCACACCGGCGGGTTGAACGGCTTGCGTAACGGCCACGGCGATCTGTTTGGTGAGGCGTTCCTGGACCTGCAGACGGCGGGAGAAGATTTCCACGATTCTGGGGAAAGGCAATAAAAGCAAAACAAGTAAGCAATGGTAAGTTTTAGGTTAGTTTTCTGGACGTATGGTTGTACCTAGTAAGGACGTGATTATTTCCATCACTGCACCAGAGCGGCAGTGAAGGTTTGGGTTAGTAAGGGAAAAGGAAAGTTATTTGGATTAGACTTTAGGGTTCTTAATTGAGTTGATCAACGTTAGGGAAGTGAATTGTAAACAAATTAACAGTAAAATTCAAAAACACAGTTATGTAGTTTAGAATGCGAATCGAAAAACGTAACAACAAGAAAAATAAGAAAAATGTAGTAAGTGATAAAAAGTTTTAAAAAGGCGCATGACCTCATCAAAAAAAAATCATATGATTGAAGAAGCATCAACATCAAAGTTAACAGCACTCACCTGGCCAGTTTGCTGAGTCCGAGAATCTTCTTGCAAGGTAGGTAACCGATCGACACCTTGCCGTAGAACGGAACCAGATGATGCTCGCACATAGAGAACATTTCGATGTCCTTCACCACCACCATCTCGTCGTGGTCCTCATCGAAGACGGCTCCGTTGAGGGCCTCTGTGGGGAGAAAAGTAAAGAGAGAGATTTGTTTACTGCTAGGTAGGTACGGTACCATCAATCAGATACAGAAGGTAGGTTGTTTGCTTTCAAGTGTAGAGTCGAGTCCAAGATGGACCATTCGGGTGGATTGAGGCTGGTGCTGGACAATGGACCGACACTGATTAGATTATCTGCATATTCTGTCTGGAGTTACGTGTTGGAAGAATATGAGGCAGGAGTGCAGATTAAGGACAAACGTCTTGAAATCCCGCTTCAACAGTGCATCAGAACTTCAAACGCACAAATCTCAAGAAGCAAGCTTCACACAGCAGTGCATTTCATTATTCTGTTCTTGCTCACTCGTAATAAGCCTAAAATAAGAAGATCAGGTGCGCTGGTTTTGTTTACGAAGAGATTTGTGCCCTCGAAATCGTGAGTAGGTACCAAAGTCGGCCATTGTGGCGGCCATTTTGGGATTCTAACAAGTCTGTCCTTAAACAAAAGAAGGCAAATGTGTTTGAACTGGACGGTTTATGGAGTGAGTTCCGAACGTCGAGAACAGGAAGTTCAACAATAATGTCGAACGTTCTATCGAGCCAGCAGCAGAGACAAAGTTTGGTTTCGACACAGGAGGTGGCAATGTGAGCAATGACGAGTCTTCGTACTTACTTCATCATCATCATAGTTATTGCCATCTTTACCGCACTTAGGGAGTAGGTAATTGTTTGAAGTGAGTTATGCATCCAGTCTGTTCTTCTTTGAGATAGTGCATGTTAACCAACAGAGTACGCAAATAAATTCAATAAAAAGGTGAAAATGATTTTCTGAGATGTGGTTGTTACTTTGGAAGTTCAGACAATCGGGACGCTCCAATCTGGGATGTCCACTACAGGAATTCCATTGATGTAAGAATCTGCAGAAAGCTCTGATCATTTTTTTGTTCTCAGTATAAAATTTGAACTCAGGAGGTCAGCGACCGTTGCAATTTCATATCGAGCACTTCTCAGCAGAAAGTGTGACAGATGAACAAGCTTGATGGCCCAATAAGAGGAATCAACATAGGCAACAACTTCGATGATCTATGTGACACAATCCACGAAACAATTAGGACAGCAGCGTCGTAAGTGATAGGTACTACTCAAAGAAGTAAAAGAAGGTGACGAATCAAAACAAAGATTTCAGAAGGCGCAATTATCTGCATAAAGAGAATGCAGTACATAAGGTACATAAGGAAAATAGCCATTACTGTGGCAACAACAGTATGGAACAAAATCATCAGCGCAAAATTAACAAAACTGTCAATGGCATGCAGAGACAAACTGCGCCGCTTTCTTCATGTGCGAAAACCGAGAAGGAAACTTACAGACTGATAAAACAATGGTAGCTGCCTGGTTGGTTAGTAGAAACAGTGATGTTTGACAGACTGTGTAACCCTCAACGCTAGCTAGGGTTAAACAGGCATTTGAACAACTGAAGACTAGTAATGTTATGTCCACACTGCAATTTGAATAACAAGTTATTCAGTTTATTACGAAAAGAAAAACCTCATCAAGCTAATAACATCTCTGGTAATAATTTAAATAGCATGTTTTTAAGATTCCAGTTTGAATATAGTATAAGCCTATTGGAAACGACGAATTGGGGGGCCTCACGTGTCCTCTTTACAAAAATAAATTGAAGCTGCAGATGCAGAATACCTTTAACGTTGAATACTGAACCGATTGAACTCCAGGAACATCTTACAAGTTTTTTTCACAGAATTTCCAAATTGATCGCTCACAAAGCTTCTCCATCAATCTATTACGATATAAATTTCAAACGGAATTCTTCCGAAGCTGTCTCACTGAGTAGAGCTGCCTCACGGAATTCCTTTTGAAAATCCTCGAGGGATTTCTATAGGAACTCTTCTTAAATTTCCATTAGCAATTTTTCTAGGCGTTCCTTCTTCTTCTTCTTTATGGCTCTACGTACCCACTGGGACTTGGCCTGCCTCGCTTCAACTCAGTGTTCTTTGAGCACTTCCACAGTTATCAATTGAAGGGCTTTCTTTGCCTGCCATTGCATGATTTTGTATATTGTGAGGCAAGTACAACGATACACTATGCCCAGGGAGTCGAGAAAATTTTCCCGACCGGAACGGGAATCGAACCCGCCGTCTCCGGATTGGCGATCCATAGCCTTAACCACTAGGCTAACTGGAGACCCCAGTTCTAGGCGTTCCTCTAAACACTCGTTCAGGCATTTTTTTAAAGTAATTCCAGCAGGAGTTTTCTAATACTGCTTCCAGGAATTCCTCTAGGGACGTCTCTAATAAATTCATCCAGGAGTTGTTAAAGGAAAATCTCTTTTAATTCCTCCAAAGGTTACTCTAGTTGGAAGTTTTTCGAGGGAGTCCTCAAACAATCAATCAAAGAATTCAGGGTGGCTTGGGATGAATCTTTCCAGAGTCACCTTTGATCGATGATGCGATCCACGAGAATAGGGGGTATGTGTAGGTCATAACACAATCTTGATCAAGATCGATTGATCACTCTAAAGAAGAGGTAGTACAGTTCGCTAGGGTGCATAACTGGTAGGCGATATTGGAAGGAAGGGAAACGGCTTTTTCAACTCGTTACTGTTCTAGCGATGTCCATGAACTTATAAAAATACATGAGTTGGATATGTAGAGAAAAAAAAAGAGGAAGCAGATACAAAAATACAAAGTAGGAGGAAAGGGAAGGATCAGGGATTGAATCCAGGACCTCCCGAATGAAGCATTGTAGGAAAAAAACTGCTCAAAAAGAATTCTTGGGTTATCTCAGAAGAAAATTCTGGAGGAATACTAGAAGGAACTATGGAAGAAATCCGTGAAGAAACACTTTGACGAATCTGAGAAAGAGGTCTTGGAGAATTCCTGAAAGAAGTCAAAGGAGAAGTTTCGGAAGAAGCTCCAGGAGGAATTCCGGAAAGAACTCCTAGAAGAATCACATAAGGAAGGATTTTCTGGAGAAATCCCAGAGGCAACTCCGGGTTAATATCAGAAGAAAAACTTGGATGAATCCCAGAAAGAATTTCGGGATAAACCGGCAAAGGTACTTTTGCAGGAATTTCAGAAAGAGCTTCTGGAGAAAACTAAGAATAAGGAATCATCAAAAAGAGAATAGTAGAAGGAACTCCTTGAGGAGTTCCAGAAGAAATTCTTAGAAGAATCATAAAGAAAGGTTTGGAGGTTTCCCAAAAGGAACTCCTCGTGGAATTCCAGAATTCCACAAGGAACTCCTGGGTAATCATATAAGTAAATTATCTCAGAAAGAAATCTCCCAAGAAGGAATCTCAGAAGGACTCCTGGAATGTCCCCAAAAGGAATACCTAAAAGAATCCATGAACAAATTTTTGGGAAAAATCTTAGAAGAACTCCTGGATGATTCATTGAAGAAACTCCTGAAAGAATTCCAGAAAGATTTCCTGGATGAATCTTACAAAGAATTCCTGGAGAATAATATTCCTGGAGAAATTTTGCATCAAATATCTCGGAAAATCCTGGAAGAAATGCATGAAGAAATCTCGAATACATTGAAAATTCCTCAAAAGAAAACTTCTTGGGATTACTCAAGGAGTTATCATTAGAATTCCACATTTTGAAAATTCCTCCTGGATTTCTGCAAGTGTTAATTGTAAGAATCATTTTTTTCTCTTATTAGATTTTTTTTAATTTGTCCTTCTGGAATTCCCTAAGGAATTTAGGAATTTAGGGCTCTTCCGGGATACTTCCAGAAATTCCATCCAAAATTCCTTCAGTGATTCGGACAGCAGTTCATTCTAAAACTCAACCCGGAGCTCCTTGTTAGATTCCTCCTTCTGGGAGGTATCCAGTAATTTCTTCTACGATTCATCCAGGATTCCTCCAAAAAGCTCTTGCAGGGTTTCTTCAGGATTTTTGTCGCGGGATTCCTTCGAGAACGTTTTCCAATACTTCTTCAAGGGTTTCCTCCAGGAGCTCCTTTCGGAATTCTTTTAGGAACTCCTCTTGGGATTCCTCTAGGAATTCTTTCTTCAATTTCTGCAGATTATTTTGAAATTCTTCATTCTCAGATGTTATCATCATATGTTTTTATGGAATGAAGTTTCGAATGGAATTATTCTGACTTTCTTATAAAACTTCTTAAGGCTTTCTGAGTTTCCTCCAATAGTCGAAGTTGTGCCAACAGATCTATCTAGGAATTCTTTATCGGAATAAAGCTAGGAATATCAGAAAAAAACACATCTGAAGACATTTCAAAATAGGCAATCTTAGAAAAACCCTATGAAGATCCCTGGAGGAACTGTTAGAGTAATCTCATAAGGAGCTCCTGGAGAAAGCTCACTGGGAATTCGTACAGGTATCTCAGAATGTATTGCAGGGAGATTCTTAGAAGAAATTCCAGGATAAATCCCTGAAGGAATCTCTTTAAGAACCTTAGAAGAAACATCTGGTAGAATCCTAACAATCTCTTCTGTCTCTTCTTCTGTATCCTGGATATAATCCTGAAAAATTATATCTGTCGTTGTGCCAGAATCACAACCAAAATTCTGAGAAGTTCTGGAATAATTTCGAAGAAAATAATCCCTCAAAGGGTAGGCAAGATCCTGTCCCTTTAAAGTCTACGTAGTTTATGGACAGGTCCTTGACCTAGTCCTTGACTGTATTTTCGATGAAGCTAATTAGGCTGATTCTTGCAACGCTTCTTGGATCAATATGATATTATGATTGTTCGGGTGACGGATGAGATTTCAACGTCCTCTAACGTCCGTAACTGTAGATGGATTAAAGCTAGATTTTCTATGATTATTTCGCTGTTATCGGGAATTGGTCTTCGAACCGTGGAGCAGAGACCGTGGACGAATTGACTGGCCCACTTCTGACACTGTTAGGTACAACTCGAAGTAGGATCAATTTAGGTAAAATCAATCTCTATCTAAATCTTCATAAAGATAAATGGAACTTGATTGTATTAAGCACTTTTGGGGAACTTAGGATTACGGATAAAGTTTGTTTACGAAAAGAACGTTGAGAGGGTTGAGAGTTAAGAGGTGGTGGTATCATATTTCCCGGAATGCCACTTTCCAGAAAGTTCGGTTTCGCGGAATGTAGTATCAGGTTATGAGGGGGTTCGGCCATTAAAGCGAAAGACCTTAATGATATGGACGGCATAATGATCCAGCACCATTCCCTAAAAAGGTACATTCTGGGAAATTGTATTCCGGAAAACGTGACACCACATAAGGGCAGTTTTGGGCGTATTCAAGTGTGATGGATGCAGGAGTGGGGGTTTCTGGCTATTTAGGGGCTTTTTAGGATTTTCCTGGATTTTCAGTCTGGCTTTTTGTTAAATTAAAAACAACCTTATGTTCTCTTACTCCGACGTTTCGATCAGCGTCAAATCTGTAGACAGATAGTAGTGAAAGCGATCTGAATCCCGATAACTTAATTCAAAATTGTGGTTTTGCGAGTTAAAAACGGAGTTCTACAAAAATCAAATGACGGTTGAGAGATTGGAAAATTCAAATGACAAAGAAGCAACCGATAACTCGAATCCTTGAAATGGATCCGATACGGATCGAAACGTTGGATTAGGGGAACAAAAGGTTACTTTAAATCTCATAATCGGACTGAATAGCTGAGCAAATTCGAAAAATGCACCAATAACAGTCGGAACCAATTAGCTATTCAAGGGTCTTCAAAAACATTCTTGAGCATTAGTCATCGCATCTACATGCATAAGTTATTACCTGTCGCTGTACAGGTGGGAATTGATTATCCGGAGTTTTGGAACTTTCCGGAGAAATATCTAACAAACAAAATGTTGTACAAAGCTGAAATTTTGACTGATTACTAATCAAAGATGGTTTGTCTAAATGTCAAAATAAAAGCATACAGCAATTCGATCATCAGCTTTACGTTTGGGAAACTTCAGAACGTGATTCCGGATAATCGAGTCCGACCTATATTAAAACCATTGATCTATTTGAGCATTTTGATCGAAATTTATGCTAACACATCCCGAAACATCTTAAAATCCCTCTGAAATACCCTGAAACACCTTAAAACGACTGTGGAACCGCTATATCTAACTTTAAGGCAATTTTTTTGAAAAAGTAATTTTGTCAAAAGCTTGCTCTAAAAATATGCAACAACTTTGCTGAACATTGTATAGCACAATTTTTAGATTATCACATGGAAAAAGTATTTATTTCAACATTTAAAAGTGTGAAAGTGACAATTTTCAAACAGATTTTAAGCATCGAAGAGACAGAGAGCAACTCATCAGTTGACCTGTATAAGATAGCAATTTTATTCAACTTTTCATCACGCTTTGAATTTTTTGCAACTTTTTGCAACTTTTCGAGATATCTCATTATTAAAAACAGTCATTTTTTATAGGAAAATTAAAAAATCACATAGAAACAATGAAAATATGGCAACACTGTCTTAAGAAAAAAGATGCACAATAACATAATGAAAAAGTCATCAGAACATCGGAAGCCTCGAAAATCTAATCCAAAAGAGATATAAAGCATTTAGTGGCTTTTCAAGGTTTTAAGGGGTTTTTATACTAAATTTATTATATATCGCTCATTTCAAACGATAGAGCAAAAGTTTCTTCGGCAATATTTTTCTGCATGATATTATCTATAACTTTGCCGAAGACACCATTTAGTTTTCTTTGCTTTTGTAGAAAATAGATTTTTCATCTAACTTTTGGGTAATTTTATCCAAAATCAAAAGTTATCAAAAGTTGCTCCTTAAAATATGTAACAACTTTGCAGAACATCACATTATATTATTTTCACATTATCACACTCAAAATGCCCACGATCGTGTTTGTCGCGATTTCAACCACTGTGCAATGTGGCCCCTCGAGAGGACAACAAGGACGCAACCGAGAGCACCATTGGCTACGTGGCACATAGTCCGTGGAACGATTGGTTCCACGATGAGTGAGTTTTTGGAGGAGAAGAATGCATCGTTGACGATAATATGCAGCATGGAATTGACGCACGGACGAGAGCTGATTGAATGGTTGAAGCAGCATTTCGATAATTTGCTAACTGAATTGAGTTTAAAATGTAGACACTGGAGACCAAGGCAACTACCGGGAGAAACGACTATGTTTACGTCAGTGTGGCACAGCATGGATGGTATGCTTATCATTGTATAAGTAAGAATGAGAATATAAACATGTGCTGCACTGTACCCATTATGTGTGCAGTGCTATTCCTGAAGAAGAGGACGGATCCCAAGTAACAATTCCATCGCTGATTGGTTTTGTTTGATTTTTATTAATGTTTTATTACAGCAATAATTAAAACTCACAGTTTTATGACTGCTTTTATGAAACCCATTTATAAAATGTTTTATAGTATACTTGAAGATATCTATAAAGACAGATTTTAAGAGTAAACAAAACTTTCCGATTTGTAAACCTTCTGGTAATCATTATTACCGCAAAAAAACTGTTAAAACTCTCAGCAGATGGCGATCCGTTCGATTAGTAACGACATCTGTTGGTGGAAAAGCAGAAACTACGACACTGCTAGGTTTATTGCGGTCATCATAAAAGTAAACTTGCTTTCGTTTTATTTTCGCTGATTATGGTCGTCGCCATATTGAAGAATTAGCTTACGTGAATGAAAAATAGTTAATTTTGCTTAAATTAGCAATGAATTGGTAGCTTGCAACCATTTTCATTACATGCTCACATAAATAAACTGTCTCTGCTGAGTTTTCTTGTGATTCGGGATAGTTTTACTAAATTCACACATTGATTTATTTCATTCCATGATGATAATATTCACTATTTTCGAAGCGCATTAATTTTATGATTCTGCAACCCCAATATTCGCGGTAAATTCGAATGCGCATAAGCCTACCAGCACAATAACTACTAAAATACTACTTTGAAATAATCGCTTTCTACTTGCGAATGATGTATCCTCCTGAACTTTACGTGCCATCGAAGAAGCTTCTCTGCATCTTGAGCTGTCATAGTTTTCGTTGAAAAAAAAAAAACAACAACAATCGAGAAGGGGAAATATTTCAACTAGGTTTTAAAACGGGTTTATTGCTACTCTTAATGCGGTTTGCAAAACCTCTCCGAGAGTGGTCCACTTAGCCGGAAGATACTCTTAAAGAGGTTGTCAAGAGGTTTTGATGTATGATTCAGTTTTATTGCAAGTTTTATAAAATTAGTCATGAAGATCTCTTGTAGAGGCGAACAAAACTTAAAATGTTACTTGGGATGACAGTAAATATTTTGGAAACCGATCAGCTACCGGAAAAGTGAAAAGAAGGGGTCATCCGCCCCATATACAAGAAATAAGACCATTTGGAAGGTGAGAACTTAAGATCATCATTCTGAATGCCACCTACAAAGTCCTATCCTTGATCATCTGCCGACGTCTGTCACCTGAAGCGCCTGTCACAGCACTTGAATTCCCAGCATTCTCCAACCATAAACAAAGTTTGCTAAAAAGGTGTCCCGAAAATCCCGAAGGTGTCCCAGGCCGTAACAGAATTCGTGGGAATTCATCAAACCGGCTTAAGGCGAAACTGGAAGCATTTTCTCATTTTTTTGGTTTTTGATTTTTTATTAAATAACGAAGCAATATTTTTAAAATCGGTTTTCGTGCACATGTAGGGTATGGATCAGGGTATCTTCTGAATTTTTTACGCTGTAGAAAATATTTTTCGTTTTTGCAGAAACCATTTTTTAGTGAAATTTTGTTCAAAAATGGTTTCTGCAAAAACAAAAACATTTTCTCTCGCGTAAAAAAATCAGAAGATACCCTGATCCATACTCTACATGTGCACGAAAACCGATTTTGAAAATATCGCTCCGTTATTTAATAAAAAATCAAAAACCAAAAAGTGAGGAAATGAATCCAGTTTCGCCTTAATTAACGGCCGGTAGACAACAGAGCAGATCTACACTGTACGGTAAATCCTCCAGAAATGACGTGAATACCAAGTCCCAACGCATCGCCTGATCATTAACTTTAAGGCGGTGCACAACAGTATCGATCGCACAGAGCTTTGGAAAATCATGTACGAAAACAGCTTTCCTGGAAAGCTGAACAGACTGATCAAATCAACAATCTCGCCTACTCTACAACATCACTCACGCAGGTGTGTAAGGCAACGATCCGGACTCAACAGCCGGAGTACGATTTTCACGAAATCCGGTTAATTTGTGTGTTTTGCGAACGTTATGGATATCATCGCTAGAACATATGGAACGGTGGAAAAGCTGTACACCCGCCTTAAACGAGAAGCAGTAAAGGTCGGACTGATGGTGAATGAGTCGAAAACGAAGAAAGGCTAGTAGGGGGAACAGAACACGACAGGATCCATGTAGGGGCTGTCCATGAACGTAAGGGGATTTTCAGATTTTTCCGACACCTCTTTGTGGTAAACAGTTTTCTGACTATTGTGGTTCTGTCAAATAACGCACAGTCGTTACTAAGTGTGAATTACTAATTCATAGAAATAACAGCACAGGCGCCGTTCTTTCTATTTCTAGTTATTTTTTCCTATCAGACAGGTCTTTTTTCCTCCCATGATTCCGTTGCTATTTCATCAAGCTATACCGTTAAAAATAGAATGAAAAACCTAGCAACCTCTCACCGGAAATCAAGTTAGCCGCCCCTCCGAGTCTATCGTCGAGTGAACGACTCACCAGCACCTGTTGAGCATCCCCGATTCACCTGAAGAGCTTTCGAACCTCCATCTCCAATCAACCATGTCACCATTGACTGACTCAATATTCATGATACAAGACAAGTTCGACGACAACTACGACAGCGACGACGAAGGCATCCAGCGGAAGCCCCATCAGCAGCACATTTACACTTTGTCCTTTTGCCGCCCGGGGACGTGGCGGATGTGACAATGAGGGGATAGTTAGTTAGTCAGACGATCGATTTCCGCTTCGTTCTCGATGGTGGTGGTGGCGCCAACCGACGGCAACTACGTTGCCGTTGTCGGTGGTAAAACTTTAACATCCTAGGTAGAGCTTGTCTCCGTCTAGAAACACCAATTCCTCGGTAACGAAATCAATTTAGAGGGGTACCCGAATCCAATTGAAGCTCTGTGAAACAACTTTGCTGGGGTATGGGAAACGACTTGTGCGCCACCAGTTTTCCATTTCAAGAAAGAGAATGAGGAAAGTTTTCCCTTGGGGAAGTTTGGATTGTTCCTCACTGCACAGAGGTGAGAATTGAACCTCTTTTTTTTGCTTCGTTCGTACTCTTTCAACTAAATGATGGAAAAAGTTGCCCTCTTGAGTGAATGTTAATAACCCACTACCATGGGAGGAGTGCAAGCCACTCGAAGGTTGCTCGCTCAGTGCTCAGTTCTGCCTCATGAATAAAATTGCGTTCCACACTCCAAATCCTCTCGAACTTCCAAAACAAAAGCAATCCATATTTTTCGCCACCAGAAGAACGAGAATAGCAATCAGAATGCGAAATGCGGTGCATACTATTTCGATGAATCTAGTTCGAGAACTAATATAATCTGTGAAATCTTTACAAGTTGTTTTATTGCTTTAAATTTCTGTTTAATAATGGGTGCCTCAGTTCAGTGTTTGACTACAACTAGACTAATTGTTCTGAAAGGAATCCTTAGAACAACAGTGACCCCACACCGATGAATCACCTTAATTTTGTACACTATTTATGAATCACCATGTTGATCAAATGAGTGATCCATAAACTGTGGTCATTTTTGCCGATTCATAAATTGTGGGGTCACTGAATTTATAGTTAAACTTCAAGAATCATAGGAGGAATTTCTCCAAGAATTCCTCCTATGATTCCTGGAAGAATCATAGGAGGAATTCTTGGAGAAATATCTAGTGAAATATCAAGTTAAATGAGATCCAGAAGAAATTTAGCGAAAAACCTCCTTTGAAGTTCTTGAGGAATCTGTAGAGAAATATCGATTAGAATCTCAAGAAGAATTCCTAGAGGAATCCCTGGTGGAACTCCTGGAGGAATTTCTAAAAAAAATCCCTGGAGGAGTTAGAACCCTCACAAGAATTTCATAAGGGAAATTTTGGAGGAATGCCTAGCGAAACCTCTGGATGAATACGAAGAGGAATCCCTTGAGCAGCATCTTTAGGCATCTTTTCAGAAATTCCAAGGAAAACCTCTTGAGGAATCCCTAGACACTTGGGATGATTTTCGGCGTGGCAGTCGCAATTGCAATCAAACGATCAGATAATCTCCTTCATCCGACGTTTCGATGTGCATTACATCTTCTTCAGGGACTAAGAAGCGTTAATCGCTTTCGTTTTAAAAGGCTTTGTGGAAACATAATCCGTTCTAAAAATAATTTTAAAAACGTTGGAATCGAATTCGGCAAAAACATAACTAGTGCTCAAGAAGTCGATTCCAACGTTTTCTAAAATAGTTTTTTCAAACGGATTATGCTTTCACAAAGCCTTTCAAAACGAAAGCGATTAACACTTCTAATTCCCTGAAGAAGATGTAGTACACATCGAAACGTCGGATGAAGGAGAATATCTGATCGTTTGATTGCAATTGCGAATGCCACGCCGAAAATCATCCCAGGTGTCCAGATACCTCAGTCGAAAGCTGCCTCCAAGGAATTCCTAGAGGAATCACTGGAAGAAATTCTAAAAGTATCTCTCGGGGAATCCCTAGAGGAATTCCTAGCTGCACCCTTAAAGGAATTCCTGAAGAAACTATTGTAGGAGTTCTTAGAAGAATCCCAGATGAACTTCTTTAGGAATTCCTAAATGTATGTATCCCTAAGGATACATCTTGAATAATCTCTGAAAATGTCGCAAGAAGAATCATTTGGAAAACTTTTGATATATTATTAGATTACCTAATTCAAAGATGCTTCTCTTTAGAAATTTACTTCAAGGTTTTTTAGAAGATGACGTAAAGGAATTCCAAGAGGGATCCCTAGGAAAAATCCTAGAGATATCTTTGGAAGGGCTCCTAGAGGAATCCCTGGAGGAAGTACAAATGGAATCCCTGTGAGAATTCCTAAAAGTATTCCTGAAGGTATTCCTAGCAGAACTCTGGGATGCATTCCTAGAAGGATCCAAAGCAAAGCAAAGATAACCGTTCACAGTTGTCTCGGGAAGGAGTAGTTGTTAGTAGGGAAGGGTGAGGCGTGGATCTCGGAGCCACCTTTGGTAGGTGATATGATCCACTACCACTAGTTATATGAAAATACACGACTCCACATCATTCCGATTATGATTAGTTTGGTCGCGATAGAGTAAACGCGTCATCGCATTGATTGTTTACTTAACCGTGAAAACCGACTTTCCCACGAAAGTTATCGCGCACTTCTGATTCCGCATTTAATGTTCGCGTCCCCATTTTCCTACCGCGAATAGGATGCATTCCTAGAAGGATCCGTGGAAGAACTCTGAGAGTGTAAAAGCTTCTTGAGCAATTTCAGTCCTTGGAATTGTGCTTGGAGTAATTCCTGACAAAATTACTGAAGAAATCAAGGAACGCCTGGAGTAATTCTCAGACAAATTCCTTAGAGGAAACCCGAAAGGTATTGGAAGAGAAATCACTGCAGAATTTCCTAGAAAAAAAAGCAGATGAAGAGTTGAAAAAAAAAGTTGTCATTTTGCATCAACGGAATCCGGAACTTAGTGGTGACTCGATTTACATCGAGTTTGTATTTCCAGCTACATGCAGGATATTGGTGGTTTAGTTTGAAATGAAGAAGCAGTCACAACCAGGGATGGAAAATGTCACAAAAATGTCATTTCGTTATTTTCTAATATCACTGCACCTAGTAGCGGCGACGTCACTGATTATCCATGTCTAATCAACATTATGAATTGGTGATGCTTACAAGTAGAAATTTACACCGAATGTGGTGTAAATAGAAAAATGTCATGACATTTTTTTCATGAACTACCGTGACATTTTCCATTCCTGACACGTTTCAACAGGAAGAGACAATCACAACCTTTATTTGATATTTTTACTGTTATGAAAGAGGATCAGTTTAAGTTTAATTGAGTGTCGTTACACAATTGGTTTGGTTTTTTTTCAGATTCATGTATTTGTTCAATAGATTTCTTCAGAAGCTTCTACAGCATATCCAAAAGAAACTCATATAAGATTTCAAAAAGAAACTCCAAAAGGATTATAAAAAGAATCTCCTTAAAGATTCATAGAAAGTAATTCTGAAGAGTTCCAACAAGAAACTTGTGATGGATTACCAACAGGTACTGGACGATTTACAGGGGGGACTTTTGGAGGATTCGCAAATGAAACTTTCAAAACATTCCCAGAAGGAACTCTTACAGGATTTTCAGGAAAAACTCATGGAAGACTTCAAGACAAAAATCTGGGAAAGTTCCCCCCCAACGAGGAACACCAGTGAGGTTGCAGAAGAGGGCTCCAAGAAGGATTTTCTGGATGATTCTCAGAAGAAACTACTTGAGGGTTTGCAAACGAACTGCTGAAGGATTTCTATAAAGAATCCCTAAAAATATCCCTAGAGGATTTTCAGAAGGGACTCTTGAAGGATTCAAAGGAATTCTTAGGGGAATCCAAGTATTTGGGAAATCCCAGAGAAAAACCAAAGATATTCAGAAGATGCACAGACACCAATGCCACATAAGTGGTAAAGTGTCTTTAATAAATATTAATAATAATAATAATCAGAAGATGCAATTGAAAGAATCCAATCTTGCAATCCTAGGTAAATAATCGCTATAGCAACTGGAATTCCTAGAAACTAATGAAATGAAGCTGGATAAAAAAATAAATTCAAACAATATGTCAGAAGCCTCACGAACATATTCAAAAATCTGTAAATTTAAAAATACACCGTGTCCAATAAGTTCTCATACAAAATACAAATTTGGGCAATATAATTTTATTTCACATCTGTGTTTCAAAATGAATGCATGTATTGAAGGGCCACATAATACTGATTAAATAAAGCATACGGTTTAGAATAACATAATTTTCTATTTGTTTTTACAAGCCTAGCAGTACACTTCCGTTTTCTGAAACCCGTTTGCTCCGGCACGTAAGAAAAATGTCCGAAAAGTTGTTCATTCTACGGTAGCTAAATAGAGTCCATAAGGTTAAATTTTGAGTTTATATCCCAAGCATTGTACCAAATGGATATACTAAAGCTGAAACAATACAATTTTGGTGATGATATGATAAGAAATTTGCTAGTAAGCTTCACTTGAGCTGATTTCCTTTAAAATGTTCGTTATATTAAAGATAAACATCATAAAACGTAAATTTTGAACAAAATTTACCACAATAGGAATACAAGTACGTTTTAAAAGTGAGAATGTTGTGAATCAACAAGATATGATTTAGCCAAGCTGCTTTAACACAACATATCTCATTAAAACAGGTAAATGGACATTTTTGTTTGATTCACGTTTGATTTTGTACAAAATAAAATGGCTTCGTTCTCCACCAATACAGAGTCTCATATTTTTTCTCTTCTGGCCATAGTTATTACTAGCAATGGTGAGGACAGGAACCCAATTTGTTTCAACTTTAAACCATTACTCGTTAAAACGTGACGATGTACCAAAGCAATGGCGTGCGTGCCAGCTGAAATGGACTTACGACACATAAGCGATCAACAGAGAAGGATAAAGGACAGTAAATTCCAAAACATATGCTGCATTTGATCAGTGTTAGTTTGCCTTTTAATAAATATATTTACTTTGATAATCCTAATTATATATGTGTAATGAAATCAATTTGATTTTGTATGAGAACTTATTGGAACGGTGTATGTTAAAACAAAACGTTTCCTGGGGATACCAGAAATTTCATAGAGCATTCGTAGCCTTTTGAAAATTTATTTATTTTTTAACTGAAAATTTGGAAAAGAGAAAAACCCCATTGAGTTACTTTTCTGTCGAAGTCTTTCTCAAAAAGGCGAATATTTTCGAGAAGAATTCTATGAAGAGATCTGAAAGGTAGCCCAGAAGAAATTACCCAAAAAAAAAAACTCCTGGAAGAATTCCCTGGAAGCTCCGAGAAGAATCTCTGGGAGAAATTACTGTGATTATGGAAGTCCTAGGATTCCGGACAAACCCGGATAACGAATCCCAAGCCTCTTCTGACGAGCAGGCTATTTTGGATACATTCTCCTCCAGGATTCAACAATGGATAAGGACAATGATGCAAATTATCACCTCACTAGTGCTCATCACAACTCATCAACTGTATATTTATCGCGTGCGATTGAACTGTGCACTGATCAACGATGACCAGCAGCAAAGAGGTGGCAAAACGAACATGATGTAAATCACAAACGATTTTGCACACATCTGACTGTGCCGCCACACGCTCGCCCGAACAGCCGAACCATACCGAATAGGTTGGTTTGCGAAGCTACGGCACGAACGCTCGACACGCACACAGAAGCTACATTCGCATGTACCGATACCATACTAATAAAGCTTCCAGCCAACGATGCTTCGCGATAAGCTGTCGAAAAGCATCGAAAGCGATGAAAAGAGATGCTTGGCTAGAACGCAACGGCTCAATGGCGAAAAGGAAGAGTCAACTATGCTGATCAGTGTTGAGTCCGTTCGTGTGCTACTCGTATGGGAGGTTGATTGAATAAAGCGAGGATGGGAGAAAACGTATTCGTTGTCGAAAGCAAATCGCATCATTTCGCGAATGTTTTCATCAAATAGCAAGCTTGGATATCTCTTCAGATATTTCTCTAGACATTCGTCTCATAATTTGTACAGGGATTCCTCCAGGAATACTTTTAGAAATTCTACCTGAGATTCCTCCGGGAATTCCTCCAGGGATTACACAGGGCATCCTCCAGGCATTCCTGTAGAAATTGCAACAGGGATTCATCCAGATGTTTCTTCAGGGATTTATCCAGGAAGTCTTCCAGGGATTGCTCCGGGAATTCCTCAAATGATTTCTTCAGAAATTCCTTTCGAGTTTTTTTTTAAATCATTCAGGATTCCTTTGGAAATTTCCGAAATCCTTCTATCATCTTCTCAGGGATGTACCCAAGAACTTCTCCAGGATTACCTGATGATTTTATTTTTTATTATTTCAAGAAGAATTCCTCCAGCAAATTGTATTGGAAGATAATTAAAAAATGACTCATACAGGAGTCAGGAAATTCTAGGTTAGTTCTCAAAAAAGTTTGTAATTCCCAAAAGAGTTGAGCTATAATTTCTCACGAATGTTATGTAGACATTAACAACAACAAAAATCAGAGCAAAATAATGCACGAGTAAAAAAACCCCAATCTTCCAGAAATTGGTAACCGTTACCAGAACCACGTTGATTTTTGAAGATCAGGCGAGCTTTTTTAACGTATTGTACAAAACATAACAGAGTGACTGCTGAAGAGTTAAATAATGCTTTTAGAATATAATGTTATCATAATCAATTTCATCGTATTGCGTTTAAATATAAAATCTAGTAGAAACAATTTTGCTTAGGGTGCTTGCCCCCCCTGACCGAAAAGCTGGCTACGCCCTTGGCTCCACCAAGGATTTTATGGATGATTTCCAGTAGAAACTTCTTGAGGATTTACACTTCGGAGGATTTAGAGTAGAACGAGCCTCTGGAGCCAATCTATTGATACCTAGAGTATTTCTAGAAAGAATTCTCAAAATACCCAGAAAAAAACGACTAGACGATTCTCAACTCCTGGAGGATGCCCAGGAAGATATATTGGAGGAATCCAAATAGAAAATCCCGGAGAAAATTCAGCGTATGATCCGGAAGTAATGGTTGATTTTCAGAAGAAACTCCAGCAGGAATTCCTGAAAGAATTACTGTTAATTCCGGATAAAACCGGACAACGGATTCCAAATCTTTGCCAACGTTCAGGCTATTTTGGATGAAGCCTCTTCACTGTCCAATGGATAAGGATTTTGATCACCAATCCGGGTACGGCGAGTTAAAAAATACCGTCTTCAACCAGAAGCTGTAAGGAATGAACAATATGTGGTTTAATCAATGCGGAAGGGGGAATTTTATCCTGCATCATTGTTTGTGCCACACAATGTACTAATTCATTACATGGTTGACAAAAACAACCCTTCAATCAATAACTGTGAAAGATCGATAAGAAGCATACTATAGCAGTAAAAATCCGCAACCAGAATCTGACAATACAAATCCTGATTTAGCGATAAATATGTGTTTTAATGTTATGAATATACTCCATAAAAACGGCATGATAACATGACTCATTTTGTCGAAACATAACCTCGACATTAGGTTTTCCATATTTGAACAGGAAAAGGACAAAATGTGGCATTAAATCATGCCGCATATTATATGAATCATGACTAACATATTAGAAAGCATATACCTTATTCATGAAACTAGTATTTGTCATTTATGGTTTTGATTTCATCGACAAAAAGTGGGAAACTGAGTCATAATATCATGCCGCATGCACTCTAGAATCATGACGCCAATTTATGAAATCATGAGCCTCATTTTTAAAAGGAAAATTCTGAATAGTTTTGCAACTTGAATGAGAAGGAATAATGAAAATATGGAAAAAAGATTTTGGCCAGACGCGAACCATCAGTAGGTCGGCTCCAGAGACACGTTCTCCATCATTTGGGAAATTTGTGCCATAAGACGCGAACCATGGACACCAGGAGTATTAACTACTCATCTTACATACTACATCAAACGCTCTGTGAGGGAATTGCTGCTCAACACACCATAAAAACTACTGAAGTTACTTGTTTCTTCATTGCACCTTATTTCTCACAAGTAAGGGAACTGTTAAAATGAAAAAGACGCGCAAGTTTTTCACAACACTTTTGGAACATAATCTGAACAAACAAACCAGGGTTAAATGTTACATGACTGTAACATAGCACATTTAATGCAAGCTGACTGTTTCATCACTTGTGAGGAATATGTAAGCTCCGCCTCAACGAATCGATGTGAAACACGAGGTATTTGGTGATTTATATGAAAAAAAAACCAAAACTTCACGAAATTCGGAGTTTAAATGCACCTCAATTGACAAGGTGGAAGTTACGTGTGCTTTCAGTGCAACTCATTTAGAGCAATGCCTTGAAAGCCACATTTTAGATGATGTTGCAGGTGCTGCTTGGGTGATCCACCGGCACGATTCCATGACTCAGAGTCATGATGTCAGATAAATGAAAGTGGAATTGTCGTAACCAGGACTATTTTTTTTATAAAAAGAGTGAGAAATATTGATGATCCTCATCGTTGGCGTCATGATATCATGACTCGTAGTCATGATATCATGCAGTGCCATATATTATGATTTTATAAGTTTTTCGTGTTTTCTGCGAAAACGTGTAGTCATATTTTTGAAAAAAAAAACGGAAGAAGCAATCATTTAGGCTGACGTTATTTAATAGTAATACGTTAATTAATTATACAAAAAAAAACAAAACAGCATAAACAAATGCTACCCAGATAATCAAGCCCAACCTGTATTATATAACTCTAAACCAGCCCCAGTGGCTTCTCAAAGTAGATGTCCCTGTTAAGAAGTGATGCCAATCATACAACATCTTTTTTGCACAGACGAAAACAATGTTGTCACCATGGCAAATCTCCGATTCATCGATCCCTCGGGGGCAGTGCTAACTTTTTCCTTCAGCTTAGTAGCTTTGCAAGCGAAGGAATACGATTTCCTTTTTACCATTGTGTCCATTAGAAAGTCGAGGAAGCGCTCCAGAGAATGTGTCTTTGTGTCGTTATGACTATTTCGCAGAGCGATTCCTCCCCTCGTGGTCTTTCCCCTCGATTCATAATGCATCTCCCGAAATGCATAGCAACGAAGCCACAGAGCTCATAGATATTGCAGAAGCAAACCTTGTGCTATGCTAAGGGATTTGGGGACAAGCTACTTCCTCTCCCCCATTCCATTCCAACAGCAACGGGACAAAGAAAATTTTACAATCGATTTGTGTCGGCCGGAACCGGAAGACGTGTGAACGTGCTTACTCGAATTGAGACAGAGAAAACTGGGATTCCATTTCCACTTACCTTCCAAGCTTTGGTCGTATCCTTTGGTGAAGAACAGCATCGCTTTGGCAGCTCGCTCTGGCGTTTTGAGCAGTCCCTGTTGATTGTAGGATAAGGTAGGTAATATTTTATTGCAACATCTGTTAGCTAAGTTTTTTTTGTGAACTATAAAAAAATTGTTCTAAATTTTCCAAATCTTTAATTTGACTTCATGTTGCATCACTATACGTTTTACATTCGCTACAATTTTGTAACAAAGTTCAACGATTAGAATGTATGGGTCTCACCTGTCGTTCGGGGTCCTCTCCCAAGCTGCTCAGCAGCATCCGGTACGATTTGGACATGTACGGCAGCAGATCCTCCCGGGTCGATGGCTTGTGGTCCAGCTCCAGGTCGTGGTGGAATGTGCATTTTTCGTGTCCTGTGTGTGTGTGGGAACGAAAATGAAACTTAAATTAATGGGAGACGCTCGATTTGGTGGATTTTGTGTTGAATCATGCAGTAGCATTTGCTGCCTACATATGTAACATTGACTACGAGTGAGTGGGGGAATTCAAATCAAACCGGATGATGTGTGTGGTTTGTATGAATTAATAATGATTATTTTGAAAGTGGTAGCTGGAAAATGGGTTTATTTGTGGTTTCTGGGTTTGTTCTAGCGTAACCAGGTTTTTTTTTCATTTATGCAGAAATCTTGAACGTTTACTCAAAAAAAAATTGATTTATTTTTGAAATTTTTAAACTGTATTTCCGATGTTTAAAAAAATAATCCTGACAAAACATAACCAAGAAACTCTATTCAATTGTTTTGTGGTCTTATTGGAATAATATCATATCACCCTAAAATCTCCTGCATGCATAGTTTCTCACTCTTTTGTTGTATATTAATTGCTGAACTATTCTGGAAACTTTTCTTGCATTCGTACGTACCTCAAGTACCATTTTTTAGTCAAATAGTCTAGAAGAGATTCTTAGAATCATAAAACCAAAATAGAAGGTATTAGGTTTTATGACGGTTTTGAAAACCACTTTAAGGCTCATTGACAATCAACATGTTACTTGGGACAGCTGTTGATATTACAGGCATTTTCTGATCTCTATTGCAATACGGTAGTACTGACATGGTTTGCTAAATAAGCGATCGGTTACATATGAAAATTCGTTTTGATTACCCTGTGATGAAATCCAAAATACAAATAAATTAAGAGCTACCTCAACAACCGATCAACAAGAGTCTTGGTGGAATGTGCTGTGGCATTCATTATCCGGGAATTAAATATATCCCTCTGAATGTCAAACAGTTCACTCGTCAATATTAATTCGAACTAATTAAATTTCAAATCAGTTCCCGACCAGCTGCCCGGACAAACATTCCGAGAACCGCACACCTGTCACACCGGTGTTCGTCCAGTTCCATTCTAGAGCCAGCAGCAATATTATAAGCCGATGATAATCACCGTATAATTACCGGACCCAGAAGTGCCCTCTCGTGTGCAAACTATCGTCGTAACACAACAACAACAACAAACATGAAATCCCCCACTTCCAGTCAAATTTAATGCAGACCAAATCAAAACCACTCCACTCCACACTTATTCAGGGGCAGGTTAGTTGAGTGGTAGGTCTCGCGATTTGGTCATGACTCGTGGGATTGTTTTGTAACAGTACTTAACGCGTTAATCCTGTACGACCTGTTTCCATCCGACCCGGGCCGGCTGGTCGGGTGGCATAGTGGTTCTGTTTGTTTGGATAGGGGATCACAAATTGATTAACACGATTCCTATCATGGTGTTTCAATATTAAACGAAACGAACTTTCATAAACATAAAAAACATGCATAATCACTTGTTAATTTCAAATACTTCGGCTCAATATCACGGGGAAAACCTGTTCCGAATTCACGATGAAAAGGTCATGAAGTCATAAAATGTGCCATTTCATGATAATATGACTTCGAGTCATGATATCATGACGTTAGTAACGGTTATCATAAACATTTCTTACCTTTTTCATATAAAACAGACCGGTTGCCTGCGGCGTTACGAGAAACCCATTTTTTTTATTTCTCAAACATCATGATTCTGAGTCATGGGATCATGCCGTTGAGTCATAAAACCGTTAGGCAGCGTCGTAAAATCATGAACATATTAAAACAAATGGATGCAAGCTTTCTACTCGTTACATAAACCTTCGAAGTTATTGTAGTACAACAAAGTTTCCAAAAAATCATAACTTTTGAACGAGTTGACTGACGTGAAATTTCTGCTTTTATTTTTTGAAAAATATTAAATTAATCTGAACGATAGTTCTTTTGTAAATAAAAATGCACCGAAATGGTGCTCATCATAAAATTGCACAAAATAAACTTAAAAAACCACTCGGAAGCCCCTGAGAAACTACTGGGAAAATCTCTGAAGGAACCGCTGGAGCAATTCTTGGAAGAATCCTGGTAGATATTTCTGAATAACTTGTTGAAGCAATGTATGTGGCAATATCTGGAGAACTTTGAATAGCAAGCCCTAGATGAAATTCAAAATAAATCCCATAGATTTCTTTTGAAGAAAACCCTGCTGAAATTTCTGATTCATTTCTTGAAAATTCGAAGAAGCTCTTGGAGATATTTCCGGAAGAATTTCTGGATAAATTTCAAACGCAATTTCTTGAAGAATTTCTAAATAAATTTCAGTAGAAATTTCTAGAGAAATTCTTTAAAGATTTTTTTGGAGGATTACTGGAAGGAATCAGTTTATCAAAACTCTAATCGAACTTTTGTAGAAATCTCTAGAAGAACTCTTCATAGAATATTTGAAGGCATATCTGAAGAAATATTTAGTAGAATAGATTTTCTGATGAAATTCTATTAATCTGGTGTATTTCAGAACAGAATATCTAGAAATATATGAAAAAAAAACCCTCTCTAAAAAAAATTAGTTTAAAACTTGAGGAACCATCCAGAGTCTGCAGGAAGCAATGTCTGTAGAAATATCAAAGAAATATCTTTAGAGCTTTTTATAGAAAACCCTACAAAAATTTCTTAACAAAATCAATAGAAAAAAAAATAGAAAAATTTCCTGCTGAAAGTCTTGAAGTACTTCTTGGAATACTGAAGAAGTGGTTGAAAATATTTCTGAAAGAATCTGTGGAAAAAATCAAAAGCAATCGCTGGAGGAAGTTTTAAATAAATTTTAGAAGGGATTTCTGAATGGATTTCTTAACGAATTTCTAAAAAAATCCCTATTTCAATTTTTTTTAGAAATTTATAGAGGAGTTCTTTAAAGATTTTTTAGAGAAATATCAGAGGGAATCATGTCCTGCAATTTCTGGAAAAAATGCTGAAGAAACACCTTTTCGAATTTTACCAAAATCTCTAGAAAACTTTTTAAAGAAGTTTTGAAGGAGTATTTTAAGAAAGAAATCAAAAGACGATTGTATGAAGAAATTGCCCGAGGAGTCCTAAAGAAACAGTTTAGGAAACCCCTAGTGTTTTCCAGAGTAGAATCTCTTGAAATATAATAAAAAAAACTTAAAAAATCCCTTTCCAAAAGAATTCTCAGGAAAAAAAATCTGGGGAAGTATCTAGAATGTTTTATAAAAGAATCTCTAGATGATTTTTTTTTCAGAATTCTATGGATATTTTAAAAGAATTTTCGGGAAAAAATTGAGACAAAATTCTGTAAGAAATTTCTAAATGAATCCAGTAAGAGTTTCTTAAAGAATACCTGGAAGATTTTCTGAAGATCTGCCAAATGAATTGCAGAAGTAATCCATTAAAAAAATCTATGGAGGATTTTCTTAAACGATCTGTGGTCAAATTTCTGGATGCATTTCCAAAGCACCAGAAAGATTTTCAAAATAATCCAATCTGATGGAATTTCTAGCGGAATTTTCATACAAAAAATCCTGGAAATCTTCCTGAAAACTTCTTTGGGGTATTTCTGTAGAATTTTCTAAAAAAATGATGGAATTTCAGAAAAGAAAACCATGGAAGCTTTTCTTATGAAATTCTCCAAGAAATGTTCGGAGAAATCTGTAGATTAATCTCTTCAGAAATTCCTGGAGGAATTTCTTAAACAGTTCTAGGATGAATTTGGAATTTTCTTGAAAAAACTCTGAAGTATTTCTATGAATACTGAAGAATTGTTTTAAGATATTTTTAAAAGAATCTCATAGATAAATTTCAGAATGGAGGAATTTCTAAATAAATTTATGAAGGTATTTTTCAATGATTTCCTGGGCAAACTTCTGTAGAAACTTCTAGATGAATTCTTTGAAAATGTTTTGAAGGAAGATCTGAAGGAATCAGTATCCGAATTTCCGAAGGCGTTTCTGAAAGATGTTTTAAGAAAACGCTATTCGAATTTTTATAGAAATTCCTAGAAGAAATCTTTGAAGAGTTTTTGGAGGAGTATCTGAAGGAATCGATTCCTGAAGAAATCAAAGGAGGATTTTCTAAAGAAATTCTACGAGAAGTACCAAAAGAAATTCTTAAGGAATCCCTCGTGTATTCCAGAACAGAATCTCTTGAGATTAAAAAAAAAATCCTTTTCCAAAAGAATTCTTAGAAAAATTTTGTGGAAGCATCTTGAGTCTGAAGGAATACATGGAGACATTTTTAAAAGAATATTTTCTTCTTCTTCTTCTTGGACTAACGTCTCAACTGGGATAAAGGATGCTTCTAAATAATCTTTTGAAAGAATTTTTGTCAGCATATCTGGAGGACTTTTCAAATCCCTGCTGACATTCCTTAAGTATTTCTTGGAATACTTAAGAAGTTCTTGAATACGAAAGAATTCCTGGAGGTATTTTAAAAGGAATTGTTGTGAATTCCTGAAAGAATTTCTGAAAGTATTTCTGAAATAATTCCTATTCCAACTTCCGAAGAAATCTCTGAAGGAATTCTTTGGAGAATCGTTAGAGGAATCGTACGGAATCAACTCCTGAAATTTCTGAAAGAATTTCCGAGTTAAAGCCTGAAAAAAAACTCTGAAGAAATCGTTATTCGAACCTTTGTAAAACAATCTAAAGGAACTCTAAAACAAATCTTGGATATCTGAAAAAATTTATTCCTGAAGGAATAAAAAGAATCTCTAGATGAAACCCCTACAGGAATTTCTGACGAAATCCCTAGAGAAAATTTCTAATGCATCTCAGATAAAAACAATCCGATCTGATGGAATACTTTGAGAAATTTCTGGAGGTTTAACTATATTTTGGAAAAAAAAAAACCCTGGAAAACTTTCTGAGAGTTTTCCTGTCGGAATTTCTGAAGAAATCTCTTTATCACTTTCTAGAAGAGCCCATGGAGGAATTTGCAAAGAAACCCATGGTCGGTTTTCTTATGAAATCTCCCAAAGAAACATCCGAAGAAAGCTCTGGATAAATTTTTGATGAAATACCCAGTGCAATTTCTACCGAAATTTTATGTTGAATTCCTCAAGTAATTCTTGAAGAATTTTCTAAGAGAATATTTTCAAAAAAATTTCTGATCTCTTATGAAAATTTTGAAGAGAACTCAAAATGAAATTTTAAAGCAATCCTTGAATAAAAAATAAAACTAATCTTTGAAGGATTTTTTTAAACAAACGTTTAAGGAATTCCTGAGAAAATTTCAGCAGATATGCTTGAAAAAAATTTTTGAAGGAAACCCTGGAGAAATCTTTCAAGAAAAATTGAAAGATTTTCTGGAAAGCTCCAGAAAGAATTTCTGATGGAAACCTTTTAAAAATTCCTGAACAAATGACTAGAAGAGCATCTGAAGTAATTTGTGTATAAATTTCCAAAATAATTCCTGAAAAATTTAGTGAAGAAATTAATAAAGAAATAGCTGGAGCAATCCACGCCAGATTTTCTGACACAATTCTTTCGAAAAAAGAAAATCAAAGAATTATGTTGAAAAATCAGAACGAATTAGGTCACAGAATCCCCGAGTATAATTTCGGAAGCAATTAATATACCAATATTTGAAGAAAATCTCTTAAATGACTTTTCAAAGAACCCGTTGAGGAATTCCGGGGATAATTTCTGGAGTAAACGTTGGGGAAATTTACGAAAAACAAAACCGGGGAGGAAAAAATTAAGAAGAATGTTCTGAGAATTCCTCAGAAAAATTTCTGGAGGAATTCTTGGTAAAGGTTGTTTTCGAAAGAATACCTTGAAGAATTCCTGGATAAATTTTCGGAAGGTTTTCTGAAAATCACTCTAAAGAATTTCTGGAAGGAATCTCAGAAAGCTTTTTTCTTTGATAGTTCATTAAATCCCTTGTGAAATTATTGGAAGGATCCCTGAAGAAAATCTGCGAATGAATCCTCGTAAGATTTTTTGAAAGTATCCGTAAGGGAATTAACGGTGTAGTTCCTGGGTGAACTGTAGAAGGAATTTTGAAGATTTTTACAAACCAAACCCCGGAAGGAGGGGTCCCAAGCTATGTCTGGAGAATTTTCTAAAGAAATCTTTGGAGAACTTAAAAAATCAAGGTGAATTTCTGAATTTTTGTAATTCCATCACTCCACTGAAGAAAATGATGCAGAAATTTCTGAAAAATTTTAGAAAATTTCCCAGAAGAATTTCTGATAATTTTTTAAGAAATTTTCGGAAAGTTCTTTGAAAATTTAGCTTCCTATTAAGCTAACCAGACTAATCAAAGTAACGATGGAATGTCCGTGAAACTGCGACAAGGCGACTCTCATTCCTACTCTTTAACATCGCTGTAGAAGCTGTAAAGCTATGAACCGAGCTCAACAGCCGGGCTCAAATCCAGTCAATTTGTGTGATTTGTGGATGACATGACATTATCTCAAGAACATTCAGAACGGTGCCAGAGTTTGACACCCACCAGAATCGCGAAACAGCAAAAGTCGAATTGGTGCTGTACGTGTCAAAAATAAGGAACATGCTGGTAGGCGGAACCGAAAACGACAGGATTAATCGAGGAAGTAATAGTACGATAGACGGGGATACCTTCGAGGTAGTGACTAGTTCGTCCAACTCGGATACTAACTGATGACAACAGGAATGTCAGTCGCGCTATTCTAAGGCACATCATCAGTGGAAGTCATGCCTACTACGAGATCCAGAAGAAACTGTGGTGTACGATATACCATTTTGGCCATCAGCAAGCCCCACTGTGAATTGCGTTGTTGGCGGATCCTGTCCAAAACGGCATTCAACAACAATCGCGCATTGTCCCCTGAAGGGGAAATGACTTGCATGTTGCTCGCCGCCGGTCGCCACTGACTGGCTGACTAACTAACAACAAAATATTCATGCATAACAATCAAGTATGTAGGTAATCGGCAGCAGCCTCGCACCTGTACCATACTAGTGGTGGTCAGGTGTCCGTCCATGCCGCCACAACGAATTATACCAAATGACCACAAATCTGCGCTTCGTTGCGATGCACGAGTAGGTCAACATGTTACCCTGTCAACCGGGCAATTTGACCACTTTTATCCTCCCTCTGGCCGGTCGAGGGAACGCTCCAGCTCCGGTTGACCGGTAAATGAATATTTAATCCCACGAGCGGCGGCGGCTTGGAGCATAAAATTGTGCTTAATCAGTCAGTGCCCACCATTACACTCCCACGCGCGCGTGTGGCACCACGACGAGTGTGTGCTTCTGTTCGATAGGGGGAACATCGCTCAACGCAGTGCGAATAATCCAATTAGCTTGATGACTTTGTAAATGAGTCTGGGTTGTTTTTTGGGTACGGCCAGTTGTGGCAAGTATCATTATGAGTGCAAAAACTTCCTTGAATTCAGAGCTTATTTGCTGCTTATGCCATCCTGAGAATGCAAATTTGAGAAGATGTCGGAAACGTACATTCGACTAAAAAATGAAGCCAGGCGAATTGGATTAGTCATTGACGTGTCGAAGACGAAATACGGAGTTTTTGAGCGGAAGGTGCTGCGCACCATCTACGGCGGAATGCAGATGAAAGACGGGACTTGAAGCTTTAACCTTCACGTACCCGACCCCCGACACCCATTTTCAAAATGCTGGCATTTCGTCAATTCTCATCCGATTTTTTTGAAGTCGCACTTAATCGATCATAAATTGGTGCAAGTTTATTTTACTTAAGTGGCCATGTAATATCCGGAAGCATTCCGGAGATATTCCGGATTGTACTGGGGTCAGGAGGTGTTTAAAAGTAATTATTTCGTGTGGTATTGTGTTTGAGAGGCCTCTGCGGAACTTGTTCCAGGTGTTCCGGAGCGGCCACAGCAGTTGAACCATACATCAGTCATTATTTTCTGCAATATTCTCTCGAAATCATGAAGATTGATACGTCGCACGGTATGTTTTACTTGCAAACCAGAAATGTCCCCGATGACACCCCCGTTGAACCTGTGCTAGACGTTCCGGGGTGGCCATATTCGTTGATACAGACTTCAGTCTATTGTTCCTGACTCAGTCATTCGAAATCATGAATCGGAATCGGACAGCGTACATGAGAAAAACAATAACACCGACGACAACGACGATGATCATCATAACGAGCTCGAACACGGGAAGCGGCGGTTGTCAAAAGAAACAGATGGAGAAAGAGCCGAAAACGAATCAAAGCGTACCTGCAGCCCCGATTCAGAATGGAGAATTTACAACACCAGATCGAGAAAAAATAAATAATTGATTAATGTAAAAAATACCGTGAAATGTAAAGAGTGTAATTTAAATGGGATTACCGACACCGATGCACCCCTTGGTGTAAAGTGTCGTAAATAAAAAAAAATGAAGATTGATATGTCGCACAGCATTTTTAGGTTGAAAACCAATGAGGCCCCGCGGAACCTGTCACGGTTATCCGGATGGGTTAACTTTTTCAAATCTGGTTATCGCAGTTGTGTTTCACTGTTCGCAACAAAAATTTCGCTGAAAATCGATGGATCATACACAATAAAACATGAAATAATCACTTTTTGTCATTTTGGCAACCACCCTGACCCCAGCACAATCCGGAATATCCCCGAAATGGTTCCGGATATCGAATGGCCACTTGAGTATATAAAACTAGCACCAATTTATGATCGATTGAGGGCGACTTAAAAAAAATCGGATGAGAATTGACAAAATGCCAGCATTTTGAAAATGAATTGTCGGGGGTTGGGACGTGAAAGTTAACATCTCTTTTGTTAATTAACTTATCGTCTTCTTCTTCTTCTTCTTGGCGAACGTCCTCACCGGGACAAAGCCTGCTTCTCAGCTTAGTGTTCTATGAGCACTTCCACAGTTATTAACTGAGAGCTTCCTCTGCCAATGACCATTTTGCATGTGTATATCGTGTGGCAGGCACGAAGATACTCTATGCCCAAGGAAGTCAAGGAAATTTCCTTTACGAAAAGATCCTGGACCGACCGGGAATTGAACCCGTCACCCTCAGCATGGTCATGCTGAATACCCGTGCGTTTACCGCCTCGGCTATATGGGCCCTTGAAAAGTGAAAGTTAATATCTCACTTGTTAATTAACTTATCGTAATGAAACTTCTTGACTTATAATATTTTGCAGAACCGAAGCATTTAAAAAAATATTTTTGCTTAAGGTGAAACCAAAATGGCGCCACAAAAAAGGTTACGATTAATGCATTGGGGTCATTGTGACCCTGTTTCGGCCAGGATGTCTAGCCCCACGTTGTGTAATTTTAATTGCCCCGGGCGGCGGAGAAGAAATGATACGCGTACTGGATTTGACTATTATTTTATTCCCACCACTGAGAGGCAGTGCTCCTGCTCAGTGGTGATATGACGATACACACTATAGGTACAGATTGTGCAGTCGTCTTTTATAGGCGACTGCTAGTACGGATGGAACATACAAACGTTACAGAGATAGGTACAAAATACAAAGAATGAATAGTAGCTGTGCGCTGCTTTGGGGCTGTCCATAAACCACGTGGTCATTTTTTTGAGACTTCTCAACCCCCCCCCCCCCCCCCCCCGCGTGGTCATTAGTCCATACAAAAAAATTTTTTCGTCCATACAAAATGGTCATTGGCCGAAACCCCCCCCCCCCCCCCCCCCCCACATGACCACGTGGTTTATGGACAGCCCCTTTGCTGTATGCATGGAGCCCGACGCAATATCAGGCTGCCGCGGTGACAATGAGTTGGCTGTTGAATGGGCTGTTTCTGCACACTGCGTTGTGCGGTAGAAGAGCCTACGATGACGCCGGCCGACGACGTTGGAGCGAGATCCAACAGACCCAGATGATGATTTTTTCACCAAATCAAATGACCAATGTCTTATTTGATAGATAATTTCGTCAAGTATGTTGATATGTTGAAACAGTGGTTCCGGAAACATTGGCCATCGGGAATCTGCTGCACAGCTGTGTCCTACGACACCAATTCGGACATGTGGGATAGCACAACATTTTGCCAGTAGTTGTGGAATATCTCACGTTCTGATTTAGAAGCATACTGTCTTCGACAAAGTTACTCAGACGACAAAGAGATTCCACATAGAACAATTTAGTTCGAGAATTACTCACTGGTGGCGCTAGTGTCCTTGGGAGCTTCCAGTTCAGTCTGAACGTCGTATATCTCGCGTTCTAGACCACTTAGAAGGATACTTTCTTCGGCAAACTTGCTCAGAAGACTAAGATCTTTCACATAGAAAACAATTTAGTTCGCGAATCATTCACTGCGTGGCGCTAGTGTTCTTATGAGCTTCCAGTTCAGTTTGAACGTCTTATATCTCGTTGTTGCCTCTGGCAGCACTGCTTGTACACTTATATGTGCACAGATAAAAATAATGAGGTTTACACGTCATGTAAACTTCATTTTAGTCATGTAAACTTCATGCTATGACGGTTTACATGATATTTCATGTAAATTTGTGTTATATGTCATGTAAATACTTTGAGTCATGCTGGATTACATGACATATAATGGAAGTTTACATGACATTTCATGAGATTTACATGATATGTCATGTAAACTTCCGTGATATCCCACGCTCCAATTATGTGCATCATATGGCACAGAAATTTACACTCTTTTTTCGATCTGTGTAGTCACAGTTGTTTCACGGCACGTCTGAAAGTGATAAGGGGAATAATTCGAATGACATTTAGGAGAAACAATAGCATAGAAGGCGAAACCTTTGTGTATAACTATCGAGGTGAACAGGATAGTGATGATGTAAAGCGAAATTATATTTTTTGTTGGTTCTTACGTTTAAAAATGATTACAAATTCTGAACTTTGTTATTATGAAGGCAATGTTCTGGACCACTTAAAGAGATACTGTCTTTGGCAAAGTTACTCAGAAGGCTAAGAGCTTTCGTGATGATTTTTCAAAAACAGGCTCGGAGGATTAAGTCGTGACTCAGTTCGATGATTTGAGATGATGTCTGTATGTGTGTATGTATGCATGTCTGTGCGCAAAATAAGTGCACTCACTTTTAAGGCTCTTCCCATTGGCCCATTTCCCATTTCGGATTATAGCTTGAATCAAACTGGAATTTTACCGCATTGTTTACTATTACAAATGGTCCATATCGGTCAAGGCGTTCCGGAGTTATGACCATTTCACTGATCCGGACCAGTACCGGTATAACTGGCCATATATAAAACTTAACCAAGCCCCACACATCAAATTGCGGTGATTAAAGATTGCAGCCTAATATTCAAGCTGGCGGCTCGAAATTCAAGATGGCGGCTGTTTAATGGTGTTGTAGACTCTACAATAGGCTGCGGCTTATTTTTCAAAAGTTGTTGAAACCTGGAATTCGTAAGCTCTTTTGGATTCAAATGACACAAAAAGAGAAACCTCTGAGTTTAAACGTTTCAAAATAGATAAATACCAAAAACCGTTCAGAAACACGTATTTTATTGGAAAAATCAGACTTTTGGCTAAATTTTAATAGTTTTCATGCTTAGTCTCGGGCTCAAAGTGAAAAGAATATCCTCAATGATCATATGGAATCCTTTAACTTCAGTTTTTGGAATGTTCTGAATCAAAAAATATTTTCATGTTCGAAATGAGAGAAAAAAATTTGAAAAAAAAAAATCCTTCAATGTGTTCCATATCCCTAAATATGAGGCTAAGTATCTGGTTTGGAGTAAAAAAATTGCGAAAAATCGTCAAAAACTCCAATTTTGCATGAAAAAATCAAGTTTTAAGGCATATTTTGGCAGTTTTTGGTGAAAAGTATCATAAAAATGACTACTTTGATGAAAAGTTTGTTTAGGACAAAGATAGGCAACGAAAATATCTACAAAAGCAAGCTAAAAAATTTAAAATTGGTCAAACGGTTAAAAAGTTATAGGACTCTAAAGTAATTTTTTTTTGAAAAAAAAAGAAAAAAAATGAATTAAATCTTCAAAAACTCATATTTTCCGTGACTTTGGAAAAAAAAATGTTCTACGAGTTTATTCGAAATTTAATTTGTGAGAAATTCATAAAAAAGATTGAAAATCGGTTGAAAATTGAGAAAGTTATGGCACTTGAAGTGAAAACACCTTTTTATTACTCGAAAATTCGACTTTGAAGCGATAGCGCGACCTCTAAATCTCAATATTTTTGGCTTAAACTCAGAGGTTTTTTTTTGTGTCATGTGAATCCAAAAGAGCTTACGAATTCCAGGTTTCACCAACTTTTGAAAAATAAGCCGCAGCCTACTCTACAACCATGCAATATCGATATATTTGGTATGGAAGGATGTCCGGCGCCCAAAAATGACCCAGGTGCATCATCATTACTCTGAAAGTCCCTTCGGGAATTTATTTGGCAATTCTTTTGCAAACTGTATTAGCTTTTGTGTCGACAATTGAACTCGCAATTTATTCGGCGAAACTTGTCAGAATTTTTTTTAGGAACTTCGTTAGAAATATCTTAAAAGAATTCTATGGCAAAAAAATATTCCAAATTTCTTTAGAAATTGCTACTACGAAAAATTCTCTGGGAATTCCGTCTGAAATTTCTTTTTGATTTTTACAATTCGTTTGAAAAATCGTATGATTATTACTTTGTAAATTTTTTCATCATTTTTCTGGAAACATCTTTGACAATTCTTACTAAACTTGATTGGCTGCTCCAAATTCAAGATGGCGGCTTTTTATGGGTATATTTTGCATAGGAAAGATGTTCGGAGTCCAAAAATGGCGAACCAAATTTTCAAGATGGTGGCCCACAATCCAACGTGGGTTTCATGGCCGTGCGGTTAGCGGCGTCAGTCGTCTAGGCGTTTCGTAAGCCTCGGAGTGCAGGTTCGATTCCCGCTCCAGTCGGGGAAAACTTTTCATCAAACGGAATATTCTCCATTGGGCCACTGTGGGTGTTATGTGTGTTGTCCGTTGACTCGTGTTAGTAATGTTCAGTCTGCGCAGCCTCTGGCTGAAAACGGTGTAGTCTTTTTATTGTCTTTTTAACATTGTGGCCTTAAATCCCAGATGACGACTGTTTAATGGTGTTATAGACCCTAGAACCATACAATATGGGTATATTTGGTAAAGAGAAGGAGTCTAGATTCCAAAGATGGCGACCAGAATATCCAAGATGGAGGTCTAAAATCCAAGATGGCGGATCCAAGTTCAAGATGGCAGTTGTTTAATCCGAGTTTTGCACAGTTGATATGGGACCAAAATGGAGCTTTCAAAGTATACAGGAGCTGAAGTTTTTGCACTTTTTATATTTTCCCATATAAACCGTGCCCCAGGCTAGTACTTGACCCGATTTTCTATTTAGTTTCAGGTATTTCGCTAACAAGCCCAGGTTCATCATCATTACTCTGAAAGTCCCTTCGGGAATTTCTTTGGCAATTCTTTTGGAAACTGTATTAGCTATTGTGTCGACAATTGAACTCGCAATTTATTCGGCGAAACTTGTCAGAAATTTTTTTTAGGAACTTCGTTAGAAATATCTTTAAAAAATTCAATGGCAAACAATTATTCTAAATTTCTTTAGAAATTGCTACTACGGAAATTTCTCTGGGAATTCCGTCTAAAATTTCTTTTCGTTTTTTTTTTTACAATTCGTTTGGAAAATCCTATGATTATTACTTTGGAAATTTTTTCATCATTTTTCTGGAAACATTTTTGCCAATTCTTACTAAACTCGAATGGACATTTAATTGGACATTTCCTTTGCAAATCGATTTGGCGAATTTTCTAAAAGTTGCCCTGTGAAAACGTTTCGAATTTTCTTTTGGCGGAATTTCTTCGGCAAATTCTTTGAAAACCTTTCTGCACTGTTTTGGAAAGTTCTCAGTCACGGATTGAGGATTCGATTCCCATTTCAGATGGAAGAAAAATTTCGTCAAACGGAAAATTCTTCATTGGACCACTGGAAGTCTTAAAGTCTTACATGTTATCCGTTGTCTAGTGTAAGTTATATTCAGTCTGTGGTCTCTGGCTGAAGACGATGTGAAAATTTATCAGGCAACTTTTACGGGATTTTCTTCATCAATTTGGAAGTTTCACCTGCAATCCCTTTGTAAATTAAGCTGACAATCACTTTTGTAATTCTTTCGATGGCTCCTTGCAACATTTAATTTTTGAAAAATTCTTCAGTATTCCTCTGGAAACTCCTTGGGAAAACCCTTAAAGAATTTTGTTAGTTATTTCTTTGGAAATTCAATTAGATACTCTCTTACGAATAAAAAAAATACAATGATATGGCCGGAAAAAATCTCAATGGAATAACCCAAAGAATTTCCAAAAATCAAGGTGTTTGCCAAAGAAGTTCTCAAAAAATTTGCCGAAATATTTCAAAAATCAATTTCCGAATACGTTTGATTGTTGAAATAGCTGAAGGCACCCTTAAAGAATAACCGAAGGACTTTCCAAAGGAATTGCTACTAAAATTATAGAAGGGAATTCTGAAGTAAATTCCGTTGCAGAAGAAATATCCAAAAAGAATACCGAATAAGTTGGCGAAGGCACTTCCGAAAGCATTCCAAAAGAAGTTTCCTAGAAAAACATGAAGAATTTTCCCGATTATTTCAAAAGGAATTTCCTGTGTGATTTCTATTGAAATTGAAGAAGACATTACCAAAGGAATTGCTAGATAATATCACAATCAATTGGCCAACGGAACTGCAGAAATAAGTCAATAAGAAATTGCAGGAAGAAATTTTAAAAGTATTTATCAAATGAACTCTCAAAGGAATTTTATAATGAATTTCCATTATGATTGCAGAACAAATATTCTAAGGAAATATGTATTGAAAAACAAATGCAAAAATAAGAACGAACAATTTGCGAAGAGAACTATCGAAGCAATTGACGAAGCAATCAAATAAATCAAAATAAAATTCTCAAAGAGTTTCCTGAAGGATTGCCAACCTGATTGCCAACAAAATTTAGAATAAATAAATTAAATATCGCTTAACCAGATGTAAGTAAAATCTCTTACAAGACACTTCTCTGAAAACACTGTCGCCATCGGTATTTCTGAGACAAACATGAATACATATCTGGAATTGTTATTAGGGGGCGTGTCACATATAAAAAATAAACTAAATTTGTCTAACTAAAGACATCTGAAATACAGTTTCTTATCTATTTATGTTGCCAAAATAGAGTTTGCGAAATTCGGTAAAAAAAACATGACAAATTCAATGAATTTTGTTTTGGCCGCCATAATGGCAGACTTTGGCACCTCCTCACGATTTCGAGAGTTCAAATCTCTTCGTAAACAAAATTGGCGCACTCAAGCTTTTTATTTTAAACTTATTACAAGTGAGCAAGAACAGAATAACAAAATTCACTGTTGTTTAAAGCTTGCTTCTCGAGATATGTGCGTCTGAAGTGCTGATGCATTGTTGAAGCGGGATTTCAAGACGTTTGTCCTTAATCGGATACGATTTATCGGTATTTTTTTTTTTTGACAAAAACAGGGCCTCTATTGCTGCAGCCTTAAATACGTGGGTATCCACCATGACCATGCTGGAGGTGACGGTTGCGATTCCTGGTAGATCCAAGAACTTTTCGTAAAGGAAATTTCCTTAACTTTATTGCACATAGAATATGATCGTGCCTTCCATATGCAAAAAGGTCATTGGCAGCAAGCCCGTGCACGAGGGAGGGGTTTTGGGGGTTAAACCCCTCCCTTGGTCGAAGTTCTATACATTAGGCGCCTCTCCGCTAATTACCAAAATTAGCAAAAACCCCTCCCTTGTCGCCTTTTCTGTGCACGGGCCTGATTGGCAGAGTAAGCTTTCAGTTAACCCGTTTGACCCCAGGTAAAAAATAAAAGTTCAAAAAATCGCCAAAAGCCCATTTCTCAACAGAATTTAACCAAATTTTAAACACAAACTCGCACAACACTATAGTTTTAGAAATATACGGGATCAACATTTTATTGGGCTTCTGGACGGAGTAAGGTCGGTGGGTCACTGGGTCAAGTCGTGCAAAAATAAGGCCAAGTACGATTTGCACCCCCATAGCTTTCTTCTTAACGAAGTTTTTTAATAGTATTTTGCACATTCCGTTGCCTTATGATAGTTGATGTTGCTACAGGTTCGAATTTGAGATTTTTCGATAGGTTTCTCTCGAGTTCTTGAGATATTCAACATTTCTGAACCATCCAAGTCTTCATTTGCGTTTGCTGTTTTCAAATGAAATTAAACACGAGATATTAATCCCTTATTGACCCCATAGTTCAGCGAAGACATGTTTAGAACATGTGTTGCTCTTGTAGTACTAATAATATTTCCTGAATATCTGGATGGGTTGTCCGAAACCGTCCTTACAAAACATGAACACTCGAAATAATCATCAAGGTTTATTTTCAATTATTTTTTATCGCTTTTATTTGCACCAATACATGAACATCTGTATAATGTTTGTTATATCAACGAGCAGTAGAAATTTTGGACGATCTGATTGAAGTCATGCCTTGACTACAGAGAACCGTAGATGGGCTACAATTAGACCTATTTGCATGCGGAAAACAACGGTTAGCTCCAGAAACCAATACTACATCGAACAAGAGCAAGTAAAAGCCTAGACTACATTCCTGAGCACCGGGATGGCATGGCAGAAGTCAGGCCTTGAGTTCATTGAGCTGTAGCTAAACTGTAATCACATGTTTTATCTATGTGGGACCTCTGTGCACCACATAAACTCATATTCTATCATGTGTCAAAAAAGGTCTCGAAGAACTATTCCTAGTAAAATTTGATGACCTAAGCGAAGTCATGCCTCGACTTCAGATAACCATAGACAGACAACGATGAGTGTTTTTTGTACGCGGAAAACAATGGTTAGCTCCAGAAACCAATACTATATCGAACAGGAGTAAGTAAATTCCTCGACTAGATTCCTGAATACACAGGACATCTTGATTGAAGTCATAAGCTGTTCTATGAGCTGTTGATGAACTGTAATCACATGTTTTGCCTTGTAGAATCTCTATTGACTACATAAACTCACATTCCATCATGTGTCAGGGAAAAGGTCTCTCATAACTATTCCTAGGAAAATTTGATGACCTAAGCGAAGTCATGCCTTGACTACAGAGAACCATAGATGGATAACAATGAGAGTATTATGCACGCGGAAAGCAATGGTTAGCTCCAGAAACCAATACTACATCGAACTGGAGTAAGTGAATTCCTCGACTAGATTCCTGAGTACCTGGGATGGCCTGGCTGAAGTCAAGCCTTGAATAAATTTAGATAAGCTGTAATCACATGTTTTACTTGTGTGGAACCTCGGTGCACTACATACAATCATATTCTATCATGTGTCAAAAAAAGTCTCGCAGAACTATTCCTAGTAAAATTTGATGACCTTAGCGAAGTCATGCCTCGACTTCAGATAACCATAGACAGACAACAATGAGTGTTTTTTGCACGCGGAAAACAATGGTTAGCTCCAGAAACCAATACTATATCGAACAGGAGTAAGTAAATTCCTCAACTAGATTCCTGAATACACAGGACATCTTGATTGAAGTCAGGCCTTGAGTTTTATGAGCTGTTGATGAACTATAATCACATGTTTTGCCAGTGTAGAATCTCTATTGACTACATAAACTCACATTCCATCATGTGTCAGGGAAAAGATCTCTTACAACTATTCCTAGGGAAATTTGATAAACTAAGCGAAGTCATGCCTTGACTACAGAGAACTGTAGATGGACTCCAATTAGACCTACATATTTGCATGCGGAAAACAATGATGGTCTCCAGAAACCAATACTACATCAAACAGGAGTAAGTAAAAGCTTCGGCTAGATTCCTGAGTACCCGGGATGGCCTGGCTGAAGTCAGGCCTTGAGTTCATTGAGCTGTAGTTAAACTGCACCCGAGCAGAGGAAAATATCAAAATAATAACAACGGAATCACAAAACATGTTTTGATATCTCGGTTTGTTATTATTAACTTATTAAGTCATCACCGTTCCATAACATGTTCTGTTGGGCAATCTTATTTTGTTATGATCGTGCTCTTGGTATATTTTCTTTAAATTACATTTCAATAACATGTTTTGTTGTAGCACAAGTTCAGTTATTATTGTGTCATTGAGACTGTAAAAATATTTGATAATTAATATTACATAACTAGCTTTGCAATCAGAACTACGCCATTCGAGATTTTCGTTGTTCACATCATTCCGTGAGGAATTGTAAGAGAAAATATTATTTTGTAATCAGTTCCTCTTCTTTCTGATATTACGTTTTAACTGTGACAAAGCCAACTTATCAGCCTTTTTTTTATAAGCACTTTGAAAAGTATACCTGTTTTTTTTTTCGTCTCAGTTTCATTTAGGTATGAATACGAATATACAGAGTGTAATAAACTGTTAGCCATTTTATGAAACATTATGGATCAACGTGCCTCTGGAGCTGACCTACTGATGTTTCTATCTGTATTCGATAATAAATCGCTTGCGACAACAATTGCGTCCCAATTATGAATGAAACATTTAACAATAGATCCTATTGTTGCGTATCCCATTGAATTTATATGGGACTTTGGAGAAGTTCCTATCCGCAATAGAAAAAAAAGCAAATTTTGTTTTCAGATTGTTATCAATAACTTATTCATATCAAAATTTGTTATTGAAATATTTTTAAAATTCGCTGTTATTAAGTTGTTATTGGAACTAACAAAAGATGTTATTAAACAGGTCTTCCAGGAACATTTTTTTGTTATATTTTTTGTTATTTTGCCGCTTATGACAGACAAGTTTATAACAGGATAGGTTATGTAAATAACATGAAAATAACTCTTTACGTTACTCAGTTATTTTTCCAAAATAACACATTCTATTATGCTGTTGTTATTCCCTTCTGCTCGGGCAATCACATGTTTTACCTATGTGTAACCTCTGTGCACTACATAAACTCATATTCTATCATGTGTCAATGAGTAGGTCTCTCAAAACTATTTCTAGGGAAATTTGATAAACTCATTCGCTCATGCCTTGACTTCTCCTACTCCTGTTCGATGTAGTATTCGTTTCTGGAGACAATTATTGTTTTCCGCATGCAAATAGGTCTAATTGTAGTCAATCTACGGTTCTCTGTAGTCAAGTCATGAATTCGCTTAGTTTATCAAATTTCACTAGAAGTAGTTTTGAGAGACTTGCTCATTGACACATGATGGATTATGAGTTTAGGTAGTCCAAAGAGGTTTCACACAGGTAAAACATGTGATTACATTTCATCAACAACTCAAGGCCAAACTTCAATGAAGATATCCTAAATACTCAGGAATGTAGTCGAGGAATTCACTAACTCCAGTTCCATGAAATATTGGCTTATGGAGCCAACCGTTGTTTTCTGCGTGCAAAAAAATCTTGTTGTCCATCTACGGTTTTCTGAAGTCAAGACATGATTTCGCTTAGGTCATCAAATTTTCCTATGATAAAAAATAATTGAAAATAATCCTTGGTGATTATTTCGAGTGTTCATGTTTTGTAAGGACGGATTCGGACAACACATCGAGATATTCAGGAAATATTAATTGTACTACAAGAGCAACACATGTTTTAAAGATGCTTCCGATGTCCTATGGGCACCGACGAACCGACGTGACAGTGGTGTTTCAAAACTGTCCCCCCTAAATTTAACGGTCGACCAGCGAAGCGAGCGAATGCTTCTGTCAAATCAGCGCAGACGCGAGCCTTTTCCTATATAAATACACAGGGGTTTGGAGTCAAGCTATCAAAACAACGCGAACCGTTATCGAGGAGGCGGTAGTGTTCGGCTATTTTTCATCATGGCGTCGGGGACAACAAATTTGAATTTATTTGTTCTAGCTGTCACGTCGGTTCGTCGGTGCTATGGGGTCAATAAGGGAATAATAACTCGTGTTTAGTTGCATTTGAAAACAGCAAACGCAAATGAAGACTTATATGGTTCAGAAATGTCGAATATCTCAAGAACTCAAGAGAAACCTATCGGAAAATCTCAAATTCGAACCTGTAGCAACATCAACTATCATTAGGCAACGGAATGTGCAAAATACCATTGAAAAACTTCGTTAACCTTCCAGGACGCGCGCCATCAAGCAGCTGGAACTGCACCGCGCTCGCGCTGTATATGACGAGCGAGATTTTTTGGTAGTGTTGTACTTTTTACAACGGCGCGCGCGCTGAAGGGTTAAGAAGAAATTTATGGGGGTGCAAATCGTACTTGGCCTTATTTTTACACGACTTGACCCAGTGACCCACCGGCCTTACTCCGTTCAGAAGTCCAATAATATGTTGATCTCGTATATTTCCAAAACTATAGTGTTGTGCGAGTTTGTGTTCAAAATTTGGATAAATTCTGTTGAGAAATGGGCTTTTGGCGATTTTTTGAACTTTTATTTTTTACCTGGGGTCAAACAGGTTAATAACTATGGAAGTACTCATAAAACACTGAGCTGATAAGCAAGCAATGTCCCAGTTGGGACGATACAATAAGAAGAAGAAGAAGGTGTTGCCAAAATCGGTAAATGACTGTATTCCGGTGAGCGTAGAGTTGGTGGCTGCATCAAATAGCAGACCCTACTTATTATTCTTCTTCGGTAAGCCACTGGTTCCGAAGTGTACTCAACCATTAACCAAATAATTGATTCGATAACCTTTTACATGCTACAAATCGTCAGACAGTTGAATCAACACTCAGCAGTGATCAAGTCTACGACCGATGGATGAAAACGTGAAACAAGAAGCCACCAAGCATGAAACAAACAAAACATTGCTGATAATCATCCATCGGAGCGCGTGTTTTTTCTTTATGACACACATCCTATATGAAATCGGATTTATTGGAAACAAAACATGGAGGTGATATAGTGAAAGCGACTCAATTTTCGTCCATCGGTATCCCTTCTTGGGTGATAACGAATGTCTTCTAGTGCGTCATCATGCTTGGTACGTAAAGCTCTAATAATCAAAGCGATCTACGAACAACACATAACTCCCAACAGAAAGCCCCCAAGAAAATACCTGGTGTCAGTATGGTGCGCGGTGTACTCGGAACCGTCCCGCCGTCGAATACCTCACCTGAAAAGCTCGAAGTCCTCAGCGGGACCGGATTGGCCCGATTCACTCCCGATCCAATGCTTGCCACCGAGTAGTCCGGATCCTCGGTAGATTCCTCCTTCCGGACGCTGCTCGATCGTCGCCGAGAAAACGAAGTTGTACCAACCGAAGCGCTCACACCGGACGTTGCCGTGGAAGCGCTCACGTTATTATTGCCATGACCGTTCAACTCCGGCAGCAGCCCGTTCCCGTTGGAGATCGAGTTGCTCCGCGGGAAGTTGGTGTCGTCGATCTCCTGGTTGAGCTCATCCGCGTCGTCGGAAATTTCGAACCGGCTGGATTGGTTCATTGTGAGGGACGAGGGCACGTTTTCACACACTTCTTGGAAAGACGGTTATATTCGAAGCACTGAACAACACACAGATAGAACAATAGACGTTGAGAAAAGGTCGCTGTTGCTAGGATAGATGGTGACGACCTGTGACGGCGAAGACGAAGACGACGACGACGACGGGTGATAATGTAAAATCGAATCGAATCGGAGTGCGGTTGCGAGTGTACTAAAAGGCTACCCAAGTGAGCTATGCATGCATGCTGTGCCGCGACTTGGAGGTTGAGGTCGACGCGATGGTGATCCGATCGGACAAACTCGCGTCGTCGCGATCATTCGCGACGCTTGCTCGTTCAACCGATGTTCGATCGGCGCGGTGCTAAAGTGAGTGGTCAACGAGGATAGTGATTAAAAGTCATGAGTTTGGGTTTAGTGGAGTGGAGCAGCAGCCGTCAGTGGAACATTTTTTTGTTGATGGTTTTATAGCGATTGGTTGTTTTGATTATGATCGCGTGGAGATTGTTGCGTTCCGTATCATACGGACAAACAATATTTCAGGATGTTGTTTTGTACCACTTGTACTGTCGTCTGAAAGGAATGGGATTGGAGTGATTGAACTGAAACGGATCGACACGTGTAGTGCCTCAATCAAGGTCAATTGGGCCATATATGATTGACCAGGTTGTCCAACCAGGTATATTTTTTACAACTTATATAATTCTAGAAAAGAATGTCACGCAAATGTTGCGGTTAGTGCTACAAATGTCATTTCGACATATCTAGATTCAATCACCTACAGCTCATTTCAGAAGCTGAATCTCAAAATATGGTTTATGGAGAACTTGTACTGCTAGACTAATTCTACAAGAAAGTCACGGAAACCCGCTCTCACTTTAATATTTAATGTCAATGTCATCGACTATCTTGCATCATCATGAATATCAAGTGACATTTTCTGAAGATAATCGGTGATATTTACCTTAATTATTGGAGATTTTTCCGTTACTTTCTTGTAGATAATACGACAGATCGCTGAAGTACTAGATTTGTGGTAAAGTGCTGAATTTTAGTATGATGAGAAGGTTGATTCTCCGTTTCTGCAATGAAATGGTGCAAAAAGCGTGGGTATTCTGATTTCTTGCCTAATTTGATGCTGTTTGAGAAAAACTTTGGCCAACAGTGTTGTTGTTTTCTCCATTTCTTGCAACATAAACAACATAGTTATCCAAAGTTTTGCTCAAACAGCATTAAATTAGGCAAGGAATCATAATACCCACGCTTTTTGCACCATTTCATTGCAGAAACGGAGTATTGACCTTCTCACCATACAAAAATTCAGCTCATTACTTCAAATCTAGTACTACACCGAACGTGTCCCATTCTACCAGCAAGTTTTTCATATATCATATAGGTTCAGGTTCCGCTAAAAATTCTAACTACCTAATTTTGGGTCGATTTTACTCGATTATCCGGAGTTGGGTTCTGAAACTTCGAAAACATATATGAGGAGAACGAAATGTTGCATGGAGCTGACATTTTGTCATGCTAACTTTTAAAAGAAGCCAGTAAAAAAAAATCAATTTTGTACATCATTTCGTTTACCAGGTATATGTTTGGGAAGCTTCAGAATCTGATTCCGGATACTCGAGTCTGACCTGTATATCGAATAAATTAGTTACCCAAAATTAGGTTGCTTTCCCTCCCTCCCCCACCGATGTTGTCGAAAATGAACAGAGATGCGTCTATCCAAAAGGGGATCCTTGAGCCCAGTAAGCCAATTTTGGATAAATGTAGCTTTACTAAAATTTGGGTTGAATAAGGTGGGTCTTTTACCTAGCGTGAGTTTAATCGATTTACTTCAATTTTGGCTTATTGGGATTCATTCTGAAGTATCTTCAGGGATTTTTGTAAGAAGTCTTTCATCAAATAGTCTAAAAGGAGCTCCTTTAGAGATTCCTCATGAATTCCTTTCAGCATTCATCTAGAATTCCAATCAGGGATTTCTCCTGGCATTCCGTCAGGGATTTCTCTGGGAGTTTCTTCAGGGTTTAAGGGTTGCTGTAGGAGTTCCTTCTGGGATCCATCTTTGGAATTTATTCAAAGATTACCGCCGGAGTTCGTTCAGTAATTTCAACAGGTATCCTTTTCAAGGATTACTTCATTAATTTCTCTTGGAATTCTTTCTGTAATTCCTCTTGAAACTCCTACAGAGGTTTCGCTAGAAATTAATCCAGAAGTTCCTTCAAGGATTCCTGCAGTATAGTAGTTCTAGCGGGCATTGCTCCAGAAGTTCCTTCATGAATCTCAGTAGCTCCAGGAGGATTTAGGGATGCCTCCAGAAGTTTTATACAGTGTGGCTCTAGAAGTTCCCTCAGGAATTCCATAAACGATCCTTTATAGATAAGGATTCCTTCTGAAGTTCTTTCAAAAATTAGTCCAGGAGTCCTTTCAGGGATTCCTCCAGAAGTTCATTTGCGGCCTCCTCCAGTAGTGTTTTCGGCGATTTTTCTCGGAGATCTCAGGGATGCCTCCAGGAGTTACTTCGGGGATTTCTTAAGATATTCCTTAGAAATTCTTACATGAGACCCTTTACGAATTTCTTTAGGACTATAAACAGGATATATCTAGGATTCTCTTGAAAGATCTCTCATGGAGTTCCTACAAAAATTCCTCCAGGATTTCCTTCAGGGAATCTTTAAGGATGTCCTGCTGGGATTCCTTTAATAATTCTTTATATAATATACCGACACAAACGTGCACAGCACACATACCAAGCCAGCTATGTCTCGTGATGAGCATTTTCAGCGATGAAAAGGACGGCTTGACTGCAAGGCGTCCGATCAACGGCGAAGGATAATAGCTGACAGCACTGAACGGTGTCGAACCCAATCGTGTGCTGTTAATACGGGCGGTGCTGTGGTGGATAGAAAATTTTCGCTCGCTGTTGACAATGGCTGAAGGCTACTCGCTTGTGTTTTCACAAAATAGCAAGGTTGCCTGAAGGAAGCTCTGGCAAATTCCTGGTGATACCCTTGGAGCAATTCTTGCAGAAATCCGAGAAGAAATTCCAGTAGGAATCCGTGGAAGCGTTTCTCAAGGAATCCTTGGAAGCTGTTCTCACTGAGTTCTCTAGAAGCGGAACCACAAACGCTGTAGGTTCAGGGCAACTTTAACTGAAATATATTTTCCATTAGGTTTACAATTAAGGCATGAATATTGGTTAACTTACAAATCTTCAGTTCTTTACACCATCTAAATCCCTCTCTTAGCTGGTAGCTTCTAGGTTAGGTTTTAAACTATTTGTTCAATTGTGAAAGAAAATTAATATTTTGCTGTATTTTTGTACAGCTAGATTAAGTAACTAACTATTTCTGCACATGTGAGAAACTCACGATTGAGTTCTTGGGAATAACAAACAGTTTCACCAAACCGGTGTCCAATTCAAATAATATTACTTGGAGAAATATGAATATTTAGGTTTCTTAAGGTTTGCAGATTTTCATCCAACCACTTGCCAACTTTGTTATTGATTTGTGACCTACATTGTCCTTCTTTGTCAAGCACCTTTGTCAGCTCAGCCCGTCCGGTGCAAAAAACAGGCGCGTAGCTATTTGAATATTAGAGCTGTTCGCCGTCACAGAAGCCTTTCTGAAGGAATTCCTTGGGGGAGTTTTTTGAAGAATCCCTGGAGGAATTTCTAGAGTAATTCTTGAGGGAACTCCTGGAGGAATTGTTGAAGGAACTTCTGGAGAAATTCATGGAGGAATCCCTGGAGAAATCCCTATAGGAATTCCTGAAAGTATACCTGGAGGAATTGCTTGAAGAATTTCTGGATGATTTCATGGAAGTATTTCTGGAGGAATCTTTGAAGCCTTACTGGAAGAATTCCTGGAGGAATGTCTGGTGGAAGGATCTCTGGTGCGATGCCTGAAGGAATACTTTGAGGAATTTCTGAACAAATTCTTGAAGAATTTCATGGATGAATACCTAGAAATGTTCCTGAGGAAATTGCTTGAGATATTCCTAAAGGAATTCCTGGAGGAATCCACGGAGAAATTGCTTTAGGAATTCCAGAGGAATCCTGGAGGAATCCCGGGAGCAATTCCTTGAGGATTTTCTGGAGAAATTTATGGAATTCCCTGGAGGGATTCCCGGAGGATATCTTTGAGAAATTCGTGGAGAAATTCCTGAAGGCAACCCTAGAGGAATTCTTGAAGAAATTTCTGGAGGAATTGCTGAAAAAATACATGGAGGAATTTCTGGAGGAATCGTTTGAGGATTTTTTGGAGAAATGTTTCAGTGCTTTTTTGGAAAACTCCTGGAGGAATGACTGGAAGAAATCTTGGAGGAAACCCTGGAGGCATTTCTGGATGAATTTCTGGTGAAATCCTTGGAAGAATTTCTAGAAGAATCTCTGGAAGAAGTCCTGGAGGCACCCTGGAAAAAATCCAGGAAGAATTCCTGGAGAAATTCCTGGAGGTATTCATGAACGAAACTCTGAACAAATTCCACGATAAATCTCTGGAAAAATCATTAAAGAAATTTCTGGAGGATCTAGAAAGAATATATATGTGAATGCATATACACTTGGGTGGGTTTTTGGAAGAGAAGAGTGAGGGCAGTCATGCTGCAGCATGAGACGTAGCAGAACATGGAACAATATAAAAGAACGTTAAAACAGCAGATCTGCCTCTTCCAGGAGAAAAAGCGCTGCCTGGAAGAAACGGAGTGCGAACAAATGGTACTGCTGGGTTCCGGGTCATTTGGCCGAACGTCATTTGGCCGAAAAATTAATGATGAACTTAAGTGACCATTGCATTGTTTCCCGTCTCAGAATATCTTAAAAGAACAGTATATTCAAAGAAGGAAAAATTGCTGATAAAATATCGGCAGTTTTAACGCTAACTAATCCATTTAATATTCAACTAGAAAGAATAGCCTATGATTGAAAGAAGGGAATACTTCTGATTATCAGTTTGGCAGTTAGAATGTCAGAAGCTTTCTCTGAATTATTTTGATCATGATTCGGCCAAACGGCATTCGGCCAAATGTCCCTTTCGGCCAGATGGCATTCGGCCAAGTGGCGTTCAGTCAAACGACATTCTAACCAATAGCAAAATAAGATATTTGAAGATCAATCAAATAGCTCACTGGTATTGGCTAGATCTTACTAAGAGCTCAATGTGCTATGATGATGATGATGTTCCAAGAATAAAATTGAGATATTATTTTCAGTACTTTTACCTCTTATCTCAAACAAATATCACTTTTTGTTCTCCATATCAAAATATGATATTATTGAGCTTTTTTCCTCTGCTCGGGAGAAGCTGAACGCATCCCGCAAAGGCTTCGTGCTGCGAGCTGAAATTTGTTGAGAGAAGGACGGGAGCAACTTGACGGACGGGCGTGAGGGAATCGAAAAGTGGAAGCAGCACTTCGACGAACACCTGAATGGTGCGGGAAGCGCAGACATGGAGGCAGTGGCGTAGCTAGGAATTTGGGGGCCCGGTGCGGAACAAAATTCGTGGGCCCCCATGAAAATTACTGATCGCACTGTTGTATTTTGTACAAAACGATGAAAAAAAAAACAATGAAATCCATCAATGAACGTAAGATTTTTTCTGAGAATTATGTCGATTTTTTTTTTAACAAATTATTTGGGAATTGTACCAAGTAATCTTTAAGGAATTCCTTCAAAATTGCTTTACCGTTTTCTTTAAAAAAAATCTTTCTTGAAGAACAACTTGTCTTCAAGAATCTTTCAAGCCGTTAATGCAAGGATGTCATTCAGTATTTCTATAAGCACTCCTTCAGGAGTTCTTACAGTGTTGTCTCCGAAGATGTTTTCAAAAATACTTCAAAGTACTTCAAAAGATTCTTGCAAAGGCTTCATCAAGTATTTCTCGAAACTTTTGTTCAGGAAGTCCACAGGGTTTCTATCAATAATATCTCTTAAGATGCATCTTGAAGATTCCAGAAAAAAATGCTACAAAAAATTCTCCAAAGATTTTTTGGAACCACATAATCTTCCGAAAAAATAAAATCAGAATCGGGTTCTGTAGGGGTATCCCGATTATTTCATAATCGGAATCTCCGTCCAAAAAATAGTCGAAATCCAAAAATCGTTTAAAAAATCTCTGAGAATTCCTGGTAGGGTCCGGTCAACATGCCCTTAATAATCCTACAATCGCAAATGAATTCTATTTGAAAACAAAGCGATTACGGAACCGATGATTACGTAATTTTTGTTATCATTCGTGCTCACTTCTAACAAAAATACAAAAAAAGAAACAAGACAAAAAGCGCTTCATTCCTTTGATTTGAGACGGATGAAAATTGGAGCGTATATGCTTAAGGGCCGATTTCTTCACCTAGGCTTAACCGATAAGCCCGGCTTACCCATATTGTTAAACCAGGCTTAACGCTTCAGCCAGGGTGAAGAAATCGCCCCTAAATAGTAAAGGAACAGATGCCCTATCTTATCAATAAAAAAAATCTCATATTACTCCAAGGATTCCTCCTAAGACTGTTTTGCTACTTTCTTCAGGAATTCTTTAAGAATGCCCAGAAACATCTTTTAAGTGATTAATGCAAGATTAAGATTTCATAGAGGATATCCATAGGGAATTCTTCAGGAATCGCTTTTAGAAATCCTACGGGAATTTTTCCAAAAATTTCTTAAATATTTCTCCAAAACAAAACTTTCGAAAATTATCAAAAAAATTCTTTCAGAATTCCTTTAAGGATCTTGTTAGAAACTACTGCAAGGGTTTCATCAATCGGATAAAGCTTTCCTTGTTTAATTTATTTAACAATTTCTCCAATAATTCTACCGAGGATTACTTTTGGGACTTTTCCAGGACTCGCTTTAGGAATTCTTCCAAGGTTTAATTCAAAATTTTAATGAAATTCCTGCAAAGAGGCCTTTAGAAATCCCTCCCAAACTTTCCTCGGGAATTTTTCTAAAGATGTCTTTAGTAGTTCATCCAATACATGCTCTTACGATTTCTCCAAAGATTCGTTCAAAATTTTATAAAGTATTCTCTTAGAATTTCCTCAATTGATTTCATTCATTCTTACTTAAACTTTCAGGACGCGCGCCTGTTCGAGTCTAAAAATACACTGTGCTTGCGCTGTATACGACGAGCGAGGTTTTTTTTGGCATTGTTGTACTTTTTACAACGACGCGCGTCCTGAAGGGTTAAACTGATGTCCCCAAGTATTTCATAATTTTTTTTTTTACAACAAATCTTTCGGGCATTCTTTCATGCAAGGATTTCTTCATGTATTTTTATAATTACTTCAGCAAGATTTTTTCGAAGATTTTTAAGAAATTCCTCCAATAATTTATTCAAGGATTCAAGAACTCCTCATTAGAAATTTAAAAAATATAAGATTATTTTTCAGGAAATAAATTGAAAATAAAACATTATTAGAAATTGCTTTGTGATTTTCTTAGGAAATTGTTTGTAAACTTCTCTTTTTTTTTTTTTTTTGGAAATTCCTTAGGTAATTCCTTTGCGATTTTCTTCGGCCGTTTTAAATTCTTGTTTTTTTTTAATTCCCTAGAGTGTATCTCATAGAACTGCAAAACCAGGCAAAAACCAGCTGCATAACAGACGTAATTCTGTAAAGAATTATGAAAAACAAAATCCAGAGGAATTACCAAAGAAATTTTCTGATGAATTACCGGAGTCAGTCAAACGAATTGACTAAGGAATTTTCAAAGTACCTGTCGAATGCATTTCTAAAGGAACTATTGAAATAAAAACAAACGTAAATTTCAGGCATATTAGCAAAGGGACTGCCGGTGAATCTTTCAATGAAAGGAGTTTCTTGATGAATTTCCAAAGCAATTGCCCACAGAATATCGAAACTTCAAAAATAATAACTAAAATCAATTTCGAATATTATTGTCGAAAAATTATCAAAAGAGCTACCAAAAGAAATTCCAAAGAAATTGCCGAAAAAAATGCCAAATGAATTAATTAATTAATTTCCATATGAACTGGCGAAGAAGTTTCCAAAAAAGTGTTAAAGTTATTCCCAAAGTAATTATCAGATGATTTTTCAAATGAATAGTAAAAAAACAGCAAAAGATTGCAGACAAAACTTTTAAAGAAATTTCCGTAGAAATAAGAATCTGAAGTTCGTAAAGTCATTGCTTCATTAAAGAAGTTTTCAAAGGAATTGCCTAACAATTTCTCAATAGATCTGCCGCAGAAATTTTCAATGATACTTTTAACAGAGATCCTAAAAAAAGCTTGAGAATTTTTACCAAAGGGATAGCGCACTCAATTTTCGACACAATAGCTGAAACAGTTTCCAAAATAATAGCCACAGAAATTTTCTAGAAATAATGCAGAATGAAATCAGAAAAAAAATCCTTGGAGAATTCCCAAAGGAATTTTCGAAGAAAATTTTTAGAGTATTTGCTGAAGAGATTAAGATATTCCTTAACGAATTGCTGCACGGATTTTCAAAGTAATTGGTGAAAAAAAAACCCAAAAGAAATTTTCGAAGAAATGCATCAGAAATTCTAATAAAAAAAACTTATTTCCTTCCAGAATTCTCACAGAAACTCCTCCAGAAAATTCTACTGTGATTCTTTCAATGAATCCTTCAGGTATTCTTACAAGGTTTCTTTCAGGAACACCAGTTTCGTCCAGATTCCCTTCACGAAACTTTTAAAAATGATTCTTACGATTGCATGATGCATTTGTTCCAAGTGAGGAACTCCAAGAACTTTTTCTTGAATATATTTTACGATTTATCTAGGAATTACTTCAAGGACTTCTTTACAAATTTCTCTAAGATTTCCTTCGAAAGTTGCTACAAACTCCTCCATGCGTTTCTGAAGCAATTTCTTCAATTATATGTATTCCCATGAATTTTATAAAACGTTTCTTAAGATTTCCACAAATAATTCTTTTGGGGCTACCTCACATAATCACTTCAGCAATTTTGGAGAAGAATCCTTTAGGAATTCTTTTTTTTAAAGAAATTTCTCCAAGAATTTCTTTTTGCAATACCTCAAATGGTTTTTCTTGAAGTCCTTCAAATGATATCTTAAGAATTTGTTCAAGCATTTCTTTAGTACTACCTGCAGGGATTTCGTCACAATTCCTCCAATAATTGCTGTAGAAAATCGACCAAAGATTCCTTATGCGAATTTTTCAAGTCCTTTTTCACAATTCGTTCAATAATCTTTATGGAAGTTCAGTGAAGATTTAATCTTTTTCTCCAAGGATTTTTTTTTCAAGCTACAATACAAATATTCGTTCATGGATTTCCTTCAGATAATCCTACAAATATGAACACATTCACCCCCAAAGGATTTATACAGAATTTTCCCCAGGAGGCATAAATTCCTCCAAATATACAGGATCTCTTTTATTTTTCGATTTGCTCCAAAGAATTTGAGAGGAATTCATTGAGGTTTCCGCCATTGATTTCTTTGAGAAATAATAGGCATGTCATCATTAGTTCTTCCAAAAATCTCTTTGCCTTCAAAATTTCTTCAGGAATTCTTTACCTAAATCCTCAAGCTACTCCTTGTACTATAGTAACCCTTCAAGAATGTCATCAAAGATACCTGCAAAATCAACCCAATGATTCTTTCCGAATACGTCTCGGAATTCATCAAGACAAACATTCTATTAGAAATTCCTCCAAAAATTCTTGCAAACATTTCTACAAGAATTCCTTCGGGAATACCTCCACAATTTCTTTAGAAAATCTTCCAAGGATCCATTCAGGTATGGCTCCAAGCGTGATCTCCGAAATTCATGAAAAATATTTTCCATGAGGAACTCCTACAAGATTATTTCTTAAGGCTCATCTGAGGGATTCCTTAAAGGACTTCATGACGTAATCCATGTAGGATTTTATGAAGGAATTCGAAGAGGTATTCCTGATCGAATGTTTGAAGAAATTCCTGAAAAAAACCTTGTAGGAATTCCTGAAGGATTTCTTGAGAAGTTCCTGTAGAAATACTTGGAGAAGTTCCTGAAGGAATGCATCATTGTAAGCTTTCCTAAATCAATGCTTAGAGGAATTTCTGAAGTAATCCCTGAAAAAAGTTCTGAAGTTAATCTTAAAGGAATTTTTGTAGAACTCCTGATGTAACTCCTGATAAATCGTAAAAGATATCCCCAGAGACAAGTACCTTAACTGACGGAATTCCCGCAGAAAACCTTCAAGGAACATGTAGAAAGAAATACTTGATGAAATAGTTGGAATAAGTTGATTGCATTTTTTATACGAGAGTAAAACTTATCCACAAACTTTTGTTATTACAGTTTTGACGTGACATGTGTTTAGATCTTAACTTTAATAAATGAGACCTCTGAATTTCAACTGCTATCCTAAGCTAAGTAAACAGCTATGTTTGGTCCTGTGGTTGGGATAAGTATCAGGGACATTTTCATTATGCTCATAAATTTTACTTCCATATCGGTACCGTCACCGGGGTCAAATTGATCTTCGGGTTGAAATTGATCAGTCGTTTTTCATGTAGATAAAGCATTTTTTGAATAGTTTCCTTACAAATATCGTTTAGCATCAGATTCCAACAGTATGATACTATGCTTTTTCTAACGGAAAAACGGTTGATCAATTTCGACCCGAAGATCAATTTGACCCCGGTTTACGGTACTGAATTTCGTAAAATTATATTTTGATTTCTAGCACATCTTTCTTGTATTTCGGGACCCCTGTAGATACAAAGAGCAATCATCGAAAAAAAAGGACTTCAAATAAGTCATCTGTGTGCCCATTTCAAAATCTCACGAAGGGGCCCCTACAAACCCTTCAGCAGATCTGCAAGTATTGAACTTATAATTGTAGCAAACTTTCGCTATTTAAAAAACTTTATTCAAACTAGTGTAAGAAACCTTCACTGATTTGGAGGCCCCTTGAATTCGGGGGCCCGGTGCGGACCGCACCTCCGCACCCCCCCCTTGCTACGCCACTGCATGGAGGACTAAGACATCGGGAGAAATGACTACGTCAGTACAGCAGGGAGCAACAACGAGCCAACTCCTACGTTGAGGGAAGCTGAGGATTCCATCCAGCAGCTCAAGAACAATAAGGTAGTTAGTAAGGATGGTACCGCAGCGGAACTCATCATGATGAATCCGGAAAAGTAGGCCACCTGTCTGCACCGGGTAATAGTTCAGATCTGGAAAACCGAACAGCTACCGGAGGAAGGAAAGGAAGTGGCCATATGCCCCATCTACAAGAAAGATGACCAATTGTACTGTGCAAACTTCCGAGCGATCACAATTCTGAATGCTGCCTACAAAGTACTATCCTAGATCATCTTTCGTTGTCTTTCACCTAAACTGAATAGGTTTGTGGGAAAGTTATCAAGCCGGCTTCGTCGATGGCCGATCGCCAAGGGACCAGATCCTCACCGTGTGATAAATCCTCAAAAATGCCGCGAATATCAGGGCATCACTTGTTCATCAACTTCAAGGCAGCGTACGACAGTATCGACTACACAGAGCCATGGAAAATCATGTACGAGAACAATTTCTCCGGGAAGCTCACTACACTAGTTAAAGCCACGATGGCCAAGGGCGTAGTCAGCTTTTCGGTCAGGGGGGGGGGGGGGTGGGGCGAGCACCCTTAGCATATTTATACCTACTAGATCTTTTACAGACTAAACGCAACATGAGAATGTTGAATATATTAACACTATATTCTTAAAGCATTATTTACCCCTTCAGCAGTCATGCTGTTTAATTTTGGACAAAAAGTCCACTTGTTCAGAATAAATCAGTGTGGTGAAAATGTCTACATAACGTCTTTTATGACTAACTGAAGTTCTTTCAGTAATTAATCATCTTGTTTGCTGGGATTTCCCTAAAGACAGTTTATATACTCATATACTGCATTTACTCATCTCAGAGATCCTGTAATAAGTCAATTGATGTATAACCGTAAGGTTTCTTGGTAAAATTCTTGCAGGTATTCTTGTGAAAGCCTAGAAACTATCACTGGAGGAAACACTCGAATAATCCCAATAAGGCTCCCTGGAGAAATTTTGAATAAAATTCTGGAGGTATTTCAGCAGAATTCTCAAATAATGGAATTCTTGGAGAACTCCTGGAATTCGCCTGAAGGAATTCCTGAACAAAATCGCTGGAATGTATTCTAAAGGAAAGTCTGGAGGAATTGAAGAAGGTATTCCAAGAGAAATTCATGTTGCATTTTCTGCAGAAATTCCCGGAGGAAACCCTGGGAGAATTCTGAAAGAGTCTTCCCTAGATGAGTTCCTTAAGATTCAGAGACGAATGCCTCAGAGGTCCTCCACTTCATATTTTTTTTTGAATTGCTTTCATTTTTATTAAAAAACTTTGTTTTTATGATGCTTCGTTCTTGAGTTATTGTTTTTCAAAAAAGGCACATTTGGACATTTTTCAACAAAATTGGCCATAACTCAAAAAACAAAAAAAAAAGTGCATTCCAAAAATATCAGCGATTAAAGCTTATAAAGAAAACATTAAAAATAGTTTTCCGGCTTTTCTTTACGAATTTTCTCAACTGTGGAAAATTTTGAGGAAAACTTTTTCCAGTTTACATGTTTTTGGATTTCTGAGAAAATTTGCTTTCATTTTCTAACACAAATGTTTCTGCAATGCTTCGTTCTTGAGTTATGATTTTTCAAACAAAGTAGTGTCAGGGGCAACAAGTTTTCCGGGAAAATAGGCGACCCTGATTTTTTTTTCATGTTTTTTTTGGGAAACAAATGGAGACGCTTGGTTGTTGATGCCTCGCTTCGTGGTTGATGCTACCCATTTTAAGTTATATGCTTTGCAATGACAAATGGTATTCTACGCTACATTCGTTATCGAACACGGGAAAAATTCGTTGCCGGATCCATGAATAAAATGTTATGAAATCATAAAACTTGTCGCTTCATGATATTGTAACTACAAGTCATGATATCGTGACGTTAACAACGATTATCATGAATAATAATAACTGATTCCATCAACAAAAGCCATGGCCGTCAAAAGCGTTATGAAAAAATTAAGCTCGTTTTCATAAATTGAATACCATATAGCTGAGTCATGGTAGCATGACTCTGAGTCATACAACTATGACGCTGAGTCATCTCAACCAGAAGCTGAGTCGTATGATCATAACGCAGAGTCATAAAACCATGAATCACAACAAACGAATTTGGGCACTGTAAGCGTTACGCAAACCCTCGTGCAGAATCACTTACGCCATTTTTGTCACTTCTGTCAAGGCGCCTTTTGTGAGCGGCAGTGTTTTTTTTTTTGCTTATTCGTTTATTTACAAGGCTCGGGCGCCACATGGGCATAACGGAGCCGGAATCATTTGAACATATTTATAATTTTAAATTACAAATGTACAATTCTATAAGAGCGGCAGTGTTTTCCGGTGAGATTTTTTTTTGGTTTTCAAAAAATTGTAGTGAATTGTTCTTACTTAAATAGTAGTAAACTATATAATTATTGAACTACATTCCAGAAATTGAAAGTGAAAAAACTGCATATTCCGGCACAAAACTCCGGCCAGCTGCATCAGCAGCAGAACAATCAAGCTCACGCACAATTCCGGCACAAAATTTTGGCCAGCTTCACCAGCTGAAGAAAAAATACGGTATTATTGACAAATACCAGAATCATAAAAATTACTTCAATATTCAGGAACCTTGTTCATGATTTCAGAGTGCGTGCTTCACGATAACATGACCTTAAATGCCACTTTGCACCAATTAATCCGATAGTATAAATTACAAATACTAGAATCATGCATACTGCTTATGTTTTTATAACATTAGGTAATAAATTCAGAACATGTTTTATGATAACATGACCAGTACTACCATTTTTCGCAAATCGATCCAGTACCATAAATGACAAATACTTGCACCATGAGTAATGCTCAAGCTTTCATAAATTTAGTTCATAGTTTGAGTACGTACTTCATGATAATATGAACCGACTTACCAAATTTCGCTAATAAAACTGGAACCTGTAAATGACAACTACTAGTTCTATGAATACCGCTTCTGGTTTTATGAATCTAGTTAATAGTTCTGGTATTCATGGGCATGATATCATGACTAAACTTACAACTTTTTGTCAATAAATATGAAAAACGTAACGCCAAGGTGACGTTACGGCAACATGAGTCATGAAATTATGACCTTTTTTTGTGGTGTATATTTATAACATGAAAACACACATTTTACGCGAAATTATGACTCATTTAGCAGGTTTCAAGCAGCGGATTTTTTTCCCGTGAATCAGGTTTTAATAAAAGCTGAAAACCATGAAAGCTTTGGCCAATTCTTGCTATGTATTTTGAATTGCATATTGAATGACATGATTCTGTCGATTTCCGCTGCTGTTCTATTTGTTGTTGAATTGGGTTATGTAAATATTGTGCTGAATTTGGCTGCTATGGTTGGTGAAGCACAATAAAATTAGTGAAGCAAACGGGGTTTTGGTTTAAACACTTTTTGGATGACATCATGAACACAGTCATATCATTCTTCCATATTAAGTGATCTGCATTGTTTGTTTACTATCATACACTTTGTTCGATCTAACCATTAGCAACATTGTATTTATTCTCAAAGTACTTCTCGACCATGAGCTCAGAAAAAAATCACATATTCTCACCCCCTACATTAGCAGCAATTAAGCTAAATCGATTCTTCAATAGCAAACAACATCGTCTCCCTCTCTTGATCCGCACCACCTCCTCACCCGCTAATCCATCAGCAATGACACATCATCAGAATTTCAAATGCAACAGGTTTTCCTCACTGACTGCCACTCACACCACCCTCACTACTCACGCCAACCGAACGGGGATTTTCTCGCTACCATCGGATACAAACTGATGTGCAAAGTGAGGGAGATACCACTCCATCGAATAACCAACCAACTGTTGCTACTGTTCCGACACATCCGACACGACACAGAGTAACTCGTTACGGTGCCACCTGTTGATTCCGGTTGGCCATCGATTTCGAGTCGCAATTTATAATCCGGTCTCGAGTCATCGATGTAAGGGTCACTGCTCTTGCCAAACAAATTTCAAGGACTCTACGCCTTTTGGTGGCCCTTTGCCACCCAATCATTCATGTATTTATCCAGTGAACAGTAAACCAATTCTTCCTGGATCGAACGAGTTTTCCCTTTTCGAGATTTCGAATAATCAAAACACTATCGAATTAATTGCTTGAACTACGAACAGTGATACTAATCCATTTTCGGACAGGGAAGTTTTAACCCGGCGATGAAACCGATCATAACAAATGCGTTCGAGGCTAGCGAGGTTGCAACAGCATCGGCTAAATAAACCGGTTTCAAAGGGAAAAGTAACATGGTTTTTCGACGAAACTGATTAGGCTGACACGTGCAAAGCAAGTAAAGGTCAATTCTACCAAGACAAAGTATACGGTCGCGGGTAGAGACAGAGGTAGGTTTAATGATTTGGTGGTAATGTAGCTATCAATAAGGATATCTTCAAAGTGTTCAAGATACACTTTGGCATTTGACATTTGAGACCGAAAAGAAATGGAATTTCTATTTTTAAACAAATTTAAATAAGGAGATTAGCATTATGATGATTACGAGATTTATTATATTCTATGTGAATTGTGAAACTACTTGATTCCAAAACACAAGCCTGTTCGAAAACAAAACTCAACCACTGCCCCATCTAAAAGTATCCTTTTGGCTTCGCACTCGTCGATTCGAAAAGTCGTCACGAACTTACACACTCAATCACTTAGGCACAACCACCGTGTCCCCGTCAACAGATTTTTCTTTTCTTTCGCGAACCTACGGAACCAAACGCGTGTGCTATCGATCCAAAACGACGACGGTTGCTCCTCAGATACGGACGGGAGCTGCTACGCGAATTTCACCGAGAAGAAGAGCACACACATCCAAGCCCGAGCTCAAGCCGAAGTCCAACTGAAAAGTCACTGCTTGGGGCACCAGCATTTATAGGGTGTGTATGTGTCTGTGCGTCTGTCGCCGCCACCGGATGATGAGGAGCTTCAACGCAACAGCCATACGCTTGAAGCAGGGCAGGAATCACGGCGCGTGAGGTTCTAAGAGCACCACCATGCTTGTGGATGATGATGGCGCTTGGGACGAATCGAGATTCGAGAGAAGTCCAGCTATACCTACCGGGTATGGTCAATGGAACACAAAAAGCAAAATCAGATATCGGCAGCCGTGAAGTGGGGTCTCTTGAGTCTTGGATGCATTATCTTTTGCCGAAAGTGGGTGGGCCTGGAGAAAGGTGGAACAGTGATGCCATTAGCCGTAGTTACAGTCATGGATTTAGAAGGAGCTACATCCTTCTCAATGCACCAATGGTTTCCATTCCACCAGATACTAAAACAAACAATGTTATACGTGAGCAAACCACCAAGAGTTGATATTTTTTAATGCTTGGCAGCACTGGTTTTGAAAAATCACAGCACTCTTATCATCAAAATCAGAGCCTTCCAATTTCGCATCGCACATTGCATCCTAAATGGAGGGAACCATGGGCAAAACTATTTATTACCACTAAGGCCCCATAGTTATAAGATGTCTATCTATTTAAAAATGATTTTCTGTCTGTCCGTCTGTCTGTCTGACTCTTATGCATTCGGAAACTGAACCAAACGGCGTGAAATTTTGTAAGGGGGTGTTTTTGGGGTCATGGGGGTTTCTAAGCATAGTGTGAGGTCCCTCCCATTTCTGAAAACGGGGGCGCCCATACAAATAAGATACTTGAGCAATAATTATGCGATTGTTTGTTCAAACATGTATCATTTTCACGTGCAACAACATTCACGTAAAAAGGGGTGATTTTGAGGGATATCAACACCTTCCAAGAGGATTCTAGGAGACCTCAGAAATTTCGTGGAATTTCAAGAACGTTTCAGGATGTTTCTGAACAGCTTCAAAGGGTTTCCAATGCGCTTCAGAGATCTTTCAGAAGGTTTCAGAGGCGTTCAGAGTCTACATGGGATTAGAGGGTGTTTTAGTGGAGTTTCGGAATGATTTTAGGTCGTTTCAGGGATGTTTCATGTGATTTCAAGTGGTTTTCACAGTTGCTCCTAGGGTTTTAGGTGCGATTCGCGGCGGTCCACCAAAGGGGATTCAAAGGAATGTGAGCAGGGATGCCACTCACGAGTTTCATGTTGGTTTTAGAATTTTAGATGAAATTCATAGGGTCTATAAGGGGTTCCAGGAGGTTTCCGAGGGATTCAGATACGTTTATGGATTTAAGGTGTTTCATGGAGATTTACAATTTTTGTTGGAGCTTCTGGAGCGTTTGATGGAATTTTAAAGCCATTTCAGAGGGCTAAGGAAAATTCCACTGGGCTCAATGGGGTTTCACGAGTGTTCAGGGGAATAGGAACGGGCTTGCAGTGGGTTTGTGAAGCATTTTAAAGCATTTCGCGAACGTTTCAGAGGATTTTGAGGAATTCCTGACACCTTCATTATACTCTTTGAAATCTCCTTAGCTCCACTCAAACGCTTTGAAAACTCTCTGAAATATCTAATAGGGTGGGGCGGGGCAAGATGGGTCACCTAAGGATGGATCACCATAACTTTGTAAATACAAATCGTATTGGTTTGTATTCATCCGCTACTCTTTAATACACTAGTTAGCTATACTAATAGTCGATAAAAAGTTCATTAAATATAAAATATGATATTAAACAAGCAGTTTTAAAAAGTGATCGATTTTGCGCCGTGAAAAAAGTGCGGGGCAAGATGGGTCACCTTTTAAGTAATTCACATTTTCTCAACGAAAAACGTCAAAATATAAGATTTGTTCCGCATTCATATATGATTCATATCCATACTGAGTAAACAAGAACTACTAGTAAACATTTTATAAATTTATTTGGAATATAAAAAAACTTTACGATTTGAGTGGCCCTAAGGCACCTTGAAAATTGTTGTTTTCACAAAAAATTATCATAATTTTATGTTATAATTTTGAGCGTTCATTCCGCTTGATTAAAATCATTTATGAGATAGTCTTGTAATAAAAAATAAATAACTTTTGAATGCTCCAAAAATACGTTCAAAATTGAAGGTGACCCATCTTGCCCCGCGGCCGTTCATATGGAGTTTATATGGAATGTATCGCATAAGAAAAATGGCTAAAAAGCATTTTATTTTTTTATTTCCAATGAGAGTGAATAATTTTTCAATCAATGCCCCAAACTTTTGTATATTCATGCTGGTCATCTAACAAAATTATAAACATAATCAAAACATTAGTAAGGGGCCCGAAAATGGCACTGACCCATCTTGCCCCGCGACCCATCTTGCCCCGCCCCACCCTACCCTTTGAGATGCCTGAAATTAATTAGGTCTTGGAATGCTTTAAAAGCCCCTGGAAACTCATGTGCATGTTTGATACTTTTTTCCATGAAAATAGAACAGCACTACTATTTCGGTAAGTTTCAGTAATAAATTGTACTGAGGTTCAGTGCAATTGACAAAAATGTATGGAAAAGGTAAACAAACCATTATAGCTGCATGAATCCAGTGTTCTGCTGTAGCAAGGAAGGTTGTAGGGATAATTTGTAATGAATACCTAACAAGGCTATGTAACCACGAAAAAAATGTACATTACTAGCACTTCATTCGTAAATTTCAGTGACCGTTTCTCTATCTGAGGTTTAGGACATAATTCTAGACATATTTCTTTAAGAAATGTTTTGGAAACTTTCCGAAAAATGAAATTCTTTGACAATTTTTTCAAGTGGTTTTTTATTTGAAATTATGTGCTCATTTCTCTGAACATTCAAAGTAGATCTCTGTCTTAAATCTAGTTCTTTTTATTGGTATCAAAACTTTATGGTATGTTCCTACGAATATCTTGCGAAATTCATACTATTTTTTGGCGTCCTTGGTTTCCACACGAAATTTTTGATGGTTTTCGTGCCAACTCGAACATATGTTGACAGCACCCTCTCAGATTTCAATAAAACTTTTGAGTGTGTAGACCTTGACTAGATAAGCCGCGTTGCATACTTACACACTAACAAAAAAACATCGACTTCGGTAATATATTACCGAAATCTCAACCGTTGAGTTTTTTTACCGGTAAAATTCGGTAAAGTTGGCAACTTTTATCAAGCTTCGTAAGAGTTTGATAGATAAACAATAACATTTTACCGAAATTTGGTAAAGTTTTACAAAATTTCGTTAAAAATCCATTACCGAGCGCTCAGTAGTTGTGATTTTGATAAAAAATATCGAACACGAACAACTGTATAGTTTCTTTAAAATGTATCTGGACTGTCTTTTAAAAGGGTTGAGCTTTTGTTTACCTATTTTTGACGTTCAAAAAAAAAACCTCTCCAGCAAAAAAGTGTATTTTAGGTGACTATTACAAAATAAGTCAAGTTTCAGGAAAGGGCCAATTCAAATATGACGTACATCATTTTTCAGGATTTTAGACCCTCCCTCCAGTCTCCAACCCTCAAGGATGCATACCAAGAACACTAGACCATCGTACATATTAAAAGAAAGGACTTATCTTGATTAATTTTAGCAGATCTAGATCAAAACTAAAGGTAATAAAATATAATATCAACCAATTCAAAATACTTTGTCAAAGATTCCAATCCTCTAGCATACATACTAGAGCATTTTTTTGGAAGATAAAACTTATCTAGATCAGTTTTAGCAGATTTAGATCAAAACCGAAGATATAAGAATGTAGTACCAATCAATTCAAAACACTTTGCTGAAGACTCCCATCCTGTAAAATGTATACCGAGAACACTAGAGCGTAGTATTGAAAGATAAAACTTATCTAGATCAGTTTCAGCAGAACTGGATCAAAACCGAACACATAAGAATGTAGTAACAATAAATCCAAAACTTTTTGCCGAGGACTCCAACCCTGTAGGAATCTATGACAAAAGGGTGAAGACATAAGGTGGAAGGACAAAAAGTCGAAGGATAAAAGGTCGAATGGGCAAAAGGTCAAAGGGACAAAACGACATAGACAAAAGACAAATTGGAAGACAAGAAAAAGTGACCAGAATTTGTTAGAAAACCGACAATTAAAATTCCAATAAAAATATCAGTGATACCAAAATATTTCAACAAATGAATACTACTTTAATGCCACTTGAAAGCACAGCCCATAAATAAAAGGAGGGAAAAATTTGTATACAAATGTTAGTGTCTGACTTGCATATGCTTTCTATAACAGTACTATAATGTTTCTCTCAATGAGAAACAACAAAGACTCATGAAATATTTTTTCTTATAAGTGATACACATCAGCTGGTAACTTGGTCTACTAAAATTTTTGTTCATTCGACCTTTTGTCCATTCGACTTTTTGTCCATTCGACCTTCTGTCCCTTCGAGCTTTTGTCCTTTCGACCTTTTGTCCTTCGCCCTTTTTCCCTTCGACTTTTTGTCCTTCGACCTTCTGACCTAAAGCCCTCTGTAGAATACATATCGAGAACACAAGAACGTCGTATGGAAAGATAAATCTTATCTAGATCAGCTTCAGCAGATCTAGATCAAAACCGAAGACATAAGCATCTAGCACCAACCAATCCAAAGCACTTTGTCGAAGACTTCAACCCTCTAGGATTGATACCAAGAACACTGGAGCGTCATATTGAATGACAAAACTTATCTAGATCAGTTTCAGCAGATCTAGATCAGAACCGATGACGTAAGAATGTAGTACCAACCAATCCAAAGGACTTTGTCGAAGATTCCAACCCTCTAGGATGCATATCGAGAACACTAAAGCGTCGTATCGAAAGATAAAACTTATCTAGATCAGTTTCAGCAAATCTAGATCGAAACCAAAGACGTTAAAATGTAGTTCCAGCCAATTCCAAACACTTTGTCGAAGACTCCAACCCTCTAGGATGCATACTGAGATCACTAGAGCGTCGTATTGGAAGATAAAACTGATCTAGATCAGTTTCAGCAGATCTAGATGGAAAACAAAAACATAGTAATGTTGCACCAATCGATCTAGATGACTTTGCTGAAGACTCTAACCCTCTAGGATGCTTGGCAAGAGCCGTCGAGAGCCGCAATTGATCGTAGCTAGGGATGTTCAAGATAGTTGCGAACATTTTGTATTACCTCTACAATATGCCTGATTAGCAGAAATCACGTTTTGCAGTCATTTTAAGTTGTCACGACCTTGGTCAGGCTTAAATTTTTCATGCAACCAAAAATATCAGATATTTCAAAAACGTTCCTTACTCACGCTATTCTGGAGGAAAAATAAGCATCCCTTAAAACATGAATTCTGTATAAAATAAAAGTAGAATAGTTGGGTTAAAGATCCCTGAGAGAAAATTGAAAATCGGTTCACTGAGGGCTGAGAACGAGCTGATCAAACGTTTAGTTCCCACTTTTTTCTGATCACGGTATTCCGCGTAACGTTTATCACGGTATTCAGAGTGTTAAACGCATTTGTACTTCACCTCACTTTCAGAGGTGTTCCGTAAACCTGATTCCTCCGAGGACGGGGCGCGTGCAATATTTTTGCACTAAATCAAATCGTAATCATAAAACACGTTTTAAAAATAATTCGACAATAGGGGCTGTCCATAAACCACGTGGTCATTTTTTTGGGACTTTTCAAACCCCCCCCCCCCCCCCCCGCGTGGTCATTAGTCCATACACATTTTTTTATTTGTCCATACAAAATGGTCATTGGCCGTAACCCCCCCCCCCCCCGCCCCTCATGACCACGTGGTTTATGGACAGCCGCATAGATCTATACTAAATGATTTTTTCGTTAACAATTGTGAGTATTTCAACGATTTAGGAAGAAAAAAGTGGTCCTTATATCGATAACCTTTTTTGAACGATCCTGAGAACCGCTGAAAGTCCGTTTTAGTGTTGTTCTCTGTATTTTGGTCAACAATTGTGTTATTTTAGGTAAAACTAGAATATTTTTTGTACGAGGAGCTCCAATGGTGTCACCGTTATGTGTGCCGTTCAAAAAATATCCCATAGTTTTGAAAAAGAGGTTTCTAGAAGACGAAAATGCGAACAACTCGAGTATAAATACATGGAGCAGCTGCATACTATCTGCATTTTCTCAGCTGTCAAGAACGCTATGAAGCTGATTTTTTCAGTGTAGTTGGGGGATTCCATAGGTTTGTTACCTACAAAAAACTACATCGCTGGAATGGAAGATAGCGGAGAAATAACTGGAAGAAGTCGGAAATTCTAATTTGAGCAATGGTATTCTACTAGGGCTGCTCAAACATTTATGAGAAAATTTAAAACTAAAATATCCTAAGTCTGACCACCTCAATTTGCTGTTTTAGACTCCTATAAGCTGCAGCACAAATTTGAGCTGAATTGATAATGTCTTAGGTATCGCTCGACTAGTCTGAAGTTTATATGGTAAAACTGGTACAAATATGTGCAGGAATGGCATAGTTTTAGTTTCTACCACTAGATGGCACTAGAAGCGTTCAATAACCCTTATTTTTAGTATTATTATAGGGAATTCTATGCGGAACTTCTTTGTTGAAGACCGATAAGTGATCCGATGCTTGCTAAAAAAAAGTTGTACCCTAGACTTAGTGTATCGAAAAAACAACCAGTTTTTATTGATGCTATTCGATAATGTGTTAAAATCACCACGTCAAAATTATTTTAGATTATAATTTTTGAAGCACATCTGTATCATTACATCTTGTGTATTATTATCGGGCTTTTACACAATACATTTTACTGATTTCGTCTTATTTACACATCAAATAGTAGAACTCGAAATGTTATTGGGCGCGCTAGTGTAAAACATAGGATCTGAAAATATTTTCTCATACCACCACGTTTTTGATTATTAATGGTTTTATATTTTTCACAGTTCACTAGAAATATGGTGCATTTGATGATGTGGGATTTATATTTTTATTGCAACCCTTTGATGAAATATTCCTGTTTGAAGGTTGGTACAAAATTAGCGCACGTACCCTGTATATATGCAGAAAAAAAATAAAACAGTAAAAATGTGTTCTTATTTTTGAAGCCTCTTTGTACAAAATTTAAAATTGTAGATCTCAGGGTTCAACAATATCTCCGCAAAAACTAAACCAATTTTGATAAAATTTTTTATGGCATTAGCTACATATAATGCACCATTACTGGGCCAAAAATCAGCTATTTTGGTGAACTCAGTCCAAAGTTATGAAAAAAATTGTTTGACCAAACTGTGACCGTACCACCCTTTATTTTCCAAAGACACTTTCAAAAGAGTTACAAAAGAAATTCATCACGTAGATCTGTATCCGCAAAAAATATTCAGAGTTTTTGAAAACTCAAATACCAAATTTGTGACAAATATCAGTAGAGTGAAAACCCGAGCAAAGCCTGATAGCAAATTGAAAACTAATTTTGATGTTGTGATATTGCAAATTTTGATAACTCAGGTTGTTGTCGTTTTGGTCGTTTTAACGGTTAAAACATCAAAAATGAGAGCAGAAAAATGTTCCTGTGACATCAAATTTAAAACAATTCCTGCTATCGATGATAGCAAATTGATAACTGTTTTTGTTATCAGCGCAAGAAAATTGAAAAATCGTTAAAGGTAGAGTTTTTCGGTTGATATCAAATCATAAATGCAATAATACAATTGCACTAATGATATATCCCTAGAATTACTTTAAATAGTTTACTAAAAGATTTAAAAACTGTTGTAACACTTAATATTTACATTAATTTCAAATGACCGGAAACCGAAGGCAAAATTTGAAATCAAATTAAGAAAAGATAAAATGATATCAAAATGTGATATCAATTTGTTGCTGAATACAAATCATGTTTTCGATTTGCTGTAATTTTGTTATTGGACTTTGCTCGGGAATCTTCTTATTAAATTTTGACCAGGAACAGATATCAGCGTGCAGTCATGATTCATGGAGGCTTGGTAACTTCCCATCACCAGCTGATGTGGGACTTATTCATTTCGCATTTCGCTCTCCTACAATTTTGTTCACGCATCGCATTGGATCGCACACGAAATGCTCTCTCGCTCTTCGCAATGTGTATCGTTCGTGTGATTCTTGCTCCCCCGTCTGCTGTGATTTATGTCATCATCACCCCCTGGTATCATTTCTCCCAACCAAAGCGGTTGCTTTCCCACGCAGCCATTACCCCTGTAGGTATACTCGGTAGCCCTCTTGGTGGAGAAGGTAGTAATTTGACCCGCTTTTCGACTGAAAGTGCAAATCACTGCACTGGGACGGTGATTTTTTGCGTTGATTAATTGACAACTGTATGATTGGGAATTTACCAGATTCGCATCGGATGACAAGTTTCGTAATGTTTAAACCAGAATCATCTGATGATTCACAAATGAAAACCTGTTAGTATAATTACATCTTTTCAGTTCATCCACTACTACTGTATAGCAACAGTTGATTCTTTACATACTGTCCGTCCGGTTGGATCAAAGGCTTCCGACAAGTGATTTTGAAAGCTTTTAAGCTTCCCTCCATCCGTTTTCCTCCTTTGTGCCGAATGAGTGGGCAGCACAAAAGAGAACGTTCCCTTCTTGGATTCTTCAACTGAACCATGGCACTGCAAAAAGTAGCGATACGAGCAACGACAGTTGAGTCGGTTGGTCAATGGTTACACATCCTTGCTCTCAGTCAACATGCACCGAGTGTTGACCAACGTGATGGATAAATTTTTAGTCATGATGTAATTGTGTTTTCTAGCTCTTCTCAATTCTGGCATCGTTCCTGAAGGTTTTTATCAAATTTGACTTATTATGAACTGTGTCTTTAGAACTCTTATGACATCTATACTATGAAAACTTCCGATTGGTTATAGCATCATTTCGTTCTAGGGTGTAGTTCAGGTGCATCATTTTCTCTGAAAAATTCTCAATCTAACGCCACAATAGGATGAAAATGGACACTCATTTCCGCCAGCATTAAAAAGCGACGATAGTCGTCAACTTAAATGACCGCCCACGATCCTTAGTCATCGGTAGCCATCCGACATAGTGCAGGTCCACCCCATTTGTCCACCCACCAACCTCGAAAATTTCCACTTTTAACGGTTTGATAGCGGCAATCTCACGAGATGATGACGAGCTACAGGGTGATGTGGTGACACCAATGCCAAGAATCGTCAACACACGAGCCACATTTGTAGAAAATGCTCTTCATTCATGACACGCAGCGGTAATCACCGCGCCGGTGTCTTATCGTTCGTTCTGGACTTGATTGGAACTGTACGTGACCTCCACCAACACGTGACGTGAACACAGGGGTGGTGGTGCTGAATGGTATCCATTATTGCTTGGTAAGCTCCTTGGTGTGTGGGAGTAGAGGAGAGAACTTCTCACTTTGAGCGCTCCTACATATTTGCGAGAAATTCCATTCAGGGAGGTCTGATTGAATGGATGCTGAGATTGAATAGGATGCTTGCGTAATGCGTATGGCTTTGGAGGAAAAGGTTAAAATCATACAACATTTTCGGTACAGAGGCGCTGCACACACTATTTTGATACTTCAAACTGGGTGGAACTTAACAATCATTTGTGTTCTACATACCACATCCCCTACCGATAGGATATGGATGAGATTGTTTAACTAGTTTAGCCAGAATAGGTGGATCACATACTGTATGTCAGGAAAGCTTGTTTTTCGCTAACGAATCGTTTGGCGCTGGAAAAGAAAGGCGAAACGCGAAGCGAAAAAGTGAAGAAAGCTTACTTGAGCTAGATGCTACTCCAGTATCGCCAAACCAGCAACACTTACACAAGAATCCAATGAGGTGTCTGACGAGGACTAGCAGCCATCTTCAGTGTTGATGATCTTCTAGAGCTCAATAATAGCATATTTTGATATGGAGATCAAAAAGTGATATGGGTTTGATTGACATCCCAAGTAACACACTTGTCACCGAAGAGTCACGGCGGCGCAGGTTTTTGTTGCGCAGAAGTCACTGTGACTTACTTCTAACAAATAAACACTTACTTGCTAGAAGTAAGTCACAGTGACTTTTACGCAACATAAACCTGCGCCGCCGTGACTCTTCGGTGACAAGTGTGTTACTTGGGATAAGAGATAAAAGATCTTAAATTAAGTTCAAAAATTTATTCCTGGAACATCATCCTAATATCATATTTAGATTTTGTAAGATCTAACCAATAGCAGCGAGCTCACGGCGTGCATATGATGAAGGTTTATCACAAAAAATTAGGCATCGCCAAATCCGCCGTTTTTCGAAAATATGGACTTCTAGCTTTCATTTAACGTGTTCCCCAAAAAAATCCACCGAGGGATCCCGAACAACTTTTTCAGAATACTGTTTTTCCCCATACAAAATGCACGGTTCCAAATAAATCCCTATTTCTACTTAACAAACATACCCAATTTTTGTATGAAAAAGTTCCCCCGATGGAATATTTCGATGTTGGGCTTGAATGAAAGCTGGTAGCGTCAACTTTCACGTAGCGTAAAAATTAGCGATGCCCATTTTTTTGTAATAAATTTGTTCTACCAGACACACCGTGAGCTATTCGTTTGATCTTGAAATATCAAATTTTGATATTGTTCAGATATTCCAGGAACATTTTTCAGATATTATTTTCAGATTTTTTATCTCTTATATCAATCAAACCAATATCACGTTTTGATCGTCAGTATTTCACCACTACCCGGGTACCTAAGCATATGAAGCTCCTGGGACCCTTTGAACAGATTTCTGACCAGTATAATTCAAAGAACAGGCAATAACCAAAAGAAGGAAAAAATCTCTACTCAACAATTGGTTTCGGATCATATGGATATAGCATTGGGTCTCCAGTTAGCCTAGTGGTTAGGGCTATGGATCGCCAATCCGGAGACGGCGGGTTCGATTCCCGTTCCAGTCGGGAAAATTTTCTCGACTCCCTGGGCATAGAGTATCATTGTACTTGCCTCACAATATATAATTCATGCAATGGCAGGCAAAGAAAGCCCTTCAATTAATAACTGTGGAAGTGCTCAAAGAACACTAAGTTGAAGCGAGGCAGGCCAAGTCCCAGTTGGAACGTAGAGCCACAAAGAAGAAGAAGAAGAAGAAGAAGAAGGATATAGCATTATAACTTGAAAGAACAGCCTATGATTAAAGGAAGGAAAAATCTCTGATAAAAAAAAACATTTGCGACGCCAACAAATTGACTAAATTAATTATTAGAAAGAATAGCCTATGTTTGAAAGAAGGATACATAAGTGATGATCGCATAGTAGAATGTCCTTGAATGAAAGTTTTTTTGATAGTAAGGTCAGAAAGAACATCATATGTTCAAAGAAGGAAATTTTTTGTTGTAAATGTGGTGAAACACTTAGTGTACCGTTAACTACCCACGCCGGGTCTCGAGGTAGGCTTGTGGATAAATAATATGGATATTGGGTCATTCTGAGTAATGGATCATTCGGGGTAATGGAATTCGGAGTAATGTCCTAAGGCCGTGCGTGGAGACCAGGCGTAATGTGATAGAATTGTGTGTTTATTCTTCTGAAGATAATGCGGCATAGTTCGCTTGATTGCATAACTCGTAGGCGTTATCTGTGATATTGATACTGTACTGTGAACGTTGGAAGTAAGGATTGTAGCGATGGCTAGCCGACGTTAACCTATTCTGTAAGTTACATCACAAATCAAAAGCAACAAAAATAACGCATTACACTTTCAGAATCCTCAGAAAAAGGACCAATAAAGGCCCAAAACGTCGGATCAGAGTAAAATATAACGTTTTAGCTGGTCTTCCGACTGCAAATGCCGAAAACCATTCCAATATGATGGCTAAACATCTAAATATACTTGCGTTGTGTGTAGACAGGAAGAGAGAAAGCGACGGACCAGGAATTGAACCCAGAGTCTTCTTCATACGAATCAGAAGCGGTAGCCACTAGACCATCAAGCCTGTCTTCATGAAGTCATGGTGATTTTCGGAGATTATGAGTTCTCCCCATAGGGACAAGGCAAAGTGCGATAGTTTTAACGCGATAATATCGAATTTGTGTTTTTTTAAAAGTGCCGTTAAGTTGATCACGACATCTTCTTCTTTTTGATTGAGCGATGATGAGCTCTCAAAGGCAAGCACTACGATTATATGCCCTCACGATATCCTAAAAAGTATTTGCAAACCTTTGCTTTCAATCTTTCGTATTCCAAATCTCGATGTACTGAAGGTTAACTGTTCATAAATAAATGCAAAGATGACATTGTTTAAACTTTTTACACCTAAAACAACGACAACATGAAATTTTTCACTTATCCATTTTATGGCTTTATCGGGCTTTTTCTACTCAGAGTGTAAGGGAGTATAGATCAAAGTGGACAATGAAATGATAGATATGATAGTATTCGCTAGGTTGCGAACAAGTGTGAAAATTTATAGAAGGTGAAAATAGGCAAGTAGGCCATGTATTGAACGAATACATCGAATGCGTGAAACTTCTGCCTTTATGACCACCTTACCAAGACTGGTAAAAGTAATTTCACCTTCTATAAATTTTCACACATGTTCGCAACCTAGCGAATACTATCATATCTATCATTTCATTATCCACTTTGATCTCTACTCCCATATACTCTGAGTAGAAAAAGACCGATAAAGCCATAAAATGATTAAGTTATAAATAGAATACAGTCGATAAATCAGAATGTTCATGAAATTTTTCGTGGATCAGTTTTCAGTTTGAATTCCCGGAGAAGCTTACGGAAACATTCACGAAAAAAAGTTCTTGGCGAAATTTTCATGAAGAGTTCCAGAGAAACTTCGGGTAAAATTCCCGGAGGAACTGCTGGAAGAATCTCCAGAAGGACTTCTGGAAGAACTCGCGGAGGATTTTATGAAGTATCCAAACAAGAACCTTTAGAAAATTCACGGAGCAACATCAGGTATAATTCCTTAAGAAACTTCTGAAAAACTCACGGTAGAACTGTCGAAAGAATTCTTGGAGTAACAATCGAACAAATTCTTCGAGAAAGTTCAGAAGGAATTTCCGAAAGAACACTCAAAGGAGCTTCCGAAAGAAGTGCTGGTAGAATTTCCGAAGGAGCTTCTGGAAGAGATCACAAACGAACTTCTACAAAAGTTCCCATAGGAACTTCTGGAGAATATCTGGAAGAGCTTTCGAAGAAAATTTCTGCAGGAATTTCATGAAGAATTTCCAGTGGAACTTCTACAGAAATTCGCGGAGGAACTCCTAGCAGTATGTCCATATGAACTCTTAGAGGAAATCCCAAAGAAACTTTCTAGGAGAATTTCCAGTGAAAGTTTCGAGGAATACCCAGTGGAGGTTCAGGAGAAATTACCTTTGGAATTTCTGGAGATCTATAACTATACTATATACGGGATGTGCGAGAGTTTGAAGAGTTTGAGAGGTTAGGAAATTCGGCTTATCAGTCCTTGACTGATAGAACGAAAACGTTTATGAGTCGTCCTTACTTTTCGGCAACGGTTGTTGCCATCCTCAGAAGAACTAGGTGGGGATGGTTTATTTGTACATTAGTTTTTTAACATTTTTTTTGGTTTTACTTACAATCAGTGAATAAAGGATATTTAGTGGCTTTGCTAAGCATTTGTCTGTGGTGTTTTGGTAGCTGTACATGCGCTGGGTGTAATATATCGATTTAGTTTCTTATGTTTTTGAATTGGAAATGTTAACTTACTATTTGATTGCTGATTTTTCGTTAAAATTATATGTTTAATGAAAGTGCTATTATTATTGGACTGTTTTTGAACTATTTTTGTTTGAACTGTACTGATGCTTTTATGGATTTTTGTTGGTGTGGTTCGTGTCTCCGCTCTTTTAGATCAGGACCCAACAAACGGTCTAATTATTGGTACGTTCGATAGTGTGTAGAATTGCAGAGTATGCTGTGTTGATTCCATACACATCTACTCTTCTATTCACTGAGTGTTCTGAATTGTAAATATGGCACTTTTCTTGGAAAGCTAGTGTGTTTCTGTTGTTTCTTCTATCTACTGTTTTCGTTTGGTCTAGGTTGAATGTAAGCTGTTCTGCCTTCTAACTCTGTTATTTGCATGTTGTTGTTCTCCATATTTTGTAGGCAGTGTTCTAACTTTTTGATGTGTGTTTTATGCCCTGCTTATCTTTTACATACACAGAAAACAATATTCATGTAAAATCCAGCGAAAAATCATGCACATAAAGGGAATGCTAGAGTTAGTGCATATTTACATGAGATATCATGTAAAAGTATGTTACGTTCGTGTAAATTTCCGTTAATAGTTGCGTAACCAGTTGGAGTTCATGATAGTTTACGCGATGGTTGGCGGAAATTTACACAATGGTAATGTAGTTTTACATTATATCTCATGTAAAAGTGCATTAATTCTAGCATTCCCGTTATGTGCATGATTTCTCGCTGAATTTTAATTACATATTTTTTCTGTGCGTCTTGCTAGCTTTGTGTTGAGAATGGCAGACTTTTGACTTTTCTGTTTGCAGGAGTGGTATGAATTGTAGTTCAGAATTCTACCGGAAGCATTTGTTTTGCTTTACCACTCCGTTGAAAGCTTGTTTCCATTTCTGGTAACTAGAGTGTCCAAGAATGCGAATTTGTCGGAAACCCAGGGAAAATTGGATCCTTTCTTCTTGCTAGTTGAACGTGGTCCTCTGTTCCTTAGGGGATTAACAAGAAGAGATAGTCGACATACTTTCTTAACATTGTTATGTGAAATTGTAGTTCCTGGATGACTGTGTTGATAACTCCTTCCAGGACTTTGTCCGCCAGTATCGGTGGTAGGGTACTGCCCTTCGTCGTTCCATAGGTTTGTTGATAGAATTTCTTGCTTGCTTGCATACAAACCTGACGATTTCTTAAACCATGTCCAGGCTGATTTCTATCTGTATATCGTTCCACCGTTCGATGATGTTTTTGATCACCTAGTGTCGAGGGACATTGGTGAAAAGGGACACTACATCGAGAGAGATCATTATATGATTATCTGTGATGTTCATCGCGTTAATTACCGCACTGAACTCCAACGAACTCATTACGTTGTAGCGGGATGCTAACATAAGGCTGAATTTCAAAAGGCTGAATGCACAAAAGGCTGAACACGAAAGGTTGAAAGTAACATAAGGCTGAATTTCAAAAGGCTGAATGCACAAAAGGCTGAAATTGCAAAAATGCAGTAAATGAGTTAAAGTACTTCTTCTTCTTCTTCTTTTTTTCTGGCGTAACATCCCAACTGAAACAAAACCTGCTCTCAGCTTCTATACGCATTTCAACAGATATTAATTGAAAGCCTTCTCTGCCAATTACCACTTTGCTTTGTATATCGCGCGACAGGCAGGAAGACACTTTATGCCCGCGGTTGTCAAGGAATTTTCCATAACAAAAAGTTTCTGGCCCGAGGGAGAATCGAACCCGGCACCCTCAGCATGACTACCCGTTCGCTAAGCAGATCGGCTCCATATATGAGTCCTAGTCATAGAATGTGCTTAGTGAAGAGGCTAGTGATGCATACCAACTAACACAAAAAATGACTGATGGTATTTCAATTGGAGATTTTTTCTTCCTTGGGCATGAGCTATTCTTTCGAGTCATGCTGTTATGGAGATTGGTTGCCATTACAGCTGCCAACAATGTGATTAGAGATTTTTCCTTCTTTTAAATATGTGCCATTCTTTGGAGAAATACTGTCATAGTTATGTAGGCTATCAATAATACATACTTAAGCGCGGAAAAACAGTCGTAACGCTTTCCGATTTCGAACATAGTAACGGAAGCATGTTCGTCCAATGCACTATCAACCAATGAGCGGTAGTGTGCGTCAAATGTCAAACTTAAGCAAAACCAATGCAAGTGTCAGGGCTGAGTGGTCGGCCAACTAGCACATTTTCATAAAGATCATTATATCAGTGTACGATATGAATAATTAGAGTGTAATGTCTGTTTGTCAGTGATGTAAGTGTTGCCTTTAGGCTCGCCGTTTGAAAACTAGTCGAATCATTATTTCAGCCTTATGTTATTTCAGCCTTTTGACATTTTCAGCCTTTTGTGATTCAGCCTTTCGTAATTCAGCCTTTTGTACGTAACCCGTTGTAGCTGCTCTGGAGTGACCTGCTGACAAAAACTGATAAGCCGAATTTCCTACACTAGAAACTGTACCGAATTTCCTACACTGTAAACTATAATTCCTAAAGGAACTTCGTACGCAACTTATGAATTCTAAGATGAAACATCAGAAAGAATCTCTACTGCAACTGCTGGAGGATATCATTCCTCAATCATTCTATAAATAGAAGAAGAAATTTGCACACACATTGAGGAATATCCTAATCGAAAGTTTAAATTCAAATAACTACTAGAAGAAGCAAAAAGCATCACTTATCATCAGTTGTACAAGGACTAGAAAGCAGGAACGCTAATTGATTTCAGCAATTTTAATGTATCCATTGCAGGGTGGAAACCGTTTTTATGTTTACCGATTATTGTGGATACAGGCTTCAATGTTTTGATATGGCTACAGGGCAGAGTTTTGCATCATTTATTAAAAATAAATGTACTAAGTTTTTAAAATTTTGCGTTGCAGTATTTAAACTAAGATCTTTGCGAGTTGCTGTTAAAATTTCAGTAACATTGAAGCATTATTTCTGCTCTACTGCACCGTCATTAGGAATGACAATGGGTCAGAGGGTCGAGATTGGGCCAAAACAATTTTTGAAATATCTCATCAAACATTGCGAATACCGAAGCAAAAATTGTATGGTGTCATCCTAGTAGTTGCCAGCAGTTTCTGTCTAAAAAATAGGTTTCTAGAGTAATTAGTTAATTTTTGATAAATCATCGAAAAAAGCTTGAAAATAAGGCCTTTTCAAAATGATTGATACTAGAATCTCAACTTCATATCCATCTTATTATATATTATTGGATGGTACACAGATCGAAAAAAGAGTGTAAAATTCTGGGACATATAATGCACATAATTGGAGCGTGAAGTTTACTTGACATATCATGTAAATGTCATAAAATGTCATGTTAACTTCCATTATATGTCATGTAATTCAGCATGACTCAAAGTGTTTACATGATATATAACACAAATTTACATGATATATCATGTAAACCATCATGGGTTGAAGTTTACATGACTAAAATGAAGTTTACATGATGTGTAAAACTCATTATTTTTATATGTGTAGTATCAACCTTGACCAAAACTTTTGTTGTCAATGCGGAACAAATTCAGTTGCTTTGACCCATGGTCCACTGCACAAATTTATTCTGGCCTGCTTACTCTCACGCGAAATTTCGTGTGAGAGTGAGCAGGCCAGCATAAATTCGTGCAGTGGGCCATTCTCACCCCCTCGAAGGGGTTAGAGTGGGTCAATTTCCATACACTTGTATTTTTAAGGAAAATTGACGAACTCCAAATATTTTCACATCATTTGTGCATGCAAAGTAGCAAAAGTTATTGTGGAAGTATGCATTTTTGACCCATTCCCACCTCCAACGATGGTAACTCATCGCGTAGGTACAATGGTTAGGGAAGTAATACCAGGGAAAACAACATTTTATGAAATCTGTCTAAATTTGTTGCCATTAGAGCTGTTCACGTAGACTTTGTCTTCCCCAAAAGTTCCTAACTGGTACTATAGAAATAATTAGAATATCTTTGGAAGCAATATGTAACGTGTACTGTAAAGCTATGGAATGCAGTTCGTTACAATTTCCCAACACCACATCATCATGGTTAGATTTGATTGATTGCACCTACTGTAATTCACTAAACCAAACCCAATGACTTACCCTTATTGTTATTGCTGTCGCTGTTTGCGACCGTTCCATTCGTTCCATTCTTGCAGGTGCATTTCATCGGCACTAGCGTTCCATTTCCGTTCATGTGATTCGTGTGCCCATTGACGCCATTCGACGAGTATCCATTTCCGTTACTAACTCCATTGCTCACCCCGTTGGTGGTAGGGCCGCTTCCGTTCAGGTGCAGCTCTTGCATGGCACTGGCATTCGGCATGATTACAGGGGGGTTTCTTTGTGTTATCGAATGAAAGAAAAATCACTTCCAGCTATTCACACTTGACACCTTCTCTGAGTAGGGGGTACTTAACACAGAGCTGCTCCGAGCAGGTTTGCCTTTTTCACTCTTGGCCACTTAGACTGTTGACAATCAAAAATTCAAACCTTAATCTCACTTTCTTCGCGTCAATATTTTCCGTCTCGTCCTCCTCCAGACTTTGCGCGTAATCTTCCACTCACGCACTTTCAAAAACGAAACTTCACACACTCTACAGGAATTCTTTCCCAATCGTGCACCGACAAACAAACCAAAAATTACAGTTCACTCAATCACTGGACCTAGTGGTACCAAGAAACCGCGCAAAGTACTTCGATTATCGGTTCTCGAGGGTCAACCGAAACAACGACGCACTCGCGCACTTCCACTTGGCTTGGGGCTTGATCGAATCGTGGCGGTGAAGATTGCGCAAACTGACGCACACGCGCGGGGAGAGAGAGAGAGACAGAGAAGACGACCTGCTCGGACAAACGCACGGCTTGAACTGAAGTTCACTGGCTGGGGTTCGCGACTAGCTAAAGTCCCGCACCAGCAGCAGGATCTCCCGACGGACGGCGTCGTGCGAATTCGTCGCGATCGACGCGATCAGCGAGAGGCGTGCGGCGGAGCGCGCGTGATGATTGATTGTCGATCGGTAGCCGCGACGCCGCCGCAACAGAAGGTTTGTTTCACACACAGGTGCTCGCTTGGATGACCTACGCCAATCGTCCGTCAATCGCGTAAATCGCCAGACATCAGCATCAGACCGGCGCGGCGCGGTGTGCGTTGTGTTCTATGAGCGTATTGATAATGCACCTGGTAACTAATGAGCAATATTATTTGTTGTGCACTATCATATACTTGTTGGGGATTTTTTTGTTCATTACTTAGAGTTGTAGACTAGATCATCTTTGTCTTAATGTGGTTCAGCAAAGTGAAGGCTTTTCAGTTCGCAAATTGTTTCACGCTCGTTTCCTCGAAGCAAACGCATGCTTAAGGTGAACCATGAGCGAGCGGTTGCAAGCTTAGAAGTGGTGCGAATTTATTTACTTTGGTATTACTGACGACGCGACGCGCGGACTGGCTGTTTTGGTTGGATAGCTTTTGAAAGGATATGACTCTGCGGTTCGGTCAATATGTGTGAATCATTCCGATGATATCGCTAGGGGATTTTTCATTGAAAGTGGACATGGGATTTTGTAACAGAATAAAAGAACTCTGTGTTGTCTTTGTATCGCTTGTTAGACATGCAATGGGAATAGCCTTAGAGAAAATCACTCATATTAAAAAAAAGACACGGACACCGTCTTCAGCCAGAGGCTGTGCAGACTGAACGAAACTTAACACTAGACAACGGGCACGACATACATTACGGACATGCTTACGGTCCTCGCTACCAACTGGAATCTGCGTTCACGAATATTCTAAAACTATTGTATAAGAATTCTTTTGTAACCTAATTTGTGGAGCCTCGTAGCCGTGTGGTTAGGGTCACCAAGCTTCTAATCGCACCATGTTGTGGGGCGAGGGTTCGATTCCCGCTCCGGGCGATGAAACTTTTCGTGAAAATAGTTTCTTCTCCTTATCCACTGGTGCATGCTCCGTGTGTCCTAATGTTGTCTAATGTAAGGTTTCGTTTAGTCTGTACAGCCTCTGGCTGAAAACGGTGTCCGTGTCTTTTAAAAGAAACCTAATATTCGCGAAGAAGTTGGCCTTCTGCCATAAGAACGTTACTCTGTATCTAGCGAGCCATGTGAAAGGTTGTGAATTTTTAAGTTAGACTAAATAAATGCAGTTTGTAGTTTTGTGTATTTTAAATACAGTCTTTTGAAGTGTGTGATTGTTGTGAATAAAACCAGTGTATTTTGTGCCACTCCGAACGACCCGAGTCAGCAGTGAATCATTACCAACGGAATCCCAATCTCAAGGCAGCCCAAGAATTGGATCCCAGGCATTCCAGGATCGACCAACCAGGACAATTTCCGGTACTGATTCCCAAGCAATCGATCAGTTGTATATCGTCATATCACCACTGGGTAGGAGCACTGCCTCTCATTGATTAACTTGGATGCTTTCGACTGCTGGGAGTTCGTACCGGGGGACTTTTTCGGCTTTCAGTCTTCAGAGCGGTCAGAACTAAAGCATGTTTTCTACGCCCGACGTTTCAATTGTATATTCAATCTTCTTCAAGGGTCAGACAAAGAACTAAACTTTTCTAACCCTTGAAGAAGATTGAATATACAATCGAAACGTCGGGCGTAGAAAACATGCTTTAGTTCTGACCGCTCTGAAGACTGAAAGCCGAAAAAGTCTCCCGGTGCCTCTCAGTGGTGGGAATAAATTATAGTCAAATCGAAGTCAAGTATCACTTCTTCTTCGCCGCCCGGGGTAATTAAATCAAACACAACGTGGGGCTAGACATCCTAGCCGAAACATTGGCAGTATCGGTGATCTGTAAGTTGATAGCCACGTGAAGAGACGCGTCGAGAAAGAATTTTAAGCTTAATCTAAATAAATTAATGTTAAGTTAGTGAGTCGATATGAATAAAGTCAATTCCGGAGTATGTGGTGAATAAAATAGTATTTTTGTGCCAAACTAAACCGACTGGTAGAGGCAGTGAATGGACCCCAACCGAAACCCAATTCCCAAGGCATAAGAAGCGGATCCTAGGCACCCCATGATCGACCAACCAGGACAAATTCCGGCTTATATATTTGGTACATTGGTACATAAATTACAATATCTGGAATGCCTAGGATCCAAAACTTGGGCCGCCTTGGGATTGGAATTCCGTTGGATATGATTCACTGCTGACTCGGGTCGTTCGGAGTGGCACAAAATGCACTGGTTTTATTCACAACAATCACATACTCCAAAAGACTTTATTTAAATCACACAAAACTACAAACTACATTTATTTAGTCTAACTTAAAAATTCACAACCGTTCACATGGCTCGCTAGTTACAGAGTAACGTTCTTATGACAAAAGGCCAACTTCTTCGCGATTATTAGGCTTTACAAAAGAATTCTTATACAATAGTTTTAGAATATTCGTGAACGCAGATTCCAGTTGGTAGCCAGGACCGTAAGCACCAACTATGGGAAACATGTTAGGGTGTCTCCAACATCCTCACCTCCCCTGAAACAACCGGAGTTTCAGAACTTTCCTTCGGATCTGCTGCTTCTGTTTCCGCTGGATTGGCCACCGGCAGGATACAAATTTTGGTGACAGGTCTCTTGATGAAGTCATCGGCCGTTTTGAGTGTGACAACTCTCACAACGTTGTCGTCCCCCTGATGTACAGCATAAATACGGGCCATTCTCCAGCGTGTTGGTGGCTGATTATCATCTCGGACTACCACCAGACTCCCGGTCTTGATTTCCTGTGGCGGTTGCCACCATTTGGTCCGTGCCTGCAGTTGGGTCAAAAACTCGGACCGCCAACCCTTCCAATAAAACTGCAGACACTGTTGAATCAGCTCTCGGTGTTGTAGTCTCCCTGGTGATATATTGGTCATATTCTCTTCCGGTAATGCTTGCAGTGATGTGGTGACCATAAACTGCCCTGGGGTCAAGGCCTCCAAGTCCTCCGGGTCATCAGAAAGGGGTGTTAAGGGCCTTGAGTTCAAACAACACTCCACCTGGGCTAGGAGGGTCGTCATATCCTCATACGAAACCGCTGTGTCACCTAGTACCTTCAGTAGGTGCACCTTCGTCGACCAGTGGATACGAGGAAGAAACATATCTCGCGAAAAATTTCATCACTCGGAGCGGAAATGGTACGTTTATACGCTTGGTGACGCCAACCGCACAACCACAAGGCTCCATAATTATTTATTAAAAAAAGTACACTTCCATGAATGGCAAGTTCCTTCTGAATCCCGAGCGTCTGTTCACCAAGAAGCTGCGGCTCAAACAGCGTTTGTTCTGGCATCCAGTAGCTGAGTATGAAATACTCCTCTATCAGAAGCTATACCTAAGGTGGCAGCCTCACCACGGTCGATAGGGGACTTTAGGCCAACAACCTACTGATCTCAAAACCCAAAAACCATTAAAATAATGAAAGATTACGGACTGACCCAACGGCAACGACTGCTAAACCTGTTAGACTGTTAGACCAGAATTGGAACTTGGAATGTATTAATCCTAGACCTGCAGGGTAAACTGGCATATGTAGCCAATGAGGAGTTTCTTATGAAGCTTGAGATTCTAGGACTGAGCGAAGTCCGTTGGGCGAACTTTGGAAAACACAAATTGGCGTCGGGTCAAATTCTGCTATACTCTGGCCTACGTGGTGAACACTAGAGTGGGTCATCGTTTATATGGAAAAATGAAAAATTCATTGGTATCCCATCAGATCAAAGCTTTTTTGATCCAATTTCAGGACCCAAATAAGTGTGCAAAATTTGGGCAGGATCGGTTATGTCTACGTTTTGCGCATTGCGTTTGAAGTTTGTATGGGGTTTTACATGGGAAAACACACTTTTTGCATTTCTCTCATAACAAGCTCGAATTTTTCTAAAACCATGTAACCGATAAAGTGACAACACAGCCTAGGGTGTCCTGAAAAACTTTGTCGAAGACCGCGAAGAGATCTGATGCTTATGAAAAAAGTTATAGCGTTGGCATTGCTTGGCGAAACAGCATGATTTTGCTGCTATTGTTATTCCTTTACATGTTAAAACATAAACACATGCATGCGGTTCGTTGGTTATAACTATTTTTACAAGCATCGGATCGCTTTGCGGTCTTCACAAAGTTTTTCAGAACATCCTAAGCTATCATTTTACAGTATCGGTTAAAAAGTTTTAGACAAACTTTTTCAACTTATGCCAAAAATGCAAAAAAGTATGTTTTCCCATACAAAATCCCATACAAATTTCAATTGCAATGCGCAAAGTTTAAACGCAACCGATCGTGCTCAAATTTTGCACAGATACTCAGGACCCGAAACGGAACCAAAAAAGCTTTGATCTGAGAAAACGGTTCCGATGACCCACGCTAGTGAACACGCTTCTCGTCACCGTGGAGTTGGTTTCCTTCTAAGCGCTCACGCTCACGCTGTACTCATAAAGTGGGAATGAGAGGATAATTGCAACCAGATTCAGAACACGGGTTCGAAACCTCACCAAGATACAATGTTGCGCGCCAACCGATGCAGCCGAATTGCAAGACAAATAGAACTTTTACAGTAAACTGAATGCTGTCTGCTGACTGCTGCCCTCATTGAAGCACAGTACAGGTCATTTTCGTGCAGAGGGGCTGTCCATAAACCACGTGGTCATTTTTTTTTGGGACTTCTCAACCCCCCCCCGCGTGGTCATTTGTCCATACAAAATTTTTTATTCGTCCATACAAAATGCTCATAGGCCGAACCCCCCCCCCCCCCCCCTTCATGACTACGTGGTTTATGGACAGCCCCAGAGTAGGTACTGCACAACGGTGTTTTGTCCGATCCCATCTGTGTCGTTGCTGGAGTGAGGCAAGGATGTATACTGTCACCGCTACTGTTCCTCATCGTAATCGACGAGATCCTGGTTGGTGCGATTGACCGTGAACCAAATCGTGGATTGCTACTGTGTGAATCCAGATCTTCTCCAAACAAGACTCACCCAGAGCGCAGTGGCACTGCAACTGTTCCTGCTCCATTATCGACCGAGAACTGAGAGCACCGAGATGCGTTCGCGCCAACGGCGCCAACAGGTATGTGTGCGACAAGCAGGTGAATGAACATTCTTGGTTATGCAGTTCATTCAAGTGACAGCTCCTATAGGGGTGTTCGTTATCATTTGCACTCGATCATCTTAGGGGTACCACACATCTCCCTTCTTCTCTAAAAAAAAATGCATCGAAATAATGCTTCATGGTGATAAAACCTTTAAGCGGGTCCCACACGACAGCGTTATAGACAATATTTAGTTATTAATAGAATTCATCACTAATTCATCCGTACTCTTGAAAACCTTTATCATATTTACATGTGTATTGGTGGCCCGTTAGATGGGCTATGTCGATGGTTGGATGTTCACTGGTTGAGGCAAAACCCAACTAAAAATCACTATCAAAGTCATAATCGATGTCAAAACGAGTTTTACGTCTGATCGCCGACGACAAAAGCCCATGTTGCCACATCAGCAACACATAAAAAAAGATTTTAATAAAAAAAAAAAATGTTTCCTTCCGGAATCAAACGACGGACTTCTACATTGTCAGTCTTTCACTCTTACCAACAGAGCTATTGCGGTGTCACAGCATTAAACTCGCTGCAACACCAATAAAAGCTATTTCCTGTTGGCGTTCACTTGACCCGTCGTCGCTCGTTTTCAAAGCACAAAAATGATGACGAAAATATTGGAGTTCAACTATTTATGATTGACGCTAGTCGTCAACGTTGTCATTCGGGTGAAGTTGTTTTTTTTTTCATGTAGTCATGACGAGAAGGAAGATTGTCAACAATATCGCCTAGTTCACTCTGATTCAACTCCGACCTAAGTTGAGTTGCAGAAGATTCCATTATTTTATAAATTACACTTTTGGTAACATTTTGGTGTACTTACATACTCACGAGAACTGCGAAATATTCAGCTTTATTCCTTTATTGCCTACTTCATTGGTGTTTATATGTAAGCAGTGCCCTGTTCCATACGATCATCCTACGAACGCACATAGTAATAGAACTCCATCAATCAATGGTCAGTTGAATTAAAGGCTGGCGGCCCACCACGCTATGTGATCATTAGATTGTGTTACTGCGGGCGTCCCACCCTGTCGACAATTACAATGTATGCGGGTGTCCCACCTCGCTGTCAGATCAAATCGTGTACAATCAGCCTTGCGGGCATCCCACAACGCACAGTTAAGAAAAACTAACGATTAATCTACAAGTGTCTCTCATGCGGTTGTACCACCACGCTAGATCCAAATGTACACAATGCTTCTGCGGGCGTCCCACCAACGCAAAACGTTTTTTTTTAACGTAGATCATGTTCTACGGGCGTCCCACCAACGCAGAAGCTCAAACCCCTAAATTCACAATGCATGCGGGTGTCCCACCACGCTCTTATCGATGTCGTGCACAATCAGCCTTGCGGGCGTCCCACCAACGCACAAATAAAAACAAACGATCAATCTACAATTGTAGGGGTCCCACCATGCCAAATGGTCTTCCAAATGTACACAGTTTATCTGCGGGCGTCCCACCAGCGCAAAACGTTATTCGAACGTAAATCATGTTCTACGGGTGTCCCACCAACGCAGAAGCTCAAACCTCTATATTCACAATGCATGCGGGTGTCCCACCACGCTCTTATCGATGTAGTGCACAATCAGCCTTACGGGCGTCCCACCAACGCACAGGTAAAAAGAACTGTCGTTCAATCCAGAATCGCGGGCGTCCCACCACGCTAGATGGTTATCCAAATGTACACAGTTTATCTGCGGGAGTTCCACCAGCGCCTAACGTTAATCATGTTCTACGGGCGTCCCACCAACGTAGAAGCTCAAATATTCAATTCACAAATCGTTATAAGCGGGTGTCCCACCTCGCATTCAAGTTTGAATACTTTTTCACGAAACTTCATCATTTCTGACAAAAAAACTTTCAATATTTTCATTGCAATCGCAACATTCTACTCATCCGAATGATTTTGAGAGCAATCTCACTGTCAAGCAACGCAATAACGCCTTTATGTTAATTGTCATAGCCAAAGCAGTCCAACTAAAAACACCATTATAAAATAGATATTGGCGTTAACTTTTTGCTTAACATACGCGCATGTCTTACGATCTTGACTAGCTAACCCAGCAAATCAAGTAATCAATCCAAGAGGTATCGAAAAAAAAACACAATAATCTTATTTTTTCTTCGTTGCCTCTTCATTCAGTATTTACGCTTCACTATTTCACGCTTCAATACCAGTCTTTGCTCAAAACCATTTATAGTCGAAATATTCAACCAATGCTGAAATAATAATGAACAGTTTTATGTATCGTGTCTTTTTCGAATATCAACAAAAAATATTTCGTACTTTCCCAAATAAAAAAAACATTTTTTTTTGGGAAAAAATATATTGCTACTGTAACATCGTCAAAGCAATATCTCATAAGAACATCCGCCAAAAGTGGTAAAATTTCTTTGCCAAATTATGCACCTTTGCAAATTATTCCATTATCATCTTGAGCTTTGTTATACCCGAGCAGCGTTTCTGGCAGCACTGAAGCTGTTAACCGCACGAGCGCAACCACTCGTGCCAACCTCGATAGTTCCTCCGCCCAGTACATAATAAGTTTCAATCATCATCCACTTTATTCAACTTTTTTTTTTTTAAATTTATGAATAGTATTCAAGCAAAACAAAAATAAAATCATTAAAACCCATTTCAAATTTATACGCAAAGTTTAGGTACACAAATCTGATTAGCAGCTCATCGACCCAGACAAAATTAAAACAGTGCACGCATGATAAAATTCGAAAAAAATAGCCATAAGTTTTCCACACAACTCTGTTGCCGGAATCCTTCACAGGAAAATATCACGCTAGGTACAAAATATTTGATGTGACGCCTCCTAATCCATCCATTTCAGCCACTGTGTAACCGTGTAACGCACATACTTGAAGTTTTCATAAGTACCGAAATAACACAATAAATCGTAACAAACTTCGACAAGCTCATACAGCAAAAATCAATGAATGCACAACTTACCAGTTCTTTCCACTCAAACCGAACCTTCTTCAGTCACTAGGTTCAGTCAAAATAACGCTGTCAATCAGAAGAAAAAAAAACAGGTAACCTTTTTTGCACTTCACTTCATTCCGCTGTTTCCACTCTGTAAGCCACCTCCAAACTTCCTACACGACTCGCGTAAACTTCCGGATGATGAAAACACAACTAATCTCACTCTGTTTCAACGCGCGCTGAGTGATTCTTGCCGGGAATTGTTTTTATTTGATTTAAATCCCAAGAATACCTGGCAGGATTCGCCAATGTGTGAATCCAGATCTTCTCCAAACAAGAATCACCCAGAGCGCAGTGGCACTGCAACTGTTCCTGCTCCATTATCGACCGAGAACTGAGAGCACCGAGATGCGTTCGCGCCAACGGCGCCAACAGGTATGTGTGCGACAAGCAGGTGAATGAACATTCTTGGTTATGCAGTTCATTCAAGTGACAGCTCCTATAGGGGTGTTCGTTATCATTTGCACTCGATCATCTTAGGGGTACCACACAGCTACCTACCTTGATACCTTGTTGGCTACAAAGTAACTTTACTCCAATGCCGAGCGTATAGTAGAGCACCATCTTCGTCGGTCTTGGGCGATGTTCCTCCAGTTTCCCCGAACGTGTAGGGATCGTAGATCTTCTTCAACCGCGTGCAGCCAGCGAGTTCACGGCCGCCCACGAAGTCGCCTACCTCTACCGGGTTCTCTGCTGAATATTGTTTTCGCTATTCTTTCTTCCGACATTCGCACTACGTGTCCAGCCCACTGAAGTCTGCCGTATTTTATACATTTCACAATATTCGCATCTTCGTACACTTGGTACAACTCGTGATTCATGCGTCTGTGCCACACTCCATTTTCTTGTTTCCCACCGAGAATTGTCCGCAGCACTTTGCGCTCAAAAACTCCAAAAGCTTTTCGGTCTACCTCCTTTAACGTCCACGCTTCGTGACCGTAGAGGGCAACCGGAAGAATCAGCGTCTTATACAGAGCGAATTTTGTTTGCGTTTGCAAGTTACGGGACCTAAGCTGGCTACGCAATCCGTAAAAGGCCCTATTCGCAGCTGCAATACGCCTTTACACTTCACGGGAAACGTCATTGTCACATGTCACAAGTGTTCCAAGATAAACAAATTCTTCAACAACTTCAAACACTTCCCCATCAATCACTACCTCAGCACTAACACCACTAGGCCTGCTTCTGTCTCTACCCGCTATCATGTACTTCGTCTTGGTAGAGTTAATCGTCAAGCCTATCCTCGCTGTCTCTCTCTTCAGAGGAGCATAAGCTTCCTCCACTGCCCTACGATCGATGCCGATGAGATCAATATCGTCCGCAAAACCGAGGAGCATGTGCGACCGTGTGATGATAGAGCCATTCCTCTGCACGCCTGACCTCCTAATCGCTCCTTCGAGTGCAATGTTGAACAATAAATTTGAAAGAGCATCCCCCTGCTTCAATCCATCCAAGGTCACAAACGACGTAGACACTTCGTCCGCGATCCGAATACTTGATTTTGATCCATCCAGCGTTGCGCGTATCAGCCTAATTAGTTTCGCCGGAAAACCATGTTCTGACATTATCTGCCAAAGCTCATTTCTTTTCACTGAATCGTACGCTGCTTTAAAATCAATGAACAGATGGTGAGTCTGCAAGTTATATTCCCGAAATTTATCTAGGATTATCCGCAGGGTAAACATTTGATCCGTCGTTGATCGGCCCTCACGAAAACCAGCCTGGTATTCGCCGACGAAGGACTCCTCAAGAGGTCGCAGTCTGTTGAACAGGACACGCGACAGTATCTTATACGCCGAATTTAAAAGGGTAATCCCTCTGTAATTGGCACACTCCAGTCTGTGCCCTTTCTTGTAGATTGGGCATATGAGGCCATCCAACCAGCTAGTGGGCAATTCTTCATCCTCCCAAATCTTTATAATAATCTGATGGATTGATTGATGTAGCTGCTCGCTTCCGTGCTTAAGAAGTTCGACCGGGATCTCGTCCTTCCCAGCAGCCTTGCTGTTTTTCAGCTCCTTAAGGGCCTTTTTAACCTCATCCAGTGTTGGTGGTTCCACTGCTTGACTGTCATCCATTATGTTAATCCTGTTCCTGGGTGCTCCTTCGCTGCTACCATTCAACAAATCTTCGAAGTGCTCCTTCCACCTGGCTGCCACCATTGTTTTGTCTGTCAGCAAATTTCCTTCCCGGTCATTGCACATGGCGGGCACTGGCGCAGTCTTGTGCCGCGCGCCATTGACAGTTGCATAAAATCTCCGCATATCGTTCCTGTCCATACTTTCCTGCGCTTCAGCAATAACACTCTCTTCGTGTTGCCGTTTTTTCCTGCGGTGGATTCGTTTCTCTTCTGCTCTTGCAACCCTGTACCGCTCTCTGTTCTGCCGGGTACCGGCCCCTAGCATTCGACTTCTGGCGGCATTCTTTTCGTTCGTCGCTCGTTGGCAGTCCTCGTCAAACCAACCATTACGTTGGCGTTGCTGAGCGGTGCCAATCACCTCTTGCGCTGTTGTTGTCACTGCTTCGTGGATACTTCCCCACAAGCTGTTAATATCTCCAGATCCGTTGATCGTGGATTGCTATGGCAACCCATTACCATGGAGCACCTAAATGACTTCGAACTGGCTGATGACGTTGCTCTCCTAGCTCAACGGCGCTCTGATATGCAGAACAAGCTCGAAGATCTTGCCAATCGCTCCTAAGCGGCAGGTCTTACCGTCAACGTCAACAAGACCAAATCGTTGGATGTAAACACGGTCAACCCTTCCAGCTTTATAATAGCTGGGCAATCAGTGGAGAATGTTGAAAGCTTCCATTATTTTGGTAGCCAAATGGCGGCCGATGGCGGCACCAAGATCGACTAGGTGCACGGATCAAGAAGGCGAGGGCTGCTTTTTCGAATTTAAGAAATGTATGGAAAAACAACCAGATCAGTCGACGCACCAAAATCTGAATTTTCAACTCGAACGTGAAATCTGTGCTGCTATACGCCAGTGAAACCTGGCGTGTATCAGTGGAGAACACTCAACGGCTGCAGGTCTTCATAAATAGATGTCTGTGGTATGTAATTCGTGCATGGTGGCCACACCAAGGGGACGGCAACATTTGTTTTCATTATGGAGTTTGACAGGTTGGATTATGCCTCCTTACATGGAGCATAAATGTATGCTCCAGCCAAAATATTCACCAAGTGTCAATGTTTAGGTAAAGATCCTACAGAGAGTGGGTGATGTTTGTGAAAAGACACGCATCACCTTTTTTCGCAAACTTTGTTCGCCAAAGTGCATTTTTCCTTGTTTTCTCCCGCTGCTGTATTGAGTGAATGTTGGTATTAGTGAGCTCTGGTTGCGCATGATAAGCAGCAACAAAATCAGATCATTATAGCACCCCCGTGGGCCACACATATGTATCTTCAACGTGGAGCTCCATCGTCGATGTCATCAAAAGCCGATAGCGACAGAAATTCGGGAGCGAAAGTGGAGGTGGATCGGCCACACTCTACCCAGGGGTGGAAATGTAATCTGCAAGCAAACGTTAGATTGGAACCCAGCAGGACATCGCAGCAGAGGCAGATTCAGGGGCTTTTGGTGGCGCAGCCTCAACAGGGAAATAAAGGGTGTCGACAGAAATTTGACCTGATCACAGGTCAAGGCGATGGCGGACAATCGCCCAGGATGAAGATCTTTCAATTCACCCCCCTTTACCATCACGGGTGCTCTGGCCAGAAAGTAAGTAAGTAGTCCATTATGCCAGTTGTCCACTATGCATATCGCCTTTATGCTTAACGTTGCGCAACCATACTGTTCCTCTAGCGCTTGGAAATTGTTTTGAGGAAGAAGGCTTCTTTAGCCTTCACCCTACGAAAATGTTCATCAGCGATGATTTCCTTAAAAATGAGGAGAGTGCATTTCTGTCTTGACACATTTGTCCGGAAAAATGGCAAGACATATCAGTCTACTGGAGAAGCCGGGCTATAGGAGAACGGACAATTTAGTCGAATGTAGGGTAAAAGGGTATAATGCGCCCCACCGGGCCAAAACGCCCCCTTCATTTTCTATCGATTCAAGCGCTTTTTGCATGCGTGATCGATTAGAAATCTCAAATATTGAAAAATAATTGCCATCAAGCTGGTCCGTTAGCGGATTGGTACAGAAAAGCAATGAAAATATCAAAAAGTCTGAAATCGAGGCTTTTGGCGTAACATTTTACCTCTTGTAAGCTGACTTCATTGTAAACGAAGCTAGTTCTGTTCGGTTGTGTTATTTTGCAACTTTCATGCAGTTAAACACTTGTTGAAAGACCCTCCTAGGATAAGCATGTGGTGGAATTATCCCCTGGGACAGTTTTATCACGGGGCGTTTTTCTTTTGATGGGGCGTGTTAAACGCACGCACAGTAACTTTTTACCGGCCCCGAATTCACTCGGCGGAGATTCGCGGACCGGCCTTCGATGGTCAATGTGGAATGGAACAACGGCAGCAGATACTGAGGGGGTTCACACGCGTTCACTTGAGGTTTTTCGGATGCACACTAGACTTTCGTCGTAATCGGGTGGTAGTTTTAGCAAGACTGACTTTATTTCGAGATGGGGTATCATATTTATAGGGCAGCATGAATTGGTGTTAGTACGCATATCTATTATAAACGAGGGTTCTCTCGTTTGTCGGGTGAAGATCACTACGTCCAGATTTTAGAACTATTGTGATATACCCTTTTGCTGTGAGGTACGCAAGTTATTATTATTATTATTGTTTATTTTAACTTGAAATTTGGAAAGAGGGAAAAACCCCTTTGAGTGATTTCGGCATTTCAAAAACGAAATCTTTCTCAAAGAGGCACAAAACCTCTTTTTCTTTTCAAATAACATTACAAAAATAACTTAAAACTAAAGGCTCACACGGCAATGAATCATAACGGAGCCGCTATCTTGAAAGAGGACAGCATGCCAAATCGTAAAACGAGTCTCCGGAAATCCAGAAATCCTAATGGGGGAGGGGGAGGGGTCAGGGGGTCATCAGAAACGAATCTTCAAGGCTGAAAATAAAGAATACCAAAAAAAGGGGAACAGTATCAAACAAAATAGGCAATCTCATTTAGAAATTTGAACAAAAGCTTCAATATATGTTCATTTTTTAAGCCCAAAACATCCCGTATAGATACAGGAATTGAAAAACCTGCTGCAATTAGGCTATCAAATAATATCTTCCTCGGTGCAATAAACCGAGAACAATTAATTATAATATGATCAATGTCTTCATACGATAAGCCACATTCGCATAAGTTTGAATCTACAATGTTGATACGATACAAATGACTATTACAAATATAATGATTGGATATCAATCTCGAAAAAGCACAAATGAAATTTCTACTCCCAGATACATTTTTAAACCAAGGAAAATGATTCACCTTGGGACATATTGAATGACACCATCGCCCTTTATCACTAGAATTCCAATTGATTTGCCAAGCATTTAGAGAATAATTTCTCAGATTGGGAAAATATTCAGAAAGAAATATATCACGATGATAAATTTGTCCACGCATAACCCCAAATTTTGCCAATAAATCCGCCTGTTCATTGCCATAAATATTACAATGAGCAGGAACCCAAACAAATTTAATAACATATCCTTCATAATGCAAATCAAACAATATTTTTTTCAACATCAACAAGATATGATGTGATTTGAAATTGAATTTGATAGTATTCAAAGCACTCAGACAACTGAAACTGTCAGAGCATATTATATAAAACTTAGGCGGACAATCTTTGATCATGTTACAAGTAAAATACAAAGCAATGAGTTCTGCTATGAAAACAGAACACGGAGATTGTAATTTATAAAAATGAGCTGAAAATAAGTTATATATTCCAAAACCTGCGGTGCCATCAATTAGAGAGCCATCTGTAAAATACATTTGTGTAGGGTTGAATCCATCAAATTTACGTTTAAATAGTAAATTTGCAAATTTCGAATGTTCAAGCTTTGGTATTTGTCGCAATTCATAAAATAAGGACAAGTCAATTAATGGTTCATATGTATGTTATGTATGTTTAATTTAAAATCATAAAACCCATTCGAATGCACATGTAAAAGATCTTGATTTGAACAATGAATAAAGGAATCCAATATTCTATAAGTAGGATTAATTTGGTATAACGACTCCAAAGTGCTTATGATTTGATGATTATTTGCAAAACAATTTATATCAAAAATTTGCAATTTAGCTCCTGAAAACGAATTTTCAGTGGGATAATACCAGAAGGAACTTCAACAGATTGAGTATGAGTGGAATTCATTAGTTTTAAACAAATTCTCAAACAACGGTATTGTATTTTTTCAAGTTTGGAAAAATGAATTTGCGCAGTACTTCCAAAAGTAAAGCAACCATATTACATTACTGAACGAATAGTGGTTTTATATAGTGTTATCAAATCAGAAGGATTTGCACCCCACCATGTACCAGTAATTGTACGAAGAAAATTAATTCTTCTTGAACACATTTTTTGTATGTATTTAATATGAGTGTTCCAATTTAATTTAGAATCCAACCAAATACCAAGATATTTATACTCATCAATTTGTTCTATTTCAAGTCCATTGAGAAATAAATTAATGCTTATGGGCGAATGTTTTCTAGAAAATAAAATAAATTTTGTTTTTTGAACTGAAAATGTAAATCCATTTTCATGAGCCCACATATCCAAATTATCCAAGGCACATTGCATAAAATGTTCAATAACATCTCTACTTTTTCCACGTATGGAAAGAACATTATCATCAGCAAATTGAAGCAAATAGCAACCATTAGGAATAATGGATGCCGTGTCACTAGTGAATAAATTGTATAAAAACGGACTTAAACATGATCCCTGTGGAAGGCCAAAGAAACTATATCTTATTGTTTTGGAAGAATTATTATGAAAAAAATGCATAATTTTAAATGAAAATAAATTATATAAAAAATTTGAAATTATACATGGAATTTTCAAACTGTTCATTTTTTTGAACAACAAATCAATCAGAACAGAATCATAAGCTCCAGAGACATCTAGAAAAGTAGAAACTACATCTTGTTTTTGATTAAATGCAAGTTGAACTTCTGAAGCTAAAAGTGAAACACAATCACGGAGGTACGCAAGTTATCTCAGTAACATATTTGTCACTGAGATACCTAGGTATCGACTGAACTCAAGACCATCTATTATTGATGAATAGGAGATCCTGAGTTACAGTATGTGACTCCCCCGTTCTGGCGAGACTAGCTTTATGAAGCCAACCACGTCCTTGGGAGATAAGATCCATATGTCAGCAGGCCCTAAAAAGGGCTTGCTGAGAACTTTGAACCTACGTTGAGTGAGTGCACTGCAATAGCAGAGGATGTGTTCTGATGTTTCCCTCTCCTCGTCACAGAAGCGGCAATTTGAGGTTTGGATTGCTCCGATCTTTTGTAGATGGTATCTGCAGGGGCAGTGTCCAGTTATTAGACCGGTGTAGATGTTGAGATCCCTTTTGTTGAGACCTAATAGTTGTTGGGTTTTCTTGGGGTTTATCGTTACGAGCCTTTTAGATTGGCTCGTATGGGGAAGTGCATTCCAGTTTGATGTGATTTGACTGACCATATATTTGTTCAGTTCCATTTTTACAGAGCAGTCTGAGATCCCGCAGAAGGGCTCAGGGCCAATGAACCTTTCATTAGATCCATTTCTGGCTAGCTCATCAGCAATCTCGTTTCCCTCTAGACCCGTATGTCCTGGGATCCAATATAGGTAGACTCGATTGCGTATGGATAAGTTTTTCAAAGCCAGAATGCATTCCCACACTAGCTTTGAGTTACAAGTGTAGTTATTAAGCGACTTAAGTGCCGCTTGGCTGTCAGAGAAAATACATATTTTTGCAAACCTATACTTTCTCCTCAGGCATAATAACACGCATTCTATTATTGCATATATTTCCGCCTGAAATACTGTGGGCCACTGTCCTAAGTGGACAGAGATTTTTGTTCTAGGGCCATAGATTCCAGAGCCTGTCAGATTATTCATTTTCGAACCATCTGTGAAGAAATTTATAGAGCCTGTTGGAACGCTGGGTCCACCTCCTTCCCACTCCTGGCGGGAAGGAATGAGCACATCGTAAGGTAAGTCATAATTGACTACCGTTTCCATCCAGTCACTACAAATTCCTATTGCGGGATTTATGGCAAATTCATTTAATATGCTGAGGTGACCCGTAAGGTCTCCCGACAGCAGCGTTTTTGTTCTCTTTAACCTTAGAGCACTTTTTTCCGCTTCCAGCTTTATGAATTGATCTAACCGGGGCAGGTGAAGCATTGCGTCTAGGGTCAAAGTGGGTGTACTACGAACTGCACCAGTGATCGCTATGCAAGCGGTGCGTTGGATTTTGTTGAGCTTCGCCCTTGCAGCAGCCTCATTAGTTTTAGGCCACCAGACAAGGGAAGCGTAAGTAGTCCTGGGACGAACAATGGTTTTATATATCCACATGATCATACTTGGTTTTAGGCCCCATCTTTTACCCAGGGTTTTTGAACAAACCCAAAGTGTATTGAGACCTTTCTGCACAACTGATTGGAGATGAGAGTTCCAATTCAGTTTTGCGTCGAGTATGACACCTAGATATTTTACTTCGCTTGAATGAACTAGTTGTGTATGATTCAAGAAAAGGGGTTTCAGTTGGACCTTCCTCCGTTTGGTGAAAGGGATAATGGAAGTTTTTGTAGGATTTATGCCTAGTTGTTCCTTATGACACCAGGAAAAAGTGTGATTTAGGGCAGATTGCATTCTTTCCACGATAACACTTTCGAATTTGCCTCGTACAATAATGACAACGTCATCAGCATATCCAACCACTTCGAAGCCTCTTCTCTCTAAGCTGTCTAGAAGCTCATCCACCACCAGTGACCACAACAAAGGAGAAAGCACTCCGCCTTGCGGACATCCCCTTGTTGCTTTAACAGTAATGTATGAACCGCTAAGCTCAGAGGAGATTTTTCGATTAGCTAGCATAGCATGTACCCAGGTAACAATGCATGGGTCGAATTTTCTCCTCAACATTGCTGACCCTATAGACGAATAAGAAGCGTTATCGAATGCGCCCTCAATATCAAGAAATGCTACAAGAGCAATTTCTTTTGCATTGAGTGTTTTTTCGATCTTTTTAACTACCGTATGTAGTGCCGAGATCGTAGATTTTCCACTTTGATAAGCGAATTGGTTTTTTGACAAAGGCATTGCTTTCATAAATTTGTGATATATGTACTCGCATAGTACCTTTTCCATAATTTGGAGCATTACAGAGGATAAACTTATCGGCCTGAATGCTTTGGGGTTGGTTTTATCCCTCTTTTCTGCCTTCGGAATGAAAACAGCCCGGATTTGACGCCAATCGTTGGGTATGTGCCCCAAAATCAGACTCGCCCTAAAAATCTCAACCAAGGGTGGAACCAGTGTTTTCTTCTCTTTTTGGATCAACGCTGGGAATATTCCATCCATGCCAGGAGACTTAAATGGCTCGAAAGATCTCACAGCCCTCTCAACCCTGGCCCGAGTGAAAGCTTCCTTTGCAACCTTTATTGCGTCTTTTTTAGATCCAGAAACCCATGATTGGATCTCTTGTGGATCTGAGACAGCAATTCCAGTGTCTTGGTCGCCGATGCTCGACTCAGGGATTGAATCAGGGAAGTGGATCTTTAACAATTCGCTCAGTGTATCGCTAGGCTCTACAGTGAGCGAACCATCCGTCTTTCGGAGGCTACCCACACCATTATTGGAGTGGTCTTTTGAAAGAGTTTTTTGGAGTCTGGCCACTACGGGTGTATTCTTTATGCTTTCACACATTAGAATCCACGATTTCCGTTTGGCTGACCTTATTTCTTTGTTGTAGTTCGTCAGGGCCTTTCTGTATAGGCTCCAATCGCCGGTTCGCTTGGCACGATTGAATTCCCTACGCGCAGTTTTCCTAAGCTTCTCAAGAGTTTTATTCCACCATGGAACGTCTCTGCTCGAACTAATTGATTTAGTTGGACAGCTCTCTTGGTAGGCATTAAGGATTTTGTTTTTAATGGATTTGGACGCATCTTCCAATTGTGTAATGGACTTGATGTGACTTTCTATGATGTACTCTTCAGATTGTAGGATAGCTGAGTAGGATTCCCAATCAGTTTTCTTAGGATCTTTAAACGTTTTTTCTATCGTTAGACCCCCTTCCCATTCGAAGATGATGTGTTTGTGGTCTGACATTGATATTTCTTCAGAAACATGCCAGTTTTTTATTTTATCAGAGATAGACCGACTACATAGAGTCAAGTCCAAAACTTCCTGACGAATGAGGTTTTCAAACGTGGGCTTGTCATCAACATTACAAATGTCAATGTTCTTGGAAGAGAGAAACTGTAACAGGTACTCACCTCTGGTGTTTATATTTGTACTTCCCCATACGGTGTGATGTGCATTTGCGTCACACCCTATGACGAAGGGGATGTTGTATCGGTGGCTGTAGGCTACGAGCGCAGCTATTTCTGGAGGAGGGATTTCGTCCACGTCACCTGGGAAGTATGCCGAGACCATCAAGATCTCTCTACTCCCTCTAGCGGAAGGTACCTCCATTCTGACAGCTACGATGTCCCTTTTTATGAATTCTGAAATTGGAAAGTATTTACAGTTGTTATGTAATAAAATAGCCGCTCTAGGAGAAAGCTGGCTGTCATCATATACCAACATACATGAGTGTTGTGGAATACCTTGTATTCTGGATTTATTGACCCATGGCTCTTGAATGAGGGCCACGGTTAGATTCTCTTTGGTGAACCTCCGACAGAGCACACCCGTGGCGCTCTCAGCATGGTGGAGGTTCACTTGCAGAACTTTAGTCGCCATTTCCGGGGTTACCGCTTTTTTCCGGACGACGACTATCCGGCTTTGGATGTTGCGGATCATCAGGGTGTCGTTTGGTGTTACAGTTTGAGTTGTTTCTCTTCCCTGTAGCGACCTGGCCCGCCAGTTTCGCCTCTGTGGTCAAACTGTCGCTTTTTGCACTCCCTTTGCCCTGTTTAGATAACTTTGGTTTGGTACCACTAGAGCAGGGAGTCGCATGTAAGCTTCGAGCTTTTCCTTTAGAGGCGGACTGACTAGCCTTTATGGTGCTTTTGGGGTGAGATTTACTAACCTCGCCCGAACCGGAGGCTTCCTCAGATTTCTCTTGGGTCGGCCTTCCAGTTAGCCGAACCTTGCCCGAACAGGAGGCCTCCTCCGATTGCTCTTGGGTCGGCCTTCCAGTCGGATTGGCGGTATCGGCAGTCGGTTGATCTGTAATCTTCCTTAGTTGGATTTCACCAAATCGGTAGTTGAGGGTGTATTTGGACTTCTTCAACTTTTCCATCGACGCACCCTCTACTGTGAAGATCCATTCGACATGAATGTCTTTCAGAATGGATCGTTTCACAATACGCCAATTAGTTGTTGTGATGTCATATTGGCTTTCTATGAGAGCCTTTATTCGGTCGTCGTCATAGCTGGAGCTTTGTGGGAAGAATGCTCGGATCATCTCTGGACGTGGAATCGCCACTTCGTCCATTGCCATCAGCTCTGCACCTTCCCAGGGTTTCATGGATGGGGATATTCTCTTTAACCACTCAGCAGTCTCTTGATCCTTACAGATTAGAACCATGTAACCGGACTTGTAGATGAGGTTGTTGAATTTAGGTTTTATTGGCTCGTTTCGTTGTTGAACTACTCTGAGCAGGAGTGCTTCTTGTAGAAGGTCTAGCTGGGCTGTAGTGAGTTGGACGGTGGGAAAGTCTTTGGGTATTATCCCGACCTTCACGCTTTTGGCCATATCACTGTAGCTGATACCAGCTGTTTTCCTCATGGGTGGGTTTTGTTGTCCAGACACGTTTTTCTGAGGCGCGCTGTTTGTGGACTGTTGGGCGCGCTCTCTCGGATCCAGATGGTGCTTCACCCTTTTTTGTTTGGGGTCCTCTGTGGCGGATTTGTCTAGGTCGTTTCTCGAGCGTTTTGAGGAAGTGGGCTCGCTCTCCTTATTCAGGATTATGGACAAGGCCTCATTCCGGTCTTTTCCCTTCTCCCGGAGAGTTCTAAGCTGCTTCCTCTGCGAACGTGTGAGTGTGGGGAATTTCTTACTCGGAGCCCCCTTGGCTTCCGTAGAACCCTTGTTATCTTCGGATCCTTTGCTACTTGCTGAAGATTCTTGGGGGTTGATGACGATCCGTATACCATCATCTTCGTTATCTTCCATGTCCAGCAGGTTGGAGTCGGTCGATGAGGGGTGTTGTAGATCTGGATCAGCTTTGTCGAAACATGTGCTGCTCCGGGAGGTAGGCGTTGAGGGGCAGGATATTTCCATCTTCTCCTGCGAACTACTGAGTAGCTGGTCTTCGGTAAGGCCAAGCTGACTCAGAGTATTCTCCACTTCGCTCTCACACGACTGAGAGAGGCAGTCGTCACCTTGAAGGTTGTTTGTAAAATTTGTACTCATTTTTGGTCCCACGAGTAGCTAGGGAAATAAATGTCCGCTGCACCAGTGCGCCCCGCCGTAGTGCAGTAAGGGCTGCTTACTGGAGTGTTCGCCCTGGTGCACCCCAGGCTCCGTTCGCGGTTGAGCATGTTTAGAACCCCCTCAACCATTCAGCCCTCGGCACGGGTCGCATGACACCTTGGCATTGGGGTTTATCCATTTTTTCTTTACACGATGGCCATGAATAACAGCCATCGCAACCTTCCTCCTTTACCAGGGCTTAGGACCTGTAGCTCAAGTTCTCAATAGTTTCACGATCTTTCGGACATGCAACTACGGAGAACCATCATTGCTAGCGGAGTTAAACGAGGGTTATATTCTATTGCATAAGGCATAATATTATGGGTTTATGGATTGAAGGCCAAAGTGGCTTTCTCTTTCCAGAGAGAGACAATATACCGTTATGTGCAGCTAAAGCTAGGCTTAAATTTGAATACACCCCGACAAATTCATTTTCATTAAATTGGCATTTAACAGGGCGTATTACCCCGTTTGTTTTGTAAAGACAAATTTAGGCAAAGTTCGCATGCAACACCTCAATAACTTTAGTACAACGATTTGCAGTGAACAATAGATGGAATAAGGCACCAGTTTCAGATATATTGCCATTTCTGCTTAGAAGGGGGGGGGGGTAGGGGGGGGGGGGGTGAATATTATACCTGTTTACCCTATATCCCTTTGCAGACAGTTCTGAATCCCCATATAGTAAGCGACGAACCCCACTTAAAAAGAAAACAAGTCTCTATACTGAGGCACGCGTTCAAAAGCCAATACATTGCGAACTAATGCCGGTTATTGAACTACACCAAACTGTCCTTGACCAATCAGCTTAAAGCAGAGGTTTGTCCTCAACGTGCCTCTCACTATTTATCGATTCGCTTGAACACTTTAGTTCCTATCGCAAAAAAGCAACATTTTCAACGTCCGCTGCCGATCCTTCCCGTACAACCTAAAACGCGACAAACAGCAAATACAGAGAGCCACAAAAAAAAAACGGAATCATGTCACCGACCGATCGACCCACCAACCAACTAACCAACCGACACTCATTAAACCGGAACGGGCCACCACTTTTACGCTCCTGCCCGTCGTCGCACGTCAAACGCCGATATCGGCGGATCCTTGAAATAATTCGATCAGGTTCAAGGCCGGTGGGACCATTAAATCCGACCGATCGCCGCTTTCCGTCCGGCTCGAGCAATCACAGAACGAATGAAAGAAAAAAATCAGTCCGTTTCGCATGAGATCAAGTGCGCACCGCGACGACGACGACAGAATTGCACTTGCAAATTTTTTACCGACTTCTGGACCCCCTGCCGCCACCGCCACCGCCCAATATGGCGCGAAGTTTGCGGTGCGCTCGTGAACGTACACATACGTTGTTACGTATATCTCCACTCTACTAGTCATGAACTAGGTATTGACCGGCCAGGTGATATCTCGTGCGATTGAAAGGCTGATTCCAAGGCCAAGCCGATTAATGACGAACGGCGACGACGAGGATGGTGTCTCTGTCGGTTTGTTGGTTGATCCGGTGTTGCTGGTGGTGGCGGGCCGAGGTTTGATCGCCGGTGTGTCCGATGCGGTTTGTCAGTCTACATTATAGAATCAGCTGGCAATTTGATTTACGATCGACTTGGTACGGCAATAGCAGCTGTGAGTTGCTAGAACAAGAGCAATGTTTAATGCATCTATTTGCGATGTACTTACGTCTGTGTTCGTATGTTTGGCGGGTATTTCCTACTAACAGTCGGTTGATTGCTTGCATTTGTCGGTACATATGAAATGCATTTCCTGAGAAAAAAAGTATACGTTAACTCTCAGCAACTGGTAACGAGGATTAATTCTCCCATACGGTTTGTATTCGTGTCATCATAGGATATTAAATTATATCATGTTGTAACAAAATTGATCACTTGTACATTTGCAAAAAAAAAAATTAGCAGTGTCTTTGAAAACTTATTGAAGTTTTTTTTAGTATTTTTTTTAGATTGTTCTTAAGATTTTTTTCTTGAGGATATCTTCAGTAATTTCTTTTTGAATTGCTTAAGCAATAATTTTGAGAAATTATAAGGCTGTTTCTCTGGTCACTTATTTGATTTTTTTTGACAATTTTTCGAACAATTTTTAATATTTTTTTCGGATATTGTTTTCTTAATCGGTAATTTCCTAGGAAATTCATTCAGCAATGCTTTTGGAGATTCCTTGAGATTTTTTTCAATTCCTTCGGAAATTTCTTTAGAATTTCCTCGGTATTTTTTTGAACTTCTTCTGTAGCTCCTTCATCGGCAATTCCTTTGAGAATATATCAGGACGTTCCTTCGACATTATTTATATCCTTCCGCATTTTCTGCTGAAATTTCTTCAACAATGCCTTTATGGATTCCTTCACCAATTTCTTTGAAAATTTCTTGCCATATCCCTCGATTTTTCTAGTAGTTCTTTGTTTATATATGATATTTTTTCATTTTTTTTTTTCAACTTTGAATAATCGTTCTGCAACTGTTATGGTTATTCCTGCATAAAGTTGTTTAACCCACCATCAGTCGCTTGCGTGTACTGAGTACACGCGTCTCAGAAAAATGCAAAAAAATAATCGAAATTCGCACCAAATTGATCCGGGTGTTGGTCCTATTCCAAGATCCACTCTTCTTCTTGTTAGTAAGGCAGAAAAAATATGAAAAAATACACGGAAAGTACTCGAAAAATACGTAATTCTAACTTCACATTTTAAATGTGTACTCAGTACACGGCAAACGTTTTCAATTATGGTTTATACGCTTTACTAGATACAATGTTGGTGTCTTCGGCAAAAATGTCCAACTGGATAATGCGCGTCTGATAGTGGACATGTGGAACCGGTCAACACGATCTGGTCCTGTCCCGGGTGTCGGAATGGCCCTCGCGGGAACCTGTTTCGTGGACATTTCAATTATGACACAAAAACTAGGCATGCGACGGCTCTATCTTCATGATTTTTCATGTACATCATCTTAGTCAGTATGAAAATGACCAATGACCTCCCTGGTTAACCCGTGGCCAACGGAATGTGCCCTGGAGGAACCTGTTACGAGGACATTTTGACCATGACACAAAAACTAAGCTTGCGACGGCTCTATCTTCATAATTTTTCATATCCATCATCTTAGTAACCTTGAAAATGACCAGTGACCTCCCTGGCCAAACCGTGGCCACCGGAATGTGCCCTGGAGGAACCAGTTTCGTGGACATTTTGGCTTTGACGCCAAAACTAGGCTTGCGACGGCTCTGTCTTCCTGATTTTCCATATCCATCATCTTAGTAATCATGAAAAGGACCAGTGACCTCCCTGGCCATCCTGTGGCTACTGGACTTTGCCTTGAAGGAACCTGTTTTGAGAACAATTTTGACCAAGGCGCCAAAACTAGGCATGCAACTGCTCTATCTTTTTGATGTTATATATCCATCATCTAGGGTAAATCGCCAATTGATACACACCTTGAAAACTCGCCAATTGTTGCACATCTCATAAGTAATTTTTTTCCAAGGATTTCACCGGAAATTCTTCCGAAAACTCATGCTAGGATTTCGGCAAAAACCACCAGGAATTTCTTCTAGGAATTCTAGGGTTCTAGGAAACCCTGCTAAATTACTCCAGGGATGCCTCATTTTCTTTTAAAGCACTTCTTTTAATGAATTTCGCCTTTTCCATAGATTCTCGCTGTGATTCCTCTAGAAGTTTGCTTTGAATCCCTCCAGAAATTCCCGCTGGTTTTCTACATAAATTCTTCATGTGATTATTCCATGAATTCCTTTAGGAACCATACCAGGAATACCTTTGCATATTTCGGTGGAAATTCATCCGGGGGATTTCGCCAGAAATTTATCCCGAAATTTCTCTAGGGATTTATCAAAGAATTTCTTAAGCGATTTTCTGCAGGGTTCTTCTAAGACAAGGCGGACTTGCCCCAGCGTTATAACTCGCAGTATCGCATGAAACCGAATTTGCTTCCACTGCTGTCTACTGTCATGTCTTTTGGAATTTGAAGGCTATGTTTCAGTAGGAATGATATGTCAAGAATAAGTACAGTAGACGTTCGGTCGGTGCAAACGGTTTGACTGCAATGCTTCTTACCTGTAAATCCGGTAAGTTCAACAAATTTGGAGTTATCGCACCGCCAAACGTCAAAATAATGTGCCATGTTTGCCCTAATAGGCTGGAGGAATTGAATGAATGTGGATGAATTAAACGACGAAAAAAAGCAGGATCTTCATATAACAAAATGCAAAAGTAACTGATGCTTTATCCTCATTCACGCTAGGTGAATAAGTTTCTCTGGCCTATGAACAGTCACATGAAGTTCACGTTCATTTTAAGTCAATTGATGTCAGGCGTTGCAGTTACTCAACTTCATTCGTTAAGTGAAACGTAAACATGTTGCAGTTAGCAGCTAAACGAAATTGCTGACACCGAAAACTATCATATAACTGCGAAATTGTTCGTATAACGCTAAACTGGCTAGCAGACTTGGTTCCAGGAGGAGCGTAACATCATAAAGTCTATTCCGGGAATCACGCTTATTATTCAAAGAGCAAAACATTGGAACCATAAAAAAGTGACGTTATATCGAGGCTACGTTATACCGAGGTATGACTGTATAAAAATTAGTTGGTAACCAAAACCACAAAACAAAAAATTTCGGCTCCGTGAAGCAAAAAAAATATTTTTTATTTCTTTCTATTCGAAAATTACAAAACAAGATTGAACATATTTTTATACAATACAATAAACGCTATTGGGTGGGAAATAGGTATCAAGTTAACGGATTCACCATGCTATAAGAGAAAATTATATGCATGACCACCCTCATATAGAGTAGGAACCGTGAGCGCTGGTCTTTTTCACGGTTACTTAGGGTGAATCGTCAATTATTGCACACCTTGAAAACTTGCTAATTGTTGCAGACTCTATGCTCTGCTTATGAGATATGCAACATTGTGCAAAATGTGTTGATGTGCAAAATTGTTCTCAAAACAGGTTCCTTCAAGGCAAAGTTCAGTGGCCACGGGATGGCCAGGGAGGTCACTGGTCCTTTTCATGGTTACTAAAATGATGGATATGGATGGTTTTGGCGTCAAAGCCAAAATGTCCACGAAACTGGTCCCTTCAGGGCACATTCCGGTTGCCACGGTTTGGCCAGGGAGGTCACTGATCATTTTCATGATTACTAAGATGATGGATATGAAAAATTATGAAGATAGAACCATCGCATGCCTAGTTTTGGTGTCATGGTCAAAATGTCCTCGAAACAGGTTCCTCCAGGGCACATTCCGGTGGCCACGGGTTGGTCAGGGAGGTCACTGGTCATTTTCATGGGTACTAAAATAATTGATATGAAAATCATGAAGATAGAGCCGTCGCAAGCCTAGTTTTGGTGTCATGGTAACAATGTCCTAGTAACAGGTTCCTCCAGGGCACATTCCGGTGGCCACGGGTTGGCGAGGCAGGTCACTGGTCATTTTCATTGTAACTAAAAAAAATTGATTTGGGAAAAAATCACGAAGATAGAACCGTCGCAAGCCTAGTTTTGGTGTCATGGTCACAATGTCCTCGTAACATGTTCCTCCAGGGCACATTCCGGTGGCCACGGGTTAGCCAGGAAGGTCACTGGTCATTTTCATGGTTACTAAGGTGATGTACATGAAAAATCATGGAGATAGAGCCGTCGCATGCCTAGTTTTGGTGCCGTAACTGAAATGTCCACGTAACAGGTTCCCGCGAGGGCCATTCCGACACCCGGGACAGGACCAGATCGTGTTGACCGGTTCCACATGTCCACTATCAGACGCGCATTAGTTGAACATTTTTGCCGAAGACACCAACATTGTATCTAGTAAAGCATATAAACCATAATTGAAAGCGTTTGCCGTGTACTGAGTACACGACGCGACCGCTCGTGTAACTTTTTTTGATGCGACTGATGGACGGTTAATATTTTCCTTACAATTACTTTACAATTTTCTTCGTCAGTTTTTTTTCTCTAGTGCTTTTGAACATTCGGCAATTCATTCGGAAATTGTTTGAACATGCCTTTAGGTATTTCTATGAGAACTTTTTTTTTTGGAAATTCTTAATGATTTTTTCACATTTTTTTGGGAAATTTTTTGGTAACTACTTTCAGCCATTCCATTGCAATGCATGGTAAATTCACGAAAATCACGATATCTAAATGAATTCCCAAAGCAATAACAGACAGAAATCTGAAACGAATTAATCAAAAATTTTTAAGAATGAAATGGCGAAGGAATTTTCAAAATTTTAAGAACAACACCGAAAAAAATACCAAAGTATTTATCAAATAAATAACCAGAGGGACTTTCGGTGAATCTAAATGCCTGATGAATATCCGAAGCAACTATCTATAAAGAACTTCAAGAGGTAGAGAAGCGGTAGGTATTTTCAAACAATAGTAGTCCAAATAAATTCCCAAAACAATTGCCAAAAAAGTTTTCAAAACATTTCCCAATAAAATTTCAAAGTAAGAGCCCGAGTAGTTTTCAAATAGAAAATTAAAAAATGCCCCAGAAAACCACCGTAAGCAATGCTTAAGATACATCCAAAAATCTGCATTTGGTATTCGCTTTTTAAACGCACGCAGCAATATTGTTGGATCGAAACCCTGTTGAAACAAATTTCCAAAGGAATTGCAAAAGAAATCCCGCAAAGGTAATTTTAAAGTCATTACTAGAAACATTTACAAAGAATTGGCTGAATTCAATTCTCAAAAATTGCCCAAAACATCCCGTATGAATTGAGAAAGAATTTTTAAGAAGTGCGTCGAAGAAGTCCCTAAAATTATTACAAGAATATTTTGCAAATAAATCGTCAAAGGAAATAAAAAAGAAATTGCGGAAGGAATCGTTTAAAAAATAACCAAATAAATCAAAGTAGAAATTTTCATAGAAATTTCCAGACAAATGCCGAAGCATTTTCTACAGGATTTTTTTGAAAGGAATTTCCAAAGCAATTGCTTAACAAATTCTCAAAAGAATTGTCGATCAAAATTTTCAAAGAAATTTCTTAGGGCGTTTCTAAAACAAACCTTAAAAAAACTAATACCAAATGAGTTACAAAATCAATTTTCAAGACAATAGCTGATATTTTTTTCAAAGAGATTGCCAAATAAATTGCCAGAAACCAATGCTGAAAGAATTTTGAAATAATTGTCTTAAGGAATTCTAAAAAGAATTGTTGAAGGAATGTCAAAGTAATTGCCAAAAGGATTTTCTAATGAATTTCCAAAGTGTGTGGCTTCGTGGCCGTGCGGCTAGTGTCACCAAGCAACTAGTCGCAACGTGCTGAAGAGCGCGGGTTCGATTCCCGCCGCAGCTCTCAGGAAAAGTTTTCGTCTGTACCACTGGGCGTTGCATGCTAGTCCGTTGTCTAGTGTCGTCGTGATTCCTTCAAAGGATGAATAGCTCACTGTAAGCATTAAAAACATGCACGCGTAAGAAAAAAAATAACAGGTAGAATTCCGGAAGAAATTGCTTGGGAATTTCTAGAGGAATCACCGGAAATGTTTCAAAAAATGTCAAAATTATGGATTTACGAAAGAATTGATGAGGAAAATTTCAAAGTTACAGCCGAAGGAATTTTGAAAGGAATTACTTACAAAAAATACAAAAAATAAAATGCCTTGAAGATTTCCGTCGATACTCATTACTTGATAAATGTCCAAATCTATAGAACTTCCAAAGCAAATGCAGCAGGTATTTTCAAAAAAAAAAAACAGAATCCCAAACTTGCCTAAAATTGCCGAAGAAGATTAAAACTTGTTTCCAAAACAGGTGCAGAACGAAATTACAAAAGAATTATCAGAGAAGTTAACAAAAAACAATACCCAAGAAAACCCCTTAAAATCCAAAAGGTATTGTTCGATCATAATCCATAAAAAACTGACCCAAAAGCATTGCAAAAGAAATCCCGTCAAAGGTTATTCTAAAGACATCACTAGAAAATGCACAGCGAATTTTATGAATTCATTTCTAAAAGAAATACTGAAAGATTTGCCCAATCAATTCCCGGAGGGATTGACGAAAAAGTTTTTAGAAGTTTGTCGAAAACTTTCCCAAAGTAATTACCAAAAATTTTGCCTTTCTCGTACACCAAAGTGTATTGAAAGGCTATATGTTCACTCAAAAAAAGGATTTTCGATAGAAGGCTCTTCTTCTTCTTCTTTATGGCTCTACGTTCGCACTGGGACTTGGCCTGCCTCACTTCAACTTTGTGTTCTTTGAGCATTTCCACAGTTTTTAATTGAAGGGCTTTCTTTGCCTGCCATTGCATGAATTTGTATTTCGTGAGGCAAGGACAATGATACACTATGCCCAGGGAATCGAGAGAATTTTCTCGACTGGAACGGGAATCGAACCCGCCGTCTCCGGATTAGCGATCCGTAGCCTTAACCACTAGGCTAACTGGGACCCGATAGTATGTCTGTATGTGTGTATGTATGTATGTCTGTGCGCAAAAAAAGTTCACTCACTTTTAAGGCACTTTCCATTGGTCGATTTTTCGCATTATAGCTCGAATCGAACCGGAATTTACAGCATTTGTTGCTACTAAAATGGTCCGAATCGGTCAAGGCGTTCCGGAGTTATGGCCATTTCATTGATCCGGACCTGCACTGTTAGACTTGGCCGTATAGAAAACTGAACCAAGCCCCATCATGCGACACATCAAACTGCGGCGATTTTTGTAACCTTTAGCATGGTTGATGAATTTTGTGCGGAAATCAACACGAGACCAGAAATTCCATGATGTCAACCCAAAATTCAAGGTGGCAGCCTAATATTCAAGAATGCGGTTCCAAATTCAATATGGTGGCTGTTTAATATAGTTTTAGGATCTAAAGCCCATATTGCACGGGTATATTTGAAATGAGGAAGAAGCCTGAACTCCAAAAATGGCTAAGATGGCGGTCTAAAATCCAAGATGGCGGCTTCAAATTCAAGATGGCTTCTGTTTAATGGAGTTTTAGGCCCAAAAACCATGCACTATGGGTATAATTGGTATGGGGAAAATGTCCAGGCTTCCCAAAATCCAAGATGGTGGCTCCAAATTCAAAATAGTGTCTATTTAATAAAGTTTTAGGCTCTTAATCCCTGCAATATGTGTATATATATTTGGTGGGAAGAAGCTTGGACTCTAAAAATGGCGACCAGAATATCAAAGATTGCAGCTCCAAATTCAAGATGGTGGCTGTTTAATGTAATTTAAGGCCCTAAACCATACCTTTTGGGTTTATTTGGTATGGGGAAGATGTCCGGAGTCCATAAATTGCGCACAATACCTCGGTCTAAAATCCAAGATGGCGGCTCCAACTCCAAGATGTCAGCTGTTCAATGGCGGTTTAGGCTCTAAAATCATGAAATATGGGTATATTCGATATGTAGAAGATGTCCGGCCCGGAGTCTAAAAATAACGACCAGTATATCCAAGATAGCGAACTTAAATCCAGAATTCAATATAGCGGCTTTTTTACAAGATTTTGAGGCTCAAACATCCAAATCCAGTTAAACGATATGATTTTTAATGCCACAAAATAGTTTCTTGTTAAACGTGTGAAAGTGCGATATTTATAAAACTTGTCACTTAAGTTTTGTTGAAATGGGATTCCATAGGATTTGCCAAAGGAAATCAGAAAGAAATTGTAAAAGGATTGCTGTTGTCCAAAAAATGGAATAGAAAAGAAGTTTCCAAAACCAATGTCGAAACATTTTCCAAAAATGGAGTAATAGAATTTCGAAACAAATTGCCTAAAAGTTTCCCAAAAGAATTCCAGGGAATTCTTAAAATAAATGTCAGAAAATATTACCAAAATAAGTGCAAAATAATTTTTCTTGACAAGAGCTGAGACTATTTTTTTACAAAGATTGCTAATGAAGTTTCTAAAAAGTAATGTAGAATGACTTCCGGAATTGCTGGAGGAATTGTTAAACAATCGCCGAAAGGATTCCGAGATATTTTTTTTGAAAATATCCCACAGCAATTACTGCAGAAGTAATTTCCAAAAAATCTGAAAGAAATTACCGAAGGAACTACAGAGAAGATAGAAGATGTTAAGATCACCCAAGTAACACAATTTGTTATAATTCTGTATATAATACATGTTTCATACAAACGCCCATGTTTTGTTTCCAATATGGGAAACGTATTTTCATACACTTATATAACCGAAAAAGCGCAAAAAATGGCGGCTTATAAATCATCTTTGATGTTACTGAAGATGTTTTTCAATACATTCTTATAACATAAAATTATGTATCGAATATGTTCTCAGCAACATCATAACAACTTACTTATTGCTGGCACGAAATTAATATTGATTAGCCATGCACAGCAAATCAATATGGCATCTATTATAAATGCAGTATTTAGTGATGGCTCAAAATAATTTTCAGGCCTTACATTTCGTTTGTAATTTACCATCTCGATGTTTGGGAACTATGACTTAATTTCATGTGCCGTTCAAAATTTATGGTGAAATAAGCACTTTTACTCGTCATAAATTCTTTCGCTTTCCATCGGATTGGAAATAAGAAGGAAGTTTTTTGACATCTCTGTGGTTTGTAAGAAATTTTCAAACAAATTTTCAGACATGCAACATGGTGGCTTCTTGACAAAGTACCGTCAGAATGTTTTGGGATGTTATTTTCATTTATGATGTATGTATAAATTATGTTCTTTTAGACTGTAGAATTTGTCTTCGTTATGAATAAGGAAATTATATTATTTCATTACATATTTAAAATGTTCCGGATGGATAATTATTGGCGGAAATATCAGTGGATGAACAAACGGCTATATATAAAAATGGTAGTGTGAAACTTTTTAGTAGGCACTGTAATTGGTCTAGCCTGATATACGGAAAAACTCAAAGTTCTAGAAATACGTTCAAACTACGACTATTATACATCTCAATAACATGTTTTTCGAATACCACTAGAATCGAATGAAATACATTGAAAAAACATCATAGCAACGTATTTTGAACATCTACTTCTCAATAGCATACGACGATGTCATTTTTGGTTTTGGATGACCTGTTTTGAACATAGGTATAACAATAACAAAGTTTGAGTGCGTTTCCTAGAACGAATACCAATTAATTGTTTTAGTATGTTTCGCGGGATCAAAAATAGTGTAAAAACTGTGCTGGTAAGTGAGATTTAGCCGCCACGTAAGTACCCCCAGTGGTTTTTAGGTGACGGGAGGCCTGCCATGCAAATAAATTTGAATGGTGGCGCCCATCTTTCGAGCCATGGTGACTGTGGTCTGCTTGGTGGTCTGCGCCAAGTTTTCTAGAGGCTATTAACATACCCATTTGTTGCGTTTAGCATACTTCTAGCGGGATCAAACCGCAAAGCATAAAATTAAAGTTGCTATCGTATTTGGATTGCCTTGAGTTTTTAAGTGAAAGAAATGTTTCTTAAATAGTGATCAAGTCAGTGAGAAGAGATATCAAACTGATAACGTTGTACATTAACGTATTTAGTACGTGAAAACAACGTTTTAATAACATGTTTGAGCTCAAAGGTTATAACTATGTGCTACTGATGTTATACATATCATCTTCAATTGAAGCAAAACGATGACACAAATATCTTGTGTAACCAACGTTAAATTTACGTTATTTTAACTTGTAGTGAAGATGATAACATTTTTCAGTAACTTGTTATTGCCAAACACAGTAAAAACATGATTTCTACATTATATGTGTACAAATACGATTATAGTACTATACTACAACATCTCTTTTAAAGTTTATTCTCAAAGATGTTTTCTGTGTTACTTGGGCAACCGATAGCTCAAAAGAACACAGCGGAACGTGTAAGCGCATTTCTAATTAAATTGTTCTTCTTGTGTGAATGTTTTTTTTTCTTAACTATTCCGAAGAGACAGTATTCACCGAAACGGGCCATAACGCGAGATATACAACGATTATATCAAGTTCTTGGCTCTCAAGAACAGTATAGCGTTATATGGTAACAGATTTCAAACTACACTATTTTCTAATGCCCGAAGAAGGTTAAGCGGGCCCAAACAACAAACAGCATTATTGCCAATATTTTTTATTGCCAATAAATTTCATCAAGATTTTCACCGAGTCCGAACTGAGTCACCCCAAATGAATCGCTCCGCATAAATGTCGAAAATTCTCTATGATGTCAGACACTTCGTCATTTCGCATGGAGTTCCGCGGCATAGCCGGTACGTGCTCCAATTTAGTTCTGTTTCAATTTTCATCATGATGACTGTTGCCGTAAGGGACGATGTGGCTACATTTTCTTCAGTGGATGCAAATGGTGAGTTCGTTCCACATTATTTTTAAAATTATTGTTTATTTTTTTTCAAGATTTCCAAGAATTTATTTCTAAAATTTTCGATTCCATGATATCAAAAGCACGTAACATTGTATATTGGTTCAACAGTCTTCCTTCTCGAGAAGTTTAACAAGATCTCTTTCATTCCATACGACTTACTCCTAATTTAGTTTTAAATTGCCTAGGTCTCGCCATTGTCCCAAACATTATTCCACAATTATAATTGTGTGTGTTGAAGCTTTTATAGGAATTCAAAAATTAATTCGAAAATATTTCAATTTAACTGTATCAACGGTTGTGGCTTCAAGACTTCCCTTTCATTAGATTCTAAATCTCGAACATTCTGTACTCCATGTAGTTTAACATTCCCAGTGGCAAACAACTAGCCTGCCGGAAATCATAGCTACACATTCACTTTTTTCCGCAATCTAGCTGCCGTCGAGGAGACACTGGTAATCAAGTAGTAGCCAGCAGTTAAAAGTTCTCTCTATTATCTTTCACCTTCCCATTCTCAAGATTTTCGCAGTGTCACTTCCAATGCTAACGCTCCATTTAGGTAGGTATTAGACTGGGTCAACAAAATCGATTTTTTGGAACAACGCTTTTTCGATTCGTTTTAGCATTCAAAGCATCTGTGCAAAATTTGGGAGCGATTGGTCGCTTCCCCGTATTCCGCATTGCGATTCAAATTTGTATAGAATTTAGTATGGGAAAACGTGCTTTTTTGCATTTTTCTCATAAATTGAAATTTTTCGCCTAAAACAGTCTAATCAATGACGGTAAAGTATAGCCTAGGATATGCCGAAAAACTTTGCCGAAGACCACAAAGTGATCCGGCACTTGTGAAAAAAGTTATAACGTACACATTGCCCAGTGGTGCTTAACATTTAACATGTAAAGGAATAACATCAATAATAAAATCTCAATTTTTGGCCTAAGTTACCAGGCGAATAACTTTTTTCACAAGCGTCGTATCACTTTGCGGTCTTCGGCAAAGTTTTTCGGCATATCCTAGGCTATACTTTAAAGTCATTAGTTACATGGTATTAGACAAAATAATTCAAGTTATGAGTAAAATGCAAAAAATGACGTTTTCCCATACTAACTTCCATACAAATTTCAATCGCAATGCGGAATACGGGGACTCAACCAATCGCTCCCAAATTTTGCACAGTTGTTTTGGGCGTTAATATAGATTGAAGAAGCTTTGTTCCGGGTTGATACGATCAAATTTAAAGTTTCTCCATACAACGTTGACCCACTCTAGTAGGTATAAATAGGGCATGACGCACAACTGCCGCCACATTTGCGGTATGAACTACTTATAACTACTTTTATGATAGATTAACAACAAACATTTAGCTGCAGATCATTCGGCTTCGAAACACGTCAGTAAAGTGCATCAATTAGATTAGAATCAGGAAACGCTGAATACCGCCACGAACTCACTGGAGGGTTACCTATTTAGTCTGCGGTGATTTTTGCGATGCCGGCGATTGTAGACTAACTGACGCAGCTTAAGGGTACGACTAATAAACCAACCAACGCCAAGCCTTGCCAAGGACGCATCAACGGCCATATAATTAGGCTAAATCTACCGCACTACCGACTGGCTGGTGCATGATTGCGTTCAATCCATCGATGGGTTGTGCTGTCGATCATCTGAGCACTTTGATCCGTTGACCTAGTACCAAACGTTGGAGCCACGGTTTGCATGAATTACAAATCGAAGTATACGATTTATCAATCTTGAACTGTAAATGAGATATCTTAAGGTCACAGAAATTTTCCTAAATATACGAAAATTTTGTGGTTAAGTATGTCGAATATCTATTCATATTTTTTCCTCTTTTTATTCTACAGAGGTCGCTATCATGTACGATTCTCTTTAACTTTTTCACGACTTATGCATACACATTCACTTTTCGGATGTCAGTTCTTCAAATAACTTAAATGCTAATTTTATTTATAAATCATTATAATAAAATATTATTATAATATTATGGGCTGCAAAACGGTGAGTCGATAAGGAGAGCGTCCAACATAGCTCTGGTCCTCACAAGTTCCTACCTCATGCTTCCACGTCATCGATGAGTCATGAGTCATGAAGGATGAGTTCTATGAGAGCCTTGATAAGGCTTACGGAGAGTGCCCAAAACAGAATGTCAAAATAGTCATCGGAGATGCAAATGCGCAGATCGGCAGAGAAAGTTTCTTTCGGCCTGTCATTGGAACGGAAAGCCTTCATTCTGTTACCAACGATAATGGTCTGCGCCTTGTGACATTCGCTGCTGCTACAGGGATGGCAATCAGCAGTACCTACTTCGCACGTAAGAATATCCGAAAACACACCTGGCGACACCCGAGTGGTGACACTTGCTCCCAGATAGACCACGTGCTGGTCGACGGGCGACATTTCTCGGACGTCATAGATGTGAGGTCCTACAGAGGCCCGAACATCGACTCGGATCATTATCTTGTAGCCGCTAAAATTCGGGCGCGATTATCCAGCGTCACGAGTTCAAGAAACAACAGGACGATGCGTTTCAATATCCAGCGCTTGTCAGCCGAAGGGGTTGCTGCACAGTACCATCAGAAGCTAGACGAGAGGATAGGAGAGACCAACGGATCTGGAGATGTCAACAGCTTGTGGGGAAGTATCCACGAAGCAGTGACAACAATTGCGCAAGAGGTGATTGGTACCGCTCAGCGACGCCAACGTAATGGTTGGTTTGACGAGGACTGCCAACGAGCGACGAACGAAAAGAATGCCGCCAGAAGTCGAATGCTAGTGGCCGGTACCCGGCAGAACAGAGAGCGGTACAGGGTTGCAAGAGCAGAAGAGAAACGAATCCACCGCAGGAAAAAACGGCAACACGAAGAGAGTGTTATTGCTGAAGCGCAGGGAAGTATGGACAGGAACGATATGCGGAGATTTTATGCAACTGTCAATGGCGCGCGGCCCAAGACTGCGCCAGTGCCCGCCATGTGCAATGACCGGGAAGGAAATTTGCTGACAGACAAAACAATGGTGGCAGCCAGGTGGAAGGAGCACTTCGAAGATTTGTTGAATGGTAGCAGCGAAGGAGCACCCAGGAACAGGATTAACATAACGGATGACAGTCAAGCAGTGGAACCACCAACACTGGATGAGGTTAAAAAGGCCCTTAAGGAGCTGAAGAACAGCAAGGCTGCTGGGAAGGACGAGATCCCGGTCGAACTTCTTAAGCACGGAAGCGAGCAGCTACATCAATCAATCCACCAGATTATTATAAAGATTTGGGAGGATGAAGAATTGCCCACCAGTTGGTTGGATGGCCTCATATGCCCAATCTACAAGAAAGGGCACAGACTGGAGTGCGCCAATTACAGAGGGATTACCCTTTTAAATTCGGCGTATATGATACTGTCGCGTGTCCTGTTCAACAGACTGCGACCTCTTGAGGAGTCCTTCGTCGGCGAATACCAGGCTGGTTTTCGTGAGGGCCGATCAACGACGGATCAAATGTTTACCCTGCGAATGATCCTAGATAAATTTCGGGAATATAACTTGCAGACTCACCATCTGTTCATTGATTTTAAAGCAGCGTACGATTCAGTGAAAAGAAATGAGCTTTGGCAGATAATGTCAGAACATGGTTTTCCGGCGAAACTAATTAGGCTGATACGCGCAACGCTGGATGGATCAAAATCAAGTATTCGGATCGCGGACGAAGTGTCTACGTCGTTTGTGACCTTGGATGGATTGAAGCAGGGGGATGCTCTTTCAAATTTATTGTTCAACATTGCACTCGAAGGAGCGATTAGGAGGTCAGGCGTGCAGAGGAATGGCTCTATCATCACACGGTCGCACATGCTCCTCGGTTTTGCGGACGATATTGATCTCATCGGCATCGATCGTAGGGCAGTGGAGGAAGCTTATGCTCCTCTGAAGAGAGAGACAGCGAGGATAGTCTTGACGATTAATTCTACCAAGACGAAGTACATGATAGCGGGTAGAGAAAGAAGCAGGCCTAGTGGTGTTAGTGCTGAGGTAGTGATTGATGGGGAAGTGTTTGAAGTTGTTGAAGAATTTGTTTATCTTGGAACACTTGTGACATGTGACAATGACGTTTCCCGTGAAGTGAAAAGGCGTATTGCAGCTGCAAATAGGGCCTTTTACGGATTGCGTAGCCAGCTTAGGTCCCGTAACTTGCAAACGCAAACAAAATTCGCTCTGTATAAGACGCTGATTCTTCCGGTTGCCCTCTACGGTCACGAAGCGTGGACGTTAAAGGAGGTAGACCGAAAAGCTTTTGGAGTTTTTGAGCGCAAAGTGCTGCGGACAATCCTCGGTGGGAAACAAGAAAATGGAGTGTGGCGCAGACGCATGAATCACGAGTTGTACCAAGTGTACGAAGATGCGAATATTGTGAAACGTATAAAATACGGCAGACTTCAGTGGGCTGGACACGTAGTGCGAATGTCGGAAGAAAGAATAGCGAAAACAATATTCAGCAGAGAACCCGGTAGAGGTAGGCGACTTCGTGGGCGGCCGCGAACTCGCTGGCTGCACGCGGTTGAAGAAGATCTACGATCCCTACACGTTCGGGGAAACTGGAGGAACATCGCCCAAGACCGACGAAGATGGAGCTCTACTATACGCTCGGCATTGGAGTAAAGTTACTTTGTAGCCAACAAGGTATCAAGGTAGGTAATAAAATATTATTAAAATTATTATAATAAATAATTATTATAAATTATTGGAAAATTCAAACAAAATTCGATTTTTGAATGTTGTATGGCATGTTATGTCATCTGCTACCGATAAAAACACAATAAACAAAATTCTTCGCGGAAATGCTACAGCAGCTCCATCACATAAAGTTGACAACTGTTCTTCGTTCCACTCCAAAGTAGCAGGTATACAACCAGGCATGAGGGCTTAAAATGCAACTGGAGGGGGCAAAGCGGATTTAGCAAAACGCTTTTACAGAAGTCGTTAAATAATCGATGGCTTATGAGAGTGTAATATTCACAGTTAATGGTGTGAAATTCCTATGCAAATGTTACTTGAAAGGCAACGCGGTGATAGTCCTGAAAAGAATAACTAACTTTATCTATTGTAAAATACCTGCTGATCCACTACGGCGCTTGGAATTTTTCCGGGTAATCAAACTAGGTATTTGGCTCAGAGGTAAATACCAGTTGGTTATGCCTTATTCAGTCTGACATACATGACAAGCGTTTGATGACTGTCGGATTATGCGTTGAAACAAAGCATCTGATGCAATAGTTCTCTAATATTGAGCCATCATTTCGTTGTTATGCTGACTGAGCAATGTCGGTTACAGTTAAGCACGTCTGCAATGCAAAGTCTTTGGGCTATTAATCACTTCATATGCTGAGACGTAATTGCAGGATTTAGTTGGGTTTGCAAGATTTAAACGAACTTAGATATAAGTGTGCGTGTGAAATTTCGATAATTAACACGCAAAACATTTCAATAACACTATTTTACAAAATAAAACGAAAGTCATGAATAATCACGCGTTGAGTTTCACAATCGTGTTTCAAATGCCACCATTCCAAATGTTCTTACGATAATGTCCATGCCGTCCACAAAGCACACAAATTGACCGGTTTTGGTGAAAATCGTACCCTCATTGGTAAGTCCAGCTCGTCTCATTATACCTCTCGGAGCGATGCTGAAGCGATGTAGGAATGATAGTCACCTTTCAAGTCCTCGGCGAGATTCGAATGAATGAAATGAAATTTTGCACGTTCATCGTTCCTTTCATCAGTCTAGTCAGCTTCCTAGGAAACCCGTTTTCATCCATGTTTCACCATAGCTCTGCGGTCGATCTGTCCTATGCCACTTTGAAGTCGACGAACAGGTGATGCGTTGGGAGCTGGTTTGCATGGGAATTTCTGGAGGATTTGCCGTACAGTGAAGATCTGGTCCGTTGTCGATCGATCGTCGATGAAGCCGGCTTGATAACTTCCCACGAACTCATTCGTTTTAGGTGATAAACGACGGAAGATGATCGGGGATAGGACTGTATACGTGACATTGAAATTAGTGATCGCTCTGAAGTTCTCCCATTTCAAATGGTCGCTTTTCTTGAGGATGGGGCAGACTACCTCTTCCATTCACTCCGCCGGTAGCTGTTCGGTTTCACACATCCTGACTATCAACTGGTGCAGACAGGTGGCCAACCTTTCTGGATTGAGCTGGTGAATGGCATCTTGTAACGAATAAATTGGAACCTTACGAATGCTAATTTTATATTCCATATCGGGCCCCCCGTTTGGGAAACAAAATTAGCATTCGCAAGGTTTTTTGTTCTTGGTCAATCCTGTGATCGTATTTTTTCTGGCTGCTAGCTTTTAGTTCGCAACGATAGATGTTTCCATAGCTTGTGTTTGGTCTAGGAATTTCTAATCCTAAGGGACATCTAGATTTGGGCTACAACAAAAGACCGTCTACAATTTGATGTCCGTGTTAGGGAACGGCTTGCGTGTTTTGTACTGGATCGCTCCTGAAATGTTTGGAGCTCTACAAATGCACATTTAAATTCAGGGACAGATGTACAAACCTTAGTATAACATACAAAATAAACTGACGAAAGGTTCAAAACAATTTACAAACGTAACAATCTATAACTTCCTTCAGCGTAGGATTTGATTCATTTCATTCCCATGCTCTACTGCACTGGCGTAGTCGTTTCTTTCATTACCGTAGTCTCCCGTGCTTACGATGTCCACGTCATTCAGGTACTCGTCGAAGTGCTGCTTTCACCATTCGATCACCTCACGTCCGTCCGTAAAGAGGCCTCCGTCCTTATCCCTGCATATTTTGGCTCGCGGCATGATACCGTGGCCGGATGCGTTGAGGTTCTCGTAGAACTTCTGTATTTCATGGAAACGGCACAGTTGCTCCATTTCTTCGCACTCTGCTTCTTCTAGGCGGCGCTTTTTCTCCCGAAAGAGGCGGGTCTGCTGTTTTCGCTTCTGTTTGTAACGTTCCTCGTTCTGCCCGGTTCCTTGCTGCAGCATTTTCATCCGTGCTGCGTTCTTCTCCTCCAAAACCGCTCTGCACTTCTCGTAGAACCATTAGTTTCGTCGATTCCGTTCCACGTACCCGATGGTGCTCTCGGCTGTGTCGTTGGTGGCAGCCTTCACTGAACTCCAGCAGTCCTCTAGAGGAGCGGCATCGAGGTCGCCCTCGTTTGGCAACGCGGTCTCGAGATTCTGCGCGTATGCTGAGGTGACATCCGGTTGCTTCAGTCGCTCTAGGTTGTACCGTGGCAATCGCCGGTACCGTACATTGTGAATTTGGAAAGTTTTGGGCTCAATTTGACCATCAACAAATAGTGTTCGGAGTCGATGTTTGCGCCACGATAGGTCCTGAAGTCGATAATGTCGGAGAAGTGCCGTCCGTCAATCAGAACGTGGTCGATTTACGATTACGTCGGCTGTGGTGATCTCCAGGTGTAACGATGAGGGATGCTGCATTGGAAATAGGTGCTACGTATGACCAAGAGTGGGTCAACGTTGTATGGAGAAACTTTAAATTTGATAGTATCAACCCGGAACAAAGCTTTTTCAATCTATATTGGCGCCCAAAACAACTGTGCAAAATTTGGGAGCGATTGGTTGCGTCCCCATATTCCGCATTGCGATTGAAATTTGTATGGAAGTTAGTATGGGAAAACGTACTTTTTTGCATTTTACTCATAAGTTGAATTCTTTTGTTCAATACCATGTAACTAATGACGTTAAAGTATAGCCTAGGATATGCCGAGAAACTTTGCCGAAGACCGCAAAGTGATCCGACGCTTGTGAAAAAAGTTATTCGCCTGGTAACTTAGGCCAAAAATTGAGATTTTATTATTGATGTTATTCCTTTACATGTTAAATGTTAAGCACCACCGGGCAATCTGTACGTTATAACTTTTTTCACAAGTGTCGGATCACTTTGCGGTCGGCAAAGTTTTTCGGCATACCCTAAGCTATACTTTACCGTCATTGGTTAGATTGTTTTAGAAGAAAAAAATCAATTTATGAGAAAAATGCAAAAAATCACGTTTTCCCATACTATAATTCCATACAAATTTCAATCGCAATGCGGAATACGGGGAAGCAACCAATCGCTCCCAAATTTTGCACAGTTACTTTGTACGCTAAAATGAATCGAAAAAGCTTTGTTCCAAAAAATCGACTTTGTTGACCCAGTCATTGACCATGTTTATGGAGGCGACGACATCAATAAGCCATAGGCCGTTTTCTTTTGTCAGCTGGTGGGCGTTGATTTTTCCAATCGTCGTCGGTCTGAATTCCTCCTCCTGGCCTACCTGAACGTTTAGATCTCCTATGATGACTCGACGTCGTGGCTTGGGCAGCGGTCGCACTGGCGTTCGAGCTGCGCCTAAAATGCGTCCTTGTCATCATCAGTGCTTTAGGAGTGAGAGCTGTGCATGTTTATTATGCTGAAGTTGAAGAATCGGCCCTTGATCTTCAACCTGCACATTCTTTCGTGCTTCGGCCACCAACCGATCACGCACCTCTGCATGTCGCCCATCACGATAAAAGCGGTTTCCAGCTCGTATGTGTTGCCGCAACTCTAGTAGATGCTTTGGTTACCTCTAAACGTTCGCACCATGGATTCTATCCAACACACCTCCTGCAGCGCTACGACGCCGAACCCGCGGACCTTCAGTAGATCGGCGAGTATGCGGGTGCTCCCAATGAAGTTGAGAGATCTGGAGTTCCACGTACCAAGTTTCCAATCGCAAGTCCATTTTCGTCGCTGTGGTCGTCGACATTGGTATCGGTTCGCATTCTTCTCACGGTCACAAAATTGACACAAATCTGTGTATCTTTGAGCCAAATTTGCGGTCGACCGGATCAGCACTAAATTTGTGCAAAGGTGACTTTACACAAATTTGTGTTGATCCACGTTGTCGATTCACCGAGTGTGAAAATGACACAGCCAAAAAGCGCATGAAACGAATGCTTGAAAAACGCTTGGAAACGAACGCTTCGATTACGGAAATGTTTGGGATATTCATGCATTTTTAAGTTTTATATCAATTAATTTGCAATAAAATGAAACAGAAATCAATACTTATTATTAGTTTTTGTTGAAGGTTTCTTGTGTCAATGTTAACTTCTTTGAAGCACCGCGGTCGGACTCGATTTTCCGGAGTCGGAATCTGAAACTTTCCAAAATATATCTAGCAAATGTAATGCTGTACGAAGCTGAAATTTCATCTGATTACTACGCAATCAAAGTTGGCTTAGCAAAATTTCTACTTAATACAGCATTCTGTTTGCCAGATATATACTTTGGAAGCTTAAGAGCCTGACTACGAGTTCAACTTTTTCCCATTTTGGCTAAACGAATTACATCCAAAATTGCAAAACTTACAAGAACTACTATATTGCTCCTATCTTCGCGATTGTTTGTAAACAGAAGTGAAAAACGAAGCAATTCGAAACGTTTAGCATGCTCGCTCTCGTCGAAATAGCGCACACAAAAATGTGTAACTTTAGGTTTGCACAATTTCTGTGTCATTTTTGCAAACCGTTTCAACGCATTGAAGCGTTTTTGCTAGCTTTTCGATGATTTGTGTCATTTTGACACAAGCGATGAGTAATCTATTTTAAGCGTGCTCTTGTTGATTTTCCGGTGCTAGTCTTTTTTACGGCTGGCTCGCAGGGCCTGACACCAACCCACTAACCCAGAGAGCTGGGCTTACCTTCCCGGAAGCTACGGGTTCTGCATTGGCATTTCCTCCTACTACAGTGCAAAATAGCTAGGCTCAAGCGCCAGTCTTCGCCGGGGGTGGTGTTTTTAATGGGCGCCCAGGAGATAATATTTTACCTGAGCTTCCCCCCGAACGTAACGAACGTAAATTCTACGGTCTGAAAGCAGATCATTATTACAAACAGTATTCTAAAACTTCCAGACCGTACTGTGTCATGAAGCCCCCATGTTACATGTCCGAAAATTTGTTCGAAAATCTCACACAAACCCGAGAGATTGAAAATCTTCCTTTCCTATTTTCAATCGGATGGATAGTCAATAAATGAATGAAGAGTGAATGTGTTAATTTCACCATAAATTTTTAATGGCATATGAAATTATGTCATAGTGACCAAACATCGAGATGGTAAATTACAAATGGATTGTAAGGTTCGAAAATTATTTTGAGCCATTACCAAATACCACATAATAGCTGTCACTGCAATTTGCACGGTTTGCGTTTTTTTAAATTACTTTTTCCTGCTAGCATTAAATTATTATTTGGAATGTTTTTGAGAACATTATCAATACATATTCTTATGTTATAATAATGTATTGAAAAACATTTTTTGCAACATCGAAGATGTTTTATAAGCCACCATTTTCTGCGCTTTTTCGGTTATATAAGTGTCCAATTTTTTTATTTGACCACACATAGTTTTATTAATGATTGTCTCGAAAAGTGTTGGAATAGGGTAAGTGTTCCAATTATTGCTATAGTACCAATTATTCGCCATAGCTGATTTTCACTCTTCAACGATGTAGATCAACAAGAAAAAATATGTGAACAACAGGCCACGTTCACAAAAGATGATTGCACTCATTTAAACTTCACATTTTGCTCAAATTATGGTAGAAATAAATCATTTTCCTTGAAATTTTGGCTTCCTTGCACCTTTTTTCGCCATAGTGTACCAATTATGGCTAATCCCATAAGGAATGCATGCAAATAGTGCAAAAAGGAACCGAAGTTAACAAATGTATCCATAACTGGTACAGGGTTCCTATCATTGGCACACGCTGTAATAAATACTAAATGTCGTTTTGGCTCCGTTTCTATATTTTTCCTGTAAAGTATGGAAGCTAAGCAATCTTTTAACACATTGATGATGTTCGTTGGCCTTCTCGTCATTTTTGTAGAAATAGTTTTCCTTAGGTAGTGCCATAATTGGTACATCCACCCTACTTGAAATATTGACAATGCCGCGATAGTTGCGGACATCTGCTTTTTTGCCTGACTTATAAATTGGTATTAGGAAGGATTTTTTCCATTCCCTAGGAAAAACACCAGAATCGAGTGACATATTAAATAACCAAAATAAAGGAGTTGTGAGCTCGATTGCCAAATTTTTCATAAATACTGGTGAAATTCCATCTGGTGCTTTATTGCCGTCTAAATCCTTAAGACCTAGCAAAATGTCTTGAACATTAATATGGCTAACACCAACAATTTTCGAAAATTCAGGAAAATATGAAAAATACGTTGTGAATACCAAAGAATATGATTAAAAAATGGTAGTAAAACATAATTTTCCTTAACAATGTTTGACTACCCAGTCATTAATTGATCTAACGATGATAGAAATACAGTGGCACAAATTCGTTTAAACGCACTTGATTTTTAAATGGTAAACTTTACTCGAAGGTCATCTGTTTTTTATTGGTATATATTTTGATAGACACTCACGTAAGACACTATATGTACGAGAAACGAAGAATTTCTTTAAATTCGTTTTATTTTTATCAGGAAATAACTATCTAATTTTTGGAGGAAAATTAGTTTAAACGCACTTTTTCGTTTTTTCCATAACTGTTATTGGAAATTTATTTCACAAATTTTGATATCAATATGCATATCCACAAGTACTGCTTCTAGTGATATTTCAAGTGTTATAATCATACATTTTAATATGCAGCAACATAAAGAGAATATTTTAAGAAGTATGTGCGTTTAAACGAATTTGTACCACTGTATTGCGTCATTGACCAGTACAAGTTGTGCGGGAAAAATAATAAAATTCCAAAGCCATGTACCCAAAATAGCTATATACGTGTTTGGCCAGAACAGAAATCAAAGCTAAGAATATGGTCAACATGACCGCTGTGCTTTTATTTTGGCCAGTGCCACGTTCAATACAAAAATCAAGTATGGGCTTGATATTTGCATTTTTCCTACAAAATATATATTAAAATCTTTCATTAAACATATTGGTAGTTTTCAGAGGTTTATTGGTATTGTTTTGCCTTTCTCGTGCACCAAGGTGTACCGAAAGGCTATATGTTCACTCCAAAAACGAAAATTTGATAGAGCCTCCGGAGGGGTCAAGTTTTATATACCAATCGACTCAGCTCGACGAATTGAGGTGATGTCTGTGTGTGTGTGTGTGTGTGTGTGTGTGTGTGTGTGTGTGTGTGTGTGTGTGTTTTTTTTTTTCCTCCCAACCTCCCCAGCAGAGAAAACCGATTGGAAAAACTCTGCTACACCTTGATGCCTCGATCCCCCTGGTACCACTGATATGCGACTGCTTCAGGGGGGGCAATGCGCTCATGCGCTCTTCTGCTACTGTGCTCATGCACTTTTTGTCGCTCCTAATCTATACTCATACACGTCTCGTATTTTGCTTACTCCGGTTGGTGTTGGCTCGCCATTAAGCGGACAACATGCTTAGTTTCAAATTTGTTATTCTACACGTTCTAATGTTAGTACCTAACATCGCCATTCAGCGACACATAGGTACAACATACACACAATTTGTTATTCTAATACCACGCAAGGCATTCGGATCCTACTAGCTTGCTCCGAACGGTGTCCTCCCCGTGCCGCCGTTGCGCCATTAAGCACTCCAGCTTTCCGCGCACGACTCGTGTAGTCCCCGACGGTGGATCTACCCTACGCCGACAAAGAGTTCCCCGGCAGTGGAACATCTTCCGAAACCGTTTCTTCCCAGACAGGGGCCGAGGTCTCTCCTGCGATTCCGGTTGGAGACTGGCTTCCGGTTCACAGGCGCCCCGACGACCAAATTCCGGTGCTTCTTCGCGATAGACTCGGTCTAGTCCCCGGCGGTGGCCCTAGCCTACTCCGACGGAGAAAAACCCCGGCGGTGGAAGTTCTCCCGATACCGATGTTTCTATCCCGACCAGTAAGGTGCCGAAGTCGGTCCGGCGATTCCGGTTGGTGGTGGACTTCCGGTTCACCGGCGCTCCGACGACCAAAAACCGGTGCCACGTTACGGACGACTCAGTCATGTCCCCGGCGGTGGATCATGCCTACCCGGATCGCGTTCCGCCGCTCTCTGGTCTTCGCGCCACTTCCTAGTTTATCGGATTAAAAGTTTATCCAGGTAATTTGACACTGTGTGTGTGTGTGTGTGTGTGTGTGTGTGTGTGTACAAAAAAAAAACTCACATCACTTTTTGGCAGTAAAACTCAACCGATTTTAATGACCGACGGTTCATTCGACGCGGAATCTGGTCCCATTGTTTCCTATTGGAAATGGTTCAGATCGGTCCAGCCGTTCCGGAGTTATGGCCATTTAGGTGTTCCGGACCGGTACCCCAGGAAGGGGCCAGATATGAAAACGTTACAAACCCATCCATGCGGCACATCAAACTATGGCATTTTCGATAACTTGATGAATGGTAAACAGAAAAATTGTCTCAGACCATATCTGAACCGGTAGTGTCCCGGAACCGGTTCCGGGTGTCCCGCCGGAAGTGACCAAACATAAAAGTGAATCAAACCAATGCATGCGACATATCAAATCGCGGCTTTTTCGATAACATGATGAACAGTAAGCAGGAAAACATTCTCAGACCATATCGGAATCGGTAGTGTTCCGGAACCGGTTGCAAATGTCCCGCCGGAAGTGGCCAAGTATAAAAGTTAACTAAAACAATGCATGCGACACATCAAATACTGGCTTTTTCGATATCCTGATGAACAGTAAGCAGGATAATATTCTCAGACCATATCTGAACCGGTTGTGTCCTGGAACCGGTTCCGGGTGTCCCATCGGAAGTGGCCAAATATAAAATTGAACTAAAACCATTCATGCGACATATCAAACCGCAGCTTTTCGATAACCTGATGAACAGTAAGCAGCAAAGCATTCTCAGACCATATCGGAACCGGTTCCAGATGTTCCGATGGAAAAGTATAAAAGTTAATTAAACCCATGCAAGCGACATATCAAATAGTGGCTTTTTTGATATCCTGATGAACAGTAAGCAGGAAAATATTTTCAGAACATATCTGAATCGGTTGTGATTCGGAACCGGTTTCGGGTGTCCCACTGGAAATGGCCAACTATAAAAGGGAACCAAACACGTGCAAGCGACACATCAATTCGCGGATTTTTTGGCCTCTTGATTAGGCAAAAATAGTTTCCGGCCATATTGGGGACAACCGGTAGTGTTCCGCAACCGATTACGGTTGCCCCATCGGATTCGGAAGTGGTCAAATGTAAAGGAGAACCAAACCCACTTTGGTTCACTGCGGTTGATCACCAAGTCGGAAAGCACCAAATTAGAGCTTTCGGAAGTAGCAGCTTCGGGTGTGAGTAGCATCACAATATCGTATCATTCGAATTTACAGTGAACTACACTGTGACATTTGATCATTTTTTAATTCAACAAATTTCGAATAAGCTACAAATTAACCTTCCGTAACTTGCACGGTTGACTACCTGCGTCAGCACCACGCTAATGGTGAGTATAAAAAGCGAGATTTTTTCAACGTGTTGTGCAAAATATAACAGCGATCGTTCGAGGGTTAAAAAATGTCGTATTAAAGAGTGATGAATACGCGGGGTATGACAGTACATCATATAGCAGCTTTTTTGATAACTGCTGCTTCTTTATGGCTCGACTTTCGTATTGGAACGTGGTCTGTCTCTCTTCAACTTAGTGTTCTTTGTGCACTTACTTACACTTACAGTTATTAATTGAAGGGTTTTCTTTGCCTGCCATTACATGAATCTGTATATTGTGAGGCAAGTACAATGATACACTATGCCCAGGAAGTCGAGAAAATGTTCCCGACCGGAACGGAAATCAAACCCGCCGTTTCCAGATTGGCGATTCATAGCCTTAACCACTAGGCCAACTGGAGACCCTTTTTTGATAACACGACGATCGATTCGTAAGAACATAGCCTCAGACCATATTTTAGACAACCGGTAGTGTCCCGAAACTAGCTCTGGGTGTCCCACTGGAAGTGGTCAAATGTAAAAGTGATCTGTTCCCATGCATAAGATAAATCAAATCGTTTTTTTAGGTAACCTTATGTACGTTAGCAGTGATATTGCCTCAGACTATATTTGGTAGACCCAGTGGTGCTCCGGAACCTGTTCCGGAAAGTAACCAAATGTACCATGCGACACACCACATCACGGCTTTTTAATAACCTGAGGAACGGTTAACTAGAAAATAGGCTCATACCACATTAGAGACTACCGCTAGGGTTGCACAACCAGCGTTTGATGCTTCGCCGGAACTACGAAAGTAAATAAAATCAATACAAGCGATAAATATGTGTAAGAGAACAAAATCTTGACATATTAAACTCACATACAAAAAGACGTCTCACTATACTCACTGCGTTCTTGTTTTTGTTGTTCATTGAAATATAACCTAGAATGTTCAGAAAAAAAAAACTTTATCGAAGACCGCAAAGTGATCTGTGATTGTGTCAAAAGTTATATCTTTGCTTGTTAGTATTGTCTTGATATTGATCAGCTCCCAATGTTAGTGAAGGTACTCAAGCAGTCAACTTAGAAATCTGATATTATTCAGCTCTGCTTATACGCTGAACACAACGTCGGAATAGGGAATCGCGCCACTTGGGCGGTGGTGGCTTCTATTTTCGTCTGTTTTGCGCTATAACTTAGTCAAATTTGAACCAATTGACTCAATTTTTGGAATGCTGTGAGATAGGTATAGTATCTACCCGTGTAAAACATTTCAAGTAAATTGGCTCAAAATTGACTGAGTTATAGTGGAAAACAGACGAATATAGAAGCCACCACCCAAGTGGCGCGATACCCTATGTGCCATCAAAATGTTTTTAGTCAATTCAATGATGGCTTTGATAAAATGCTTACTTTTCTTAAAAAATAACAGGACATGAGAACATATACGACGAGAAAGGCACTATCACCTCTAGGTGGATTAATTTGGGTTTTTTTATTAATCTTTTTATTAATCTCCTTTAGACTGGCCAAAACTGGTAGCCTTTGTGGTTTTTTAGACAGGATAGCAACTTCCTGGTTTCCTGTACTCTGTATTCCAAATACATTGATAATGTTATACAACTCTTTTGTCTGTAATCAATCAGTGTTCAACTCTATTTTTGTGGTAAAGAGTCCGCTAGCTATATAAAATGCAAATTAATAGCTACAACCGTAACTTCGATCAACACAGCGTACTTGTCCTATAGGCTTTTAGTTACAAACGGTTTATACCCTCTTCACGTACTCTCAATATTTTAAACGACGACTACATACTGCACATGTAACATTGGTGTTTCTCTCTGCAGTTCTATCGTAAAATCAGCACATGCGCATACAAGCATAGTGAGAGACAGAAATCCCCGTCATTGAAACCTCTCGTGGAACTGACGCGACCCCTTGCAGTGACTAGAATAAGCATCCAATCTAGCGCACGTGCGTTTGGTTGATACCGTTTCGTTTTTGTTCATTTGATGGATTGGTTAACGTTCCTCAAGTTGTTGCCGTACAAGAAGGTAGCGAGCGAACAGACAGCTCCCGTGCGGTGTATAATATAAGTAATATGTATAAATAGTACAATGTACTCCACAAAATGCACAAATTACCGATATTTGAAAGACTTTCTACTCTTGAATAATAAAGTAAACACTCAAAAAATATTTTTTATCCGCATTAAAGAGATTTTTAGGTCTAGGCTAGTTCATCTCGCGACCCCTTCCGAAGCAAGAATTCACATTTTGTGCGTTTATCGGAAGTGGGATTCGATCCCAGATCCTCAGCGTGACAGTCACGGGCTTTAATCATCACACCAGGTTCGCTCCACACTCAAAAGAACATGTGTAAATCACTGAGAAAACGTATTTCGCTGTCATATAGGGTGCCTGTACCAGTTAACACACTACCTAAGGAAAACTATTTCTACAAAAATAAGAAGGAGACCGACGAATGTCATCGAAATGTCAAATGATGGAGTTGTTTTCATACTTTACAGGTAAAATATAGATTCACAGCCAATCCCACTTATTAAGTATTTATTACGGCGTGTGCCAATGATAGGAACCCTGTACCAGTTATGGACAAATTTTCTTATTTCGGTTCCACTTTGCACTATTTACATGCATTTCTTATGGGAGTAGCCATACCTGGTACACTATGGCGAAATAGGGTGCAAGGAAGCCGACATGGGAAATCATAATTTGGGCAAATTGTGAAGTTTGAATGAGTACAACCATCTTTTGTTAACTTGATTTTTTGTTCGCAAAGTTTTTCTTGTTGATTTGCATCGTTAAAGGCTGAAAATCAACTATGGCGAATTTGAGGTACTATAGCCATAACTGGTACACTGAGCCTAGTAACGCTAGATGTTGAGCCTTTGAACTAGCTTACTGCATGCAGAGCTTTGAAATGGTGTTGGAGCAGTTTAACTCTCAAAATAAAACAAACATCATCTGTTTGTAACAGTGAAATTGTTGTTTCGTTAAAAATTGTAATAATCCATTGTAATAGAAATTTATCAGTTAAGCACACTTACAACATGCGTAATTGTGAAATCATTTTCAACGGCGCCTTGCTATTTTTTAATGAGACGACTGCTTCTGTATCGTTGATTGAATTATGGCTTCGTCAACATTAAAAGGCTTTTAACCCTCGAGCGATCGCGCTGTTGTATTTTGTACAACATGTTGAAGACTGAAAGCCATTACCCCGAAGGAACATTGGAATGTATGACATGTGACTAGTTGAGAAGGTGGTCTATGTTGGTCATTTTCTGTCAGTTTTTTTTTGTTTTCAATTTGGCATAAAATTAATCTTACATGAAATTCGAAAAATGCCAAAGATGAATCTGTTGTTTTTGGCCTCCCAAAGCTACGTTCAAAATTAAGTCTAAGGGGGGGCTCTACGAGCTTGAAGTTTGTATGGGAAAACTTGGTCAAATATATGCAGAATTCTTTAATTTTCGATTTTACCACTAGGTGGCGCTGTAATCGTTCAATAATCAAAACTTTTGGTATACGCGTAGTTGACTACGCCAAACAACTTTGTCGAAGACTGCAAAGTGATCCGACGCCTGTTATAAAACTTATACTCAAGGTAAGGGTGCATCATTCATCAGAGCTTTTCATTCATTCGTACATATATTTCCCAATTGGCTGCGGCGGCTTGGGTAGCTTTCGCAGTGCCATCATCACCGCACACCACAAACCATCCGGTGGCGTGTACTTGCGATAGATGATAAATTACACTTTACGACGGTAACATAAAATATCTATAAATCAGTTTTATGGTTCATCTCGTGGTCGTGGTGGTGATGATGGTAGTACCAGTTGCGGATGCGAGAAAAAAAAAATCCCAAAAAACTTCGATTTTTGGTTCCGCACCAGCCAAAGTGGAAATAGATTTTGCCACCCTTTGCCCCCCGGAGGCCACTTCCATGCAGGTGCGGTTCTTTCCCCTGATGTGCGCTTTTCCAGGCGAAGATGAAATGTTACTGGGGTCGTTAAACTTTTTTGAACGCTGGGAATGTTTCTTGGGGATGATACATAGATCTCGGAACTATGGTGGAATAAGTCTATGGTGGAATGAATGTGCGACCCTGGTAAGCAGTTGAAGAGGGCGGGTCATTATGTTTTGTATTAAAATTTTATGATGCAGAGTGTGAATGATCAAATGCCGGGAGACAGGATTCATAAACATTGTTCGCTATTATTTTTTATTTAATGGCCTCATAACTGCCGTTGAACCCCATTGAATTTTCGGGAACTGCTCATATTGTTTAGTTCATTCGACATTTCGCCACTGATTTTTCATTTAGGTGTAACTGGTTTGATCGATTTCTCATCGTCGATTCTCTCTTTCGTTAATAACTTGTCAAAACAAACTTAACCATTATTCTCTCGCTTCTATATAAGTACAACTTTGCAGTTCTGCCATCTAGAAATGCATGCAAGAACAAATTTTAATTTCACACTTATTCTGCTCTTTACTGTTTATGTGTTTTTATTTTTGTCAAGACTGACAAGCCACCACGAAACAGTTTCGTAAAACAGTCGAACACACCAACGACTTATATATTATCATTAAATACCGGTAATCAAAAGTTACACTTGACTCTTGATTTTTACATAAGTGGTTAAACATTCCTCAGTGATACCTTAAAACCGTTTTGCACAAATTGCACTATTTTTGAGAAACTTTGTTTAACCTTGTGAAACCTTGTTTTTTTTTTTCAATAGTCGAAACAAGTCGGAAAATTGATATGTACTACAATGTGTAAAATTACAATTTAATTGAAGCATAAGTAAAAGCAATGGCTAAGCTTCATTGTGCGTTAAGGACAAACGTCTTGAAATCCCGCTTCAACAGTGCATCAGAACTTCAGACGCACAAATCTCAAGAAGCAAGCATCAAACAACAGTGAGTTTCATTATTCTGTTCTTGCTCACTTGTAATAAGCTTAAAATAAGATGATCAGGTGCGCTGGTTTTGTTTATAAAGAGATTTGTGCCCTCGAAATCGTGAGTAGGTCCCAAAGTCGGCCATTGTGGCGGCCATTTTGGGATTCGAACAAGTCTGTCCTTAAGTGAAATATTTTTTTGCCGTAGGAACATGTTTGAAAATATATTCAATGTATTGTAGGTGAAAATAAATTTCAATGTATTGTAAGTGGTACACACGGGTGCTCAGTCATAATGTTAACATAAAATTCCAAATGTTTCAAGTACTAAGCAATTTGAAAAAAAAAAACTCTAAAGAGTTCCCACTTGCCCAGTGAAACGCAGTAAATGAAGATCTGCTACACTTTTTATTATATATATGCATAATATATGGAATGTAACGTATTTTGTGCACTCAAATTAAAAAAAAAGACACGGACACGTTTCGTACTTCCAGTGAGATATTCGCTTTTTGAAGGAAGCACGACACTAGACAACGGACTATAGCATGCAACGCCCAGTGGCACAGCCGCAAACTTTTCGTGACAGCTGCGGCGGGAATCGAACCCGCGCTCCTAGCACGATGCGACTAAATGCTTAGTGACAGACACTAACCGCACGACCACGAAGCCACAGTTAGCTCCATTTTCTTCAATTTTTACCCGATTTAGATGAAAAATTGACTGAACATTTGGATGTACTACCGTTTGATAGAATGCAAGTGGTAAAGTTGGATCACCGGTTCCGGATTTATCCCGAGCAGAGAAGAATATCATATTAATAACTACGAAATAACAAAATCTGTTTTTATATCTTAGTTTGTTATCATTATCTTATCAAGGCATTACTTCTCCATAACATCTTTTGTTGGGCAATTTTATTTTGTCATGAGCACGCTATTGGTATACACTACCCGTCATAAGTACGGACTCACAAAAAGTATTGCAACAATATTGCATCACCCTGACTCACCTCGGTATCTCCAAATCCTGAGGACTTACAATGATGCTGTCTTCAGAAAAGTTATTCAGAAGCCCAAAAGCAACAACTTTTCTGAAGGCGGCATTTTAGTACCGTGACCGTACCTAATTCCGTTCACTTAAGGCGATGCACTAAGTCTAACAGCTGTAGAAAACACAACTTCTGCATTTAATGGCTGTAATTGTGCAACGCTGTTTCATTATGTCTCTACATTGCTAGAAAAATATAATCAAGGTTGCAAGTACTCCACTTATTTTGAAAATGGCCGCCAATTTTAACAAGTTGTTGTTCGTAATTCCAATCAGTATGCTCCTAACTCCGTTCACTTGTGTTCCTAATTCCGGTCACTCAAAGTAATTATCAAGTTGACCAAATAATCATATTGTTATTGTTTGTTATAGTGATAGTTATATTTTTTTATGTAAAATACATTTATTTCCGCATTAAAATGTGTTAGTTTCATAATAATTTGAAGTAATAATATTAGATTTTTTCACTGTTGTTGCACATTTTAGAATTTTTCTGGATTCTTAGAGTTTTATCAATTTTCAATGATCTCATTCATTCAAAAAATCTTTTCCGTCATTTTTGCTTCTTACTACATGATTTCAATCAGAGCACACACTAATTGAAAATCAATTCCTTTTCATTTGAATAAATTGTCACTCAAATGATTAGCACAGCACGAAACACGCAAAACATTGTAAAATTCCGCCAGACTGAAAAAAATCGAATGTCGCGTCAAAGTCGGGTCAATTTTTACCAAATGTTGGACCACTATTGGGCCAACATCGCAAAACTGTTGCGTCTATATTGGGTTTGCAGGCCAAAATAAAAACAGGTCAATGATAGGTTCATGTCGGGTATGACATCATCTCTGACGAATCAATCTTTGAACATATGCAAATAAATATTTAAACAATTTATGCTTGCTGCTGGAATTAGCAATGAATGATATGTACCGGTCATCTATCGTCATAGTGCCTTGACTGATGCTGCTGGAGTTGGTTGTTCCGATTGTACTGCATTTTTTTTAGAATTCCTACGCATCCATATGTCGATTGGAATTAGGAACAAGTACAACCTCTAGTATCCTAATTCCGGTCATGTGCTTTTTTCATTTCCAGCATCATGAGTCGTCGACGAAAAATTTTTTTGATGTTGAATTTATAAAAATATGTCCTTTACTGTTTTGCTTTGATACTTGTTTGATTGATTTTGTTAGTATTTCAATGAAAATACAATTAATATATGAATTGATGCAATTCCCAGGTACCGAAAAGAAAAAAAAGTAGTATGGCTGCCAATTGGATGATAAATAACATTTAATGTATTTTCACAATAATACGTAAACAATCATGAAAATTTTAATTATAGTCTAGCGTGTACATAATTATTGAAAATTTTAAAAACAATTTGCAAAAGATTTGCGACAATTTCGGCTAATACTCGTCGTTTTGATTCAAGTGAACGGAATAAGGAGCTGATTGGAATTAGGCGCGGTCACGGTAGGTGTTCTGGTTTTAGAGATATCCAGGTGAGTCAGGGTGATGCAATATTGTTGCAATACTTTTTGCGAATCCGTACTTATGACGGATAGTGTACATTCATTAAATAATTTGGAATTCAAAGGAACCGTACTTAACCCGATTTTCTTTTTATTTATTTATTTGAATAATATGTTTTGAAGTAAAACAAATTTAGTTATTATTGAACTATAGAGTGTGCATATAAATATTTAATCATCAATACCACAACGATAACCAGTTTGAAATCGAAACTACATCATTAGATTTACGTTGTTTTCAGCATTCCGAGATGGGGAGCTTATGCATAATCTCTTATCTGCTCACCTTCCTCTTCTCTCTGCCCTTACATCCTAACTAGCATACCAGCTTCTGTATCCTAAAGAACATGATTGAACGATTCCAACAACACCAACGAGCTATTTTACAAGATGTTTTCGATCAGTTGGTAAAATTCCAGAAAGAGCTCATTGGAAGGTTTATTAGAAAAATGAATACCATATACTGCAGACTAGTCTACTGGGGAAATTAAAAAAAATTGGGTTGACTATGGTGGAGAAAGGGACACTCTATCTCCCTCGTGGCATTTACCATACGTTATATTAAACATAAGGTACACTATTATATTTCAGGTACAGGGAATACTCAAAATAACTGGGACAGGTAAAATTTTCACTTTCCAAAAAATGTTCAAATCACTGTAAAATAGATAAATTTACTGAAAAACATGAAATAAATGAAATCGCCATAAGTTTTTTTTTCTTATTAATAATTACAAATTAAGTCTGTTTTTTTAAGTTCATTATATTAATCATAAATGATCAAAATTTCATTGCATTCGGATCATTGAATCCGGAGATATAACAGATCAAAATTGCCTATCGGATAAGTATACCCTTTTCTAGAATCTTTATAACATCGTGTAGAATGGCCCGATCTTTTTCACATTTGAACCACTGATACACAACTAGTTGATGAGCTTACAGTAAAAATTTGAGAATATTTGATACCCTTTTCGAAAAGTTACAGCGAGTTGAACCTTTTTTGAAAAGTGAAAAGTTTACCTGTCCCAGTTATTTTGAGTATCCCCTGTATATTATAATCATAACTAATTTTGTTTTTAAATTATTATCAATAACATCGAAAGTTCAAAATTTGTTATTGAAATATTTGTATATCCCTTTCGTGACGGAGCGCAAAAAAGTGAAATCTCCATACAAATTGCTCAACTTTGGCTCTCCAGAACTCTTAGATTTCCCAAAAAAGTAATTATTATTTTTACTCATTTGAAAGAACTACTCTTTATCTTTTGATTTCTAGCGTTGGCTACGTAGATAAATCGGAAATAAATAATATGCGACAGCTAAAACTTTTTCATGTTTTACCGTTTTTGCCCACTTTTTGTTTACCTTGTTGTGGTAAATTTTACAGGCAACGTAAACAAAAGTTTATTTCACACATGCAAGTATAAGTAATGGCTGAATTAGTGGAACAATTTACATCATATAAAACAAAGTCAAAACAGATGAAAAAAATATACAAAACTGTTACCGCTCAACAGCACAATTGTGTTGGTTCGTCACGAAAGGGATATACATTATTATTAAGATGTTAGGCTAATACAAATTTCGATTTTCTCTTATGTCACCGCCCCCTCGGAAAATTTTGGTCGGAATTCAACATTTTGAGGGGGCACAAATAAAATGTTCAAGAAAATCAACAAATTTAAGGTGTAATTCGAGTTCCACAGAAACTTTCTTAATAAATCCGATGAGTTTATCTATGTTGCCTAATTGTTTGGATATTTTTCCATCGAATACATTTATTATTTATCATCCTCCCCCTTAACGAGTCAACGAGCGCTGTGACAAAAGAAGAAAATGAGATTTGTTCCTGCCTTATTGAAACCAACTAAACATGTTATCAAATTGGTGTTCAAGGAACATTTTTTTGTTATGATTTTTGATATTTAGCCGCTTATGACAGACAAGTTTATAACCTAATATATAATGTGAATAACATGAAAATAACTGATTCCATTGCTCAGTTTTTTTTTTGCCAAAATAACGCATTTTATTATGGCGTTGTTATATCCTTCTGCTCGGGATACGGAAACCCAGTGGGGTACGTCGGTTGACCAAAGGAGACCGCCTGCAAACAATTTGCTCTATAACAACGTTTTGTCTATTTTTACAATCTGTGGATTATTCTCGGTAGAACAATCATTGTAGAATATAAATGAGGTCGTGAATCTCTTAACAAAGCATATTTTCACGAATTGGAATCAATTTTGAAAATTGGGACGGAAATCGGTAAACGACCAAATGTATGCAATATCTTGTAATTTCATGAAGTCCTGTGTCCAAAATTTGTTAATATAGATTTATAATACAACTTAAAAAGAGAAATCAATATGCGTAACACATAAAAAAAGCTGATGTACAGTTAAAAATACGCTGATTATGATTTGATTGCTAAATTCACTGCGTGCAGAAAAACTATCAAAGTTACCCCGTTTCACGGTACCTCGGAATCCGCAACAGACCACTATAGTTCCAAATGACCTTAAAGTATCCGAAAATATGAATACTTTATGATTCAGATGTGAAAACTTATTGATCCATATCAGATCAGTAAAAAACAACGAAAAAGTCTCATTTGGCCAACCGACGTACCCCACTGGGTTTCCGTATACATCCGGAGCTGGTCATCCAACTTCACCAACCGGTCCATTCTATGAAATGGTAGTCATTTGCGGTTGTTTTGTTAAAATTTCATCAAAATCGGGTAAAAATTGAAGAAAATAGACCAATTGACTAATTGACTGACTTATTAACATATTCTGTCTCAAACTGACTATCTCACCAACTTACGCACTAACTCACTTGCCAGCTCACTCACTTACTCACCCATTTATGAATTCTTACACTTATTCACACAATAACTCACTAACTCATCAACCCACTCTCTGAATATCTCGCTCAACAACTCACTTAATTTACTAATTTAACTGACCAACTTCAATTTCGCCCGAAATGATGGTGCTCACTAACTAATATGCTTGCTCACCAGTTCACTAATTATCTCACTGATTAATTCACTCACATTCACGGGTAAGTAAGTCTCACTCATACCAAAACATCAACTCTCTTACTTAGGCTCACTCAGTAGCTCACTTACTATTGCGAAAACTTACACTAACTCACTCACTCACTTATACTCACTTGTACTCACCAAAATATGAATGAAGGCTGACGTTGTAAATTTTCATGGAAAACGGCTAAGTGCGTTCATTTTAATGGAATCGACGATTCTAGTTGATGCAGAAAATCAGACCGCTATTTATAGGTACATCATTTAACGTTTCTTCCCATTGTACTCCAGGTGCTTTTAACCCTTATGTGGCCGACAGGGTACCCAGCGCCCATTTTAAATGCACGGTATAGAAAAAAGCAAAAAGTTTGTCGGACACATAACGGTTAAGGAGCATATCTGTGGGTCTCAGAAAGATTTTTATAGGCATTTTTGTTTCAGAGGGCGTTTCTAGGAGCTTCTGGATGTATCAGGAGGATTTTTCTGAGGGTTACATGGGTTTCCTGGCGGTATCAGAGCCGTTTCAAAAGTTTTCCAGGGATAAGGGGTTTCAGAGGGATGTCAGAAAAGGGTGTCAGGAGGGCTTCAAGGGGATTTTAGAGAGTTTCAAGGGTTTCAGAGGCGTTTTAAGGGTTCTGGGAGTATCAGACTTGGATCCCCAAAATGAGCTTCGGAGGTTTCAGGGGCGGTTTTCACGCCTGAAACCTCCGGAGCTCTCTTGAAATTCTCTTGATTATATTAACACCCTGAACCTTTCTGAGTGTACCTGAAACCTTTTGAAAATACTTAAATCTCACTGAAATATTCCTAAAAATCGCCTTGAAACTTCCTAAAAAGTCCCTTATACAATCTACAAGTGCATTCAGTGATCTATTGTACCTCTCATGTAACTATGTACTGTCAAGTGGTGAGCAGAGTTGATGTACACGTGCTGTAGTCCCATGCAAGGAGAATACATTTTACTAAGGTGGCGCAGATAAACATTGCAAACCACTGGTTGTCTCTTCCACTCTTCTGGTGTTCTTATGCAACTAAAATAGTGACGTCACTATTTCAGTTCCATAAGAACACCAGAACAATGGAAGAGACAACCAGTGGTTTGCAATGTTTATCTGCGCTACCTTAGTAAAATGTATTCTCCTTGAGTCCCATGTACGGGAGCCACATTGCAAGCGAGCTCCTAGGAGCTCTGTACATTTTGAAACTGAAAGTTGTGTGCCTCATTTTTTTCAAGATGTGTCTCATGAGCTTCGTCTCATGCACTGATTAAATTAGAAAATTTCACGACAAAAACTTCCTAAACGTACGAGAATTGAAACCTTAACCTTTGCATTGAGAGTCCCTAGTCGTATCGCATAGACCAACCAGGCACTTGAGTTGTGTACGGAAAAAAGTTATCGATGTTCTTCGTTACCAAGAAGTTATTTTTCACCTTAGATACCAACAGCTCATGCAGCACATGAGACGAGCTCCCCGGGAGCTATGCGCTTAGCTCGCACCCACAAGATTTTCGTGAGCCTCCTAGCAGCGCAGCACACTGCGATTTTGAAGAGCTAGGAGACAATTTGGTGGGAGGCTCGCTGTCACATTTATGTACACATGAGCAATGGGAAACTCTGGGTGAGTTCATTATCAGTTTGAGGATGCCAGAATTTCCTTGAGAATAGGTCATGGGATCTACCAATGTAGTTGGTTGTCTCTATGTTTATGTTTATGTTTATGTTTATTTATATGTTTCATCTGACAATATGTCTTAATGATAAAGTAATAAAAATAAAAATAATAAAAAAAAAACTCCTAACATTGACATTAACAGGAACAAAATCCTACCATAAGTAATCACAATACACAAGCACAATAACAATAATCAAATAATTAAAATACTAAGAATATCTTACGAACTATCATAATCAACGCTGACGTCTATTCTCCTGATGCAGCAGCCGTTCAATCCGATGTCGGAAGCTTAGAGTAGAGCAGTTAAAATCGAACACTACGTAGTACTCATTAAAGCGTGACGACATATACCGTACAGGGTCATGTAGTGCATAATTCGTTGCGCGAGCTGGGAGAAACAGAATGTTCCTAGTACGAAGGGGTCTCTCTGGAGCATATAATTGTAGGTCGGCAAGAATTCCAGGAGAATCAATTTCACCAACCAGAACTTTAGCTACAAATACTGCTTGAGCGATCGACCTCCTGTGTTCCAGCGTGTCTATACCCAGCAGCTGACAACGGTGCTCATAAGGCGGGAGGTTGTTGGGATCGTTCCAAGGCAGATGGCGCAGGGCATACCGTACAAATTTCTTCTGGATCGACTCCAATCGAGATATCCAAACTCTTTGGTACGGGCACCAGATGATCGATCCAAACTCTAACATAGAGCGAACCAGAGAGCAGTACAGTGCTTTTAGGCAAAGTGGGTCACGAAATTCGTCGGCAATCTTGAATATGAAACCTAGTTGCCTGCTCGCTCGCGTAACTATGTCACAGTAATGGGGCCTAAAGGATAGAGCGGAGTCCAATAATATTCCGAGATCCCGAGTAACTTCCACGTGCTGAAGTGGCACATTGTTGATCGTATAATCAAACAATATTGGTTTTTGCCTACGATGGAAACTGATGGAGTTGCATTTGTGCACGCTGAGTGTGACGAAGTTTCTACTGCACCATTCACTGAAATCATTAATAAATTCCTGCAGTTGCAAACAATCTAGTAGGCATCGTACTACTACGAAAATCTTAACGTCGTCTGCGAAGAATGTGCGGCATCCACTTGGAAACACGAATCCTACATCGTTCAGGAAAATGGAGAAGAGAAGTGGTCCCAAGTTACTACCTTGAGGAATACCCGAGCTGTTATTAAAGCAGTCGGAGTGAGCTGATCCTAATCTGACACAGAGTTTGCGATTTGTCAAGTATGATTTAAACCACTGCACCAAGCTCGATGAAACCCCAAGTTTTTCAAGCTTTCCTAGTAATATGGAGTGATCCACACGATCAAATGCAGCCTTCAGGTTGGTGTAGATGGTGTCCACTTGCGCTCCCGATTCAATATTGCGTAGACAAAGAGAGATGAAAGGAGCAAGGTTCGTCGAGATCGACCTTTTCGGGTAGAAGCCGTGCTGGTCCGGTGATATGTAGTTTTTGCAGTGACCAAAGAAAGCATCGTAGACGATTATCTCCAGTACTTTGGAACAAGCACAGAGCGATGTAATCCCTCGGTAATTCTCTGCGTTTTGCTTGTCACCTTTCTTGAAAACTGGAAACATGAAAGAAGATTTCCACCGGTCCGGAAATGTGCGCTGAAGCAAGGATAGATTATACAGTTTTACTAATGGCAAGATGAGCTCAGCAGTGCACTTCTTCAGGATACATGGTGGGATATTATCTGGTCCTCCAACATTAGAATGCTTCAACTTGTTGATAGCCAAATCAACCATCTCTGGAGTAATAGTGAAGACGTTGAACGCGAAGACATTGCTAGGTGTACAGTAGACGTTCGATAACTGCAACATGTTTACGTTTCACTTAGCGAACAAAATTCGATAACTGCAACGTCAAATTGGCGTCAACTACCCATCAAATGACGTCAAATGAACGTAAAATTCATTCGACTGTTCATTTGGGCTAACTTGGCGCACAGTTTTGACGGATAGCGGTGCGATAACTGCAAAATTGTTGCACTTACCGGACTTGCAGTTAAAAAGCATTGCAGTTAAACCGTTTGCACCGACCGAACGTCTACTGTATTGCTGAGTGCCAGATCAACTTGATCAGTAGTGGCGGTGGTGTCGTTGAATACTTGCTTAAAGCGGTCTGCCAGCAAGTTACTCTTGTCGAGTGCAGAATGAGCACGTCTCTCACCCAGGAAAATTTCGGCAGGAAGACCTTCCTCATTTTTCTTGGTTTTCACGAACGACCAGAATGCCTTAGGATTGCGATGGAGCCTATACTGCATGCGTCTTGTGTAGCGTTTGTAGAGATAACGATTGTAGCTGCGATAATCATTGCTTGCCAGGGCAAAGGCGCGTTTGGTGAATGCATTCTTATTTACACTATATTTCCGAAGTGCTTTGGACCTTAACCGTTTCAACTTTCGCAAATGTCCATTACCCCATACTGGCTTGGGAGCTGGACGTCTTTGAGGAACATGAACTGCAATTATCTGACTCATTGTATGAGTAAATTCGTCAACAGCCTCATTAACACAAGAACACGTGTCGAGAAAATTCCAGTCAACTTGCGTGAGTGCTTGCGTTATGGAATCAAAATCCGCTCTGGAGAAGTCCAGAGCCAGCGCATCTTCAATATTTTCGTAGAGAATGGGAACAGAGATATTGATCGCTATTTCTAAAGCGGGATGATCAGCATCAAGATTGACCAAGGGCACCAGCGCTTCGGATACAGAGCAGTCAGAGAGAGCAACATCATTCACCAGCAGCAAGTCAAGCATCCGCGAGTTGCGATTCAAAACTGTGTTGATCTGGACCAAGCCGTGGAAGTCTAAACCATCCAAAAGGGTGCATGTTGATACTGGCATACTAGAACGGAGTACGTCGATGCATGGTACTTCGTTTTCCTGCACGATCCACACTAAGCCAGATTGGTTGTAATCGCCACAGAGAAGAGCCAAGTCATTGTTGTCCAGTCTAGACAACACAGCACCAATGGAGTTGATGTGGTTGTCAACGTATACCATGTCAGTTTTACGATCTGGCGGTAAATACAGGGCACCAATGCTTACACTTCGACCAGATAGCTTGATTTTAACCCATAGTTGCTCAACCGAGGCGCTTACTAGAGCTGAGTCAAGGAAACAGCTAAAGCGCTTACAAACCGCAATCAACACTCCACCGCCTCGTAGTTTATTGCTATTTGACGGGTTGCGGTCATTCCGGAATACAGTAAACCGGCTACCAAACAATTGAGCTGAGAAGATCCGGTCATCTAGCCACGTTTCGGTAAGTACTACCACGTCGTAGTCAGTATCTGCAACAGCTACGAAGAAATCGTCGATTTTCGTCCTTAAACCCCGTACATTTTGGTAAAAAACTCGGAGACCAGCTGGCGAGCAGTGCGTAGGGGACGTGTTACTGACAAAAGGAGCTGGTAGGGAAAATTCTCCAGATGAGTCGGGGCCGAGCGATGATAGCGGTGGGACACAAGCATCTGCGCTGCGACAGTTGATTGTAGACTCGATGACGTAGGCTTGAGGCTCAGGAATGTGTGTCCCATCAACCCGTTGTGTCGGTTCAACGTTGTCGACCAAGCTCGGTAGTAGTCGGTCGGACGAGATTGCATCGAAACTAGAAAGCGAACTTATTTCAGGCAGGTTTGATGTCCAAAGCTGATCGTACTTGCCTTCAATCGGTGTTTGGAAGACCCCGTCATCTACGCCATACACAGGGCCGGAACGACTGTTGTGCGCTGGCTGCGACAGCTCGACTGTGATGGGGAGACTAGGGGCTTCCACAATGCTGGTTGAAATTGTGCGTTCCGGTGATGGATGCTGACTAGTTGCTGATCTGTAGATGGGGGAGGAAACCTCACACAGAGTACGTTCTTCGACAATCGAGTCCACATTATACTTGCCTACGCAAGCTTCTTGGAAGACCCCGTCACGTTCCTCAACTGCAGGACCGAGACGACTGTGATGATCGCTGGCAGCATTTGGCAGGACTGCGTTGAGGAGATCAGGGGCTTCCAAAAAGCTTTCCACGGTGCGTCTCGGGTGATGCTCATGGTTCCACTGAGCTGTTCTAGAGATGGATACGTACTGGCTACTGTCGTTGAACAAACTGCTCTCTTCGGCTAATGGGCCAGTGATGACTGCGGAAATCAAAGCATTTTCAGGCAGGGTCGAAGTCCACATCAAATCGTACTTGCCTTCAATCGGTGTTTGGAAGACCCCATCGTCCTTTCCACACACAGGTCCGGAACGACTGTTGAACGCTGGCGGCGAGTGCGCGACCGTGATGGAGGGACTAGGGGCTTCCATAATGCTTGTCGAATTTGTGCGTTCCGGTGGTGAATGATGGTTACAGAATTCCGAGCGATTACCAACGGATTGTCGGCGTTTAGCTGATGGTCTATAGAGATGTGAGGAAACATCACACAGAGTACGTTCTCCAACATTTAACTCAACATTATACTTGCCTATGCAAGCTTTTTGGAAGACCCCGTCACATTCCTCAACTGCAGGACCGAGACGACTGTGATGATCGCTGGCAGCAATAGGCAGGACTGAGTTGAGGAGATCAGGGGCTTCCAAAAAGCTTTCTACGGTGCGTCTCGATTGGTGGTCAGGTCCAAAATCATGATGATTAGCAATCCATTGGTCAAACAGTAAATATCGGTGGTGGTTGCTTATTGCATTGGGGTTAAATCGACGATTGGAGAAGGAGTAATCATCGATGGTGTCCCAGTGTCCATTCGAGGTATTTTCGTTGGTCCCCAAAAATCCCGATCAGTTTGAAGGTTCTCAAACTCCCTGAAGAAAATCCCTTTTGGCCAGACTGATGGGTCGAGCGCTTTATCCTTAAGGCTCTTTTCGACACCCACCTTGAAAGAGATGAAAGCAAACTGCTTCAAATCGGCGTCCTTACGCACAAGCTTCCGCACATCAATAGGCTGCTGGGTTTGAAGGCATTTTTTTACGAGCTCGGACACATCGTCCTCGGTAACATGACGAGCAATCCTTGATAAATACAACCAGAACTTTTCTGGTGGCTTTGCAACAGTCTCCACAGTAAGGTGCCCATTCTCGATTTCTTTTGTACCTCCAATCAGCTTCGAGTCGGGTCGTGATTTTGGAGTGCTCTTTTCAGGGATGTCTCGGGATCGTTTAATACTAGGCCAAGCAGTACGACCTCGCTCAGTGCCGGACGGATCATTGGAAGTTTGTCTTTCAGCCAGAGATTTTGCAAGTTCTTTGGTTTTCTTGACCTCAACCTTCAATTCATCGAATGTGTCACGAAAAGCATTAGAAACAGCTTCCACAACATCTTGCGTCGATTGAATTGGATTATTGCTTAAGTACTCGATTCTGATCATGCATTGGTCGCAGAACCATAGAATGTTTCTGTTCTCATTCACTACTTCCATGCTCGGTCTTTTCAAACCAACACATTTCAAATGCGCTGATTGATGGCAATATCCACATTGCACAAGCTCAATCGTTTTGATCGCTCCGGAGCATTGATTGCAATTTGAATCCATTTTCGCTACTGACCGGTAGAGGGACAGTAAATGAACTTTTTTGCTGTATGCTTGCGACTGCGTTACGCGTGTGGTAAAGCTCGTATAAAGGTTGCTTTGGAATCCGCCAGATGTCGCTGCGATCGAAAAATCGGCGAGGGGGGTAGGTAGGGGTAGAAGAATTACTCAGCAAAACAACAAAAACACTTCTAAAACCCAAAAACTGATTTGGAGATATTTTCACTACGCCGCGGCGAATCAAACGATCACGAGTGGATACGATTAGCGAAACAAACACAGAACTCAATAACAACGCGTGGATGGTTTAACAAACCGTATAACACACAAAATTATCTCGACAATTAGCGCCCGAAATCACTATGAACTTTCGAAAGTAGCAGCTTCGGCAGTGTCTAAGAGCCTTATGACCAAGGTTCATACTCATACAGCCCTAGGTAGCTATGGCTCAATGATACTTTAAGAGTCTCCCTTGAATGAAGATCATTGAATCCGCGAGAGCTACTGGTTGTATCTATTAGGATTATGAATAAGATTCATATTCGGTACCTTAACAGCCGCTGTCAAGTCTTAAGCTCTATGATTGTATAGGAGAATCCGAGAACTTTCTGGTATGTAGGCCATCGAATCTATAAGCGTAATCAGTGATCTATTGAAGCATTATGTTTGAAATTTATGCTTACACAGAGTTTGAGGATCTCCAAGAACTCCATTGAGTATAGAGGTCATCCGATCATCTATAGTATTTGGTTGTATCTAAGAGCTTCATGACTTATATTCATACTCACACAACCGCAGGAAACAATGGTCTTTCAAGTGATGGGCTCTATGATTTTGTAGGAGTATCCAAGAACTTCCTGCCCATCTTACCTACAAGCATAATCATTGATCTATTGGAGTGTTATGAATGAAGTTTATGCTTGCATAGCTTCATGCAACCATGCAAGCATGTGCTGTCTAGTGGAGAGCTCATTATCTCCAAGAAATCTCCTGAACTGCCTTGAAACGCATTGGAACGCCTTGAAACGCCTGCTTTCGAACACTTTGAAAAGCATCTAAAACCACCATGAAACCTCCGTGAAATTTACCTGAGAGTCTCTTAAATCCCTTGAATCTCATCGGAAACCTCCTGAAACGCATTTAAATGCCTTGAAATGCTTTGAATCGTTTTGAACCACTATTATACGTCACTGAAACCCCCATGAGACCGCCGGGCAATTCAGCTGTGAACCTCCGAACCCCCCTTTAACCTCGTTGATACCTCCAGAAACGCCCTGGAACGCCTTGAAATGCTTTGAAATGCCTTTGAAATCACCATGAAACCTTCGTGAAATTCAATTCTGAAGCTCCCTGAAACCTCCTAACACGCCCTGAAGTGCCCTGAAACGCATTGGAAGTTCTTGAAATTCCATGAAATGCTTTCGAACGCTTTAAAAAGCTTCTAAGACCCCCATGAAACCTCCGTGAAAATCACCTGTGAGTCTTTGAAAACCGCTAAAACCCCTCTGAAACCTCCTGAAACGCTCTCGAAACGGCTTGAAACGCTTTGAACGCCTTTGGAATCCCCCATGAAACTTTCATGAAACCCACCGAAAGCCTCTGAAGCCTCCTCAAACCTCTCTGAAACCTCCTGAAGCTTCTCTAATATGCATTAAAACGCCTTGAAACGCTTTGGAACGCTTTTGGTATTCCTTGGAACTGGCTTGAAACTCCCTAGCCTCTAAAACCACCTCTCGAACGCCCTGAAACTCCCCTGAAATAATCGTGAAGCTCACTTGAGATCCTCTAAAGGCCCATACAATCCCTGCGAATCCTCCTGAAATACGTTCAAACGCTTTTAAACGCTTTAAAACGTTTTGAAACGTCTCTGAAATCTCCGTGATGCTCATCTGAGAGCCTATAAAGCTCTCCTAAAAGCTCGCTGAAACCTCCTGCAGCACCCTGAAACACCTGGAAACGCCTTCCTAAAGATACTCTCAGCACATATTGCACATATTTCTCCAGAATCTATTCCTTGGATTTTTTAAAGAAATTCTTCAAGAGATTTTTTTTGTATACCTGTAAAGGGATCTTCATTCAGGCAGGGTATTTTTTTAATTCCGTCAAAAATTGCTTTTTTCAGAAATTTCTTCAGTAAAGTTTTTTTTAGTTCTGCAAAGAATTACTCCAGGATTTTTTATATTTCCGAAAACCGATTCCCATACAAATTAACCAACATTGACATGCTGTAACTTTGTTCTGCTATGACCGACTGAGCTGATAATTGGACGATATCTATATATATGTATATATATAAATGCAGTGGCATACGTGGGACCGCCAGAGTTGCTCTCTGTCACTATCAATGGTAGGCAAACCGCCGATTTTGATAGGCTGACTGCGATCCAAGTCAGCGTGTGCTCTGTTGAGTTACCGGGTCACCGTCACTTTTCTTTTCCCATCACAACTGAACTGATGCGATGGCGGGCAGGTATCACTGATAGGTCATCTTTAAAATACGTTTAAAAATCAGAATAAACACCTGAAGTGATGAAATTTGAATATGTGGTACAGAATAACAAGGTTTGTATGTTGGTCATTAAACATTTTGAGTTTTGGCTACAATCGCTAAAATATCAGTTCAGTTGCTATGATAGTGCTCTGGAGTGCGAGTCAGTATCAAGCCGTTGTCGGTCACTATCATTTTGATATTGATCAGCCTACAGTGATAGTGACGGTGGTGCAAAATCAGTAGTCAACTGACATGACTGATATCTCGCAGCTCTGGGGACCGCGCATAACTTGCGAACGGAAGGTCCGAATTTGATAGTCTTAGTTTTGTTCTGTTAGTATTCACCCAAGGAAGGTTTATGAGGCAAAAAACATGGAAAAATGAGTTTTTGAAAATCGATCTTCCATACTTTTTTTTGACCGGGGACTTGGTCTTCGATAGAAACTTGAAACGCCAAAAAACAAAGTTTGCCGGGTACAGCTAGTTTCTTATAGAAAAAAGAATCGGAGTTTTGCAAAAAAGTTAAGTTAAAGTTAAAGAGCACCTTTAATGAGCCACTATGATTTTTTTCAGATTTTTAGAACTTTATTTTGGTACTTAAAATGCGACGAGGAGTGATTCGACAAATCGCTTCCATACAAACTTTGAACTGATTTTAAAATAGGTTCCCGGGCACCAAAATTCATGAAAATTTGGATTTCGGCTCAGTTTGGCATGCAGATTCAGAATATGGAATTATCTCAACACCGCTAAAGAAGCCAATTATTCAAAATAATAGCAATGAAACAGAGTAACAAAGTAATTTTGCACACTATTCGAACAAAATCCGTCGAGGATACAAACTAGAATGTAAGGTAAAAATAAGAAAAATAATTGGCTGTACAAAAAAAAAATTATAACTGCTATACAGCATGTTTACAATTTTGTATAAACATAGGCTTTCACAGCTATTTCATGATCACCGGTATCTCCTGCCCAGCCAACACATTATCGGATGCTAATGTGGAGGCGATACACGAACACTCTACACGCGTTTAAATGTATGCATGTACGTCTATGGCCTCCACATTAGCATCCCGTTCTACATCATATACGGCTTTGTGTTGGCTGGGTGAATTTATACCAAGGATTGCTTCAGAAAACTCTCCAGGGATCCCTAAGAAATTTTCTGATGAGTTTCTTCAAGAAATCCACTAGCACCTTTGCCTGCAGATCCTGCAGCAATTTTTAAGAGGTTGCTTCAAAAGTGCATCTGTAGATTTCTCCAGGAATCCTCTTTTCTTGGAGTTAATTTCAGAGTTTCTACAGAAGTTTTCAATATTTTTTCTAGCAAATAAGAAGGTATCTCGAAGAATTTATTAAAGTATTCTCCCAGGCATTTATCCAGTTATTCCTCCCACTGGCGTAGCCACGGGGGGGGTTTTAGGGTTAAAACCCCCCCCAGAGCCAAAATTTCTGGAACAAATTTCCAGTATAAAACGCTTTGTGATGAAAAATTTTTTCGGCTGCGCCGCTATTTTGAACCTATGGCTCAAATTCAGTGTATATTTTTACGAAAAGTGAGTGTAGAATCAAAAAAGGCAATATTGAACATCGAAAACCCCTCCCAGAGCAAATTTCTGGCTACGCCACTGAGAGAAAACTCGGAAATTGCTTTAGGAATGTTTGTGTCGAAAGTTTTTCTTGGAATCTCCAAAAGTATGATCTTGAGGAATTTCTTCATGCAATCACCATGAACTTTCTTTGAAATTTCTTCAGAGATTCTTTCAAGAATTCTTCCAGTATTATTTTGTACAATTCTGGAAAAGCTACTAAAACACTTGAAGAATTTCTAAAACATTTCCGGCAGGAACCTCCAAAAGAATCCCAGAAAATACGGAACAACAGAATCAATTTATAAAAAAAAAACAATCTTTGTAGGAATTTCTGCGAGAATCTCTCACAGAATCTCTCACGAAAATCTTGGAGAAACTTTCGTAAGAAGTTTTGAAGGGATATCTGTAGGATTTTTAAAGATATTTTCCGAGAAACTTCTTGAAAACTCGATAGAAGAACATTTAATGAATAAGCTTGCTGAAATTCCTAAATAGAACTCAGAAGAAATCTCTGGAGACATTTTTGAAGGGACTGTTGAGGAAATGTCTGAAGAAATGTCCAGTAGGAGAATCTAAAGAATTCCTCTAGAAGTTTCAGGAAGTACTGTTGGAATATTCTGTAGAATCATATCTGAAGAAGCACCAGGAAAATTATTGAAGGTATCCCAGGAGGAATTTTGGAAGTACTACCTAGAGAAATACCTCGAGAAACTCGTCGGAAACCCTTGTTTGGCGGAATTCCTTGAAAAGTTTATTGAGAATTTTCTAGTAAAAATTGCTGGAAAACCAATATTTCTGGAAAATTCCTGGAGCATTCTATTAACGTATATCTGAAATAAATTCTGTGCAAATACCTGGAAGAAGTGTTAAGTTTTTGAAAAAAAAATCTTAAATTTTTTTGTAAAGGAATTCAGCAAATGATTCTGAATTTTTCGAAGAATCTTTGGAGAAATTCCTAGATTTATCCATATTGGAAGTGCCAGAGAAATTTCTGGAGTAAAACATGGAGGAAATCCTGAGGAAATCTCAGTATGAACTTCTGCACGAAATTGTGGATTTCGAAGTTCTTGACGGAATATTTGAAGGAAGCGTTGGAAAAATTTTCTCAAAATCCCTGGAAGAATTTCTAAATGAAACTTTGGGTATATTTCTGGAGGAATCTGTGGAAGATTTCCTGAGAAGATCTTTAGAGAAATAACTGGAGAAATTCGGAACTTTTAAAATTTGTCATGACGTCAAAAATCTTTAATCGCCTTCATTTGACAGAGGGTAAGAAATCAATTTTGTTTGATCTCGGAGCTGGTTACTAATTCAGTAACTTGGAGTAACCTCGATGACACTACTGATGATTTTTATAAATGCTTAAAATGCGTTTTGTCGAAAATATATCGCTTAACAAAAATAACGGAATTCATCGGTGCCATAATCGTCTAGCTAGCAGCTAATCCATATTCTACAACATAAAATAAAAGCTGTTTTCTTCTATGATTTTTAGACTATTATGCTATACAGTGATCATAGTGAGGTCAGAAGCCAGCTGATTCTCTCGACGCCTTGAAAGTCGAGCCATGCTATTTCCCACTAAAAGAATTCTCCCAAAAGTCTTCAAAAAGCAATTCCTTCCAAATAAGCTACAATTCTTTTCTGTCTTTCTCCACCATCCGGTGGCGGCCAATCCTATTATCTACAGTCGATTGAATTTTCTCGATCTCCAGAGAAAATAAAGAAAAAATACCAGCTGCACGAGCATCGCTTCTAAATCCTTTCAGATGTGCCCGCTCCTTTCCGGTTGTTTTCATTCCTACTAGCAGGAAAATTCAAAGGCTTTGATTGAATGGCACTTTCTTTCAGAGACAGAGAGAGGGAGCCTTGTACGTGCACCGTGTTGTTTCATTCATGCCAGAGTTCATACCACTAAAAGCACAGAGCAATCACTTGTTTTCGACTCAGACTAACGACGACAAGAACCAACGAACTTCACAGGTGTTTTTGGAATATTTCAGAGGGAGAAGAATTGAAAATAATGACTTTGAACTCTATCCGCCCACACTGGAATTCTTTGTGTGGAAAATTTTGGTTTGTATTTCGGTTAGAATTCATTCATTGGCAATCGCATAACCTAATGAATATTGTACAATTCTTATTTAGAACTGATAGGAGAACAGTATATCTGAGAGAAACACAAGCAATAAGAAACAGAGGAGAACAAACGAGAGCGCAAATTTCAGAAAAAAAACTCCTCGTGATCCAAATGACCTTGAACCTCCGGTGTCCCCCGTCAAAGACGGTCACCGTCGCCTTCAATTCGTGCGGAAAACTTCGTAGAACCGACCACCCATGACCGTGCTTGCGTCCCCAAAGGACAACGGCACAAGACTGCGCTGCCGCGTGGGATGCAGACGGTGAAGATAATGGGCGGTGGAACTTCGTTTCCCATCGGAGCACAAAGTTTTCTCTGAACTTGGAGACGCAAGCACTTGAATGAGCTTCTCCAGGAGGCAAACGGTGAGAATGAGCAACAGCTCAAATTTTTGTTTTTGTTGAATGATGCTGATGGCATATCCTATACCTACCTACGCATGGAAAAGGGGAAAAGCTTAGCCGCTTGGAGGGTGCATCGCAGAGAGATATGAGTTTGTTTGTTCAGCTTTCCTGAAGCTGTTCATCGCTTTGGTAGAGTGGTTCCCAAGTAGAAAATCGGATGATCTAAAAACGGTTTACACTAGTGTCTACTTGAAGCATCAAAAACAATCCAATGTTGTGCTCCGAATAAGTCAATTACACAACGAGAGAAAATTCAACTCAGCCATGATTTTTCATGAATATGATTTATATAACCATGAAAAGTGTAGAATTAGCGTAACTGAGTGTGGCTGACTTGTGCTTGTTCAGGAAAATTTGCCTCTATGGAGCCACCATCTTTCTGTTTCTGTTTCACGTGAGCATAGATAGCTAGTTTAACGGACGGCTTGATTATAATTGCCTCCATAGTTTGCAGCTTTGCACTAATAATGCAGCCTCTCAAGCCGTTTGTTATCGTCTACAAAGAACACGAGGGTGTCTCGGTACCAACACTCTGCTTATCATTGGGAAGTATTCGCGTACCCATCGTTAACAGTACTAATACGACAAACGTCACGATTGGTTCGACGAGGAGTGCAGCGCGGTTCTGGAGGAAAAGGACGCAGCGCGGGCGGTAATGCTGCAGCATGGAACCCGACAGAAGTGAAAGCAGTGGACCCATCTCTTTTGGGAGAAAAAGTGCCACCTGGAAGAAGCGGGGTGCGAGGAAATGGAACTGCTGTGACGTTCACAAGAAACACGTAAGTTCTTCCAGAAGCTCAACGCATTCCGCAAGGGCTACGTGCCGCAAGCCGAAATCTGTAGGGATAAGGACAGGAGCCTCCTGATGGACAAACGTGGATGATCGAAAGGTGGAAGCAACACTTCGACTAGCACCTGAATGGCGAAGAGAATGTAGGCACGGAGGACCAAGACAGCGGAGGAAATGACTATGTTGGTGCAGCAGAGGACGGGAACGAACCAACTCCCACGCTGAGGGAAGTCAAGGATGCCATCCACCAGCTCAAAAACAACAAAGCGATTGATAAGGACGGTTTTGTAGCAGAACTCATCAAGATGGGCTCGGAAAAGTTGGCCACCTGTCTGCACCAGTTACAGGTATACATACCTCGATTTAGTGGACATTTCAATTTTTGAAAGGTCTATAGAATCGAATTTTACATGAAATCGAAGCAATTTTTTATTTTATTTTTATGTAAATTTTATACCAAAATGTACCAAAACATATAAAAACTGCATGAAAATGGAGTTTTAGATAAAAGGCGCGGAGTTCTTAGCATATATTAGTAATTTTCGCTAAAAAATGAATAAACCACGATCTCGCTTTTTTGTTACGATTGGAATCTTTTCTTTCCAAATCTATGTATGGTTATTCAAAAGCCAATATTTTAAGCAATGGACATGCACAATAACGTTATTTGCATAAATGTCCCAAAAAATTTAAAAAGTTCATTAATTCATCCAGGGATCCCATCTGAATTTCATCAATGAGTTCCTTCGGAAAATTAGAGATTCGTGACAAGCACTTGGTAGAGTGTGGTACTGGTTGTGATGTATTTGCTGAACGATCTTTCTGTACGAGTGGTGAAGGTTTGTGCCGCTATCTGCTTGGTCGCTTTTTGTTGCAATTCTGGGGTGTTAAATTAAATTAAATGATCCCAGATTTTTCAAATTTATTACGACATCACTTTCCACATCAAATCATCATGTTACAGAATATTTCAGAAAATCTTCCATGTGTTCTTCTAGAAGAGTCACAAAAAATATTTAACTAAATTTGGCAAGATTTGCTTCACCAAATCCTCCTTGATTTTTCGCACAGGAATTCCTCTAGTTATTTATTCATTAATTTCTCTAGGCATTCGTTCGAGTATCATTTGGAGATTTCTTTAGAAAATCTGTACAAAATTTCTTCAGAAATTCTTTTATTCTATTTTTGGCCGAGTATTCTATTCTAAACTTGGCCGAGTATTCGGCCAAAAAATCCTTCACGGATTCTTTCAAAAAATCTTCCATAAATACATTCGGAAATTTTCTTCATAGATTTGTTTAAAAATTCCATCTATTCTATAAATTTCACAAAGAATTCATTCAAAACATCTTGCATGAAAATTATCCATGTATATGAGTAGAAATTCCTCTAGGGATTCTTACAAAAATGCGTTCAGAGATTTCTTCAGAAATATCTTAGGACATTTATTCAGAAATTTCTCTAGATATTCTTTTAATAAAACTTTCAGCGATGCCTTCAGAAACTATTTTGCAGAAAATGTTTAAAAAGTTACTTCATAAATTTGAACTGGGGTACTTTTACCAAAAAATCCAACAGCAACTTCAAATTTCTAAGGATTTCTCCAGAAGTTTCAGAAAGAGTTGTGTATGATTTTTTTTTAGAAATTCCCCCTTTACCTTTTTTTGAGACTTTTTTAGATTTTTTTCCGAAAAATCCTTCGAAAATTCCTTTAGGCATTCTCTCAATCGATCCCCTAAGGATTTATTTTAAGACTTTCTCCAGGGCTTGCTTTAAAAATTGCTCCAAGGATTTTTTAAATCTAAATTTCAGTCAAAAAAACTTCTTGGGATTTCTCTAGAAATTCCTCCAGGGTTTCTTTAAAAAATGTTAGAACTTTTCTGGAACTTTCTCCATAGATTCCTATAAAAACTACTCTGGGGGTTCCTTCACAAATTTTTCAAGGGGTTCTTTCAGATAATCTCCCATGGCTTTTATAATAAATTCGACTAAAGATTTCTTCAAAAATATCTCCAGATTTTCCTCCAAGGATGACTTTGAACAAACTTCTACAGATTTTTCGGTAATTCTTTCATTGGCCCTTGCAGAAACCAATACTAGGATTCGTTTAAAAATCTTTCACGAGTTCCTGACAAAATCTTCTAGAGATTCCATAAAAAAAAATTCTTTCAGGGACTCCTTTGGAAACTGCTCGTAGATTTACTTCAAAAAATGATCCAGTAAATCCTAACGAAATCAGAAAAAGTCAGAATTTTTTTCACAAAATCTTCTAGAGATTCCTCTCGACTTTAGAATGTCATTTAGAAATTTCACCCAGAACAGCTTAAGAAAGTCTTGCACGGATAGCTTCCAAAAATGGGTTCAAATTTTTTTTGCATATATTGATCCAGAAATTTATCTACGAATGTCTTCGAATTTCTTTAATAGAGATTCTTCCAGAACTTTTTTCAAAGCATTCATCTAAAAAACTATCCATGAAGATTCTTAAAAATATTCCATGAACTTTTTTTAGAATATGATTCACAGATACATTGAGAATCAGAAGCTCAAAGGTCTTTCAAAATTTTCTCAGAAGCTTTCCTAAGAGCTGTCTCCAAGGATTGCTTTAGGAATTCTACAAGACATTTTTCAAGAAATTCCCAAAATTTGTTCATATTCCTTTAGGTATTCCTTCAAGACATTTCTCTTCCAAAAATTGCTCCAAGGTTATTTTTTAAGAACGTCTTCAGAAATCCTACAAGATTACTTCAGAAAATTTTCTACAAATTTTGCAGACTTCTACCGAGGATTGTTATGAATAGGCTGGAAGACATTCTTGCAGAGATTCCTGCAGAAATTGACACAAAGATTGCATCGGAAATTCCGCCGGGTTCCTCTATGTATTTTCTCAAAAATTCCTTCAGGATTTCCTCCTAGCATGAAAATGTTTAGGATTTTTGTTTGGTGATTTCTCCAGGATTTTGTTAGATATTCCACCAGGAGTTTTCAGTTATTCGTTCCGGAACTTTTGAAGAAAATCCATCTATGGAATCTAAAAAGTTTTCTTTTCCAGAAATTCATTCAGAAATTTGTTTAGATATTTTTTTTTAATTTCTTCTGAAATTTCTTCAGCGATACTCTAGAGACTTCTCAAATATTATTAGAATTCTTCAAAAGTTGTTCCATGGATTCTTTCAGAAGTTGTTTCAGCAGTTCCTTCAGGAATTGCTCAAGCGGTTCCTTCAAAGATTCCTCCAGAAATTCATCCTTGGAAATGTACACGTGAAAGGACGCTGGAATCAGGGAACCTTGACTAACTAGCTCTGAATCTACCATGACAGAACTAGAAATAATTTATTACACATCTTGTCATATGGGTTTGATATGGGTGCTCCACAAAACAATTTATTGATATGAAGTGCTCCGCGTGTCAAAAGGGCTGAAAACCCCTGCATTATAAGTCATCATGATACAAACTGGAAGTATTATACTGATTGAATATTACAAATTTTATCATTAAAAAAATGTACATAAAATCGAAGCACATAAAATCGAGGGTCCACTAAATAGAGGTATACCTGTATTAGTCAAGATCTGGAAAATCGAACAGCTACCAGGAGTGGAGGGAAGGGATAATTTGTCCCTTCCACAAGCAAGGCGACAAGTTAATGTGTGAGAACTTTCGAGCGATCACCATTTTGAATGCCGCCTACAAAGTGCTATCCCAGATCATCTTCCGTAGTCTTTCACCTAAAGTAAATGAGTTCGTGGGAGGTTGCCAAGCCGGTTTCATCGACGGCCGGTCGACAACGGATCAGATCTTCACCGTACGGCAAATCCTCCAGAAATGCCGTGAATACCAGGTCCCAACGCACCACCTGTTCATCGACTTCAAAGCGGCATACGACAGTATCGACCGCACAAAGCTATGGAAAATCATGGACAAGAACAGCTTTCCCGGGAAGCTTACCAGACTGATAAGAGCAACGATGGACGGTGTGCAGAACAGCATAAGGATTTCGGGTGAACTATCCAGTTCATTCGAATCTCGACCGGGGCTACGACAAGCTAATGGACTTTCCTGCCTACTCTTCAACATCGCCCTGGAAGGTGTTATGCGACGAGCCGGGCTCAACAGCCAGGGTTTGTCTGTTTTGCGGATGACATGGATATTATTGCTAGAAAATTTGGAACGGTGGCAGAACTGTACTGTATCCGCCTGAAACGTGAAGCAGCAAAGGTCGGACTGGTGGCAAATGCGGCTAAGACAACGTACATACTGATAGGTGGGACTGAGCGAGACAGGTCAAGTCTTGGCAGCAATGTTACGATAGACGGGGATACTTTCGAGGTGGTAGAAGAATTCGTCTACCTTGGTTCCTTACTAACGGCTGACAATAACGTGAGCCGTGAAATACGAAGGCACATCATCAGTGGAAGCCGTGCCTACTACGGGCTCCAGAAGAAACTGCTGTCAAAAAAGATTCACCCCCCCCCCACCAAATGTACCATGTACAAGACGCCAATAAGTGCTAAGGACGATCTTCGGCGGCGTGTGTGGCGGAGAATGATGAACCACGAGCTCGTTGCAATCTACGGTGAACCCAACATCCTGAAAATGGCTTAACCCTTTGGAGCCGATTTTTTCGCCGCTGTCGACGCAACCTCGCTGGTGTCGAACACGTTTGTTATGCTCGGTTTCATCGCCGGGGTCATATATGACCCCTCCGGCTCCAAAGGGTTAAGCTGGACGGATACGGTGGGCAGGGCATGTTGCAAGAATGCCGGACAATAATCCTGCATAGTTGGTGTTTGCTAACCATTCGGTTGGAACAAGAAGGCGTGGAGCGCAGAGAGCACGATGGGCGGATAAGGTGGAGCGTGATCTGGCGAGCGTTGGGCGTGACCGACGTTGGAGAGCTGCAGCTGCAAATCGAGTATCATGGCGGCAAATTGTTGATTCAGTGTTATCATGAATTTGATGTTGAACGAAATAAACGAATTAATGAACGACAAACGTTGTGTGAGCTGCAACTGTCTAACTTAAGTATCAAGACATAATTAATTTTAATTGGCGTTTTTGGTGATATGAATACTAGTCGAAGTAAGGGGAGAAAGGATAGTAATGAAAAAATACGGTGGATAGATATGCAAGCGTGTTATAAGAGATATTGAAAAGAATTTTATGCAATTGCGGAACGGGCTTGGTGGTCTAGTGGCTACCGCTTCTGATTCGTATGCAGAAGGTCATGGGTTCAATCCCTGGCCCGTCCCTTTCGTTCTACTTTGCATCTTTCTATCCACTACCTCTAGCTCTCTCTCTTCTCTACATATACAACTCATGTATATTCATATGTTCATAGCCATCGCTAGAACCAGAAACGAATTTGAAAAAAGTCGTTTCCCTCTCTTCCAACTTCCAGTCACAGCACAGTGTATATATAACGCCTACAAGTTATGCAACCAAAAGCGTGCTGTGCCGCTTGACCTTATTCACCTTATTCACCACAAAATCTATCACGAACACTATAAATAACCCCTATCCATGGATCACATCACCGACCCAACGGTGACTCCCAGATCTCCCATCCTTTCCGCCTAACAAATACCCCAGTCCGTGCTGGCTGTGGGGATGCAGAGGTGATCTCGGTCTTTAATAGCAACAACCAGCACACTCTAACATTCCTTTCCCTTCCCAACTGACTATAAGAACGTGGCCGGCGCCGTTATCGATCAAGAATGTATGAGCTGCTTAAATTGCACTTTGAGAATAAGTGGAGTGTCCCAACCCTTATTCATTTGGATCTCAGTGCAATTACTACGAGCTCAGATCAATCACGGAGGAGCAACCATTGACATGTATAGTCCGATTTGATCGTTTTTGATTGATCGTTTTTTTTATTGAAAAGAATTTTATGCAATTCAGTATCATAATTTACATTTTATATAACTTATTTTGGTATCATAATGGCCAATTTTTCCGAACTGGTCCATTATGCAACTGAAACGAGTTGCATAATGAAAAACAGTTTGATAATGTTCATAATGCTACTCATTTGAGTTGCATTATGAACATTATGCAACTCAAATGAGTTGCATTATGAAAAAAGTCATTGCTTAAAATGTTGTATGGAACTCGTTGCAAAACTCGATTTTTCAGCACTCTTCGTATTTATCCAACTCGGCAAGCCTCGTCGGATAAATGTACGACTCGTGCTGAAAAAATCAACTTTTTGCAACTCGTTACATAAATAACTATTGTTAAACAACACAATCACAACGACGATCTTCTTGCCTAAAGTCCTGGTGTTGAAAGGATAAGTTATAGTAGTTAGATTAAAACTACAATCTCTAGATAGGTAAGAAGACCGAGACTTCCATTACGTGTCATGTAATTCAGCATGACTCTGATCTGAGTGTTCTTATGACATACACTCTGTTCCATAACTATAGATCCAACCAAAGTTTATTTGCTATTTATTCAAAGTGCAACTTATAATTTTATGGAATACACCATAATAATTATCCAGGCGCCTCACACATACTGCCGTAAAATTTTATTTATGCACTTGATGATCACAAAGAAAACTGTAAAATTCTAAAATTCCCTTGTTTCATGACCATAGATCCAAAATGTGTGAATCATTAATTGTGTCTAATCAACGTGCTGTTGTCGGTTCAGGGCTAAGTTTTCTTTCGGCAATTGACGTGTTATGACGTGTAATGTACTACGCCGTATAGAAAATATTTATCTGAAGTTGAAAAAAGAAACATTTTGGCGTATCGAGAGAGTAATTAGAGTTATTAAAATTTCTCGTTTTCTAACATGTTTCATAATGTCGTAATATGTTTTAAAGATCTAATACAATGCTTCAGTTAGTTAACAGGAGGACAAAGGAAGAAGTTGACCGTTCGCACAAACGGTAGAATTATTAGGATCATATACATCTAGCTAAGTTTGAACTACAGTTTTGATGATCGACAGGTCGAAATCATTTCATCTCGACATCTTTCTCGATACTATCGTTTTTTGTTCTAGACGTTTACTTGATATGTCGGTTGGTATACTCATTCTCAAAAATTACTAGACCGGGTTTCCTAGGAGCACAATATACTCTGGGAAAATGAAGTGACATATGTTTTCCTAGCTATGGAGGTTTTCAAATAAGTTCTTAATTTCGAGCTCTCCCTATCTCGACGGCTCCTTTAATATCCATACGTTAACTGTAGTTTGTCGATGATTTAATAACTTTTTAATGCTTATTTGACTTTCTAGATGATCTTTTCGGACTAATGGATGAGATATAGAAAAAAAAATCAGCTTGGATCGATCGGAAGGTTTTTTTTTCGCACTGAAGAGATTTACTTAAAGAACCACTTTATTTCTCCTCAAGGAATTTACGGAGTGGGTTGATGGTACGAGCAACGTTCTATCAAGATACATTATTGTCGATGGTGTTTCCGTTAACTTGTATAGACAGACAGCCAGAAATACACCGAGCTCAGGTTAAGGAATGGCCAGATTCTTCTTCTGACCAGGACCCAATCGTGAATTATGTGGGTGTTCATCATAAAAGCAATATATGCAGATATACAGCTGTACGGAGGCATTCCAGATCTAAAATGTGAAGTTGTTCCAAAATGGAATGAAATTCAAACATCTACCTAGCAAAAGTAGATTTAAGGTATGTCAAAAAGGCTGTGTGAGCCTATTCGGGTTAAAGGAGGCAATACTCATTATAATTATGTTAAATTTTTTGTGTAACTTCAATAGCCAAGAATAAATTTTTGCTTGGATCTATTGTCATGCAACAAGGGAGTTTATGTTCATTGATTATTCTGATTCTGAGAGCACATGTAATACAGAAATTATTACTTTACAGATGTCTACTCCAGATATCGAATGAAGCAAGAAAACAATATCGATCGAATTCTTTCTACATTTCCGAATATCACAAAATATTGTTTGGATCTATTGTTATGAAACATAGTGCATAACTCTTGATGAATTAGGATCACATTCGGTAGAATTACGGGATTTTTGGTTTCGAAAGAAGAAAATAGGCTGTTACGATTACTGCTGCTTCCTATAGGAATGATGATTCTTGATATAATACGCTGAATTTCGAGATATAATATTGAACTCAAACAAAGTTTGAAAACCACTGGTTTCTATTCGATAGAAACGAAGCGGGAAATTCCATACCAAACGCGGAAGGAAACGAGTGCCAACTGCCAGACTGGCAGACAGGAAGAAGCATTCAGTCAGTCAGAGTTCTGATCTTCAATCTCCGTCTCCGTCTCTGGGTTGCCTGAGTTGGCTGAAAATGACGAGCCCAAAACGAACGAACATGGGCGCTTCAGTCAGAGTCAAGTTGAGAACACTGTAGAACTGTTGAACGGAGCCCCATTCCGAGACGTGGGTGGCACACTGACTGGTGGCAGTAATAAATAGCTGAAAGATTAGATGAAGGAGCTCTCAGACTGAATGAATCCAGAGGGCCTTCGGGGGGTGAAATGTATGTTTTTGCTTTCAACCGGAGATCAACAGACGATGCGATGTTCGACTCGACTGTGTTTTCTCTCTCGGTGAAAGGCTGCTGCCCCGGCATCGGAATGAATGAACTCGATGGGTGTTGTTGGATTATGGGTCTAACATTGATTGGAAGGGTTGATGGCGTTGAGGGGGTGCTAGTGATGAAGTGTAGTGGATTAAAATCTGCCTCAAAGGGGATTGGGTTTGATTGAATAAAAAGTAATTAAAGTCTGTTGGGAGTGTTTCGCACTTTCGTATGAATGGGGAAGCTTAGAAAGTGTTGGAAATCGATTAGTTCGTTACATGTTTGGTTTGAATTGGGATTAGAGAGAACAATGGATGCAAAACTCAACGAAAAATATACGTAGACTTTAGACGTCTTTGCCATCGGAACCTATAAAATGTTCAGTGTTTTATTTTTCATTCTTTTTCCTGATAACATGATCATTCAAAAAAGAACAACTTTTATTCTTACCTTACCTTACCGGTCAGACTAAGGCCCGAGTGTCCTTTGCTGTACATAGGAGTCGCCTCCATTCTGCTCGGTCCATGGCTGTGTGTCTCCAGTTCCGCACTCTGCGTAGGGTCCGCAGATCGTCCTCCACTTGGTCGACCCACCTAACTCGCTGCGCTCCACGTCTTCTTGTACCGGTCGGATGACTCTCGAGAACCATTTTAGTCGGGTTGCTATCCGACATCCTGATGACGTGACCCGCCCACCGTAGCTTCTCAGCAGCTGATGCAGCTCGTTTTCTACAAGTCCCGTCTTCCATCTGCACTCCGCCGTAGATGGTACGCAACACCTTCCGTTCGAAAACTCCAAAGGTGCGTTGGTCCTCTGCACTTCATGATTCGTGCCCATAGAGGACGACCGGTCTAATCAGCGTTTTTTAGATAGTTAACTTCGTGTTACGGCGAACTTTATTCGATCGCAGAGTTCTGCGGAGCCCAAAGTAAGAACGATTTCCTGCCACAATGCGCCTCTGAATTTCTCTGCTGATGTCGTTGTCGGTGGTCACCAGTGAGCCCAAGTACACGAATTCTTCAACCGCCTCGATTTTATCACCGTCGATATAAATTCGAGGTGGCGGGCGCGGTGATTTCTCCCTGGAGCCATGTACTTCGTCTTCGACACATTAATGACTAATCCGATTCGCCTGGCTTCACTCTTTAGTGGGATGTACGTTTCCGCCATCGTCTCAAATTTACGAGCAATAATATCAATATCATCAACGAAACCAAGCAGCTGAACGGACTTCGTGAAAATCGTTACTCCCCGCTCTCCTTATTACACCCTCTAACGCAATGTTGAACAGCAAGCACGAAAGACCATCACCTTGCCGTAACCCTCTGCGGGATTCAAAGGGACTCAAGAGCATCCCTGATACTCGAACTACGCACATCACTCGATCCATCGTCGCCTTGATTAATCAGTTTATCCGGGAATCCGTATTTGTGCATAATCTGCCATATCTGTTCTTGATCAATTGTAGCCTCAAGCAATTACTTGTTCTGAATCTCTCCAAGGTTAGTTTAGAAAGTTTTATTAAAAACTTCTCCACGAATCCATCCAAAGATTTCTTCAGATCATTTCTCTAGGAAGTTCTCCAAAGACAATGCAAGCTGTTACCGCGTATCCGGGGCCAACTCCGGCGGGTCGGGGTGGACTGTAATTTCCGGGTCGGGTTTTCGGAATGAAAGACGCAACTCCACTGTTCACAATAATTCACTATCTTTAATTAATACTCTGCACTTACTCGCTAATTTACTTAACACTACTTAATTACTTAGCACTTAGATCACTTTGCACTTTCACTGGTCTAAGTGTATTTCACGGCGGTAAAAACATAACTGAACCTCTGCGGCGAACTATTCGCATATTTATACGTGCGCACCCGCAATCAGGAATATTCGCGCAATATCGTGACGTTGGTTCCAGATGCGGGTGGAACTCTCTCGATGGCTGTCACTCTCGGGGTGCTGCTGTGGTGAGTTTTACGTTTAGGTTCGTCAAACATTGGCTCCGCTCACCGTTGGTTTGAGTAAAATCAAACTGGTTTGATTAGTCCTGTTCAACGACGTAGGTTGAACTTGCTCGAAGTTACTGCATCCCGCTCTTACCCATTTGATGACAAATGGGTAAGAGCAAGATGCAGCAACTTCGAGCAAGTTCAACCTGCGTCGTTGAACAGGACTATTTTTGCCGACCAAACCGTCAACCGTCAAATCGGTTCGACGAAATGCCAAATCGGTTCGTCAAACAGCATCACACACGGTCAAACACAGCACCAACTCAACCAACTCAACGAACCAGCGAATGTTTCTGCAACCGTATGACGAACTGCCAAATCGTGTTGCACCAACATGTCATTTTGGTTGCACCAACATCATCCCCCATTTGAAATCGCACTGTGTTTGTGCAACAACACTTCACACGGTACGATTGGTTTGTCAAACATTGGCTCCGCCCACCGTTGGTTTGAGTAAAATCAAACTGGTTTGATTTTTGCCGACCAAACCGTCAACCGTCAAATCGGTTTGACGAACTGTCAAATCGGTTCGTCAAGCAGCATCACACACGGTCAAACACAGCACCAACTCAACCACCAACCTGGGGGCGGAGTCAATGTTGGTCAAACCGTTTGAGTAGTGTGTAGGGTGCCTTAGTCACCACACTTCGGAGACGGCGACGATGACGGGACCACTCACTTGCGCTCACTGCTGGTACTCCCAGTGGCTGTCGGAACTCACGTAATCAAAGGCGTAGCAAGGGTGGATCGTGTTGGGGGCGGCAAATCGGTAAGTGTTTCGCCTTCGTGGTTCGCGGTGGCTACGTTCGGTGCTTAAATAGGAACTATTTACAGATGCTTCGTGGATTGTTTAAGTTTCCGCTCATTCCGTACGGATTGTACGGAACACAAGCTTTGGGGAATGTCATCGAGAATATTGCTATAAATTCTTCAAGAGATTTTTATGATCATAAATACAGTGATTCCTCCACAAATTTCTCTGGGAATTCCTCTTGAAATACTTCCAGAATTCCCTCCACGATCTTTTTAGAGAAACTGAAAGTCTACGTCTCCACACAAATTAAAAAAAAAATTATGTCTACGAGGGGGAAGAGGTTGATTCAAAGATGGTCAAAATTTGATCTAGCTACGTGTTTTATGAACAGCCCCCACTGAATCAAATTTCAATCATCGCGCAACAATATCACAATCTTCCGTTTTGTCTGCAACAAAAATTGACGAGATCATGTTATTATCTGTTACCAGTTGGGATAAAGAGTACACCCGTCATGACGGAAACTCCATATTGTTTTGAAATGAAAATTTTAATTTGTTCTAACAATTTTCAGGCTATTCATTGTATTTTACAGATCAGTGAACATATTCATGTCCACTCATAACAAAATCCATCTATGTCCTAGTATCGGCTTGTTCATAATTATATCACGCAGTTTTAATGATCCAGAAATCAGCGAATATTACTAGACTCTTTTTGTCGTCGTCTACCGATCTGATGAAATTGAGAAAGGCACTTCTTTAAAAACCGTGTGCCAACTCGCGTGGACTCATTCCAAGCATGGTCACGAGTTGAAAAAAATAACTAAACAATACGTCCAGCAAATAAGGTAGCATACGAAGCTAGACACAGTGTAGTGCAATTTCAGGATGGTTAGTGCCTAATGGTACTTGTTACAACACTCGCTTCAAGTAATAACTATCTACAAGTCATAGGTAACTGTTCTTGATGTTTCAGTAATCTTTCATCAATAAACCTTTTTTATATGCATTAACGAGTTTTTAGCCCTACACACCCAATTTTTTTAAACGCTTCCAGCACAAAAAATTAGCAAAATGAATTGCAGAGTTTCAGCACAACGTTGCTGATCAACTGTCAAAATTTCTGAATGATTCAGCAAGATGAAAATTAATTTCTGATTCTCAGCAATTCGTATTGCTGAACGGAATCAGCACAAAAAAAACAGAAAAGTTCGTTGAATACCAGCAAACAAAAAAATGCAGTATAGACTAGTTCATCACGGGCCCCATGCTTTACTTCCTACATCATATAAATTTGTCTGATGTGGGATTAGAGCTGTGGTCCTCGGCGTGAAAGGCATGCCCTCTAACCATCACACCAGGTCCGCTGCCTTATCAAGAAACCTTGTTACACGTACGTCGGCAATTTCGTAATACTCAAGGACTTTCTAGTTCCACTCACCCATGCATGATTTTGAAAGCTGTCCAGCAAATTCATGAATGACATCTCACTCAAATTTATGGTTCACCTAATTTGGTCTGATCCAGGATGTCGGAACAAACGGGTGACTGGAAATGGTTCAGGATCACTGACTGACTGGTGTATCCCATCAAAACCTCCTTCCGTTGAATCCATGAATTTGCTTGTATTCAGCATCCGATGGGAACTAGGACCATGGGAAAAGCGAACAAACGTCGACATTTAGGTGTTTATCGATTTTCCCTACTTTACTGTGCAAACATTCTTTCCATCTCATTACCCGTATGGTTGAAGGGGGTTAACCTCATCTCAGAAAACTTCCCGAACCGAAGACGGAACCAACATTCTGAGGACAGAAGGTATGCTTTCCATACATACATGCGCTAGAATAGATTCCCGTTCTCGCATACCGCATCTCGCATACGTAAGGACATAGAAAAATCCGCTGTTGTTTGCAGGCATCCGCTTCGGGGTCGATTCCTTTCAACAATAGCTCTCCTCCACCCCAGTGAGGACGCTGACGCTGGTTGATGGGGGAGGTGTTCGTTTTAGGGTGTTCGCCATTATCCATAGTTGTCATCGTCGTTGCCGTCGTCGTCGGAAGCTGATCCAAACCAAAGCGCCCCTGATGATAATGGTTATGATTTTCGATCCCAAAACAATCAATAACAAGGCCATGCCGTGTGGCGGTGGAAGTGGCTCGGTTGGGATGCCAGGACGAGCGGAGATGTGTTCTACTTCTCGTTTTGGTGTTGATGTAGGCTCTCATAAAATCCATCCGAAAGGAGAAGTTAACAGCTAAAGGAAAATATGGATCACTTCCGGTCCCCACGAGGAGACATCGTTCGTTTCGATTTGGTTCATCGCTGGAGATAGCTTGGCTTTTCTTTTTTTTTCTATCATCATAAATGGATGTTTATTGGGTGTTTGAGTGGAGGATAGATGATGATTTGGGCCTAAAAGGTGGAAGTGCTAGCGATTTCAAATGTGATTTTTGATTTTTGTGTCGAGATCTGTTTATGTGACTATTGCAATCCTAACACGAAAACCGGCAAACGTCTGAGGATTCTTTAAATTTTAAATTTAGAAAGACCGGACCTGAACATGACCAATAATTGATGCCCCTGCTAAGCTCATAAAGTATACTGTTATTCGAACTTTTTACCACTCAGCATCCGTTGCTACTGTGGCCAATAAGCTAGAAGAGTTAACGTAAACAGTGGCCTTGTTTCAGCGAGAATTACCCCGAGAAGGAATAAGAAGACATTTCTAGAAAATTCAAAAAAAAAATTTCTGGACGAATCTCGAGAAAGAATTCCTGGATAAATTCGTGTGGGACTTCCCGAAGAAATTCCTGGCAAAATCCCGAGAGGAAATGCTAAAGGAACTTCTGGAAGAATTAGCTGGCAAAATTGTCGGAGGAACTTCTGCACTAATTTCCGAAGGAACTCAAGGAAGAAATTCCTGGAGGAATCTCTGAAGAAATTCCTGGACTATTTTCGGAAAAAAACTTCTCGGCTGAATTCCCGAATAACTCCTGGGGAAACTCCTGGAAGAATTCCGGTGGAGAAAAACCAGTAAGAAATCCTGATGGACCATTTGGGAAAATTGTCTAAGGATCATCTGGAGCAATCCTGAAAGAAAGACGCTTCCAGAAGATCCCTTAGGGTTTATTTCGTAAAATTGTTTGAGAGTTTATTAGGGAATAACTACAGCAGATTATTGGGAGATTCTTCCACGTGTACCTTGGAGAATTCCACCTACCAAAACTTTTTCGGCAATTTCTCCAGGAGTTCTCTCGGAAATTTCTCAAGGAGTCCCTTTTGAAACGATTCCAGGTGTTCCTTTGGAAATTTATTCAAGATTTCATTCAAGAATTCATCCACAAGTTCCATCGGATCCCAAAATGATTTACTGAATGAATCCCGAGAAGAAAATCCTAAAGAATTCCCCAGAACGATTTTATGGTAATTTTTGGAAGGAAGTCCTTATAAAATCGCCTGCAAAAAATCTTGCAGGAATTTCTATATAGAACATCTACAGGAGTCCTTATCAGAAATTCCTGATGAAATTCCCGAAAGGACGTCCTAGTAAATAATTCCTTCATTACTCATGGATCATGGGAGGCTCCTCTGACAAATTTCCTAAAGGAATCCCAAGGCATTCTCAGAAAAAAGTCTTGGAGGTTTCTGCGGAAAGAACTCCAGTAGAATTTCTCGGGGAGAATGCTTGGAAAGATTTCCTAAATGGAATCTCCAGATAGATTTTTTGGAGTTAATTCCAGAAGAAACTTCAGAAAAAAACCCTTGGAAGGATCTTCTTGAGGCTGGGATGCGAGATGATTTTTTGAAAAATATTTATCACTCTTTTCAAAAATCTGTTTCCCATACAAAATTTGAGAGAAAAACCTGTAAGTATCCCTTAGAAAGTTTGAAAGGCCCTTCTAGCTCAAAAATCTGTAATTAGTTTTTAAAACAAATTCTGTATGGAAGCTCCAAAATCAATACAATACATATAAATATGGTGACGTGAGTTTCGACTGGAAATTTGTTGAATATTTTAACTGGCTTTCTCAGTCTGGGGAAATTCAAAACGACTAGTTTTGTATTGCCCGGCGTCGAGATTCTGCACGTATGCTGAGGCGACATCCGGTTGTTTCAGTCGCTCTAGGTTGTACCGTGGCGGTCGCCGGTACCGTATATTATTGATGACGGAGAGTTTTGGGGGCAGTTTGACCATCACCAGATAGTGGTTGGAGTCCATTTTGGCGGCACGATAGGTCCTGACGTCGATAATGTCGGAGAAGTGCCGTCCGTCAATCAGAACGTGGTCGATTTGAGATTCCGTCTGCTGTGGTGATCTCCAGGTGTAACGATAAGGGAGGCTGTGTTGGAAAAAGGTGCTACGTATGGCCATATTTTTGGAAGCGGCGAAATCAATGAGTCGTAGGCCGTAGGCCCCATAAAAACTCATGAGAGAAGAGGAACTCCGGTAGGGATCCCATGTAGGAACTTCTGGAGAAATGTACCGCTAGAACTCCTGGAGGAATCTCCGGAAAGAGCTCTTGGAGAAATAACCGGAAGGGAATCCTAGTAAAATTATTTATTATTATTTGTCTTTATTAAAGAGTGTTTCAACCAAATAGTTGGTTCACCTGGAAAATCCTAATAAAATTGACAGAAGTAACTAAGAGACGAATTTACTACTGGCTCAAGGAACCCTCCGAGCATTTTCTGAAAAACAAACTGAAACCTTCTCAAATCTCAGAAGGAACTTTTGGAAGAAGCACAGAAGATACTCGTGATGGAATCCACTGCAGCATGTCCTGAAGTAGTCTCCGGAAGAAACTCGTAGGGGAATCATCGGAAGGAATTCCTTGGCCAGAAATCTTCAGATAGAATTCTTGGGGATATCCTAATTGGAAGCTCTTGAAGAGATTCGTGGTTAAATCGCCGGTAGGAGAACCTAGACGAATCCTTTGCGGGAGTTCCTGTAGATGCCTTCATAAGCATTTTTAGAGGAATTTCCGGAAGGAATTTTATGCGAAATCCACAAATGGATCTTTTAAAAGTATCGTCGTACCTCTGGAGCCGACCTACTGATCCTCGTAAAGAATTCCTGGAGGAACCCCAAAAATAATTTCCAAAAAAATCTGAGGAATGAATTCCTGTAGCCATCTTGGAAGATATTCCTGAATCCCGGAAGGAATTCCTGGAAGAATTTCTGGAAGAAATGATTTGTGACTTGCTGGTGGGTATATGAAAGACGTTTTGGATTGTGATGGAATACCACTGAAAACCCGAAGAAATGAATTCAGCGGAAGTGCTGATGATGTTCAAAGAGAAACTTTGATATTGTATCGGTTGGAATGCAGTGAGTAAAATAATACATACTAGCGAGATCGCCTGCTGAAAAGTGGTATTCCGCCATTAATTTTATCCGGAATTCTTCCAGAATTTCTCCAGTATTTTCTTTAATTCTTTTAGCACTTTATTGCGTGATCCCTAAAAAATTTTTTTTTCTAGATTCCCAAAGTTAAATTCCTTCTGATATTTCTCCAATAGTTCTTTCTCAGATACCTCAAAAAGTTTCTTGTGATTTTCCTCAATGCGTTTTTTTTTCAAGGATACATCATTTTGAGAATTTCATTTTCGGGAGCTCCTTCTCAAATTCCTCCAGAAGTTTTCTTTTGATATTCCTTCACAAACGCCTTCCGACAGTGTTGGTATTCGCAAACTCACATCTCAATAATGAACCACTTTTGCGTGAGCAAACTCATGTGCTAGTCTAAATTATTTTTGAAGACGCGAGATTTTCCTGCAAAACAGCATGGCGAGTCAAGAATCGTGCGTGAAAATGTTCAACCAAAATTTATGGGAACTCGAGTTTCAACCCACACTTCAACCAGATTTACTAGGAAAAACGCATTCAACGCCTTAAAATGAGTGTTTAGGCAAATATGGTCTTCTGGCCTAATTGTCCTATGTGCATGAAAATTAGGGTGGTCCACATTTTCAAAGAAATTGGAAGCCAAACTTTTTTATTTGCATGAATAATTGTTTCAAATTTCTCATCAAAGTTGTCTAAGAACCATTTTTAAAGCTATAAAACGCACATTTTCGTGCGCTGAGAATGTTGCTACGTCATTCTGTTCAAAAGATATTGATCATTTTTTTTTGAAAAAATAGGCACTTTTTAAGTATTTTTTACTTGAGTTACAAAAAATAACAACCCTCCAATTTTTTGATGTTTTATAGCAACATTTCTTCTTTCGAATGCGGACAAAAGATATTTTTTATTTCTGCCCCAATCGGTCATATTACCTTTTCAAAAAAAAATATTACTTTTTAGGAAAAACACCTGTGATTATTGAACCAAAAGGCCATTCCAGCACACGAAACGACGCGTCTTCAAATGCTCTACAAATGTTTTTTTGGGCGACTTTGTTGAAAAATCAAAACTGAAACAGTTAAAGCCTGAAAACCGGGTTTTCTTGAACCACCCTAAGCTTATTCAAAAAAATATCTCAAGATCGGTCAATTTTAAAGCTACATAAAAAATGTTTTCAGCAAACTTCCTGAAGAATGTATATAGTTATTATTGCAAATAAAAAAGTTTGGTTACCAATTTCTTTGAAAATATGGACCATCCTAATTTTCGTGTACATTGAAAAGAGAGCCTTATTTTTAGGAACAACTTTGTAGAAGACCATATTTGTCTAAAAAATCATTTGAAGACGCTGAATGCATCTTTCCTCGTAAATCTGTTTCGTGGAGTACAGAGTTTTTTAATGAAATCGGTTGAATTTTGAGCGAGAAAACTGCTTATGAGTTTTTTGAAAACCATTATTATTTGTTTCAGGCCCTACGAGCCAGCCGTAAAAAACCATTGTAACGGAAAATCAGCAACAGAATAATACGAACCGAGACCAACGGCAACGACCCCAGCGAACAAAAAGGACTTGCGATTGGAAACTCGGTACGTGGAACTGCCGATCTCTCAACTTCATTGGGAGCACCCGCATACTCGCCGATCTACTGAAGGACCGCGGGTTCGGCATCGTAGCGCTGCAGGAGGTGTGTTGGACAGGATCCATGGTGCGAACGTTTAGAGGAAATCATACCATCTACCAGAGCTGCGGCAACACACGCGAGCTGGGAACAGCTTTCATCGTGATGGGTGATATGCAGAGGCGCGTGATCGGTTGGTGGCCGATCGACGAAAGAATGTGCAGGTTGAGGATCAAGGGCCGATTCTTCAACTTCAGCATAATAAACGTGCACAGCCCACACTCCGGAAGTACTGATGATGACAAGGACACATTTTACGCGCAGCTCGAACGCGAGTACGACCGCTGCCCAAGCCACGACGTCAAGATCATCATAGGAGATTTGAACGCTAAGGTAGGCCAGGAGGAGGAATTCAGACCGACGATTGGTAAGTTTAGCGCCCACCAGCAAACGAACGAAAACGGCCTACGACTCATTGATTTCGCCGCCTCCAAAAATATGGCCATACGTAGCACCTTTTTCCAACACAGCCTCCCTTATCGTTACACCTGGAGATCACCACAGCAGACGGAATCTCAAATCGACCACGTTCTGATTGACGGACGGCACTTCTCCGACATTATCGACGTCAGGACCTATCGTGGCGCCAATATCGACTCCGACCACTATCTGGTGATGGTCAAACTGCGCCCAAAACTCTCCGTCATCAACAATGTACGGTACCGGCGACCGCCACGGTACAACCTAGAGCGACTGAAGCAACCGGATGTCGCCTCAGCATACGCGCAGAATCTCGAAGCCGCGTTGCCAGACGAGGGCGAGCTCGATGAGGCCCCTCTAGAGGACTGCTGGAGTACAGTGAAAGCAGCCATCAACGACGCAGCAGAGAGCACCATCGGGTACGTGGAACGGAGTCGACGGAACGAATGGTTCGACGAAGAGTGCAGAACGGTTTTGGAGGAGAAGAACGCAGCGAGGGCGGTAATGCTGCAGCAAGGGACTCGACAGAACGTGGAACGTTACAAACAGAAGCGGAAACAGCAGACCCGCCTCTTTCGGGAGAAAAAGCGCCGCCTGGAAGAAGCGGAGTGTGAAGAAATGGAACTGCTGTGCCGTTCCCAAGAAACACGGAAGTTCTATCAGAAACTCAACGCATCCCGCAACGGCTTCGTGCCGCGAGCCGAAATATGCAGGGATAAAGACGGAGGCCTCTTGACGGACGGACGTGAGGTGATCGAAAGGTGGAAGCAGCACTTCGATCAGCACCTGAACGGCGTGGAGAACATAGGCACGGGAGCCCACGGCAACGGAAGGAACGACGACGCCAGTGCAACGGAGGACGGAAATGAACCAACTCCCACGCTGAGGGAAGTTGGGGATGCCATTCACCAGCTCAAAACCAACAAAGCAGCTGGTAAGGATGGTATCGCAGCTGAACTCATCAAGATGGGCCCAGAAAAATTGGCCACCTGTCTGCATCGGCTGATAGTCAGGATCTGGGAAACCGAACAGCTACCGGAGGAGTGGAAGGAAGGGGTAATCTGCCCCATTCACAAGAAAGGCGACCATTTGGAATGTGAGAACTTCAGGGCGATCACTATTTTGAATGCTGCCTACAAAGTGCTAACCCAGATCATCTTCCGTCGTCTGTCACCTAAAACGAATGAGTTCGTGGGAAGTTGTCAAGCCGGCTTCATCGACGGCCGGTCGACAACGGACCAGATTTTTACCGTACGGCAAATCCTCCAGAAATACCGTGAATACCAGGTCCCAACGCACCACCTGTTCATCGACTTCAAAGCGGCATACGATAGTATCGACCGCGCAGAGCTATGGAGAATCATGGACGAAAACGGCTTTCCTGGGAAGCTGACTAGACTGATTAAAGCAACGATGGACGGTGTGCAAAACTGCGTAAGGGTTTCGGGTGAACTATCCAGTTCATTCGTATCTCGCCGGGGACTGCGACAAGGTGACGGACTCTCATGTCTACTCTTCAACATCGCGCTGGAAGGTGTGATGCGACGAGCCGGGCTCAACAGCCGGGGAACGATTTTCACAAAATCCGGTCAATTTGTGTGCTTTGCGGACGACATGGACATTATCGCTAGCAGGGAATGAAATTATCGATCACGATCGCGATTGTAGAAAACTCTCTCACACGCATTATCGGCGAAAACAGACGTGCGATAAATTCAGACCCGGGCTTCTCTCGAGAATGTGTTTTCGCTCGTTCCACAGCGCCGAAAATCGATTATCATCCGCAATGAAAAGTTGACTGGTTTGCTTTCTGCTCTTTGTTTGCCTCTCCGTAGTACCGTCGTCAACGACTGTAGCTTTTATGTATAAAATTTCAATCCCCTCTCGAGCAGCTTGTGTGGTCGTGTGGTTATGGTGCGCGCTCATTCACATTTTTGTGGAGGGTCTAGGTTCGAATCCCGTTAGCGGCAAATTTTTGTTATTTGCCTTCTGATAATTATTACGATAACTTTGCAGGCGATTAAGTTGGATTGCGAAAATGAAAAGAGCGATTTCCAGTTTTCGGTTATCTTTGATCGGGGACAAACAGCAACGACCGATAAGCATTTCTCACAGGAAAAGTAAAAACAGAAAAAATCGGTTGCTCGAAAAACACCGTTTTTCGTCTCAATTTGCTGATAATTTCATTCCCTGATCGCTAGAACATTTGGAACGGTGGCAGAACTGTACACCCGCCTGAAACGCGAAGCAGCAAAGGTCGTACTGGTGGTGAATGCCTCAAAAACAAAGTACATGCTGGTAGGCGGAACCGAACACGACCGGATCCGTCTGGGTAGTAATGTTACGATAGACGGGGATACTTTCGAGGTGGTGGAGGAATTCGTCTACCTCGGATCCTTACTGATGGCTGACAACAACGTGAGCCGTGAAATTCGGAGGCGCATCATCAGCGGAAGTCGGGCCTACTACGGGCTCCAGAAGAAACTGCGGTCGAAAAAGATTCACCCACGCACCAAATGCACCATGTACAAAACGTTAATAAGACCGGTAATCCTCTACGGGCACGAGACATGGACCATGCTCGAGGAGGACCTACAAGCACTCGGAGTTTTCGAGCGACGCGTGCTAAGAACGATCTTCGGCGGTGTGCAGGAGAACGGTGTGTGGCGGAGAAGGATGAACCACGAGCTCGCTGCACTTTACGGCGAACTCAGCATCCAGAAGGTGGCCAAAGCCGGAAGGATACGGTGGGCAGGGCATGTTGCAAGAATGCCGGACAACAACCCTGCAAAGCTGGTGTTTGCAACGGATCCGGTTGGCACAAAAAGGGGTGGAGCGCAGAGAGCACGATGGGCGGACCAGGTGGAGCGTGACTTGGCGAGCATTGGGCGTGACCGAGGATGGAGAGCGGCAGCCACAAACCGAGTATTGTGGCGTACTATTGTTGATTATGTCTTGTCCTAATGATGTGGAACAAATAAATGTATGTATGTATGTATTATTTGTTTCGTCATAATATAATATCATCAATAATAACTCAGATGAACCAGCCTCGGGCTGTAAATCTCATAAATAAAGACATAAAAAAAATCATCAATAATGAAATAGAAAATCTATGATTAATATTCTGATACTTTTGCAGTTCCAGACGCTAAACAACCCGTTCTCTAGCGGAACAACATGAAACAATTACGGAGAAAATGAGAAAATCAACAAAAAGAAAAGAAATCCACTACTAAAATAATGCCCTTATAATAATTAAAACTGAAAACAGTACGTTCTTACAATTTTTAGCCTGGTCATAGGAACTTTGGTCTGTCTATTTTTTTCGATCTATCATTTTAGGTAAACTATGCAGAAGACTCGTATCAAGAACTTTTGAAGAAATTTTAGTAGAATTTCAGGGTTTCCATTCGAATACGAAACTTTTGTTTGCATCATTCATCATTTACATCTCTCAAGAAGTTTCTTCAGAGATTACTCCAAAAGGATTCAGTGATACTTTCTGGAGATTCATCACAAAATGCTTCAGAGATTCCTACAGGAGCTTTTTTTTATAGATTTCTCGTGAAATATTGTAGGATTCTTTTGAAATTCCAATCAGGATTTTGCAGAAGTTTCTTTGGATATCTCTTTAGGAGTTCCTACAAAGATGTCTCCACTAGATCCTTCAAAGATTCATCCAGAAGGACTCAAAGATGTCTCTAGAAGTTTTTGTCAGGGTTTCGTTATTACATTACAACAGGAGTTCCTTCAGAGATTCTTTCAGAAGGAATCAGGGATGCCTCCAGGAGATCCATCAGGGATTCATGCAGAAGTTGCTTCAGGGACTCCTATAGAAGGCCCTTCAGAGATTAGTCTAGGAGTTCCTTGAGGGATTCCTTCTAAAGTTCCTTCAGAAATTTCTCCAGACGTTCCCTCAGAAATGACTCTGTCAAGGATTTTTTTTCAGGCGTTCATTAAAGGATCTCTCCAGAGATGCATGAAAATTCAGGAATTTCTCCAGGAGTTCCATCAAGGATTTCTTTTTGGATCCCTCTTGAAATTTCATCAAGGAATTCCTTCAGAATTTCTGCAGAAATGCATTCTAGGATCCGTCTAGTAATTCTGTCAGAAATGTTTCATGGAATTCCTTCTGGAATTCCTACTGAAGTTACTTGGAAATTTGTTCGAAATGCTTCATGAACAATTTTCAGAGTTCAGAGTTTTTTTTTCTTTAGTTTTTAAGGAATTTCTGAAACAGTTCCTTCGGATATTTATACAGAAGTTCCGCCAGGGATTAATCCAGAGCATTTTTCGATGATTTCTGTAGTATATACAGTACTGGACGAAATAAAGTGCGCATTGGCTGTTTTTCATACAAAATGCTCTGCTCATGTTTAGGGGGTCGAATCTCAGCTTCTCATGCACCCAGAGATGCCAGATATACAAATTTTTATGTATTATACAGATTGTTGACCTTCTATACAGACAAGATACAGAGTACAGAAAAATACAGATTTTAAAATGTGATACAGACTTCTCCAGAAAACATGAAATTTTAAGTTATTTTTAATAAATTTTATGTCAACTTTATAAATTGTTGCTTAAACTTTAAATAATTTACGAAAATTTGTAAATTTTCACTCATGTTTTAAAAAAATAAATACCAGTAAAAATTTAAAACCATGAAGAAGTAGTACCTTTTTATTATTTTCTATCGAAATCTAGGACTCTCGGTGTCTGTTATACCCTCAAATACGGCGATACAGAAACACCTGTATTGATACTGATTTTTGATAAAATAATCTGGCATCTCTGAATGCACCGATTGATCCCAAATTTTGTTTGCACATTCGTAATAACTTGAAATTTGATCTGTAAAAAAAGAAAATATTTCTGAGCAAAACTTTTTAAAACATCGTCAAATTCCCATTTCAAGAAAAATAGCTAAATTGAGTTTTTTTTTATTATTTTGAAAACGGATTACTTGAAGTAAATGGTTTGTTCAGAAAAGTTGTGTGTTTCGTTAGACTTATCAACTTTGCAAAAGAATATATTTACCTTAAAAATGAAATTTCAGAATTATTCCAAAATCAAATTTCTCAATTTTTCTTGAAATGGTAATTTTGCGATATATTGAAAAGTTTTGCTCAGAAATATTTTCTTTTTTCACAGATCAAATTTCAATTTATAACGAATGTTCAGACAAAATTTGGGATCAATCGGTGCTGCTGAGATTCGACCCCCTAAACATGAGCATTTTGTATGAAAAAAGGCAATGCGCACTTTATTTCGTCCAGTACTATAGTAGTTCTTTCTGAGATTGCTCTAGGAGTTCCTGCAGGGATCTCCTCAGTAGCTCCAAGATGTTTCAGCGATGCTTCCAGCAGTTACATCAGAGATTCCTTCGGATATTGCCTTAGATATTCCAACAAGAGTTACCTAAGAACTTACAATAGAGATTGAATTCCTTAATCTGGGAGTTCCTCCAGCGATTTCTTCAGAAGATCATTGAGGAGTTCTTGCAGGAATTAGTTTAGGAGTTCAATCGGAGATTGCTGCAGGAGTTTTAGGGATTCGTGCAGGTGTTTCTTCGGAGATTGGACATGCAATTCCTTCAGATATTCTCCAGAAGTTCCTTCGCAGATCGCTCCAGGAGTTTCTCCAGGGATCTCTCCAGGATTTCCTTCAGAGATTTTTACATGAAGATCTAAGTATACCTCCAGGAGAATTCAAAGATGCTCCCAGAAGAGGATTCCTACAAAACATTTTCCAGGGATTAGTCCAGGATATCATTTTAAGATTCCTCCAGTAGTTCCTCCAAAGATTCCTCCAGATATTCATGCAGGGATTCCCCAGGAGCTTTTTTTTCGGAGATTTTTCAACGAAAATTCAGGGATACCTGCAGTAGTTTCATCAGGGATTTCTTCAGAAGTTCATTCAAGATTTCCTACAGGAGTTCCTTCGGGGATTCTTCCAGGAGTTTCTCCATTTATTTCTATCCTGCTTTTTACGCTATGATGAGGGGTGATTCGATTTTGACAATTCTTGCCGACAGCCCTTGCAGCATCAGATCTCATCAGAGTAGCCAAAAATTTCAGTTCAACTGATGCAAAATGTCAAAAATTTTCACTTTGTGTTTCTCAAGTGTCTGTGTTTGAATTAAATAAAAGCTTTTTCTATAATTTTGGGTTTGCGATGGCCACTACCACAAATCGAATTGAAAATGCCGATAAAATAATTCACTTATTGATGGCGGAGCAACAAATGATGTTGTTTTAACAGCTGCAAGTGCATCAATCCACTACCAACCCAACCCACTTGGCGATCAAAAATATCCCTACACTCGTTACGCTCACTCAGTACCAAACTAGCCGAATCCTTGGCCGAGTTTAATTCCTTGGGTCGTTCTTGCTATTCATGCAAATCCCATTCAATACAAGTTCCTTGTTGTCGTTATTTGTAGTTTTTGTAGGTCTAATTGCCGGAAAATATGTCACAAAATGTGATCATTCTGTATCATAACCACTCCATCATATGACGAATTTTTGATAAAATTTCCAAATTCCAAAAATGATATAAGCATTATTTAGCTTTTTGTGTAACGTTTTCCTAATCACTCCATCCACTAACTCAAAAGGGAATTGGTCAATTCAATGTATGTAAATTGCAAATTCTTTCGAATGAGAATCTCAGGCATTAAAAAACCAACTAGGTCGAGTTTGGCAGTCCAAGTTTTTCAACCCTTCAGGAAACGCACCGTTGTAAAAGCGCGCCTTCTGAAAGGTTGAATAGACAAAGACTTAATAGTTGAAATAGCTGCAACACTTTTTTTTAATGTAGGAAAAGTTTATGTGGTGTTTCAAGTGGGTTCATGAAGTTGCGGCCAAAAATGATTTGGTATTTCGACGTCAGGTAGTTATTTCCCTTCACTGCAAGTTTTATTCCATGTGTTGCTGTTTTAACAATGCTGGTGGCCATCACAAACCTAAAATTAAAGGAAAATCTCTATTTTTCCATACATAAACTCTTGTAAACCTTTGTAAACATCCAAGATGAAAACTTTTGACATTTTGCTGGAGTTGAACTGAAATTTGTCGGCTACTATGATGAGCTTTGATGCTGCAAGGGCTGTCGGCAAGAATTGTCATAGTTGAATCACCCCTCATCATAGCGTAAAAAGCTGGATAGGACTATTATCATCAGGCACATCTCTAGGATTTCTTTGAATGATCTCTCATGGAGTTTCTATTCGAATACCTCCAGGATTTTTTTGTCATGGAACCCTCCAGTATTTCCTATAGGAATTCCTCCAGGAATTCTTTCGGGGATTCCTCCTGGAATTCCTTCAGAGATTCTTTTTGTAAATTCTTCTTGGATTTATCCTGACATTTCTTCGGGTATTCCTCTTGCAAATCCTTTGGAGATTCCTCTGAAAAATCTTTCAGGGATCCTTCCTGCAAACCCTTCGGGGATTCCTGCAGGATATTCTTCGACGACACCTCCTGGAATTCCTTCGGGGATTTCTACTGGAATTCAATTGGAAATATCTGCTGGAATTGCTTTGGGAATTCCTACTGTAATTATTTTGGGGATTACTTCTGGAAATCTTTTGGGTAATCTTCTAGGAATTCCTTTGGGGATTTCGTTTAGAATTTCTTCGAATATTCTTCCTTTAAATTCTTAGGAGAACAATCCTGGAATTCCTTTGGGGAGTGCTCTGGAAATCCTTCAGATATTCCCCAGAGTTTCCTTCACAGATCTCTCCAGGAGAATTAAGGGATTCCCCCATATGTTTCTTCGAGGATTTTAACAGAAGTTTCTTCAAGTTGTTTCTTCTAGTATTCATCCAGATGTTCATGTAGGGATTCCTTCAGAGATTTCGGAGATTTTTCAACGAGGACTCAGGGATGCCTTCAGGAGTTTCATCAGAGATTTCTTTAGAAGTTCATTCTTCCAAGATTTCTTTAGAACTATATTCAGGCATATCACCGAGATATCCTTGAAGGCTCTCTCGGGGAGTTTCAGGATTTCTTTCAGGGAATCCTCCAAGATCCTTTTGGATTTCCTCCAGGAATTCTTTCGGGGATTCCTCCTGGAATCCCTTTGGAGATTCCTCCGGGAAATTATTTTTCTGGGTTTTTTCCTGGAATTCCTTCGGGTATTCCATCTTGCAAATCCATCGCGAATTCCTCGGAAAAGTCTTTCAGGGATCGCTTCTGGAAACCCTTCGATGATTCCTTTAGGGATTTCTATCTGAATTCCTTTGGGGATTTCTTGTGGAGAGCATTTGGGGATTCCTCCTCGAATTCCGTTGGAGATATTTGGTGGAATTCCTTTAGGAAATCCTGCTGACATTTTTTCGGAGATTTTTAATGAAATTCTTTCGGGGATCGCCCCTGGATATCCTTCGAGGATTCCTTCTGGAAATCTTTTTGGATTTCTTTCGGAATTCCTCCTGTATATCCTTCAATGATTCCTCTAGAAATTTCTTTGGGGATTCCTCCTGGACATCTTTCGCGGATGCCTCTTCGGATTTTTTTTGTGATTACTGCTGGAATTTCTTTGGAGTTCCTACTGGATTCCTACTGGAATTCTCCCGGAGATTCTTTCATGTATTCTTCCCGGAAATCCTTCGAGGATTCCTCCTGAAATTATTTTTCAGGATTCCTCTTTAAATTCCTTTGGGGATTTCTGCTGACATTCCTTTTGAGATATGTGCAGGAATTCTTTCTGAAACTCCTTCAAAGATTCTTCCTGGAAATTATTTAGGGACTCCTCCTGGAATTCTTGTAAATCCTTCGGCGAATCCTTTTAAAAATCCTTCGGGGATTTTTCTGGGTATGCTTCGATGATTCCTCAAGCATCCTGTGGAGGTTCTTGCTAGAATTTCTTTGGGGATTTCTCCTGGAATTCTTTCAAGGATGGATTTTTGTTTCCTGGATTTTTCGGGATTTTTTCCTGGTATTGCTTCGGGGATTCTCGTTAAATTCCTCCGGGATATTCTTCTTAGATTTCTCCCGGAAATCCGTCGGGGATCTTTCCTGGATCCTTATGAAATTCCGCAAAATTGCAATTAGATATTTCACCGGAAGTTTCACAGGGATCTTCCTAAGAGAGATTGTTGGTCCACCTGGGAATCCTGCAGAAGTTTCGTCAAGGTTTCTTATGAAATTTCTTCAGGGATGTTTCCTGGAATTCCGTTGGGAATTCTTCCTAGAAAACCTTCGGGAATTCTCAAGCCTAAATAGCCTGAGAGCTTTTCAATGACATGTATGTGACTAGGACTTCATCTACAAATTGCGCACCCAACATCCCTTATTTCCAAAAGTTTTCCCGCGGCCAACAGCAGAGAGCCCGTGGACCGTAGAGTGAGCGCCAACGTCGAACCACTCTCACAACGCATGCTTTTCCCGGACTCTCGCAGCAATCAACAAGGAGCAGGGGATTGTTTTTGTTTGCCCTGACATCATCCTTCGTCGTCGACATCCACTGCTGCTCCTTTAATGACGATGGAAAGCATTTTCCCACCACCACACAAACAACCCCAACCAGCTGAGGCATAGCAGTTTTCCCTCCCAGAGAGAAAATTACTGCGCGAACACGTGAGAGCGGGAAATCTGTTGTCGTCATCAAAACAGAGCCCGCGAATGTAGTGGTGAAGTGCGGTGAACCCGACTGAATTCCATTCAGTTTTCGGTCCGGCATTGTTTGTTTTTGTTGTCGCATGAGTGAGTGATTGTACTGGAATGTTCATCGGATGAAACCCATACAGCCATCTCATTTATTCGGGTGGTTAGTTGGGTGGAAAAACATCACGTGAATCGGTAGTAAAAGCCAGAATTTTCCCGCGAGAGAGAGACGAACTGGTGCGTCTCTTTCCAGGGAACTGGAGATGACGACACACGGCGGAGGTTAGAGCTCGCACGGTTCGTCGTTCGTTCGTCAGTCGAGATGCAGATTTGGCCGTGTTCGGTTCGGTGTGGTACGTTTAACGGTTGGACGTCATCGTCTTCGGCGGTTCGTTTGGGCTCCCGTTTGCCCGGGGTTTTTTGGGAATTGCCCTGACTGTGTGTGATCCCGGGTGGTTTTCCGGTTGAAGAGGGATACGTGAGGAGTGATGAAATGAAGAAATCGCCGCCTGGTGGCTGGTTGCATAAACGATGGAGACGCATGATGGATTGAGAGCTCCGACAGCTCAGGAATGCGAGATAAACTCGGTTACTAGGAAACTGGAGCTGCTGGCCTACTAATGTTGGGAAAAATCCCCTTCTACCGCTGTTCGGATTGATGAGTTAGCATCAGGAGAGAGCTGGACACACGGGAGCGAGTATAGTGCACTTCGGTTGGTTGTGCAAGAGAGAGAACGAGCGCATCTATCCTGGAGTAGAGTAGTAAAGGATCGTGACGTGATTTTCTGGAATTTGGCGTGTGATGATGGTCCAGTCGTCAAAAGGATGCTGTGGATGTGATTCCCCGAGAATAATTGGATGAAAGTGAACAAGGAAAATCTGAATTTCGACCTGGTGTTTCGGTGTTTCGCACGAAGCCAAGCACGTGAGCAGTTTTCTGAAGCTGGGTACAGGTTCTGCAGTGAAATATTGTTCAGTGAAGGATAATTTGGTGAACCGTATTGGATACACGCGAGTGTTGTGAAGTAGATAAATATACGCCAGCTGCTTTTCCTAAACAAAACGGAGAAGTTGTATAGTGTCGGAAGCAATGGAAGTGTTAGAACATCGACAGTAAATCAGTGCGACTCCAGAGAACATAAACTGCGAAGCCGATTGTCGAAGGTTTGTTGTATTTTGTGTTCGTCTATTGATCGGAATCCCCCTGCCTAAGGTTGCCAAAAAGTGTAGAGAGCTTAAAGAAAGAGCTTAAAATTTTCATGAACTCGCGTGACGGTGGAACCGTGAAAACAACCTCCTCCTCCGTCCTCTTGTGTGTATGTAGTTTCTGTCTCAATGCATGCATGGTAATTCGTTCTTGAAACGAACGATGACGATGGTCGGTGATGACGTAGAGGGGAGAGGGGTTAAATGCAGTTCTGAAGGAAAGGAACTTTGAAATATATCATCATTTGGTGATGTGAAAAATGAAGAACGGGGTGGAAGGCTTAAACATTATTCCACTAGAAGTATCTGCTATGTGAATGACTTTCAACTTGTCGGGATAAAAGCTGTCAGATATGTGCGAAATGTGAAGCATTCTATACACATAATCAATAAATTAGGGAACATCGAGGAAACAACCCAACTAACAATCGCCAGCCGCAAACAAGCATGCATGCTGAATTGTTGCTTTATAATAGTAATTATAGCTGAACTAAAATTATGCTGTACACATTACTGTACAAATGCTATTTCAATTGAAAAGGTAGCCAATGTTCAACATTTCGTATTGGTATTAACAATAATAATTTAAAACACTTTTCAAGCGTTTGATAATATTGTTATTCGACTCGCAGTAATTCCTCTACAACATAGTTTAACAACACTTTTTTCTGCTTCTTGTTAGGTTCATGTAAAAATTAGCACATGTATCTGTATAATGTGTTTTTCACAAGTCAAACAAGCGCTTTTGTTTCATCATACTTCGACTTAGAGTACATTATAAAAAACACGTGTTTTTTACTGAACAACAGCTGAATAAATCTGTTGTTCAGTCGATAACCATAATGTCTGAGATAATTCACCACTGCTGAACAGGAGTCGAAGTCTGATCATTATTAAACCACGGCAGTTTATGTTTTGATTTGAGCGCTGCAATTCATCACCTCTAGGATGGCGCAGATAGGAAGGCATGCGGCTGGCAATCGATGGGTCTCGAGTTCGAATCTGGATTTAGGTAAATTTATGTGTAGTTATTATTTCACAATATTTGTTCACAGCATTAAGTTCCAATCATAAATTCTCGTGGAAATTGAAAAATTTTGCATTTTATTTATTTTTAATCATTTTTGCTAAAGCTGAATAACAGCTGTACTATATAGTTATAAAGCGATTTCACAACAAACAGTTCAGTTGGTACACAACACTATGCTCTATAGTTTCTCCAAATTTGTGTGAACAAAAACCGAACAAAGGTTGTGCCTGAAAATTATCCAAATGTTATTCAGCATCATGCTGAATCAATTTGTCGTAAAAGTGCATGTAAAATGAGTGATTGTTAGTTGGGAATACGTCGAAGTACTGGCACTGAGAGAAATGTATTGCACTACCAAGGACTATATTAGTAGTCGAGAATCCTCTAAATGTTAACTATCATATTATTCACTTATTAAAAGTCAACCAGTTAATATATGTTTTAACTAACATTACAAAAAATCAAATTGTGAAACTGCTTAAGATATTGAAAAATACAAGTGAACTAAGGTATAAGAAACCATTAATCGTAGAATCGGTAGAGTGTTTGGTAATAGTTAATCGCTAGTGTGCTGGTGTGTTTTGCAACAAAGCTTTGTTACAGCGGTGGCGAGATCACGTTTCTTTCGTTAGCAACAAAATCCATAGCAATACTCGTTAGGGGCTGTCCATTAATTACGTAAGGGTTTATGGAGGGAGGGGGGGTTTGAGAAATCTTACGCGCCATACAAAAATATTTGGGTTCTCATACAAAAAATCTTACAAGGGGGGGTGGGGGTGTCGAAAAATCGTAAAATTTCCCTTACGTAATTAATGGACAGCCCCTTATATTATTTTTTATTTCGCATTTTTTGTTGTTGTTTTCAACTGAAATTTCGATTTGCAAATTGCAAATTCTTATTTTATCGGAAAGTAACTTTCGACAGCAGTCGAAAAATCAAACCAAAATGTTACTACATGCTTGGGTGCTGATATTTGTTTTGTTGCGATCATCATGTAATCATCGCTTGTTGCAAGAGGCGTTTGTTGGTAACATAGGGTGAAATCCACAAAGCATTTATTATTTCGTGCAGCTTGGGATTCGCAAGAAACAGAACTAGCTGAACAAGTTTGCTTGAGAGTGGTTTGCTCTACTCTTGTACAGCAAAAATGTTTGTTGGGTTGACACACTGGTTCCAAATGAAATTTTGATCGCAAATTGTTCCAAAAAGTACATGGACTTTAAGCGGAAAGTTTGGCATAGATTCTGGTTCATATTCAATCGGGATTAACAAAACTTCGAGCATGTTTTCAAAAATTTGATCAATTTTTTTTTGTTCTTAACTATTATTGGTCACCATCGTAGATTTGAAAATTTCTCTAAATTAAAAAAGCAGTTTGTGCAAAATCTAGAAATTCCTACGCGAATTGTATTTTATTGTAGAATCTCTACCAAAACATTCCACTGATTTTAAGATATTGAAACTAGAAAGCTTGTTAAAGCGAAAGCAGGGAGCAATTTTTCCAAACAATTCACATAATATTATTATTGTTTATCCCTTTCGGGACGGAGCGCAAAAAAGTGGAAATTCTGCATTTTGATTTCTTGACATTTGAGCTGTTAGTTGGGGCATAGGTTCCCTAAATTTACTGGAGAAAAATCCTGTACCACCAGGTTTATTTACGCGACCTATCAGAGTAAAATAGGTTATGATTTTTAATGTTTCTATGTGGGCCAACTGCCAACAGTTTATCTTTTTAAAAGAATCTAAAATTTTGTTTATTAATTTAAATGATATATGGGGGCCCAGATACCAAGAGGCCTTAGTGACCATTTTGTCGATTTTGAGCTGAGTATATCATAAAATTCTTCAGATTTCAAGCTTTTAGAGAATTTTTTAAAGAAATTTTTTACAATGTTTGGAAAAATTACAATAAACTTTTGAAAATTGGGTCGATTTTGAAACTCCATACATTTTGTATGGCATGAAAAATTAGTATAAAAATTTGAACCTCATTTACTCTAAAGTGGGGTTTGGTCATTTTGGGGTGTAGCTTTTGAACCCCTCATGTAAAACAATGCAATAATATCAGTTATAGCTTTATAAATCATACAAATTTGTATGAATTATTGACCAAGTGAAATTAAATAATGCAAAATAGATTTGCTCATTTGATAGCTATCTCTAACATCTATCCTATGTTTTCCTGACCTTATGAGCTCTCGAGAGAGTCGCATGAAATAAACAGAGTATTTAGGATTTCATTCTATAATTTTTAACTCTTCAGCGCGCGCGCTGTTGTAAAAAGTACAACACTACCAAAAAACCTCGCTTTTCGTATACAGCGCGAGCGCGGTGCAGTTTCGGTTGCTTGATGGCGCGCGTCCTGGAAGGTTAATAAAAAAAGATCTCGCGAAAGGGATTGATTAAGACGTGCCGGGCCAAGCATAGAAGCATTTTCGATGAATATTCCCAAGCAGCACAAATGTTACAGGAGAGTCACGGCAGCGCAGGTTTTTGGTTGCACAGGAGCTTCAATTATTAAATTCTAACCCAATGTTTGCTGATTGGGATTCTCTTTGTATGAGATTTTTAGATTTTCATTGTATTGGAATTTTGAAAGGACGACCTGAAAGAGTTCCAGGAACAGTTCATGGAATAATCCGAAGTAACAATGAATGCTGAGCAGTAAAAGTAATGTCTAAACATTGGCTGGTTAATGGTGTCAGTGGCTGAACATAATGGCAGCTGAATATTGGTCTGAGGTATGGCTTGTTCAACCTCTTTAATCAACAATACATAGATAGCTGAATATATAGTTGTATAAAACATTATTCATCTATGTAATCAGCTTCAAAACATACACCAACGTGCAGAATAAATCAACTGTTGCTCAACCTTTTATCAAATAATGTTTGGCAGCTGGCCCAGTCAAGTTTTCGCAGAGTTCATAACGCTTCTTCAGCCTCAATTCAGGCTTAGTTCAACTTATGTCCTTCGTTTTCGATTATATGTATACAATGATGTGTGATGTTGCTGCTGAGAACGAATACAGATAAAAAAATTAATAAGTGCCAATTCAGTCCTTAATTAGCCTTAGCTAATTTGAGGTTAATTATTCAGCTCAAGGTTGAATAAAATCACCAAAATTCGATGAATAGGTACTGAATACAGAAATGTACCTCTTGTGTCCAGTTTTGCCCCAAATGAATGCTGGACAGTGAGAGTATTAGCTGAACAATGGCTGATTAATGGTGTCAGTGGCTGAACACAATGATAGCTGAATATTGGTTTGAAGTATGACTTATTCAACCTCTTTAATCAGTAATACATAGATGGCGCAACCAGCTTTGAAACATATACCAACATGCAGAATTAATCATCTGTTGTTCAACTTTTGATCAAATATTTTTTGAGAGCTGACCCAAGTATGTTTTCACGAAGTCATCATCGCTTCTTCAGCCTCATTATAGGCTTAGTTCAACTTATGTTCTTGACTATTCAGACACAACAAGTAATGCTCTTGTTTTCGAGGATATGTATACAATTGTGAGTGGTGTAGGTGCTAAGGTGAGTGACTATAAATCAGGAGGTCCGAGTTAAAATCCCAGTTTTCGCACAGATTCATTTATACATTCCTAAACATCTCTTCAGGAAATAGCAGCAGCTAATGGTAAAAACAGGCTCACAAAAGTGTTTTTATTTTAATTTTTAAATAAATAATAAATTTAATTGAATGCTGATTAAGCGCATATTAAGCCTTAAAACAGCCTTCCAATGAACCTCAGGTAATGGTTGTATAAAATCACCAAAATTAGATGTTTAGGAGCTGGACCAAGGATTGTACCTCTTGTGCTCAGCTTTTCTTTAAATTAAGGCTGATTTATAATATATATAACAATTTATAAAAATATTTATAATATAATACAGCATCAATTTCATACCACGGAGTAGTTGGAAAAATGTTTGTACAGCATCAAAATGTTACTTGGGGCCCTGGAACAATTCCTGATTAACGGTACTTAAGAGAGTTTGACTGATATGTGGGATCTAGCTACTTTATCTCGGCGCTGCAGTCTTGGGAATCAAAACGACTAATCTAAAACAGTCGTTTTGATTCCCAAGACTGCAGCGCCAATAAAGTAGCCAGATTCCTGATTAAGATAGTTATGGGAGGAAAATTTGAGGAGTTCTGGGAAAATTCCATGAAATAAATTCATAAAAATCACTTCCCAAATAACAATTTGATGCTGTAGAATCGTTATTCCAAGTATATTAAAGCAGTCTCCACTTGGACAAAAGCTGGACACTAGAGATATATTTCTTTATTCTAAAACATCTAACTTTAGTGATTTTATTCAGCCATGAGTTGATTTGAGGTTTATTCAAAGGCTGATTTAAGGCTTAATGAGCGCTTAATCAGTAATCAATCAAATTTATTTATGTGACTAAAAATATAAAAAAAAACTTTTTAAGCTTATTTTTACCATTTGCTGCTTTCTGTTCCCAGAAGAGATGTATAGGAATGCATAAATAAATCTATGAAAAAAATGGGAAATGAATTTGAACCTCCTAATTTATAGTCACTCACTTTAGCATATACACCACAATAAATTGTATACATGTCCTTGAAAACGAGAACATTACTTGTTTTGTTTGAATAATCAAGAACATAAACTGAACTAATCCTGTATTGAGGTTGAAGAGGCTATGTGGAATCTACGGAAACACTGCAGTTGTCAAAAATCGTTCGATTGAAGGTTGATCAACAAGTGATTATTTCTGCATGTTGGTATATGTTTTAAAGCTGGTTGCACCGATGTATAATATTCTATTTAACTTGGTATTCAGGCATCCACTATGTATTGTTGATTAAAGAGGTTGAATAATTCGTACTTTAGACCAATACTCAGCTGTCATTGTGTTCAGCCACTGACACCGTCAACCAGCTAATCTTCAGCTTTTACTCTCATTTTTCATCATTCATTGTTACTTGGGTTAAGGAACTCCGGGAGAAATTATTGAAAAACTACCAGAAGAATGCTTGGAGAAAATCCTGGAAGAGTCCCTGGAATCCCTGCAAACATTCTGGGAGGGTTCTCCGAAATAATTTTAGAAGACATCTTTTGAAGGAATCTGGAATAATTCCGAGGCGAATCCCTTGGAAGTATTCTTGGAGAAATCATTAGAAATATTCTGGAAGATACACCTGAAATAATTCCGTTAAGAATTCCATTAAGAATTTTGATTGGAATCCCTGCAAGAATTTGGGAAGAAATATCTGGATGAATTTTTATTTAAATTCCAAAAAAAAATATCCGGAAACCCCTTGAAATCCGGGAGGAATTATTGAAATTTATCAAAAAAAAATTCTGAAAAAAAATCCAGGAGGTTTCTTTGGAAGAATTCCAGGATGAATTCTTGGAGTGATTCCTGGAGTCACTTCTGGAAGAGTTCCAGTTGGAATCTTCCAGAGAATTCCAGGAGATATTTCACTGGTTGAAACCAAATATTAAACCTATCAGTTGTATTCCTTCCAAAACACGTGATGATTCACAAAACATGAATTTCGGTCAGAATTTGTTTTGTACAGTTCTTTCGGTTCATTTGATCGCAGCATCCGGATAACAACCCTGCAAAGTTGGTGTTTACTACTGATCCGGTTGGCATAAGAAGGTGTGGAGTGCAGTAAGCACGATGGGCGGACCAGGTGGATCGTGAAGCGAAAGGGTCGTGATTGAGAATGGGGGGGACGGAAGCCATTAGACGTGTATTGGGCAGCCTATTTATTGCGCCCATAAACAAATAGAAACGCTCCATAGAAAATCAAAAAGCGCTCCATAAAGAATGAACATATGTTCCATGAAAATGTGCAATGCAATCCATAAATAATTGAAAACGTTCCATACTTTATAAAAAATGTACCGGTAAAACATAAAATTTTCTCATTAGAAGTGATATTTTGCACCAATAAATAATACTGAAATGCTCCATAATAAAATACAAAAACTCCATAGAAAAATGCAAATGCTCCATAAACAATTAAAATTGTACCCATAGAAAATTGAATATTGCTCCATAGAAAAATTAAATTGCACCATAAAAAATTTAAATTGCACCATAGAAAATAGACGAATTCTCCATAAGTATTATCAAACTGCACCATAGAACATATGAATTGCTCCATGAAAAATTGGAAATCCTCCATAGATATCATATACTCATAATTAAATTCGACAGGGCTGAAGTGCTTTACATTGCATTGCTTTAGTTATGTTTTGTGCATTAAAAGTTATGGAGAACTTTCAATTTTTTATGGAGCAAATTGTATTTTATGTGGTGCAGTTTGATAATACTTATGGAGCATTTGACTATTTTATATGGTGCAATTTCAATTTTTTATGGTGCAATTTAATTTTTCTATGGAGCAATATTCAATTTTCTATAGGTACAATTTTAATTTTTCATGGAGCGTTTGCATTTTGCTATAAAGCATTTGTCTTTTATTATGGAGAAATTCAGTATTATTTATTGGTGCAAAATTTCACTTTTAATGAGAAAATTTTATGTTTTACCGGTACATTATTTATAAAGCATGGAACATTTTCAATTATTTATGGGTAACATTGCACATTTTCATGGAACATATTTTCATTCTTTATGGAGTGCTTTTTGAGTTTCTATGGAGCATTTGAAATTTGTTATGGTTGCAATAACCTTTTGCCCGTGTATTGTGGGGTACTATTGTTGATTATGTGTTATTCTTATCATGCCCGTGCACAGAAGTGGCGCCAAGGGAGGGGTTTTTCCCAATTTCGGGAAAAGGCGGAGGGGCGCCTAGTGTCTGAAGCGTTGGTAATAGGGGGGGTTTAACACCCAAACCCCCCCCCCCCCCCCCTTGTGCACGGGCTTGATTCTTATTGTGATGTTGTGCAAATAAATGAATGTATGTTCTCAGCACATTATAACGTACACTTGCAGTGGATGCTTTTATCCCGTATCCCTCCTCTACGGATGTTGCTTCCCTGGTTCTGTGTGAGTGAGTCCCTCTTATTTATTCCCCCTCAGCGGGAGTCAGCAGGCCGTTCGATGTATTTGTGCCACTGTTGGTGGCACGGTTTGTCCTTGAACTGGTTTTGAAAAGTGCCGAACCTACCGCGGTGTATATTCCGGCAAAACCTACCAACCTTCACACACTGACTGACTGACTGCCCGGCCTAGCTTCCTAGGTAGACATGCATGGGAATAGGCCAACACAGCGAAACGGGCAACAACACGGCGCGGCAGCAGTGAGGCTGAAGAAAATTAAAAATTCAATCCTCAACTCGTTCGTTCTTGGTGTTCTGTTTTTCCTCCTGCTGCGCTGTTTGCACCCGTTGTCGTCGTCGGTCGAGGATAGAGAATCGGGTGCCGGAAACTTTTCCGCAGTGTGTGCAGTCAGCCAACCAAATGCGGATAAATTTTCACTGACTTCGAGGGGGGTCGGGGTAATTAGAATGGAACGAATGTTGGTTGTTTAGTGCCAGCAATGGGATGGGATGGGAGAAGGACTTCGGCGGGAGGACGATGAGCGAGCATCGAGCAAACACTCCTCATTTCACGTGACAATCATGACATTCATGACGAGGAGAGACGTGTTTGGAATATTGCGAAACAAATCGAATGGGATCGAATGTGTGCATTTGGACGGACGGGTGTTTTGTGGAGAAGCCATATGTGGGAAACTCGGCTCATCCGGTAGGGAAAATGTGAACTTTTGTGTGCTATATTTAGACTGGCAATTCGATTTAGAAAGGAAGGCAGAAAGGGTTTAGTTATGTCGAAGTGTGGATTATGGATTATCGAAACACTACCAAGTTTTTTTTGCCGAATGATAAAAAGCCTGTAAAGCATTTTAGAACGGCGTAATCAAGTTTACTTTAAAAGACCCTTGAAAAGACCTCATATATTTGTCTCTTTATTTACCATCAACAACCTTTGCTAAAATCCTTGCTTCCCATTGCTATCACCGCTTTGTCTCCGTCGATTCTCCCACGGGTGTTAATGCGTTCCAAATTATCATAAATTATGCAGAATTATTGGTATTAGGCAGCCAACCAAGTTTGCTTTGTAGGTACATACTACCTACTGCTGACGACAGGAGTCAACCGTAGACTTGGGGACAAACATCGGTTGGGGCTTTTTTCGTGAAGGCACGGACGAAGAGCTGCAATTGGGAGGTTTCCCCCTCGATGATGGCGCAACGTTCCGTTCGGGGTGTGTTTATTCAATGGTATTAATTTTCATTCTCCGTGTGCGCTGTTCCGGCCAGTAAAGCGCGTAGGAGGAGAACCGACACCAGAATTCATTTGCCTTCTGTGTGTCATTATTAATTCTCTTTTTTTTTCGCTGAGATTATTTTGGCATTAGAAACGGGACGTTGTGCGTCTGCACCGTTGCACAGTGGTACCGTAACGATTAAAACAGTAGGGTAAAAGCGCTAGACTTCGCCACTGCTCATGCTCTAGTCTTCCCCCCTCCATACAAATTCCATTTTTTATGAATGAAGTGGCGAAGATTAGAGCAGAATTTTAGGGGGTGAAGTCTAGTGTTTTTACCCTATATATTTTAAAATTTGAAGAAAACTCTGAAACCATTTTTTTTCGTTTTCACATTTAAAGTTAGAGTTATGTGGTTGTCGGTAGCGGTTAGTTCCACTCGCACTAAGAGTAGCACTACAAACCGTTTGTTCCAGTGCAGTGGTAGGTCCGCTAGTCAGATGATTCCCAATTCATGGTGTTATGCAGCTTTAAGTTTACTGTGCCTTGGAATGAATGGTTAGGGGGGGGGGGGGTCTAATAAAGCCTGTGGAGTGCCAGAGTGCCCTACATAATAACTCTCAGGCGGCGGTGCTGTAAAAGTAGCCTCAGAAGACGGTGCATACAAAACACCGTTACACTATTTTTAGAAAAATCATATCTTTTTTGTTTTAAACCCAAATGTTTTTTTTTATATTGCTGAAAACATTGGGGCTTCAGCTTTCATAATATTTTTTCAAACTCTATCGTTTTTCTATGGAATGGCTGTTTATATACATATATATGGAGAAATCCCTGAATGAATACATCTCTCTCTCTCTCCTCTTCTTGGCGTAACGTCCTCACTGGGACAAAGCCTGCTTCTCAGCTTAGTGTTCAATGAGCACTTCCACAGTTTTTAACTGAGAGCTTCCTCTGCCAACGACCATTTTGCATGTGTATATCGTGTGGCAGGCACGAAGATACTCTATGCCCAAGGAAGTCAAGGAAATTTCCTTTACGAAAAGATCCTGGACCGACCGGGAATCGAACCCGTCACCCTCAGCATGGTCATGCTGAATACCCGTGCGTTTACCGCCTCGGCTATATGGGCCCTACATAGTCGTAGCTGTTAAATCCCACAAAATCCGGGAGGATAGCTTTCGGTTTAGCTTTAGTATAAAAGTATAACTAGCGTAGTTGCTGTTCAGAATACGACTGAGCTCAGCTCATCGCGTTCGGTATTTATTCATCTTCTTTACATATACATATACGGACAGATGCACTACATTGATAGCGCATCAAATGACAGAAGGTAACACACTGATATTAAAATAGATAATTATAAGTAAATTCAACAGACTAATTCATCTTAGTTATTTTATTTCAGAACACGTCCCTAGAGGACATAACAGTAGCGAGGGAAAACGATAAAAAAGGGGCTCTGCAAAAAGGGGCACCTCCTTAAAATCAGCGTTACACTAATTTAAATGCTTTTTTTTTATCTGTATTAACGAGATTTTTAGCCCTAGGCTAGTTCATCTCGGGACCCACGCTTTACTTCCCTTCCGAAGGAAGAACTCACATTTTGCGAGTTTGTCGGGAGTGGGATTCGATCCCAGGTCCTCGGCGTGATAGTCAACTGTTCTAACCATCACACCAGGTCCGCTCCATATTTAAATGCTTATATCTCTACTGTTAATCCATATAATTACAATTTTCTTCCTCCATTGGAAACCGCCAACACTCACCTTGCTAGAAAAAATATCGAACATAGTCGTAGCAAGGAAAAAAGCAAATGGGGGGCACTCCATTTATGTGTTCGCCAAACATATAAAAATTTATATCAGCGCCGCTTTGCAAGCAAATCGTAATTTTCTTCCACGGTTAGAATCTTCAGTTGAGGTACTTCCAAGAAAAAATGCAAATCATGGACGGAGCAAGGAAAAACAGTAATAAGGGGCAATTTTTCGAAAAATTTCCAAAAAATTCAAAACATCGTAACTTGACCATGAAGTAACAAAAAATCAATTTTCTTTCGCAAATTGAATGCTAAGGATCTTGCGTTATCGAGAAAAATATCACACATAGGCGTAGCCGTACTTACCGATCAGGCTAACGCAGGGGTGGCCTCTGCTGTACATAGTAGCTGTCTCCATTCCACTCGGTCCATGACTGTTTGTCTCCAATTCCGCACTCTGCGTAGGGTCCGCAGATCGTCCTCCACATGGTCGACCCACCTAGCCCGCGGCGCTCCACGTCTTCTTGTACCGGTCAGATGACTCTCGAGAACCATTTTAGTCGGGTTGCTATCCGACATCCTGATGACGTGACCCGCCCACCGTAGCCTCCCGATTTTCGCGGTATGGACGATGGTTAGTTCTCTCAGCAGCTGATGCAGCTCGTGGTTCATTCGCCTTCTCCAAGTCCCGTCTTCCATCTGCACTTTCCGTTCAAAAACTCCAAGGGCGCGTTGGTTCTCTGCACGTAGGGTCCATGTTTCGTGCCCATCGAGGACGACCGGTCTAATCAGCGTTATGTAGATAGTTAACTTCGTGTTACGGCGAACTTTATTCGGTCGTAGAGTTCTGCGGAGTCCAAAGTAAGCACGATTTCCTGCCACAATGCGCCTCTGAATTTCTTTGCTGGTGTCGTTGTCGGCAGTCACCAATGAGCCCAAGTACACGAATTCTTCAACCGCCTCGATTTCATCACCGTCGATATAAATTGGGGATGGCGGGCGCTGTGATTCCTCCCTGGAGCTCTTTGCCCCGCTCTCCTAATTACACCCTCTAAAGCAATGTTGAACAGCAAGCACGAAAGACCATCACCTTGCCGTAACCCTCTGCGAGATTCGAAGAGACTCGAGATTGTCCCTGATACTCAAACTACGCACATCACTCGATCCATCGTCGCCTTGATCAATCGTGTCAGTTTATCCGGGAACCCGTATTCGTGCATAATCTGCCATAGCTGTTCACGATCGATAGTATCATACGCCGATTTGAAATCGATGAACAAGTGATGTGTGGGCACGTTGTATTCGCGGCATTTCTGCAACACCTGGCGGATGGCGAACGTCTGGCCCGTTGTAGCGCGTTCACCCATGAATCCAGCCTGATATTGCCCCACGAACTCTCTTGCAATCGGTGATAGACGGCGGTATAAAATTTGGGAGAGTATCTTGTATGCAGCGCTCAGTAGTGTGACTGCGCGATAGTTCCCGCAATCCAAGTTGTCGCCCTTTTTGTAGATGGGACACACGATACCTTCCATCCACTCCTCCGGTAATATTTCCTCCTCCCAAATCTTGGTAATGACCCAGTGTAGTGCTCTCACCACTCACCAGTGTATCTCCACCGTATTTTACGCTCTCGTACGGTGTTGCAGCATTCTCTCCCATGCTGCATTCTTCTCGTTTTCAACTGTTCACATTCGCCGTCGTACCAGTCGTTTCTGTGATTCGGAGTCGCGAAGCCTAGTGCTGTAGCCGAGGTACTACCTATGGCGGATCGGATGTCCCTCCAGCCAGTATGTGCGGATATTGGTTATATCCGAGAAGAATTTACCGTCGATTAGAACGTGGTCGATTTGGTTTTCTGTTTGATGGTCGAGTGATCTCCAGGTGGCTTTGTGGATATCTTTGCGGGGGAAGAAGGTGCTTCGGACTACCATACCACGGGAGGCTGCAAACTTTACGCATCGCTGGCCTTCCTACCTGCGCGTTCATGTCGCCGACAACGATTTTCACGTCACGCTGCGAGCAACCATCGTATGTTTGCTCTAACTGTGCGTAGAACGCTTCTTTCTCGTCATCAGGTCTCCCTTCGTGTGGGCAGTGGACGTTGATGATGCTGTAGTTGAAGAAACGGCCCTTACCTAACTCTTAACATGCACATCCTTGCGTTGATCGGCTGCCACCCGATCACACGTTGTCGCATCTTACCCAACACTATAAATCCTGTTCCCAGTTCACTGGTGGTGCCACAGCTTTGGTAGAAGGTAGCCGCTCGATGCCCGCTTTTCCACACTTTCTGTCCAGTCCAACAAAGTTCCTGCAACGCCACGATGTCGAAGTTGCGGGGATGTAGTTCGTCGTAGATTATCCTGTCACATCCTGCGAAACCTAGTGACTTGCAATTCCATGTTCCAAGTTTCCAATCGTAGTCCTTATTTCGTCGCATGGGTCTTTGCCGATTGTATCGAGTTGTTTTTTTCTCCTATGTTATTTGCAATGAGGATTTTTACGGGTGGCTTATTGGGCCTACGCCAACACTCCTGTCTCGCCGGAGGACCACGATGATGGGGCTACCACCTTGGATCTAACTGGGCGTGATGCAGCATTTCTTACTCACTTACTATATTTTTTGTTGGAAAAATGTAGTTTTTTAATGCAATTGATGATTTATTTGTGGAAATTCTGACATTTTTTATTGCTCGAAAGCCAATTATTTATGGGAAGTTTTGATTTATTTATGCGCTTTTTGAATTGTTTATGGATTTTTCATAGTTTATTATTGCTGCCAGCCCTATTTATTTTGGCAATTTTCGAATTATTTATGGAAACTTTTTAATTTATTTTGGGACGTTTAATTGGCAGACAGTAGCCCGTAGCTAAATTACGAATTTGAGCTTTAAATTATCCTCTTATTGAGCGTATTGCCTATGCCTAATCTTGATTTACATATTGTCCAAGACAGACACATTAATATTATTGAATTGACGATTGCGCTACAATATTACATGCACAATAGGACGTAAAGTTTTACCCACATTATACTACCTTGCAGTGAAGTCCTGTGGTCTTTAGTACAAAAAGGTTTTGAACTAAAATAGTTTTTCTTAATCTCTACTTATGCTAAGGTGAGATCGGTTAAATATTTATGCTAACTGGACTTAACAAACATTAAATTTAGTAGGTGTCTGCTCGAATCTTGCGACAGGGCAAACTATCCATCTGCCATCTCTAAAAATACCTGTAGTGAGACTATTAGCACTTAAAACTATTAAAAAATGAGTTCTTGAATAGGTATATTGTGTAGGCACTCATCCAGAGTAATTTGTTGTATTTTGACCCGAACTTTTACACCAACTTGCGATAACGAATCACCAAAAGTGAGTTACTGTAAAGATTAGAAATAATTTGAGTAGTTGCAATAATTATAACAATTAATCCACAGGAAATTTGAAACCGTTTTCCTACCCTGTTTGGAATAAAGTTATCAAATCTACCCCGGTCCGTCTATCGCCCATCAATAAATAATGGATGAATTCAGTGAAAAAATACCCGAACAATTAAGCAAATTGGAAAAAACTCCTCGGATTCGATAGGAATTTTTTTGGGAGACTTAGATTTTACCCTAATTTTTCAAAATTCCGTTAATAAGTTATTGTTGTCCCACCTTAAAATCGTTAATTCGCCCCAAAATTTTCGAGGTGACATTATAGAAATTTAAAATTTGTGTCAGTTTCTCTGAGAATTCACAGATTCTCCGACGCATCCAGGAATTTTTCATCAGGATTAATTTTTCAAAAAAATGCTCCAGTTTTTTTTAATAATTTCTTCTAAGAGTTTGCAAAGGAACCTCTAGGATTTTTTTTCTTCAGGCAATCCTCCAGGACTTTCTTAGAAATTCCTTCAAGGATTTCTTGAAGAGTTCTTCAGTGGTTTTAGTGGAGTTTCTGAAAAAAAAAAACTTTTGAAAAATCGGTAGGGATCTCTAAAAACATACAAGGAGATATTTTTGTAGGAACCGCAAGAGCAATCTCTTAAAAATATCCTTTCAGGGTTGTCTGCAGGAACCACTGAAGAAATTTTTCAAAGAATACTTAGAGAATCTTGAGAAGAATTTCCGAAGCAATCTCTGGATTTGTAAAGATATTTTAGAAGAATTTATAATAAACTTCCATGGAAGAACTGTTTAAGAAATAACTTGCTGAAATTCCTGAAGCAATCTCTGAACATCTGGATAAGTTTCTGGAGATGAAAATGTCTCCCAAAAAATTTCAGAAGTAGTCCCAGCATTTCCCATTTCTGAAAAAAACCCTGAAAGAATTTCTGAAGAAATATTCAATAGAATTCAGTGTAGAATCTAAGGAAGCATTTTTTGAATGAATTTCGGATTCTGGAGGGATATCCCAAGAAATCCTAGGGAAATTCTTGATCGAATGCCAAAAGGAATTTCTTAAGAACTTCCGGGAAGCTCTTAGCAGTAATCCTGGAAAAAAGTTTTTGGGAAATTTATGGTAAAACTGCCGGAGAAATCTATATGTATATAAATGAATTTCTGTCTGTCTGTCTGACCCTTATGGATTCGGAAACTACTGAACCGATCGGCGTAAAACTTTGTATGTGGGTACTTCGGGCCGGGCAAAGTTCTTAGCATAGTATGAGACTCCTCCGATGGGATGTGAATATATTGAAATATTTCTGAAAAACGTCCGACAATTCAAAATTTATCTGTCTAAAAACCTGTTTAGAAATTTTGGTGGCTCCATTGAGGACCTCGCCAGAAAACCACGAAGCGTTTTTTTCACCAACCAGATTCTGACTTGAAAATTTGCAAAGAATGTCCAACTTTTTTGAGAGTTACAAAAGAGAAAGAGATAAACCAGCCTGGGACACAGAAGCAATATACGCGAATACACAAAACATATCCAGAACAACAAGACACAAACAGATGAAGAGATGATCAGATTAGGAGAAAAAAACAGCAATGATGAAACATAGTATCGAAAATAATCATATGTTCAACACAACACAACCAAAAATCCTAGATAGAACAAACAGAACTGCAAAATTATCCATACTAGAAATGTGTCGTATTGCCAGTAGGTCCAACACAGTTACCCACCGTACCGATGTCGATGGTCTAAGCACGACGTATGCCGGACTTCTACACTCTATTAGAAAGTCCAATAGTCGGCAACGACACACCACCACTACCATAGAACAAATGTCAACAGAACAAACGGTTCAAAATCATCTTCCACAAAACTAAGAACGCACCCTAAAATGACCAATACCTCCCCTAAAGAAAAAATCCCATCATTCTTTTAAAACAGTCGTTACCAGTGCGCAGTGTATTATACAAAAATTAAAAATCTTAAATAACAACACGTAGTAATTTAGGTAAAATTCCCATAAAACAATCAAATTGCATCCCACATTTTCTACTACACAGCAACCCAAAAGAGCATTCCATATGCAAATGCCCCAAAAACGATAGACGGTAGACACTAGTGAGTCTTTTTTATCAATGTCAATATATAAATGATTAATGTTAAATTTTAAAATATGTTTTCAGCGACCCTTGAAAAAGGCCCTAGGCCGAAACGTCGGGAATGTAAACAAAAATCGTTCTTGATTCAAAGACTGGGAAAGCCATCTCCTTTTCCTAAAAATATAATAAAAATTATAATAAGAATTAAAAGTAGTGTAGAATTTGCATATGTAAAAAAAAACACATAAATAGAAACAAAAAAAAAAATACAAATCAGTATCATAATCGCATCGGTGGGCGAAAAATACCAAAACTTGCGTTGAAAAATACGCTAATACTTTTTAACAAGTTCAGGTTTCATCTTTTGAAAGTTTTGAACAAATGCACCGCGCAGTGCACCCAGCAAAAAGTGTACCACAAGACAAAAGGTATGAAAATCCCTGGTCTAAATGTTTGAAGTTATCTGCGCAGATCATACCGGTACCCTACGGTCGAACTCGACCCTTCTACGGAATAAATGACTGCGTGGAGAACATCCAGGTATCGTCGCTGTCAAGGCATTGGTCCACTAGATTGAAGCAGATCCCATGGATGAAAAATGTCCGGCAAGGTCCGTGGCAGGCACCTTCAAGAGGTCAAATCGCGCTGTACGCGGCATCACTCCTGTGCAGAGTTGAAAGCAGAAGTGGTATCGACCCTGTCCCGCCTTCCAAGGATTAAAGGTGATGAGGCCATCCGGGAATGTCAAATGGTTGGCAAAGTGTCCTGCAAGTGTAATCTATTATTTGGCATTGGTTTAAAATTTATTAGTTTAGCAGCTGGCAATACTGACAATATAGAATCAAATACAGCTCAATATCTTAGTTCCGAGGCGGAGTTGCAAAAAAAAAAAAATGATATAGTTTTAGGATGCCTCAAGCGCCTCCACTAAAAGTATTTTGAAGTCATTTGAAGTTTAAAAATGTTAAACATCCTCTAACAGAGAACTTATTGCTCTCCCATGGTAGAGTCGGTCGTGGAATTTTGAGTATGTTACATTTTGATACAGGATACTTTTCAATGCTGAAAAGGGGTATTTTGGCACATGGGTATTCAATTTCATTGAATTAAAAAAAATGGATTCTCTCCCGAAAAACATCCACCGTCCAACCGACCTACATAAAGGCATCGTCATCCGGTAATACCCCTCATCGGTTGTCAGCGCCTTCGACACCGAAACCAACCGTTCCGTGGCATGAATCGACGCTGTCTGCAATTTGGCTTCCCATTCACCAACGACCGGTGGTGGCGGTGATGTTTTGATACTTGGAAACCTCTTATCCTCAAGAAAAACCGTCATTTCCCATCGGGGCATCGCCGTCATCCACAACTCGGTCGAGTAGGATCGTGAAATGTCGCGACAGATTCTATCACAAGTCTACCTACTGTATACTGTATCCTATGGATGGGGAGGATGGGGGATATAAATCTCTCTTATTCAAAATCAGTACCACATGTTTGATTATGATTGATGAAGGCGCCTCTTTTGGGTGTGTCATTTTCCACAGCTTCCATGGTGCGCGGAATTGAGTCCTCTTGATATACGATAGGGCGTTGTGAAACATTCCGTGCAAGGACGGAAAAGGATTACTCTTCAGCAGATGCTGCCGCCGCTGGCTGGTGCTGTTCATCTTAAGCTCTTGGTCTTGGTCTTATGGGATAATACGAGAGAGGAAAAAAAAAACTGTTCCAAAGAAATTCCATCCTTCCAGTTGCAGGAGACATGGTTCGCTCTCGAGCAGGATCAAACCGCTTGTCTTGTCCCTGCCACCGACGACGATGCGACCGTCGTCATCTTCCAATAAAAGCGAAACCAAGATGAACGAGATTCGGATCACCTGAAGCATATTTGCCTCAAAGGATTAGCCTTCGCTCGTTCGTTCGCTCCGGATCCGAGAGCCGCGTCTGTGCTGGGGGGTTCGAAATGGATTAAGTGTGACACTTGTGTGTTCTCCGGTCCGGTCGTGGGTGGAACAAATTGCATTACCATTATCCTTAATGATCCACCAATTTAACGAACACGAACAAAATGTCACTTCTAGTTGCAACCTGGGGCTACTTACCAGCGGCTTCTCTGCGAGAACCGTTCCACCTGAACGCCTTAAGCTTATAAACATAACGCCCTTTGGGGAGGGAAAGAAAAAATTGTAATTATGATTATTTCTTAGGAAATACGCACAGTGGTTCAATTTGCCAGGTAAGACGGTCATAAAGGGTATCTTAAAATACAGTCGAGTCGCTCTACGCTCACCAAAATGTTTAGGATGCCTTCTCCACCATTATCTGTTACAACATTCTGCGCCTGCTTTTGTCAGTTTCGTAAAATTTGCGCATATCACTTTAATCCATACTATATGCGCCTCAGTTATGACATTCTCCTCATACCAGCATTAAAGTAGGCAGGCATCAAATGGTTGAGGATGCATCTGCATAGTTTCAAGTGTAATTCCCAAACATCCATTCTATGACAATGACCCTATCATTTTTTCAGGAAAAATATGTGTACCAAAAGCAAATACCCCATCCAAAATCACCGACTGACGAATCAGGTTCGCCCCAGACCAAAACACAGCTCGGTGCGGTTCAAGTACTCCCGAGAGTGGATGTCGCAATCAATTTGTGTAAACCCCAGCAACGCTGGCTGGCGCCCCCCTGGTACTGACGAACTGACCACCGAACAAAACGGCCGGAAAACAAAAGTGTATTTGTCTGTTCGGTTCGGTTTTCGGTTCGTTGCATTATGATGGGACTATGATGCTACGAAACGCCACCAACGGTCCTAGGAGGTTGTAATGCGATGTCATAGGCGTTGCGGATTTGATCTGGGTGGGAAAAAGCGTGACAAACGAACGAACAACGCACCGATGACGACCGACAGAAGTGTCGGACGGAAATAATGAGATGGAATTTCATTATGTAAGACGGCAATTGATTGACGGAGGTCATGCTGGGAACATTGATTTCTGGGAAAGGCGCCAGGGCAATTGAAGCTGATTTGACGGCACACGCACTCCGGACGCCAGCTCAAGAGGGGTTTGCAAGACTTCCGAGAATTCAACTTGGTATAAACTAGGAAAAGGCTGAATAAATGGAGATCAAGTTTTAGGAGATGACATTATTTCAAATGGCTAAAATATAAACGACTCATAAGAAAGTGATCATTCTTCATAAATAATTCCAAAAGTCCCAGTGAACAAACAGGGGTGTAGCAGTAATCAAAAGTTTCCATAAATAATTGATTTTTGAGCAATTAAAAACGTCAAAAATGCAATGAATAATTCAACTGTTGCAATAAAAAAAGCCAATTTTCCCACCAAAAAACATCGAATTTTCCATAAACAAATTTGATTTTTCCATAATAAATTAGAAAATACACAATAAAAAAATATCGAAAAAGCAATAAATAATTCAAAAAGTGCAATAAACAAAAAAAAATATCAATAATGTCAAAAAACGAGCAATGAACGTAAATGCATTTTGAGCTAAAAATTACGTAGACCATGCGGCGAAGCCGATATCCGATGCACCGCAACTGCATCGATTCAGTTCTAGGCAAACCACTGATTCAAGAATTTACCCGGTGTAAGGTACACCGGGGCAAGTTGAAACGGGTGGGGCAAGATGAAACACGAAGTTTTGAAATAGATTTCAATATAAATTGAAAATTTTTCTTTCACCAAAAGATTGTTTGAATCAAAAACTATGTATTATGACATTCAAGCAGTTCACCATCATTGGATAACATCGTGTTAACCCGCTGTTTCAACTTGCCCCGGTGTACCTTAATGCAAACATAGATGTTATCCCTTGTTTAGGTCCGACAAGCGATAGCGAGTTCGGACAGCAAGCAATTACTCGGTAAATTGCAATCATAGTTACGCAGACTTTTCAGTTGTTTCAGTCATATAAGTGCGATTCAGCATTTCACTGTCTCATACTTTCCTTCATTTGTTTTTCATGGGTAATTTCGTCATTTTTTATTGCATTTTTCGAATTTTTTATTGCTTTTTCGATATTTTTTTATTGTGAATTTTCTAATTTATTATGGAAAAAATCTGATTTTTATATGGAAAATTCGAAGTTATTTGGTGGGAAAAATGGCTTTTTTTTATTGCAACAGTTGATTTATTCATTGCATTTTTGACGTTTCTAATTGCTCAAAAATCAATTATTTATGGAAACTTTTGATTTATTTATGCATTTTTTATTTTTTTATGGAATTTTTGTTATTTATGACTGCTTACACCCCTGTTTCTTCACTGGGACTTTTCGAATTATTTATGGGAAATTTTGTATTTATTATGGAACATTTAATTGTCTGCCTTTTTCAAATAGAATATTTAACAAAAAACTTAATTAATTATTCTAAATCAATTGATGAAAATTAAAAAAAAAAGTAAGAATTACTCGCAAAATGTATCAGTGTTTGATAAAATTTTGTTTGATATTTTGAAAAAAAAATATCGCAAAACAAAATAAATTAACTTGCAAAAATGGTCAAAATATCAGTTTTTTATTATTTTCACAATGTTGGACCATAATGACTATACTTTTTATATTTTTTAATGTGATATGGGATGCCGTGTTATTTTTCCTATTTTCCCTCTCTTTCTATCAATTTGCCTCGCGATTTTGAAGATGTTAATCTCGATTTCTATCACACTGAAGCTGCTGAAAAACAATCAGCATATGCACTGCAAGTGAGCATACACAATGATATGTTTTTGTTGCAAAATATGAAGTAGAATCCGAGATTACCATCTAAGAGCAACAGAGTAATGGCGGATATTTTCTCGATCGTCCCGTTCGTCCTTAACGAAAGCTTAACTATTTTTACATAATATATCAAAATATAAAAATGTTCTTCAAGTCGTTTTAATGCTGCATTTTTTTTTTAGAAAATTTCATGTTTTGCGCCCATATACGTATGGAATGACCATGCGTCTCCATCGCTTATAAATGCTGTTTATTTTATAATATTTTTTGATTTTTTATACAATAATTGCACAATTACACTAGTTTACAGCATTTTTGAGCTCGGTAAGCTGATGATCATTTTTGGTGTAGAATCATGCCCTGAGTTCGAAAACGCGAAGGAAAAAAATTACAGTAGAGCGGAAATTTTTTCGACTTTCTATACAAGGCTGATGATTTGAAATCGATTTTTGTTCTATTTTAAAGCAACGTCGCTCACATCACACATCTCATTCTTCGTAATCAATGCTCCGATTGAGCTGAATTTTTTACTGTAACTCGCATACATATAATATGTCAAATAAACGTTGAGGAAGAATTTTTAGATTGTTTTTTTCTTATTGGAAAATATACATTTCTTCATATATTTTTGGAAATTTGGCTAAAATTTAAGGAGATCGTCCCTAAAACTCGCCAATATCTTAAATTTCATCAATCTGAAGCAAAACCTGCATTCAGATGATCGAATGGTATTGTATTCAGCTTTTAATTTATGGAAAAAGATTTGAAATTGGTTAAACAAAACGCAAGATATTCGAATTTTAGTAAATTCCATATTTTTAGAAGTTGTAAAAATCGTTATTGAGCTTAAACTCAAAAACTGCTCTACTTAAAATTTTTTGAAGCACGGTTTCGAAATCAGTGCTAAATTGTACTTCAAAAATTTTGGTCGTTGACAGAAGTTCATGACTTTCGTTTTATTTTGTAAACTAGTGTTATGGGCCACTCGGTCACAGTTATTAGTCAGTCAGTTCACCATGTTTTTTAAATGTAGTTGACCCATAGTTGTGGATGACTGTATACAGCCATGGGCTACTTGGTAAGCTTCAGTAGGTAAAAAAAATACCAGCGAATTTACCTGCTGCAGAGTGATAATCCTCCAAGAATTGCTTCAGGCATTCCTTCAGAAGTTCCTTCTGAATTCTTCCATAAATTTCTTCAGATTTTCCTACGGAAGTTTCTTCTCAGATTTCTCCTATATAGAGTTCTATCCTAGATTCAGTCAGGAGCTCCATTTGGAACTCCTCCAAGAGTGCCTTCAAAGATTAATGTAAGAATTCTTTCTGAGATTTCTCCAGAGGTTCCTTCGAGGGTCCTCCAGGAGTTCCTGCTTCTTCTGGTGTTCTTCCAGGAAATTAATCTGGGAGTCCACAAAAAGTTTCTTCTTGGATTTGTCAAGAAGCTCCTTAGGATTTCCTCCAGCAATTCCTTCTGGTAATTGAAGCTTCCTTTGTGATTTTTTAAGGAGCTCTTTCTGATATTCCCCATGGAGTTTATTAGAGTCAGTCTTGGATTCTTCCAGAAGCTTCTGAGGATTCCCTCAGAGTTCCTTTACGAAGACCTCCTGAAGTTCCTTCTGGGATCCCTCCGAGATTTTCCTTCTGAGAATTTCAGCCGTGATTTCTTCCGGTATTCACTCCTTCCTTTAATTTCTTTCTTTAAGAGTCTTTAAGATTTCTTTAAGAGTCTTTCGGGATTTTCAAGGAGTTTCTTCTGAGGTTCTTCCAGAAATTCCTTCCGGGATTCTTCTAGGATTTTTCTGGTATCCTCAAGGAGTTCCTTCTGGGATTTCTTCTCGAGAAGTTCCTTCTTAGATGTCTCCAAGAGTTCTTTCTGGGATTAGTCTAGGAGATCTTTCCAGTTCCAGTTGCTCTTCCAACCAGCCTATCTGAAAATTGATGATCACCCCAGGGATGCCATTTATACAGATTTATCTGTATTATACAGATTTTTGAGCATCCGTACAGATTTCGTTTTATATGAAATACAGATTTTTGAGCTAGAGGAGCTTTTTTATTTTTGTATGGGATACAGATTTTTCACCCAAATTTTGTATGGGGTATAGGTTTTTGGAAATAGCGATACAGATTTTTCAAAAAATCATCTGGCATCCCTGGATCACCCTAATGACGAAATAAAAAATACGGATTCAATTGTTTTCATTTGAAAGTTCATGAGAACATTTTTCATGGTTCGCTTTAGACTTTCCTCAAAAATTTCCTTCGGAATTTTAGTTAGAGACTTCTCCAGAAAAATTTCCAAAAATTCCTCTAGAAAAAAATTGATGGGTATCCTTAAATATCACCCATAGATTTTTTTTCAGGAATCCGTTCAAGAATTCTTTCCGGAAATCGTCGACGGATACCTTCAGAAATGCTTACAGCGGTTATTGAAGAAAATCAAAAGTTCCTGTAGAAACTATCGAAAATCTTCTACAGACTTGTTCAGAATATCTTACAAAAGTTCTTTTAGAAATTCTTTCATGGATTTTGTTTAGAAATTTCCATAAACATTACAGAGCTCCCTATGCGATTTCTCCTTCTTCTATGTATTCCTTCAGAAATTGCTCCAGGAATCCGGTTTTAAACTTACCAAGGTTTCTTACACAAACACTTCCAGCGGTTTTTTTTTCAGAAATTCTCCCGAAATTCTTTTAGAAACTTCTAATAGGCGTTCATCAGGTATTCCCTTATGAATTTCTACAAAAATATTTTCAGTATATATATATATATATATATATATATATATATATATATGGGTTCCATGACACCACCAAGAGTTATTTTAGAAATTCTTCTAGGGATTCGATTAAAGAAATCACCGGATATTTCTCCAGGGATTCCTTCAGAATATTCAACAGGGATATCCATACAAAATTCTTTCACAGATTTTTAAATAAATTCTTCCGGTAGTTTCTTCAGGAAATGTTCCAGATATTCTTCCAGAAATTCGTTCAAGGATTTATTCAATAAATCCACCAGGAATTTATTCAGGAATTGGTCTAGGGATGCCATTAAAAATTCCCACATGAATGTGTCCAGAAATTTCTGCAGTAAATCCTGCAGAAATTTCTCCAGAGAATCTCGGAGATGATCGTGTGAAGGAGTTCTTTCTCCCAGATATTCCTCCATGTTTTATCCCAGATAGTTATCCGCATTTCTTCTCAGGATAATTCTTGGGATAACTCCAAAAATCTCTTCACGGATTCTTTTAGAAAATTTTTCCGAGGAAATTCTACGAAGATTCTTTTAAAGCGATCCCAAGAGTTTTTTCTAGGGATCTTTGCAGGCACTTGTTTATTAACCCTCGAGCAGTCGCGTCTTTGACTACCTGCAGCGACGCCGCGCTCACGCTGTGTACCACATGCGTGCATTTTTCATGGTGCGTGTACTCAGTACACGACGCGACCGCTCCCGGGTTAATTTCTTTAGGTTTTCATCATTTTTTTCCAGAAAAAAAGCACAGATTTCTTCGGAAATACATTTAAAATATCGTCAAAGAATTTTTTGAAAGGATTTATCAAAAAATTTCCTACAAATTTCATGATATTTTTTCGGAAGTTCCACGAAGAGTTTCCCGAGAAGTTTCTACACTCAAACCTCCATTTAGGTCGAATCTACTTAGGTAAAATCTATTTAGGTCCCTATATTAAAGTAACGTTACCTAAATCGATTCTGATTGTGTTCAGAGCAGTGGAGTGTTTTAGATTAGGGATAAGGTTGGTTTAAGGGAATTAAGTTGCAAGTGGAGTTAAGGGTAGTTTAGGGCATGCTCAGGGGGAGCAATGGGAGGGGGGGAAATGGGGATAGTTTGGGACTGTTTAAGGTTTCCTAAGGACTTTCTTGAGCATAAGTCATCGAATCTACATGCATAACTTGTATTCTTAAATCTCCCTAAAGCTTTTTTAAGAGCTGTGATCCAAAATGTATTTTCAGAAACTGTAGGCCCCCTTAACCCCCCTCACAACCCTCTGAAACACCCCTGAGACCCTCAGAAACCCCCGAAAATGCCTGAGTAACTCCTCTGAAACTCGCCAAAAACCATCAGAACCTGTCCGAAATGCCTTCGAAATCCCTCTAAAACCCCCTCGGACTCCATATAACGCAACTGAGAGCCTTAGAAACCCCCGAAAACGCCTGAGTAACACCTCCAAAACTCGCCAAAAATCATCTGAAGCTTTCTGAAATGCAATCGAAAACCCCATCGGATTCCATGTAACGCAACTGAGACCCTTTGAAACTCCCCGAAAATACCACAGAAGCTAACCCCCCCCCCATTCGTAACGCCTATGAACCCCCCTACCTTCCTGAAACTCCCGTGAAATCCCTCTGAAATTTCTTTTTAAATCTCCAGGTCACTCGACCTTCTTAAACTTCTTTGCAATCTTCAAATCCAAAAACTCTATTTCCCGAACTCTAGTTCCGACTCCTTACCTAAATGGAGATTTTGGTGTACAGGTATTTCTTCAGGAAATTCCTAATGAATTCCTCCTGCGAATAATTCAAGAGTATCGCTGAGATTCTCCGGATATTCTAACGGAGATTCATTGAAAAGTGCAGGGGATTTTTTTTATTACCGAACAGGTTTGGGCCGAAGGGTCTCCGATTTCAATGAAAATTTCACCAGAGCTAGAGGTCGTGGATATATGATCAAATTTGGAATTCAAAAAAATCATAGTGGACTATTTTCCCGAAAAACGCTAGATCAAATTTCACAATTTTCCCAAATTTTTCAAAATACCCCAACTTCAAAAAATCATATCTCAAAAACTATGCATCGTAGAACAAACTTTTTTAGTGAAATCGACGCCAAATTACCTCAGCAATCCGATAAAAATACACTGAGAAAAAAGTTTCTCAGAAAATTTTTCACCATAGAGAAAAAACGTCTAAAAATGCTGATAAAAGTACCGTCTGTATCATAGATTATTTTGAACAAAATTTTTCCTAGCGCAAAAATTAATGTTCTTCATTTCGTTCCTCGACGCCAAAATGGAATCTCTTACCGTTTTAGAGATATAGCCAAAAAACCAACGGCCAGTCGCTATATTTTCATAGGAAGCCATCAACAAAAGCGGCCGTTCACTTGTTGCAACATATTTGCTTTGCGGCGAGCAAATGACATACGCTTATTGTAACGTAATTTTGACACTAGCGTGAATCGGAGTGCACTTACAGCACATATATGGTACTTTAGTGCCTTTTAAATGCAACAACTTATCAAATTTTGAAATTAATGGATTTGTTACTAGAAAGCGTTGCAAATAACAAGTTTACAACGAGCAAACGCATATTTCAACGTATTTTTTTTTCAATCGAAGTGATCATATGCCGTTAGAGATGAGTGGATATCAGGTAACTATAACGTCGCTTTACACATGTAAAGCTTTGTTTGGTTTTTAAAGAGTTTTTGTTGCTTAAATGATCATTGGTATGTGGATTCTTCTATACACCATAAAGAGACATTTTCCACACAATATTTAATAAATAGCATGGTCTGTGCATAATGTGTTTGTATAATGTGTTTTAGAAAAAAACACTAATTTAAAACTTAACGGAACTTTAAAAGATATATACCATGGATGAGAGGAACAAACATGTACTCTCTGGAGCGGATCTGGTGTGATGGTTACAGCTCGTGTCACGCCGAGGACCTGGGATCGAATCCCACTCCCGACATACGAAGGGAAGTAAAGTGTGGGTCCCGAGATGAACTAGCCTATGGCTAAAAATCTCGTTAATACAGATAATAAAATAAACATGTGCTAATTAGTACGGGCAGCAAATTAAATTTTACCATGCATACAACTTCTTAACGCGCTAATAAAACATTGTTGCTTCAAACCAAGCTTTTCCTGTTCTAAGAAGCGACATAATTCCAACAGTGATGATAATAATATTCAGCAATGGTTAGCAAAGATTAATACCGAGCTCTGTATAGAGCTACTGAGTTGACAACAGTTGAGACAGCACGATACGCTGGAGGATCGATCATTACCGTTAAAGTAAGTTTTGACATTAATTAATAGAAAAAACACTGAAATGTAAGATCAATCAATTCATCACTTTTTTCTAACTAACAATTTGTTGTCAAAAAGACTTAATCAGTTTTCAGAACGAGCATGACAAACCCATACTACTACCCATTATATATTCGAATCAACCAATAAGTCGGTGCACGGTTCGAATGATTAAAATATTGTCTAAAATTGTTTAATGCTCTAAGATGTCAAGTAAATGTTTAATTTCAAGAAATCCTCTAACGTCCTCATTTTCATTCACAGCCTGTGTATTTACGAAGCTTCATGGGTCAATATTGGATCCTTAACTATCTATATGCTTTGAAAATTTCTAGAATGCTTTCGTTATTTCTGAACGAAGCAAAAGAATTATAATCAAAAAATACTACACAGCTATGCATTTTTGTTACTTACACTACACAGTTAAAAATGTTATATCATTTAACCTGTAACAAAAGGACCTCGTCGCATCGCACACATTTTTACATTAGTTTATAAATTTACAGCTTGCTCTCAGTATGAAGCTTGCGTTCAACATTCCATACAAGTTAAATAAGATAGAAATTCGTATGCAATTTTTTTTCGTTAGGTATAATTTCAAATATTTTGCTGAGTAGTAACCATTCTCCGTTAATAGTTTTCTTTGTTTTCATTGTTTTCTTAAATTGAAATGGAAAACATATAGGGCATGAGTGCTATAAGTAATTTTACGCTCACCGGTGGCATTGGCTCGTTGTTAACTTGTTATTTGAAACACATTTTAGTTAGAAACCCGATCATTGCAAAACATGACTATTTAATGCATTCAAAAGGCACTCAAGTGCTATATACAGGGGATGGCCAAAATGTTTGGGATAGGCAACTTTTTTTTCTCTCGCAAAAAAGTTCAACATGCTGTAACTTTTCATAGAGTGCATCAAAAAATCTTAAATTTTGACTGTTTGTCAACCTATTATATGTGCATCATTGGTACAAATTTGGGCTCGATTGATTAATGTTTCGCAAAGTTAGAACCGTTCGGGTAAAACACTATTTTTTAGACAACTCATTTTTGAGCTGTCATATCTCGGAAACCAGTGAACCGAATTGAGTCAAATTTTAAACGTAGACTAAGAATATGTGAATGCTTTACAAACTATTAAAACATAGGTACTTTCTAAACGTTGAAAAAAGTTATCATGGATTGACACTTTTTGAATTTTTCTCGAAAAAATGTAATTTTTTCACATCAATGCCAATAAATTTTAGTGTTGATATCTAAAGATTTTCAACTTCTGTTCTCAAATTATCTCTAATCAGATATATAAGAGCCGATTTAGATTGAAGGAAGGACACATTTAATAATTTTTGTGGGGTATTGTAAATTTGACTTATTTTCCTCTATATGGGTAAAAACTTACACCCGGTATAACTTAATTCGCCGTAAGAAAATGTTACATTTTATAACGTCGTATTAAGTATCAATATATTGTTGATAAACGTTTAAAAATTCATTCAATTCGGTTCACTGGTTTCCGAGATATGACAGTTCAAAAATTAGTTGTCTAAAAAATAGTGTTTTACCCGAACGGTTCTAACTTCGCGAAATATTAATCAATCGAGCCCAAATTTGTACCAATGATGCACATATAATAGGTTGACAAGCAGTCAAAATTTGAGATTTTTTTATGCACTCTATGAAAAGTTACAGCATGTTGAATTTTATTGTGGAAGAAAAAAAGTTGCCTATCCCAAATATTTTGGCCATCCCCTGTATGTGCTGTCAGTGCCCTCCGATGCACGTTAGTGTCAAAGTTACGTTAAAATTAGCGTATGTCATTTGCTCGTTGCAAAGCAAACATGTTGCAACAGGTGAACGGCCGCTGTTGTAGATGGCTTCCTATGAAAATATAGCGACTGGCCGTTGGTTTTTTGGCTATATCTCTAAAACGGCAAGAGATTCCATTTTGGCGTCAAAGAACAAAATGAAGAACATTAATTTTTGCGCCAGGAAAAATTTTGTTCAAAATAATCTATGATACAGACGGTACTTTTATCAGCATTTCTAGACGTTTCTTCTCTATGGTGAAAAATTTTCTGAGAAACTTTTTTCTCAATGTATTTTTATCGTATTGCTGAGGTAATTTGGCGTCGATTTTACTAAAAAAAGTTTGTTCTACGATGCATAGTTTTTGAGATACGATTTTTTGAAGGATGTTTTACAAAATTTTGAAAAATCGTGAAATTTCATCTAGTGATTCCCGGAAAAATAGTCGACTATGATTTTTTTGAATTCCATATATGGTCATATATCCACGACCTCTAGCTCTGGTGAAATTTTCATTGAAATCGGAGACCCTTCGGCCCAAAGTGTTCGATAATAAAAAAAAAATCCCCTGCATCTTTAAATTTCTTTAGCAATTCGACTGGAGACTTCTCCTAAATTGCTTCAGGCTTTCTCTCAGAAATTCCTGCTGGAATTCCTTCCAAAACTCCTTTGAGAAAATATTGTTTATCTCCAGAGACTTCCTCAGAATTTTGGAGAAAGCTTCAGGAATTTCAGCAAGGGATTTTCTAAAAATTTCTTCCATGGAATTTTTCAGAAATTTTTTTGAAAATTTCTTTACTAATTCTTCAGAAATTGTTTCTTTTGTTTCTCTAAGATTTTTCGGGAATTTTTTAATTGCTCATGCGGTTCCATCAGAAATATCTTAAGGAATGTCACATATGACTACATGGAATTTTTCAGAAGTTTTTCCAGAAATTCACAAAAAATACTGAAGAATTCTTTAAGGAATTCTTGAAAGAATCATAAGAAATCCCTGGACGATTGTCTCAAGAAATGCCTTTAAAATTCACATGGACAAACCTTTGGAAACTCCTAGATGAAATTTTTCAGGATTCTACAGAAAACCACCAAAAAACCAAAAAAAAATGTTTGAAGAAATATTTGAAATAATATCTGGAAGAAATGGATAATTCATAGCAGGTATAAATAGAAAGATTTCTTGAAAATTCCTTGAGAAATACTTTGAAATAGACTCTGGTGTTACTTTACCAGGAATTATGTATTAAGAGAATTTTCTGAAAAAAATATGAAGAAAGGTCTAAATACATCCAAAGCAATAATGGCTCAACTGTAAACACAAACTCAAAACAAAAACCGATACAAGAGGTTTTTGAACGATCAGTATAGAAAAAAAGCTTTATTTCGTAAACGGAAATGATTGCAAAAATCTCTTTTTCTATCCAAAAATGTGTATGAATGACTAATATGAAATTGTTTAAAGAAATTATAACGTACTATGTAACATTTTTAAGGTTATGAAAAATGTACTCAATTTTGACCTCTGTTTCTGATAGTTTGTTCCAAACTTCCATCGATTTATACCTCATCATATCTTTGTAAGAACAATGTTTGTCGAAAATGTTATATCTGAGTTTCTCAATAATTTTTAGATAACTATCAAAATTTGTTGCAACATTTGGTGTAATGATTATCTGAAAATCATCATGTGAAATTCCTTTTGCTTTAACAATAAAACATATCAGCATTGGCAAAAATTTTGGTAAAATATCATCAATTGTGGTTAGAACATGCTGAAAATGATTGAATACATATATTTAACTTGAAAATAAATAGATCGTGGAAAGAATACTTAAAATCCCTAGAGAATCCTGAAATATTAGTAAAATTTCTGGAAAAGAAATCCAGATATTTGTGTTGGAAATAGCGTTTGGCATTTCCTCTAAAAATTCTGAGAGAATTCATCTCCGAAAACTAAATTAATCGCTCCCGGGATTCTAGGGAAATCCTTAATAGAATTCAGGGAGAATTCCTACTGGAACAGTTTTTCTCTCTTTTCTGAGATAAGGTCTATCAGGATGATGGTGTGATAATTTTCAGCATTTTGAAGGAATCTCTCACAGAATTTTAAAGGAAACCTCAGAATTAAGAAAGAGGCCCTTTAAATATCCTGAAGGAATTTTTCTCAGCAATATTATAAAGGAGTACTTATCAGAATTCTACGGAATCTCTGGATTCTAAGAAAATTCATTTCAGGATTTTGGAGTATTCCCTATCAAGGTTCCATACCAAGTGTGAAATCCCTTTCAGGATTCTAAGAAATTGCTGGATAATCTTTGTTGGTTCTTTTAAGGATTCTGGAAAACCCACACTTAGGATCCCACTCAGAATTCTGAGGAAATCTTTCTCAGCATTCTCAAGAACTCTTCTCAGACTTCTTGGAGAACCATACTCAGCATTCTCAGAATTGTGGCGAAATTTCTCTTGAAATTCTGGGGGAATATTTCTTAGGATTCTGGGGGAATTCCACACAGGATTCTGCGAAAGACCCTTCCCAAAATTCTTTGAAAATTCGGCTTTCTTGGGAAATTCCCGTCAGGATTCTGGAGAAATCCTAAGGATTCTGGGGATATATTATTCAACATTCTAGGGCCCTTTCTTTCAGAATTATTAATTGAAGAATCTCTCACGAGTTTGTGGGCAGAATTTCCTAGAGAAATTTGGATTTTGAAGAATCCCTCGCCTAGATTTTGTGATTCCTCTTAGGGTTCGGAAGAAATCCTTCTGAGCATTCTATGAGAATCCCAGTAGAATTCTGTTTTCTGTATTTTGGAGCAGTTTCTCGCAGAAATCCCTTTCATGATTCTGGGAGAATCCCTCTCAGTAATCAGTGAAAATCCCTGACAAGATTATGGGAAGTTTCTCTTGAGATTCTGGTGTTATTATTTAAAGTATTCTAGAGGAATCACTTTCAGAGTTCTAGAACAACCCCTTTCAGGAGTTCATGGGAGTCCTTTCAAAGATTCTGGGGGAATACCTTTCAGGAATCTGCGCTATTTTTTCTGTTTTATGTGGGAATACCTTCTCAGGATGCTGGGAAAGTCCATTCAAGAAATTTTCGTAATCTCTTCCAGGGAGAATTCTTATCAGATTTTCGGAAAAACTCCGCTTAGGTTAACAGATATATGTATTATTTCTCTCAAGAATCTGAAAGAACCCTCTTATGATCCCTCTCATGATTCTGAGGGAATCACTCGTAGAATTCTGTGGAATACCTTTCTGGATTCTGTCAGAATTATTCTCAGCATTCTAATAGATACCACCCATGATTTTAGGGGAATTCTGGGAGAATACTCAAAGGATTATGGAGGAATCATTCTCAGGGTTCTGGGGGAATCCTATCTTCCAGAACTATATGAGAGTATATCTCAGGTGTCTGTGGCAGTCCTGCCAGGTATTGTAAGGGAACCTTCCTCAGGAATCTGGAGAAATCCTTCTTAGAATTCTAAGCTACCATTTTCAGGATTCTGGGTCTATTGTTTTAAGTTTCTTGGGGAAATTATCTTAGAATTCCGATTTTTTTGTTAGAATTTCTCTCAGTATTCTACATGAATTTATCTCAATAATGAGGAAGAATCGCTCTTGGAATTCCTCTCAGGATTCTTAGAGTATTCATCTTAGGATTCTGGGATAACCCCTCTGAGGATTCTGGAACATTTTGGGAGAATCCCAAGGAAGAGCTTCCTTTAGGATTCCTACCAAGATACCGGAAGAGTCTTGCTTTCTTTTTAAGGTAATGTTCTGATGTGATCATTTTCAGCATTCTTAAAAAAATCTCTCATAATTCTAAAGGAACTTCTTTCAGAATTCTGAAGGGGTCTCTTTAAGTATTCTAGGGGAGTTTCTCTCATAATTTTGTAATATTTTATAATATCGAATCGATGAGAATACATCGATTCAAAGCATTTTATTAAATCGATGAATCGATTTTGCTGATCCGATTCAAATCGATGTCTCAGCTAGATTCGCCCAATGCTAGTTGGAAAACAACCCAAATAGCAATACTTCCTGAGATAAATGTCCTCTAGGGTAAAATCTCAAAAAAAAACAGCAATATTTAGATCATGATTCAAAATTAAAGGATTAATGAAGAGGAGAAAACAAAGGGACGAGTGTTTTGATTTTTTTTTAATCTTTTAAAAAACTGTTATTATTTAGGATATTTTTTTTTGCAAGTTCGCGGAGAAGAGTCATTGAAATTTAGTAGAGTGTCTTGTGAAATATCCAAGAACAACTTTTCTTGGAACTTTTGCATTGTGGGGCGTGGTGCTTGCATAGAAAACCGTAGAACCAACTTACCGCTCTCAAATCTACTTTAACATCCTTTTGTTCTTAAAAGACTTGTAACCAAAATGGAAAATCTCGTTTCGCAACAATTTTCATCGAAATTGCGGCCTAAATTGAATTGGAAACCTTTCAAAACATTGAAAAATTTATCTCAGCGTAAACGATGTAATGCGACAAACTCCAGTCACGCTTCCGATAGCAAAATGTTCGTTTTATCTTTTCGGCAAGGCAAGGCACCCTCGGCTCGATTCGGTGTGAAAAGTTAGATAAACGACTGGATTCCCCAAATTTATTACTCGCTTTAATGGCGGCCCGTTGTTGTGTCTGATGAAGGATCCTTCTTTCGCCGTCGTCTCTCTCAAACGCTAATGATGTTTTTCTTTCTTCCCTTCTTCCATCTTTCCAGATCCGTCGCACCACCATTCCAGACGAAGGAAGTTTTTCGCAGTAAAATTCCGATAAAGCCAGATCCAAATCATTGAAAGCAAAACGTGTTCTCCATTGCAAATTTTTAGATGATATAAAAAAAGTTTAACATAGTGTTCAAGTCAAGGTAGCTACCGCATCCGTCGCCGCGCGTTCAGTGTTAATCGAAGCATAAAATAGTTTATCTCCCAATCTCTTTGAGATCTTTGATAGCAGGTAGCGTCCCTCGTTGATACCGTAGTTGTTTCTCGAGTTTCGATTAGATCGCCCACCCCCGTGTTTAGAATAGTAGAATTGTTACAACAATCTCGTTAAATTCACTGCCCATGATTCGACGACGATCGTGAAATTTTAAGTAGGGGAAGAAAATTTTCAATCAACTTAGAAGAGTGTTCATTCATCAAGGAAGCAGCAGCCGGAAACAGGAGCCGGAGAGTCATTTTACGTGGATTTTGGAGCGCATCAAATCAGCATAAACGATGAGCGATAATCAACATCCAGTTAAGCAAGGTACGTTCCAACCGAGCAACTAATCCGAGTTAATATATCATTTTCCATCTGGCAGTTTCGAAAGAATAGGCCGGGAATAGAGTAGCCTGTGGTTGGGAGACTCAATCAAATCAATCTTATTCCATCGACTGTGGGAAACTGACTGAAGTTAGATGAGCTCGGCCCCGACAATCTGGAACGGCCGGCCACCGGATAATGATGTTACCGACTTTCGAAGAATCTGGGCGAACGGCAGCAGCAGTAGCAGCAGTGCTTGATGGCAATCAATCATACGCTCTGATGGCGAACGTTTGAACGGATTCGAGACGTACCTAATTTTGCGACGCGAATGTTCTGGTCCGGCGGGCAGATGGTCAAATTGGGTGTGTTGATGATACTGGTTTGCTAATTGGAGGGATTTGTGAAGCAAACTGAATTTTGTTTGGGCAATCTGATGCACACTTGTCAGGAGATAATACAAAACCTTCGAATCATATTCAACCCTCATAAGCTTTGAAAAGCATTGAAAATAAAATAATAACCCTTAAATAAAAAAAAAAAAAAAACAAAAACTGAAACATTAAGAAAAAAATAATTGAAACTTTTTTAAACATCAAAATATAAGAAATAAATTTTAAACTTGTAAGAGAAGAAAAACTTCAAAAAATTTTGAAATTCGAAAACTTTAAATGTTTAAAAGCTAAAAAATCTAGAAAACACAATCAACTTGAAAACATAAAGCATTTTTAAACCTTCATAGCCGTGAAAAACTATGGAATGTTTTGAATCTACTAAAACTTATTCTGATAAAAACTTCGAAACTTAGAAACTTTGGAAATTTGAGAAACTCAATAAAATCTACCCTACGGTACTCAAAATGGCTGATTTAAGAATGAAAAACAACCCCCATCTCCAGATCTCATTCAGAATGGGTCACTCGTCTGGTTTTATCGTGAATAAACACTCCATCGATCCCTAATCTTGGAATCGGATTTCCCTGGAATCACTTTCTTCCCCTTTTTCCCCTCCTCCTTTTTCAGAAATACATCCTTTCCGGTTCCACATTAGCCATCCATACAATAACAGCTCTTGATTTCCAATTCAAAACGATTCCCATTCTCCAACGCAACGCATGGGATGGCGGTTCTGGTGAATTGGGAACTACAGTGTTACGATCGGTGTTTTGGAAACGGTTTCAGTAAAGAAAGGGAAAACGGTTACATAAATCCCATGGTGGCGATAAGATGACTTCCTTTGTAGTAGTCTTAGCAAAAATCACACATTTTTTTAACATTGTTGTCATAACATACATTTTGTAAATTTTGTAAATTTTGTAAATTTTGTAAATTTTGTAAATTTTGTAAATTTTGTAAATTTTGTAAATTTTGTAAATTTTGTAAATTTTGTAAATTTTGTAAATTTTGTAAATTTTGTAAATTTTGTAAATTTTGTAAATTTTGTAAATTTTGTGAATTTTGTAAATTTTGTAAATTTTGTAAATTTTGTAAATTTTGTAAATTTTGTAAATTTTGTAAATTTTGTAAATTTTGTAAATTTTGTAAATTTTGTAAATTTTGTAAATTTTGTAAATTTTGTAAATTTTGTAAATTTTGTAAATTTTGTAAATTTTGTAAATTTTGTAAATTTTGTAAATTTTGTAAATTTTGTAAATTTTGTAAATTTTGTAAATTTTGTAATTTTTGTAAATTTTGTAAATTTTGTAAATTTTGTAAATTTTGTAAATTTTGTAAATTTTGTAAATTTTGTAAATTTTGTAAATTTTGTAAATTTTGTAAATTTTGTAAATTTTGTAAATTTTGTAAATTTTGTAAATTTTGTAAATTTTGTAAATTTTGTAAATTTTGTAAATTTTGTAAATTTTGTAAATTTTGTAAATTTTGTAAATTTTGTAAATTTTGTAAATTTTGTAAATTTTGTAAATTTTGTAAATTTTGTAAATTTTGTAAATTTTGTAAATTTTGTAAATTTTGTAAATTTTGTAAATTTTGTAAATTTTGTAAATTTTGTAAATTTTGTAAATTTTGTAAATTTTGTAAATTTTGTAAATTTTGTAAATTTTGTAAATTTTGTAAATTTTGTAAATTTTGTAAATTTTGTAAATTTTGTAAATTTTGTAAATTTTGTAAATTTTGTAAATTTTGTAAATTTTGTAAATTTTGTAAATTTTGTAAATTTTGTAAATTTTGTAAATTTTGTAAATTTTGTAAATTTTGTAAATTTTGTAAATTTTGTAAATTTTGTAAATTTTGTAAATTTTGTAAATTTTGTAAATTTTGTAAATTTTGTAAATTTTGTAAATTTTGTAAATTTTGTAAATTTTGTAAATTTTGTAAATTTTGTAAATTTTGTAAATTTTGTAAATTTTGTAAATTTTGTAAATTTTGTAAATTTTGTAAATTTTGTAAATTTTGTAAATTTTGTAAATTTTGTAAATTTTGTAAATTTTGTAAATTTTGTAAATTTTGTAAATTTTGTAAATTTTGTAAATTTTGTAAATTTTGTAAATTTTGTAAATTTTGTAAATTTTGTAAATTTTGTAAATTTTGTAAATTTTGTAAATTTTGTAAATTTTGTAAATTTTGTAAATTTTGTAAATTTTGTAAATTTTGTAAATTTTGTAAATTTTGTAAATTTTGTAAATTTTGTAAATTTTGTAAATTTTGTAAATTTTGTAAATTTTGTAAATTTTGTAAATTTTGTAAATTTTGTAAATTTTGTAAATTTTGTAAATTTTGTAAATTTTGTAAATTTTGTAAATTTTGTAAATTTTGTAAATTTTGTAAATTTTGTAAATTTTGTAAATTTTGTAAATTTTGTAAATTTTGTAAATTTTGTAAATTTTGTAAATTTTGTAAATTTTGTAAATTTTGTAAATTTTGTAAATTTTGTAAATTTTGTAAATTTTGTAAATTTTGTAAATTTTGTAAATTTTGTAAATTTTGTAAATTTTGTAAATTTTGTAAATTTTGTAAATTTTGTAAATTTTGTAAATTTTGTAAATTTTGTAAATTTTGTAAATTTTGTAAATTTTGTAAATTTTGTAAATTTTGTAAATTTTGTAAATTTTGTAAATTTTGTAAATTTTGTAAATTTTGTAAATTTTGTAAATTTTGTAAATTTTGTAAATTTTGTAAATTTTGTAAATTTTGTAAATTTTGTAAATTTTGTAAATTTTGTAAATTTTGTAAATTTTGTAAATTTTGTAAATTTTGTAAATTTTGTAAATTTTGTAAATTTTGTAAATTTTGTAAATTTTGTAAATTTTGTAAATTTTGTAAATTTTGTAAATTTTGTAAATTTTGTAAATTTTGTAAATTTTGTAAATTTTGTAAATTTTGTAAATTTTGTAAATTTTGTAAATTTTGTAAATTTTGTAAATTTTGTAAATTTTGTAAATTTTGTAAATTTTGTAAATTTTGTAAATTTTGTAAATTTTGTAAATTTTGTAAATTTTGTAAATTTTGTAAATTTTGTAAATTTTGTAAATTTTGTAAATTTTGTAAATTTTGTAAATTTTGTAAATTTTGTAAATTTTGTAAATTTTGTAAATTTTGTAAATTTTGTAAATTTTGTAAATGTTGTAAACATGGTTTTGTAAATTTATTATGAGGAACCGTCATGCGATTTATATGCCCAAATTTGTCACAGTTTGGAAGAGCTTATCCAATTTTTCCCTCAATAATTCGTCTAGAAATTACTGCAGGCAAGGATTTCTTCAGATTTTTTATGCAGAGCTTCCTACAGAAACTCTTCCAGAAATTTGCTAAGAACTCTCCTGCGATTCCCTTTAGCAATTCCACATGGGATTGCTTCCGTGATTTCTCATGGGCTCTTCAGAAATTCCTCCAGGAATTCATCCGGGAATTCCTTGTGTGATTATTTTAGGAACAACTTCGGGGATTATTTTTAATATGCAACCAAGCACTCTATTTGGGATTTCTTCAGGAATTCCTCCTGGAATTCTGTCAGAACTCCTCCAGGAACTAGTTAGAGATTCCTTTAGGTATTCCATTTGGGTATGCTTCCAAGATTCTTCCTGGATTTTCTTCAGGAATTCTCCAGGGAGTCCTCCAAAAGATCCTCTACGTACTCTTTTTATAATTCCTTCAGAATTTCCTTAAGAATTTCAGCGATTTCTACAGTATTTTCACCTGGGATTTCTACAGAAATTTCTCCTGGAATTCTCTCTGAAATTGATTCTTGGTTTTTTCCTGGGGTTCCCTCAGGAATTCCGTCAGGAATTCCTCCAAGAGTTCCTCAAGTAATTCCTTCAGAATTTACCTCAGAATCTGTTCCAGTATTCCCATGTGAATTTCTTCAGGGATTCGTCTAAAAAATCCTACAATCCTAGAGATTCCACCAGCGATTCTTCCTGAAAGTCTTCCACTGACTCTTCATGAAAAGGATTTTTCCAGGGATTCCTCATGGAATGAGAAATCTCCAGAGGAACTCTTGAAGGAATCCATGCATAAATTTCTTCAGGAGTTCCTCTGGAGATTTCTCAAGAAATTTCTCTAGATATTCCTCCAGAAAATCTTACAGGCATGTCTCCAGGATTTTTCCAGGGATTCCTTCAGGCATTCCTTCAGCAATTCCTGTAGGGAATCCCCTAGGGATTGCTCTAAGAATTCCTCCAGGAACTCTTTTAAGAATACCTTCAGGCATTCCTTCAAGGATTTCAATAGGGATTCCTCCAGGATTTAATTCAGTCAGGAACCTCTCCAGGAATCCCTTTAAGAATTCTACCAGGAATGATCCAAGGAAATTACTTCAGAAATTCTTCCGAGAAATCCTTCAGCAATTTCTCTAGGAATTTCTTCAGGAATTTCCTATTCCAAGTATTCCTCCAGGGATTCCTGCAGGAATCGCTCCTGAGATTCCTGTAGGAACTCCTCTAGGAATTCCTTTGAAAAATCCTCCAGAAATTTCTTCAGAAACCCTCCAGGGATTCTTTCAGAAATTCATTCAATAATTTCTTCTATCTAGAATTTTCTTCTGAAATTTCTTTTCCAGGGATTCTTTTGGAGATTCCACTAGTAACTCCTCCAGGAATTTACCAGGAATTCCTTAAGGGATTCCTCTGAAGATTCTTCCAGAGTTTCCTCCAGGAATTCCATCGATGATTCCTACAAGAATTCCTCCAAGAATTTCTCCTGGAATTCCTATAGAAATGCCTTCTGGAATTTCTCCAGAAATTCCTCTGGGAATTCTCGAGGGGTTTTTCTTAAAATTCCTGTAGGCATTCATCCAGGGATTTCTTCATGAATTCTTCCAGAGATAGTTCCTTGGAATTACCCCAAGAATTCCGTAAGGGATGTTTCCAGGAATTCCTCATAATAATCCAACAGAAATTTATACGGGGATTTCTCTAGGGATTCTAGAATGCTCCTAGTGATTCTTCTAAGAATTTTTCCAGAAATTCCTCTAAAGATTTCTTCAGGAATTTTTGAAGAGGTTTCTTCAAAAATTTCTCCAGGGATTCCTCTCAGAATTTCTCTAGGGAATCCGCCTGGAGTTCATCCAGGGATTTCTACAGGATTTCTCCTGGAATTCCTCCACGGATTCATCCAGGGATTTCTGTAGGACTTTATCTAGGGATTGCTCCTTAATTCTTCGAAAAGTCCCTTCCTCTAGAAATTCCACCAGGAATTCATCTAGGAACCAATCCAGGGATTGTTCCAGGCATTTGTCCAGATATTTATCCAGGGATACCTCCAGGAAATCCTCCATTTATTCCTTCAGAAATTTCTCTAGGGATTTCTCCAAGAATTCCTCTAGCGATTTTTCCAGGAATTTCTCCAGGTATACTTTCAGAAATTTCTCCATAAATTTCTCCACGGATTCTTCCAGGAATTAGTCCAGAAGTTTCTCCAGGAGTTCCTCTAGAGATTCCTCTAGGATTCCTAGGATGCATCAGGGATTTTTCCAGGAATTCTTCCAGGCACTTCTTCCAGGATTCTTCTAGGGATTCCTCCCGGAATTCATCCAAAAATTCCTCCAGAAATTTATCTAGGAATTCATGCCGGGATTCTTCAAACGATTTCTTCAGAAATTTCTCCAGGGATTCAGCCTATAATTGCTCTAATGGTTCCTCCAGGAATTCATCCAGGTATTCCTCCAGAGATTCCTACAGGTTTACTCCATATATACCTGCAAGAATTCCTCTAGGGATTCCTCCAGGAATTCATACAGATATTCCTCCAGGAGTTTTTTCAGGGATTGAAAAGGGGAATGACATATCCTTTTCTATCCGAAACATCCGCATTTATCTGTTCCTAACCGTCTCTAGTCGCTGCTAACTGAGCAGCAGTTAGACGTGGTTTATTACGGTTAGCATCAGATAAATGCGGATTTTTCCGGTTAGCAAAGGAAGTGTCATTCCCGTTGGGGATTGCTCCAGGAAGTCCTGTACTGATCCTCTTCGCATGCCAGTCCCACGTCGTTTCTCACGCGAATCATTTCACTCACGAGGTCATTTAAAACACCATTTCTCGGAGTCAGTTTGGCTTTCTGTTCCGCAAAATCATTAATTGTTCTGTGGCTTAGTTGATTAAAGCGCCGGTCTAGCGAATTCGGAGTCCTGGGTTCGAATCCCACCAGAACGCGATTTTTTTCACAAATTTCATCTCTCAATTTGCCAATTAGCAACATTTCGTGCCTTCTAATTATAAGTTTTTCAAGTTAGTCAGGAAATTCTCCAAGATATCCAAGTCTCCAAGTCATCCAGGAATTATTTCGCAATTATCTCCGAGAAATCTTTTAACAGATCATCCACATGTTTTACAGGAATCTATCCATGAAATCCTGAAACTCCTGTGAAGAAGTTTCTTCAGTAACTTGTCCTCCGTTTATTTTAAATATATATTCTGTGATTCTTTCACAGTCTCTGTAACTAACCTTGACCTCTGTAGGATATTGAGGATAATTTGACCCAAACCCAGAGAAGCTTCTTTCGGAATTCTCCCAGAATTCTAGAAAAGGAACCATGAATTCATCTAGGAATTCTTCCTTAAATTCATCCAAGCATTTCTTTTCAAATACACTTCAGCTATTCGTTTAGGAATTCCTGAAGGTGAAATCTTGGATTTTTCCAAGAAGTTCATCATTTGAGAGTTCTCTGGAAATACCCCCAAGAATTTCTCCAGAGATTCCCTTCAGAAATTCTTACAGGGACAACTCGAATGATAGTTTCAAGGCTTTTACAAGAATACCTTCAAAAACTATTCCGAGGATCCTTCCGGGAATACGTCAATTGACATTCAACAACTTCATTTGTATGGGATCCCCTTTTTCTAGTGGTGAGACGGGTGAGACTCGCAGAACGAATCCTTTACGGGATGCGTTGAGGTTCTGGTAGAATTTCCGTGTTTTTCTCCTGGAAGAATTGGGTCAGCTTTTCACGTTCTGCCGAGTCTCATGCTGCAGCATGGCGCGTTACTTCCAAATTATTTTACCATTGAGACATAAAGATAAAAATAATTTGGCTTGGAAACCGAGATTGTTTTTTTATTGCTTTTCAGAAAAGGTTAGCAGGAGGTTTGAAACAAGAAAGTTAGAGAAGTTCATGTGATTATTCGGGATGGAACAAGTTTTGCCAATGGTTTAGGGGATGTTATTAAAAGAATTCGGGGTAAAAGTATTTTTCAAAGAACTATTAAACAAACTTTCCATTGTTATGAATTTAAACATGGCAATTGAATTCATGGTTTTTCACAGTCGCCCAACAGTAACGCAAGTCAAAAATGTGTACTCCTAAAAGGCTGTCAGTGTGTATGTGTCGAACGAAGAAGAACGATCAAAAATTCGTCCCTTGAGAAGGGTACAATATTCCATGGAAATGGCTCCACACACGTCGCTAATCGTGAATTCATATCTCGCGATGGGTTTTACACCAACGGTTTCTATCTGTCCGCATTCCAATGAAGTAGAGCTGGGGGACCATTTTGGGCAGAGGGTCTTATTTTGGACACTTTCCGCTACACCTCGGTTAATTTAATTTCAGTTGACTTCAACTAAAGTCAATTTCTATGAATTTGAGTGAGTTATATCGGAAAACTTCTGTCAAAATAGTCCTACACCCTACTTAAAGGTGTCGAATCGAAAAATTCCACTCATCTTCGTCATCATCCCCAAGTGAGAAGACGACGGAGTATGGAATCCGCCATAATTTGAATTTCCATAAGCCGTTCTGTGTGGAGGTTCTGCATGCTTGCCTATGGGCACTGTGTAAACTTGACGACGACCAATAAACTCGGCAGTAGATGGGATGGAATACCATCAACAACAGTGCAGATTAACCGGTGCGGAACTACCGAACGTCATTTGTTACCGAAGAAAAAAGCTGTCCCCAGCGGTTTAGGTACCAGCACATTGATTTTACAACGGTAGATCGCGATGGAAAAAGGATTACCGTAGAAAGGAGCAATGTAGGTTCAAACGATTTTTGGCTTTCTCATACACCAAAGTGTACTGAAAGGCTATGCGTTCACTCAAACAAAACGGATTTTCGATAGAAGGCTCGGAGGATCAAGTCACACATACCAATTAAATCAGTTCGACGAATTGAGATGATGTGTGTTTTTTTTTCCTCCCAACCTCCCCAGCAGAGAAAACCGATTGGAAAAACTCTGCTACACCTTGATGCCTCGATCCCCCTGGTACCACTGATATGCGACTGCTTCAGGGGGGGCAATGCGCTCATGCGCTCTTCTGCTACTGTGCTCATGCACTTTTTGTCGCTCCTAATCTGTACTCATACACGTCTCGTATTTTGCTTACTCCGGTTGGTGTTGGCTCGCCATTAAGCGGACAACATGCTTAGTTTCAAATTTGTTATTCTACACGTTCTAATGTTAGTACCTAACATATCGCCATTCAGCGACACATAGGTACAACATACACACAATTTGTTATTCTAATACCACGCAAGGCATTCGGATCCTACTAACTTGCTCCGAACGGTGTCCTCCCCGTGCCGCCGTTGTGCCATTTAGCACTCCAGCTTTTCGCGCACGACTCGTGTAGTCCCCGACGGTGGATCTACCCTACGCCGACAAAGAGTTCCCCGGCAGTGGAACATCTTCCGAAACCGTTTCTTCCCAGACAGGTGCCGAGGTCTCTCCTGCGATTCCGGTTGGAGACTGGCTTCCGGTTCACAGGCGCCCCGACGACCAAATTCCGGTGCTTCTTCGCGATAGACTCGGTCCAGTCCCCGGCGGTGGACCTAGCCTACTCCGACGGAGAAAAACCGCGGCGGTGGAAGTTCTCCCGATACCGATGTTTCTATCCCGACCAGTAAGGTGCCGAAGTCGGTCCGGCGATTCCGGTTGGTGGTGGACTTCCGGTTCACCGGCGCTCCGACGACCAAAAACCGGTGCCACGTTACGGACGACTCAGTCATGTCCCCGGCGGTGGATCATGCCTACCCGGATCGCGTACCGCCGCTCTCTGGTCTTCGCGCCACTTCCTCTGCAGCGCGGACAGCATCCTCGTTACTGCTCTGTCGACAGCGTTCCACGTGTTTTCATCGCGGCACATCTCTTCGACAATGTTCTCGACTGTCACTCCGCGCAGCAAGACGCGAATTTCTTCGAACCTGGGGCATTCGAAAACGACATGTTCCGGTGTCTCCTCCACGTTAACACACTCCGGGCAAAAGGGCGAAAGAGCGTGCCCAAACCGGTGCAGGTACTTCCTGAAGCAGCCATGGCCGGACAGGAACTGCGTCAGATGGAAGTTCACCTCCCCATGCTTCCTATTCACCCACGCTGACACGCTAGGGATAAGTCGGTGAGTCCACCTGCCATTCGCCGAATTGTCCCACTCTTGCTGCCACTTAGCCAACGAGTTTGCTCTGACGATATCTCTTACGCTCCTGGTACTTCTGCGTTGGTAGCATTCCACGTCTTCGGCGATGGTGATGCAAATGGGCATCATTCCCGCGATAACACATACTGCCTCCTTCGAAATGGTTCTGTACGCGCTGGCGACCCGAGTGGGCATGAGTCGGAATGCGCTGTCTAGCGCTCTTCGATTCCGCTTCGTACTCAGTGCTTTAGCCCATCCCGAGTAGAAGTAAAAATCAGAACAATATCATCATTTGATATTCTTCAGTGAAGTACTCAAGATCATAATTAGCTATTGGTTTGTTTGACATAAGAGATAAAAGATCAAAAATAAGATCAAAAATTATTATGGGGAAGAACATAATAATATCTCATTTTGATGTTATAAGATCAGACTAATATCTGGGGAGATCTGGACTGTACCACATCTAACCAATATCATAAAATGATCTGACAGATGGATTAGAGTAAAAAAAAGAAAAATGGCTGCGACCACAATCGAACTTATGACCTTGTGATTTATGAGCAGTGACATTACCACTGCACTACGACTCATATCTGAAAATAGATGGTAACAAGAGCATCAAGTTCTACGTTTTCCAAGGTGTTTGCGAGTCATGCTAGTTGTGTTGGTTTGGTCCCGCCATGTTGCAGATGAGTGTGTGAAAGAACTAATTATGATCTTGAATAGTAGTTTTCAGATCTTAGAATTTTCGGATGTTACAGATGAATGTGTCAAAGAGCTGATTTTGATCTTGAGTAGTAATTTTCAGATCTTTCGAATTCTGGATGTTGCAGATGGAAATGTGAAGAGCTAATTTTGATCTTGAGCAGTATTTTTCAGATTTCTCAATGATAAATGTTCTATTGCAGAATATTAATACAGTTTCCACCCAAAATTTGTAAACTGACGTGATGGTATGGAAAATAAAATTGAATTAAGGCTATTTTGCATATTTTCCTAAACTAAGAGAGCACTTTTCTCTAGATGATTTCACATTTCATGCTCTTTCTCTGAATTGTTAACAAAGATAGTGATCCAAACTTTAAAAACGACATGCGTAGAAACATGTTTGGTTTATTTTGCGCCTAAAACAGGACGAATTTCCGCCAATAGGACGTGATCAGTGAAGTACTAGATTGTAGTAATGAGCTGAATTTTTGTGTGGTGAGAAGGTAAATCTAGTATGTTCTTCACTGAACGTGCTCTATTGTGAACTGTCGACCAGAAAAGCTTTGGAAACATTTAGAAGATCGTTGTCGTCACGAATGTCGTCTGTTCGTATACCCCATGCAGAATCGCTACGCAATTCGTTGATTGAAACTCAAAAAGCTTGTCGTCTGCAGCGGTATGTTTTGTTGAATCTAGAATCAAACAGTCCGTTTTTCGAAATGGACGTATTTTGCTTAGCGGGCCGATAATGTTCCCAAATTGTCGGGTGATTCATTTATTGGATTCGATTGGTTGGTTCATTAGGATCTGGCGGAATCCATAATATGGTTTTGTATGATAACTCCAACTTTTTTGTATGGGTCGTAACGCTAGGCTGTATTCCCTATTCCCCTGGAGCGTTACGGAATTTATTGAACCCCTATCTCCTGAAGCGTTACGTTGTTTGGGGACGGCGCATAATGAAAGTTGAAAACTTAAAAGTTTTTATGCGCAATGTTGGGAAATTTCGACATTTATACAGCGGGTTGTACTAGGCTTTCCAAAAATCAAATTAAGTACTAATTTTGAAATCATATCACGATGAGATATTGAGCAGATATTTGGCAACTTTTTGAATATCTCATCAATATCATATTAAGATATGACATCAAAATTTGATCGTTTTAAGATATGATTATGATATTCACGTCTATCCGGGATGCTGGGGCACCATACCTGAGTATTGAGCCTGCTACGCTCGCCAGAAGACGCCTCTTACTACTTCGTGTGTGTTTTTTTTTTTTTTTTTTTTTTTTTTTTTTTTTTTTTTTTTTTTTTTTTTTTTTTTTTTTTTTTTTTTTATTCTAGGAGTCCAAAAATCTTCTAAAGACGCTGTGTGGGATTCGAATGTGCGCCTACCCACTAAAAACACTCTCCTAGTTTACCTCCACCTTAAATTCCCCTCCGGTACCACCATGCAGTATTTCTTCGGAGGGGAGGCGTTATGTGCCTTGTGCACCATCACCAATTTGTTATCCTAGTCTTCTTCATGCTATGCGCACCGCTTCGTTAGTTGCTGTTAATATTCCAGTATCGCCACTAAGCGACATACATGCTATTTTTCAAATTTGTTATTCTAATCGTTCTTAGCCTTTCGGCTCCGGTTAGCTTGTTATTTGCTTAATGTGCCGCCATTGAGCGGTAAACTCTATGTTAGTACCACTTTCATCAAATTTGTTATTCTAAAGCCATGCTGAGTTCATCGGCTGCTACTAATTTGCTCCGAGAACGTTGCCCTCCCGGTGCTGCCCGAGTGCCAATCAGCACTCGAGGTTTCCGCGCACGACTCGGATAGTCCCCGACGGTGGATATATCCTACCCGACGAAGAGTTTCCCGACACTGAAACTTCTCCCGCAACCGACTTCCCGGGCAGATGCCAAGGTCGGTCCTGCGATTCCGGTTGGAGACGGCTTCCGGTTCACAGGTGCCCTGACGACCATGCTCCGGTGCTTCTTCCCGATCGCTCTACTCTGACAGTCCCCGGCGGTGGATCTGTATTACTCCGACAGAGAAGTCCCCGACGAAAGACGTTCTCCCGTTACCGCCCGTGTGCCATTGAGCACAATGACTTCACGCGCACTACTCGGATACTCCCCGGCAGTGGATCTATCCTACTCCGACAGAGTTCCCCGACGTAGGAAGTTCTCCCGAATACCGACCGAGAGCCAGTAAGCTCCACACCTTAATCGCGCACGACACCGGTAGTCCCCGACGGCGGATCTACCACACGCGGACGGAACTACTACGCTTGCCCCGGATTGTCTCTACGATCATTCATTTGCTGCTCTCGCCATTTCCGCTGGAGAAACGACATTATCTTTATCACCGCAGCATTCACCGCGTTCCAGCAGGCTTCGTCACGGCACATTCTAGTCACAATGTTGTCGGCCCTTATACCAGCACCGCAGATTGCTGTCATCTCGCTGCGTTCCACAGTGAAACGTGGACACTCGAAGACAACGTGTTCCGGCGATTCCTCGACATCTCCGCACTCAGGGCAGAACGGCGACCCTGCGTGTCCGAACCGGTGCAGATATTTCTTGAAGCAGCCATGACCTGACAAGAACTGCGTCAAATGGAAATTGACTTCTCCGTGAGCTCTGTTCACCCATTTCGTCAGATTTGGAATAAGCCGGTGGGTCCACCTTCCCTTCGCTGTGGTATTCCACTCGTGTTGCCACTTCGCCATCGTGACGACTCGCGCTGCCTTCCGAGCTCCTCTAGCGCCCCTGGCCTCGTAGCACTCTTTGTCCTCTTCCAGAACGAAGACGATAGGGACCATTCCGGCGATCACGCACACCGCATCCGATGATATCGTGCGATAGGCGCTCGCCACTCTCATGGCCATCAGTCTGTGCGTGCTGCAGAGCTGAACGCGATTCCTCCTAGTTTTTGTTGCGGTCGCCCAAGCCGGACCAGCGTACCTTAGGATCGATGTGGACACGCTAGCTAGTAACCGCCTCTTGCTACTGCTGATTGCCGAGTTGTTCGGCATGATCCTCGACAATGCTGTGATCGCCTTTGCTGCTTTTCCGCAGGCATAATCGACGTGGCTATTGAAATTTAACCGGTCGTCGATCATAACGCCGAGATGCTTCAATTCCCGCTTGGAGTCTATGGCATGTTCCCCGACTATGATTGCAGCCTTCTGCACCACCTTGCAGTTGCTGATCAGCACCAGCTCCGTTTTCTGGTGGGCTATGGATAGTTTCTTCCTCTGCATCCAGTTCTCAACAGCATCTACCGCCTCCGTAGCAAGTATCTCTACTGCTTCTAGGGACTCGCCAACTACCACCAACGTGATATCGTCCGCGAATCCGACGATTTTGACGCCTGTCGGTAGCTGCAGTGTCAGCACCCCGTTGTACATTGCGTTCCACAACGTCGGACCTAGGATAGACCCCTGTGGGACGCCTGCACTTATCGTGACGTTCTTTTGCCCTGCACTAGTATGGTAGCACAGAGTCCGGTTTTCGAAGTAGCTACTGAGAATCCTGCAGAGGTAGTCCGGAACCTTCATCTCGTGCAGCGCTGTAGCGATGGCTTCCCAGCTTGCGCTGTTAAATGCATTCTTCACATCGATCGTGACGACGGCACAGAAGCGGTTACCCCGTCGTTTTTTCGTCCTTGCTTTGTCGGCTGTAGCAACAACCGCCTGGATAGCATCTATCGTTGACTTCCCACTTCGTGTGTGTGTGTGTGTGTGTGTGTGTGTGTGTGTGTGTGTGTGTGTGTGTGTGTGTGTGTGTGTGTGTGTGTGTGTGTGTGTGTGTGTGGGTGTGTGTGTGTGTGTGTGTGTGTGTGTGTGTGTGTGTGTGTGTGTGTGTGTGTGTGTGTGTGTGTGTGTGTGTGTGTGTGTGTGTGTGTGTGTGTGTGTGTGTGTGTGTGTGTGTGTGTGTGTGTGTGTGTGTGTGTGTGTGTGTGTGTGTGTGTGTGTGTGTGTGTGTGTGTGCGCAAAAAAGGTCACTCACTTTTAAGGCACTTCCCATTGACCGAGTTTTCGGATTATAGCTTGAATCGAACTAGAGTTTTACCGCATTGTTTACTATTAAAAATGGTCCGGATCGGTCAAGGCATTCCGGAGTTATGGCCATTTCAGTGATCCGGACCAGCACCGGTATAACTGGCCGTTATAAAACTGTATCAAGCCCAATCATTTGACACATCAAACTGCGGCGATTAATGTAATCTTTAGCATTGTTGACGAATTTTGTGCGAAAATCTACAGTGGAGACCATAAATTCCACGATGTCGGCCCAAAATTCAAGATGGCAGCCTAATATTCAAGATGGTGGCAATTTAATACAGTTTTAGGCTCTAAAACCATGCAAATGGGTCTAATTTAAATGGGGAATGGTGACTAGAACATCTGCGATGGTGGCCTTAAATCCAATATCGCTGCTCCAAGTTCAAGATAAGTTTAAGGACAAAGTATTTGGAGTACACATCTCAATTTTCTCGAGTACAAATCTAGCGAACCGTCAAACGGATCTGGCTGAAAATGTTACTAAATGTTTACTGTGCGGAAGCAAGCACCAAGTTACATTTTCATCCAGATACGATTGAAGGTTCATTAGATTTGTGCTCGAGAAAATTCGAACTATGTACTCCAAATCCTTTTCCTTAATACAGTTTAATACAGTTTTTGGCTCTAACACCATGCAATATGGATAAATTCGGTACGGGGAAGATGTCCGAAGTGCAAAAATTGCAACCGGAATATCCAAGATGGCGCCCTAAAGTCCAAGATGGCGGCTCCAAATTCAAGATGGCGGCTGTTAAATGGTGTTTTAGGCCCCAAAACCATACAATATGGGTATATTTGACATGGGTAAGGTATCTGGAGTCCAAATTTTCCAAATGAAGGAGAACGTGCCTCTGGGGCCGATCTACTGAGGAACCAGAATATTCAAGATGGCGTCTCAAACTTCAAGATGGCGGCTCTAAATTAAAAAAAAAAAAGCGGTTGATTAATAGAGTTTAAGGCTCCGAAATCATGCAATATGGGTAAATCTGGTATGGGAAATAGTTGCTCGAAATTCAAGATAGCGGCTCTTTCTTTGGAGTTTGAGGCTTAAACATCAACAGCCAGATAAACGATATGACTGGTGCCATGAAATGGAACGTATGAAAGTGCGATATTCATCAACATATCACATGAGTTTTTTTTTGAAATAGTTCTTCAAAGGCACGAGAAAGGCATCATCACCGCTGGGTGAAATAGTTAGGGGTTTTGAAATAAATATTTGTCAACTATTTTCTATGCTTAAGTTCAAATTAGACGTAATTTAGAAATACTTATTTACAAATATATTTACAAATTCTTCAATGAATATCACTTTCATCGCTTTTAACGGTGCTCTGTACGACCTCCTTCAGTACGGATCATTACTGGTTGTGTCAGATGCTCCCCTTTTTGGTCATTATTTTTCACCGACCAAATCTCCCCGTTCATATGACTTTGCTGACTATACCAACCGAAACCTCGGAAAGCTGCGGCAATGAAAAACAACAGATAATATTCTATTCGCCTGGCTGGGCTCCTTGCTTGCTGCTGGTTGGCTGGTTGTTTGGTTGGTTGGATCTGAGAACGAATCGAGGTCACCCCAAGTATCAGCCTCAGCAGGAGCAATAAGGGAGCAACAGCAGCAGCCAGTCACTGTGGTTGGTGGTGTGCGGTGTGCAGGCGAGACTCTACTCGCCTGTGTATGACATTAAATGAAAATTCTGCTGACCAAGGCCGATGATACCACAGTCAAAGAGGAGGAAGCTTGCTAGTGATACCACCCTTGCTGTTGCTTGAGTTGGTTGCACAGTTGCGGAGGCGTATTTCGGAAAGCCAATAGGGGTATGACCAATGGCGTAGGCAGCTTTTTGTTTTTCCTTACTTTTTCTCCTGTACAAAAACGAGAAAAGAGAAGAATGGAAGAGGCAGCACTTGCAACCCTCTTTCATCCTGCTATTTCTCTTGTTTATCAAGGAGAATAAGTGGGAAAAAAGCTTCCTTACGAATCTAATTGTAACTTATTTAAGGAAAATAAAAATTAAAACTCTCTTAATTCAGAGCCCCATCTATCGACGCCAATGCTCTTCCAAAAAACCCAACGACGGCAACAACGACGACGATGAGATTGAGAAAATACCAAAAAATGGATTTCAAGCCACACTATCACCGTCGCCGACTGCCGTCCGCCGCCGTCCGTGTTGCCTTTCCTAAGTTTTCCCATTTCGGTTTCGGGTAGCATAGGAGGGGCTTATATGTGTGTACCCTGGAAAAACGACAGAAATGCAATAAACATTTTCCAGCTCCCTGGGATTCACACACTACCTCTCCTAGGTTCTCCTGAGAGGAAGTGCAAGAGCAACAACCGACGACGACGACGACGACGACGACCGAGCGTCGAACCAGTCTCCAAAGGCTCAGCCGTGCTGAGTCAGAAAAATAAAGCCCCTCCCCACCCCGCTCCATGTGGCCCAATCCGATCCGATCCGATCCGGTTATGATGTAATATGTGGGAATATATTAGCCGGGGCCCACTCAGCTCAGACACTACCATCCCGGCCCGGTGGTTGACTCTCGTGGGAGCAACTCATAAGCTCGTATAAATTTATTAGTTTTTCGTCTAGTCTTCTAGCTTAGGTGGCGGTTGGTGGTGCAATTTGGTTGGGAGACGTCCGTTTGGGTTTGTTGGCAGGGAGCATGAGACAGTTGAATAAATTTCCACTTTATCACAGAATCTTGAATGAAATTGCTGGAAATTTCCAAGGAACAAAGGGTAGAATTTTATGTGTCATTCAGACTTGGAATTTGGAGAATTTGATTGGATTTTTTTGGTCGGGTTTGATAGAGATGGTCTTCTGAAGGTATTAACGTTCAAGTGATAATTTTAATGTGCTCAAGGTGCAAGAATTATGTAAAATAATTTTTATATCTGATCCTTGTTCTATGAAATTGATCCATCTAATGAAGATTAGCAAAATAATAGAAGCAGACTAGAACACAACTAGAAGAAGACTAGAAGAAAACAAGAAGAAGACTAGAAGAAGATGAGAAGAAGACTAGAAGAAGATGAGAAGAAGACTAGAAGAAGACTAGATGAAGACTAGAAGAAGGCTAGAAGACGATAGAAGAAGACTAGAAGAAGACTAGAAGAAGACTAGAAGAAGACTAGAAGAAGACTAGAAGAAGACTAGAAGAAGACTAGAAGAAGACTAGAAGAAGACTAGAAGAAGACTAGAAGAAGACTAGAAGAAGACTAGAAGAAGACTAGAAGAAGACTAGAAGAAGACTAGAAGAAGACTAGAAGAAGACTAGAAGAAGACTAGAAGAAGACTAGAAGAAGACTAGAAGAAGACTAGAAGAAGACTAGAAGAAGACTAGAAGAAGACTAGAAGAAGACTAGAAGAAGACTAGAAGAAGACTAGAAGAAGACTAGAAGAAGACTAGAAGAAGACTAGAAGAAGACTAGAAGAAGACTAACTGGAAGAAGACTAGAAGAAGACTAGAAGAAGACTAGAAGAAGACTAGAAGAAGACTAGAAGAAGACTAGAAGAAGACTAGAAGAAGACTAGAAGAAGACTAGAAGAAGACTAGAAGAAAACTAGAAGAAGACTAGAAGAAGACTAGAAGAAGACTAGAAGAAGACTAGAAGAAGACTAGAAGAAGACTAGAAGAAGATGAGAAGAAGACTAGAAGAAGATGAGAAGAAGACTAGAAGAAGATGAGAAGAAGACTAGAAGAAGACTAGATGAAGACTAGAAGAAGACTAGAAGACGCTAGAAGAAGACTAGAAGAAGACTAGAAGAAGACTAAAAGAAGACTAGAAGAAGACTAGAAGAAGATGAGAAGAAGACTAGAAGAAGACTAGATGAAGACTAGAAGAAGACTAGAAGACGCTAGAAGAAGACTAGAAGAAGACTAGAAGAAGACTAGAAGAAGACTAGAAGAAGACTAGAAGAAGACTAGAAGAAGACTAGAAGAAGACTAGAAGAAGACTAGAAGAAGACTAGAAGAAGACTAGAAGAAGACTAGAAGAAGACTAGAAGAAGACTAGAAGAAGACTAGAAGAAGACTAGAAGAAGACTAGAAGAAGACTAGAAGAAGACTAGAAGAAGACTAGAAGAAAACTAGAAGAAGACTAGAAGAAGACTAGAAGAAGACTAGAAGAAAACTAGAAGAAGACTAGAAGAAGACTAGAAGAAGACTAGAAGAAGACTAGAAGAAGACTAGAAGAAGACTAGAAGAAGACTAGAAGAAGACTTGAAGAAGACTAGAAGAAGACTAGAAGAAGACTAGAAGAAGACTAGAAGAAGACTAGAAGAAGACTAGAAGAAGACTAGAAGAAGACTAGAAGAAGACTAGAAGAAGACTAGAAGAAGACTAGAAGAAGACTAGAAGAAGACTAGAAGAAGACTAGAAGAAGACTAGAAGAAGACTAGAAGAAGACTAGAAGAAGACTAGAAGAAGACTAGAAGAAGACTAGAAGAAGACTAGAAGAAGACTAGAAGAAGACTAGAAGAAGACTAGAAGAAGACTAGAAGAAGACTAGAAGAAGACTAGAAGAAGACTAGAAGAAGACTAGAAGAAGACTAGAAGAAGACTAGAAGAAGACTAGAAGAAGACTAGAAGAAGACTAGAAGAAGACTAGAAGAAGACTAGAAGAAGACTAGAAGAAGACTAGAAGAAGACTAGAAGAAGACTAGAAGAAGACTAGAAGAAGACTAGAAGAAGACTAGAAGAAGACTAGAAGAAGACTAGAAGAAGACTAGAAGAAGACTAGAAGAAGACTAGAAGAAGACTAGAAGAAGACTAGAAGAAGACTAGAAGAAGACTAGAAGAAGACTAGAAGAAGACTAGAAGAAGACTAGAAGAAGACTAGAAGAAGACTAGAAGAAGACTAGAAGAAGACTAGAAGAAGACTAGAAGAAGACTAGAAGAAGACTAGAAGAAGACTAGAAGAAGACTAGAAGAAGACTAGAAGAAGACTAGAAGAAGACTAGAAGAAGACTAGAAGAAGACTAGAAGAAGACTAGAAAAAGACTAGAAAAAGACTAGAAGAAGACTAGAAGAAGACTAGAAGAAGACTAGAAGAAGACTAGAAGAAGACTAGAAGAAGACTAGAAGAAGACTAGAAGAAGACTAGAAGAAGACTAGAAGAAGACTAGAAGAAGACTAGAAGAAGACTAGAAGAAGACTAGAAGAAGACTAGAAGAAGACTAGAAGAAGACTAGAAGAAGACTAGAAGAAGACTAGAAGAAGACTAGAAGAAGACTAGAAGAAGACTAGAAGAAGACTAGAAGAAGACTAGAAGAAGACTAGAAGAAGACTAGAAGAAGACTAGAAGAAGACTAGAAGAAGACTAGAAGAAGACTAGAAGAAGACTAGAAGAAGACTAGAAGAAGACTAGAAGAAGACTAGAAGAAGACTAGAAGAAGACTAGAAGAAGACTAGAAGAAGACTAGAAGAAGACTAGAAGAAGACTAGAAGAAGACTAGAAGAAGACTAGAAGAAGACTAGAAGAAGACTAGAAGAAGACTAGAAGAAGACTAGAAGAAGACTAGAAGAAGACTAGAAAAAGACTAGAAGAAGACTAGAAGAAGACTAGAAGAAGACTAGAAGAAGACTAGAAGAAGACTAGAAGAAGACTAGGAGAAGACTAGAAGAAGACTTGAGACCCTTTTGAATCCTTTGGAATCCCATGAGACCCTTTTGAATCCTTTGAAATACCATGAAACCTTTTAAAGCGCCCCTGAGACCCCTTGGAATCCCCTTGAGACCTCCCAAGACCACCTAAAATGCCCCCAGACCACCTGGTACCCCCTTGATACAATCTGGGACTCTCTGAAACTCTCTGGAGCCCCATAAAACGCCCTTTAAATCTCCTAAAACCACCCTTGCACTCTCTGAAACACTCCTGAGAACCCCGGAAGCACCCGTGAGACCTTCTGAAACGACCACGAGACCCCATGAAACCCCTTGCTTGAAGCGCCGATAAGGCCCCTAGAAATGTCTTAAGACCTCCTGGTATCTCCTGAGATCTCCTTAAATTACCCCTGAGACCTGCTGGTACTCCTTTGAATCCCCCTGAAACGGCACATCTGGAACATCCCAGGAAATACCTGACATCCCTTGAAGCGGCGCTTAGACTTTCAGGTATTTCCTTAAAATCTCCTGGGTCCCCTGACATGCCCCTGAGACCTCCTAAACCCCTCCTGAGACCTCCTGAAACAACAATGAGGCTCCATGAAACCATCTGCGAAACCTTGAAACGCCCATGAGACCCTCTGGAACTGCTTTGAGATCCCTTGAAGCGTCCTTGAGGCTCCCTGGAACTCCAATGAGTCGCCCTAAAACACCCATGAGATCCCTTAACCCTTTGGAGCCAGAGGGGTCATATATGACCCCAACATAGAAACGGCTGTTTAAATTCACCCAGTTGATAAAACAGAATACTGTCTTCGCCAAAGTTTTTGCAAATTGAGCCATAGGAAAAATTGGGAATATTTGTATTTGGGACTTCATTGATAATCTAGAACATAGCTTCCCAACCTTCGTTTCGCGACCCCCCAGCCGCTTGCAGGCACGCTTCGATTGTTTTACGAAAAGCGCAGTGACGACAGACTGGGGGGTCGCGAGAGCCAAGGTTGGGAACCGTGGATCTAGAACATCCTGAACACCATGAAATTTGGAAAAACGAAATAATTGGCATACCAGTTGTTCTAAAAGCTGAACTTGGATGTTGGTTACGTTTATATGTATTCATTCAGCCTTCGTCAAGAATATTAAAAGGTGTTTTATATTCTGGGATGTTCTTGGTGTTCCAAACTGTCCTATAGTGAAGTCCTTCAAATCTACAAGAATAATTTTATGTATTTTCACCACAAATAATAGCATTACATGACCTTCTGATATCCGTGAAGCTCTTGGCATCTACAAAGTGATTTATAGACACTACAGGGGTATTCAAGGTCAGCCAAACTACCTTGGCGTTCAGGACTTCAGGTCTACACTCGTAACAGTATCCTTATCTGTTATACTGAGGAACGCTGCATAATGAACCGCAGTTACTGGAACAATCTGAAGTCTTCTAGCTTATTATAAACCTTTGGAACATTGAAGGTCATCCAAACTGTTCTATAATGAAGTCCTTCAAATCTACCAACAAAAACTATTAGGTGTTTTCGCCATAAATAAAAGTATTGCATAATCTGCTGGGATCCGCGAAGCTCTTGATATCAACTACCTGGACCAATCTGAAATATACTTTTTTATAATAAACGTTTGGGACATTGAGGTTTGTCCAAACTGTTATGTAATGAAGGCCTTCAAATCTATCAGAAAAAACTTTATGTGTTTTCACCTTATATAATAGCATAGCATAATCTGTTGAGATCCGTGAAGCTCTTGAAATCTCAAATGTCATTTAGAGACACTATGGGAGTGTTACAGGGCAGCCAAACTATCTTTGAGTTCAGAACTTCTGGTCTACACTCGTATCGTCAGCTATATCTGACATACTGAGTAACGTTTCATAATCAATCGCGGTTACTGGATAATCTGAAGTCTACTATATATGAGCCTACTATATATAAGCCTTTGGGACATTGAGGGTCGTCCAAACTATCCTGAAGTTTAGCTCTTGATAGTACCAATAGTTATTCTCACATCAAACTTTCAACTGTAAGGTATGCGCACAGCAAAATCTAGCCAATGAAAATTAAGCAGTAATAATGCATTCTAACTTATTCCCAACCCAAAAGCAATGCATCGTAAAAAAGCATTAATTTACTTTAAATCAACATCAAAACATTGTTGATTTGACTTATTATATCCGTCATATCGAGCTTTGCGCTTGAGTCCTTCCGTAAAGTTTTGCACAGTACCTTCGATCGCTTTCCAAGAAATTTTTACCACCTTTGTGTCAAAATCAATCTTATTTTTTGATGAAAGCTGCCTTTCTTGACATTTTTAGAAGGTTCCAATTAACGCTTACTCAATAATTTACAATTGGGTTGAGTTTTGAGGTGTATGAGATTTTAGGTTTTTTGGAAAAAATGCGGTACAATTTTTACATAGTTTTCTACATGCAAACTCAAGGATTCTCCACCATAATCAGGGCACAAAAATCAATCCAAATCCATACACAATATCTAAGCTTTTGAATAAGGGGTGCCAGCTATTTTTCCCGACATTTCCCGTAGTGAAAAGGATGATTTGTTGTACATGTATTTTCTAAAGTTCGATTTTTCAAACCACAAATGCATATTGTTTACCAAGCTATGTACTTCTTGCTTAATTTCGATTATTTCTTGTTCTTAAGTTAATCTGCAACTTTTCCACGTTGTAATGATGTATAGAATCGAATACTTGAAAGCTAACTCAAGTCTGCGGGGACGATCGTTTTAATGTACATTGTCAGATTTTCAGCACGTTTGTGCAAAAACTTTTCGAGGACTTCTTGTTCCCTTGTTTCTATTTTAAACAAAATGTCAAAATATCTCCCGAAGTGAATATTTTTCGATTCCTTACACAATAAGCTTTCATTTGCGCCATAGGTTGCCACAATTCGTTGAAAACTGTAAAATTTCTATCCAAAATGCGGTGGCTAGATTTTGCTGTGTGCATACCTTAATCTGTAATCCTCCTGGCATTTCATGAGTTATTTCAAGGTAGTTTGGAGATAATCCAGATCAACAATACCAATCCGAAGACCATAGCTTCAGGTCTACTCTTGTGACAATAGCTTTGGCCACTACGTTTAGTAGTGTTACATAATCCACTGTACTTACTAAAGTAGTGAGAGGAACAATATATATATTTTGGGGAAATTATGAGCTTCATAACTATTATGAAGCCTAGTTGAAAAAAAAAACAATCACTGTAACTTTCAGAATACTTACTGAACCTGATAGATTACAAATCGTAGCTTTAAATGAAAGATGTTACCATTACACTTATAGACTTTAGAATCTAAACTCAAGAACAGTTTGGATAACCCAGGATATCCCGACTGATCTGAATTGTCTATTAAACTTTCAGAAGACTTACCGGACATGATAGATTACAAATCGTAGCTTTGTATAACGAAGGAAGTTACCGTTAAACCCTTAGACTTTAGGATCTAAACTCAAGAACAGTTTGGATAACCTAGGATATCCCGACTGATCTGATACTGTCTGTTGATCTTTCAGAAGACATACTGGACATCATAGATTACAAATCGTAGCTTTGTATAAAGAAATTAGTTGCCGTTGCACCCATCGACTTAAGGATCTAAACTCAAGAATAGTTTGAATGACCAAGGATATCCAGAAAAAAAAATTCTTTATAATGTTCTACCGTTTTTGTGCTATTAATTACCAAAACTACAGAAAAACGTTGAAAAAGCTCCATAATAACGCTTGGAAAAAATCCGGTTTCAAAGGGTTAAGGCCCCACCGTCTAAAATTCCCCTGAAATCCTCTAAAATCCTTACGGGACCACATGGACCGCCCCTAGGACCCCTTGGAACCCTTATAAGAGCCCTTGAAATGCTCATGAGACCCCTTCAAATCTTCCCAGAAATCTTCTGGAACCTTCCTGGCATCCCTTGGGACGCCATGAAACGTCCCTGAGACCTTTTGGAACGCCCCTGAGACTCTCTGGAACTCCCCTGGGGCACCATGAGACCCCTTAAAGCGCCACTGAGGCCCCTAGAAATGCTTGAAGACCTCTTGGGACACCCTGAGACCATCTGGAATTCCCCAAATTTCTGAGATCCCCTGAAGCGGCCCTGAGACCTCCAACAACCTCTCTTAAATCCTCTGGGCCCCCTGAAATGCCCATGAGATCTCCTAAAACTTCCCTAAGACTCCCTGGAACGCTCCTGGAACTTCCTGAAATCCCTTTAAAGCCTGGGACCAGTGACGCCTCCGGAACACTTGCGAGACCTCTGAAACATCCCTAAGATCTCTTAGTACACCTGGTAATCCTCAAGGACCCCTTTCAAACACCCCTAAAGCCCCCAAGCACTTCCTGAAACTCTCTGAAACTCACCCTCTAAAAAAATCCTTTGAGACATTCTAGAACTCCCCTAGAGAAGCTGCTCTATGTTTTTGTAAGAGTCTTCCCAAGAAAAAAAACCCTTCTTGGCGTAACGTCCTCACTGAGACTTCATTTCTCACAATCTACAATTTCTGGGGTGGTACCGAGTGTTTCAATCGTAGTTGAAGATTTTTTTTTCCAAAGAAATAAGCCTCGAGACCATGCTGCTCATTTTAGAGAAACATTAGTTTACACGCGAGAGCCTTTTGTAACAGATATGTTTGGTACAGAAAAAAAAATAAATTACTCACACGCTCTGCCAATGAATCTTCGCAGAAGTGTGTTTCATCACTTTCCTTGAAAAGTTATCAATTTCATTCTGTTTGTTCATGGTCCATTTTTCCACGCATTTGCTCACTACAGCGCTATGGCCCCCAGATTCCATTTTAACCGTTCTGAAATATTTTGAATTCCATTTGTGGTAGCAGAAAAACTCACTAACGAAGACCGAGCGACAACGGAGAAAAAAAAGCGCCACAGATTAGTTTTTGTTCCGATGGGCTGAGCATGAAAAATGGCGACTCAGTTGCGAAAGAATAAAAAAAGGGAATACTTTTAGGCGCGATACTGTTTGTTTCTGTTCTCTCCACGGCCTCTAGCCGCGGAGAGAAATTGCTACCCGCAGGACCGAAAAACATTTCGGGAAAACCGTACCTAAGTATGGAAGACTATCGATAATGCCTCAGACAGACCTCTTTTGGCGTGTTCTGCCCTCTAGATGTGATGAAGAAGTTTTCCACCTCGGTGGTGGTGGCATCGGAGGGGTGGTTGAGTGATTTATTGGCCATTGTCCGGATGAGGCATTACTTTCCCCCGGGGATGGATTTCTCGATCGTTTCTCGCTCTCTGCTGCTCGATTTTTTCCGAATGGGTTGGGGTCAAGATTTATTGTTTTGAGGTTAACTGCAAACGCGGCTGAAAGGGAAACCGTGTCCCAGTGTTGTGGTGTTGTCTGGGATTTGATTTTTTTTTCTTCTATCGATAAATAATCTATTTCCAGTGAAATTCTATTGTATTGTTATTGTTTTGATCTATTTTCAGGTACGTAAAATCTAGCTGAAGATCGAAACAGTGCCTGTATTTTCATCAGTGTTGGTTCCATACACATGACAGAAGCAAATCGTATTTCCCCAACTCAATGGAATCCAATCTGATTGTGATGTGCAGCGAAGATGAACTCATCAGGCCGAAATTTAGAAGAAGCAGTGAGTTATGTGATTTCAATTTACATTTTGATTGGCCTGCTTTCGTTTGTTTGTGAAAGCTACTGATAACAAATTTCCATCGTCCCAACGGAATTCACTATACATTGCAAGCACTTTCTTGAAACAAGCAGATCAAATTGTTTATATTGCTGCATAAATCAATCCTATTTTGCATTTTTGTTTTGATGCGATTGACCTGTTTAATCCCAGTTTTGAATCCCACGTCCCATAACCTCCTAGTTTTTTTTAATATATGGGATCACAACTTTCTTGAACTGTTGGACAGAATAAGGCCGGTGGGTCACTGGGTTAGGTCGGGTCAAATAATGACCACGTACGATTTGCACTCTCAAGCCTCTCTTACCTATCAAGCCTCTCCCATCAACTAGATATTTCAATGGAAGTATGCTAGTTTCTAAATGATTATTGGAGTTGCTATTGGTTCGAGTCTTTAATTTTCAAGATGCTTTCTTTGAGTTCCTGGGATATTCAACACTTCTTAGCTAACGAAGTCGACGTTAACGTGTGTTACTTTTAAATGATTTGAAACACAAGATATAGCCCAGACAACCAATTTACACGTATAATGAAGTTTATGTTCATGTTATGCGTACTTTTATGCGGTAAAGTTACATCGCATAAGATGCAGTAAAAGTGCCTTATGCGTACAAAAGTGGAGGCGCTATACGTGCATTGACGGAAAAATAATAACGCTGTATGACTTCAGGCGATATCTTATGCGATGCACGGTGTGCACTATTGTGACGTTATATATCATCATTATGTGACTTAATAATAATCGAAAAAAAAACAATTCTTGTCACCTCAGTATCGAACCAAGAACCTATGGATTTTCGAGCCACACTTCACACTGAACACCAAACACTACTTATTCTTCTTCATCTTCATTATGGCTCTACGTCCCCACTGGGACTGGGCCTGCCTCGCTTTAACTTAGTGTTCCTTGAGTACTTCCACAGTTATTAATTTAAGGCCTTTCTTTGCCTGCCATTGCATGAATTTGTATATTGTGAGGCAAGTACAATGATACACTATGCCCAGGGAGTCGAGAAACTACTTCTTAATTACACTGATTAAATGTCATGACCTTTTAACCAGGGAATGAAATTATCGATCACGATCGCGATAGCAGAAAACTCTCCCACACGCATTATCGGCAAAAAAAGACGTGCGATAAATTCAGGCCCGGGGTTTTCCCGAGAATGTGTTTTCGCTCGTTCCACAGCGCCGAAAATCGATTATCATCAGCAATGAAAAGTTGACTGGTATGCTTTCTGCTCTTTGTTCGCCTTTCCGTAGTCCCGCCGTCACCGGCTGTAGCTTTTATGTATAAAATTTCTTACCTCTCTCGAGCAGCTTGTGTGGTCGAGTGGTTATGGTGCGCGCTCATACACATTTTTGTGGAGGGTCTAGGTTCGAATCCCGTTAGCGGCAAATTTTTGTTATTTGCCTTCTGATAATTATCACGATAACTTTGCAGGCGATAAAGTTGGATAGCGAAAATGAAAAGAGCGATTTCTAGTTTTCGGCTATCTTTGATCGGGGACAAACAGCAACGTTGCGTTGCGTTGCGTTGCGTTGCGTGGTAACGGAGTAATTCGTAGATTGCATACTGAAAGTTGTCATGTTCAAACTTTGATACTTCTATTCTAATTGCTTATGAAATGCTATTTGGGAAGGAACAGCTATCCAATCAGAGGTTGAAGTAAAAAATACATGAAAACTTCCATTGCCGGCCACGCCCATCTTCTCCGTTACGAGGATAGGAAAGGATGTGATGATATGACACCTACTTAAGGTGAGATCAGCGACTCACCGACGCCCCCATAGGTGTCAAGGAGTTGGATATTTGGAATGGGTTAATTTGGGATTCACTATAAGCGAGTGAAGCGACAACATTCAGATTGTGTTAGTGTATTTGAGTAGATCATGTAGATGTGTGAGTGTGAGGGTAAGTGTTTAAGTATAACACCAACGTTGGGAGTGACGTAGCTAAAAGATTTTGTCACTACATGGGCCTTTTTGCTTCCGGGGATGGGGCACAGGCATTTTCACTGTGTCCTGGCTATAACAAGCCTAGGCTTAAGCGCCATTGATCGCTCTCTGAAACGAAAAGAAACACAATTGATGCCTGACAGTGGGAAGGATTAGTTAGGATGGAAGGACATCTATTTAACGAGAGGCCAGCGACTCACCGACGCCCTCGTAAATAGCAGGGAGTTGGATTTTTGGTAAGGGAATGGTCAAGGATTCACTATACTTAAGTAATGCGACTATTATTGTTGGGTTTGGTGGTTCCAAAGAATTGGATCAAACCAGAACGAACTCACCAAATTTCTTGTTTGATATGATGTCTCCCTTGGCGGACGAATTGACTGAGAAGTGCGATACACTGCGCTAGTCCGATTCCTCTAGCTTGGTACGCTTGCGCTTGGGGGCGGCATGCTGCGGTGTATTACGCAGCGCACTCGTTCGGGCCGCACAGATGCTACTCGAGGATGTCTGAAAAATTATGGTCTGGCTTCCGGTGGTGGTGTTCCTATAGACTTCCTCGGACGACTGCAGCTGCTGGGAGACCCAATGTCGGAGGCGCTCGATATCATCCAGGTTTTACCTCCGTTGACGGTTATTGTCGACAAACTGGAAATTTTCGACTGGAGAAACACCGTTTGGCTTCGTCGTGTAGCTCCTTGTTCACATTCGAATGGGCAGTCCTTTCCACAACAACCCGTAGATTTCACTTTCTGCTACGGTGAAATAACTCCCACTTCGAAAACACTATCACCAGCTTATGAAAAAAGCAAAAAAAAACGAATGGTACTTTCGGCAACCGTAATTGCGCAAACCGTTTAGAATTCGCACTATTTCTTCACTAAAATTTTCTTTTTGATAAATTTTACACTGCCATTAGCCGAAATTCGATAAACTCTTGAGCGAAGGGAAAAAACACGCCGCCTCATGGAGTTTGTCCGATTTTAGTCTGATCGGGGACAAACAGCAACGACCGATAAACATTTCTCACAGGAAAAGTAAAAACAGAAAAAATCGGTTGCTCGAAAAACGCCGTTTTTCGTCTCAATTGGCTGATAATTTCATTCCCTGCTTCTAACTCACCTCAGTGTTGGAATGCACTTGGTTTCCGTGCGCTATCTAGAGCTCAAAATGACGAAACGTGATTTCCTGCACAGTTATCACTACCTCTTTCTAGCTAACACCACCCATTATAAATTATCAGGTCATTAAAACAAAAATGATGACTTTATAACTTATTTTGTAATCATAATTATGACTGTTAGCTTTCTTGTAGCTTTTTGGCACTCCTACAGCACCTCTTTCATTGTTATCACATATCACATCGCAATATACCAACGTTAACGATTCTAGCTTATGTGAGTTTGTATGCACATTTTATCGAGTTTATGTTTACTTTTATGCGATTTAGCTTGTTCACCAATGCAAGTTTTTCTGACATAATAATAAAAAGTACCAAGCGAAGTCGTATAATCATCGCAGTGCGCAATTATGCGAATTCAATTGACACTTTGCGAGTCCGCTCGAACTCTTTTGCGAATAAGTAAAGTTCGTCGCAATAAAACATCTGAATGTCGTCTACTACGATGTAGTTATACATTATAAAAGTTAATTTGCACTCTTATACCAGATACATCGCAATAAGTTCAAAAATAACATCATATACGATTTAAATTGTCATGCAGCAGTATATATATGCGATAGTGAGTGAAAATAGTACTTTATACGATGTACAGCGTACATCCTTATGCGATTTCTGGTTGTCTGGGAGTTCGCTTTCTGACCTTAGCCGTCATGACAGCCATCCTCTGAATACATGTTGCTGTTTTAGCAGTCTTTATAGTTCTTGGATATCTCGATAGGTTGTCCGAATCCGTCTTTACAGAACATGGATAACCTAACTAATCATTGCCATTGAGAACGGCTACGCAGTATTGAAATTAGCGAACGATGTTTATTACTTGCCCAACGTTTCGACACGGGGTAAATGTATTCTTCAGGGGGAAACACATTTGTGTAGCCAGCACCGTAAAGTGCTAAAAATCCCTAGTATGTGTTCTGAAGGACTCCCTGATAGAGTTTCTTGAAGAATCCCAAGAAGAGTTTCTGAAGGAACCTCTGGAACCATTCCTGAAATAAGCTTTGGAAATTTGTTTGAAGGAATTGCTGAAGAAATCACTGAAGGAATTCTCGAACGATTTCATGAAAACCTTCAAGGAATTTCTGAAATAATCTGTAGAAAAAATTGGACAGAAAGATTTTTTCAAGGCATCCTTGAAAAAAACTTCTGGAGTTATTTCCGAAAACAAATTGAAAGAAATTTCATACCGATGTTTCTCAAAGAATTTGAGGAAATTCTAAAGGAAATTCTAAATATCTAATTTTCGGAAGAAATCTGTATAAGATTTTCCGAACGAATATCTGTAAGCATCGCTGAGGGAATTTCTAAGCAAATCTGTTAGAATCTCTAGACAAAACTTTGTGTTGTTAACCTAGACAAAATTTCCTAAGGAAGCTTTGAAATAATTTTCGAAGATATTCGTAGAGGAAATTGTAATCCGGAGGAATTGAGGAATCCGTGAAATATTTCTGAAAGGAATCCTTCGAGTATTTTACGAGAGCATCTCGGAGGAATATCAAGCAAGAATCTGGAGGTCATAGTGGATTAATTCTTCGAAATACTGACTAGAGTTGATCACCCAGTTCAATTTCTGACGAAATCATTGGAGAAAAAAAAAAGCTTTATCATTCCTACACCTCTGGATAAATTTTGAAAGTAATCGTTGGACGAAATTTTGAGTTACGCCCTTTTAAAGGGCCTTACCCCTAAAACAATAGGGGTTTCTATAGAATACCATCATATTTCATCACAGAAGTATGCTCCAAAGTCCAAAATAACGAACAGTATCATTAATAATGCTACAATTTGATACTATGTACTAATATTGAATGCATTGTGTATCAAAATTAGCCATAACGCCAGTATAAGGGAAGTATTCTTTAACCTGTAGGATACGGACGTTGTTGGCTTCATTTACTATTATAGCCAGAACAATGTACAATGAAAAACATAAACGACAGTTCATTTACTTTTTTATTTATATAGTTAATGCACACCCATTAACTGAATTTCAAAAATAATGTTGGTTAAATTCTCCAGTTACGCCCATTTGAAGGTCATAAGTACTTATAGTAGAATTATTATAAAACTTAGTTTCATTTAATCACGTTTATTCTTCGGTAACGTAGTTTAGCAGATAAATATAGAACTATCATTACAATTGATCATCTCAATCCTTAGTTTTGTATGTGTAAAAGAACCACAGGGCAGCAGTTTTGAGTAACGTCAATGTGAGTTCCGTATCACCCTCGTATGTCCGATTGACGGCTGACGGCACAAAGCGTAAAGGCGAAATGTTTGACATTCGAAAGAGAAGACGGTAAAAGTGCAATGTAATGCTAGGAATCTAGAAAGAGCTAGGATTTGTGAGAAGTATTAGCTGATTTCAATTGTATGAATTCCAGATTGCTAGTGATCGGGTAAATTTGTTATTCTATCTAATAATTCAAAACTACCTATTCTTTTACGTTATAGCTTAACTATCATAATCCTAAGAGTACAGTATCGTTACGAGTGCCTTATCGAAGTTGGATAAAACCTTAAATAGTAATTGTAAGTCATGCAATCATATTGAATTTGTTAAGAGTAATTATTGAATTGAATCTTAATACTAGGCGATTTCATGCATTATCGAGCCTATGGGCAATAGCTGAAGGGTTTTGGTTGAGGAAATTAGTACACGAAAATGTGAGTACATAGATGTATATTTGTTGATTCCGAACTAAACATCAATATAATTACAGCTTTGAAGCTGCAGTTGCTGCTATTAAGACGTGTAGCGATTCTCTTCACTCAATCCGAAACATTTCTTCAAAGATTTTCCCGGATTAGCTGTGTAGTAAGCAGCATAACCAGTTCAGGAATGATTCAGCCGGAAAAGGAATGCGGGAAATGCTCCTCCGGCGGTCTAGTCGGACAGATGGTCGGATGCGATATGTGCGACGTCTGGTTCCACGCCGGTTGCGTCGGCGAAACGGAGACAAGTCTCAACCCAGATAGGACGTGGAGGTGTAGCCATTGTTCCAAGGAGGATGCCGGGGAAGTTGCTAGCCGTCATACGAGTAAGACGGCGAGAAGCTCCGTGAGTAGTAGAGCACGGAGGGAACTACTACTGCTGCAACTAGAGGAGCAGCGTGCGCTGAAGCTGAAGCAGCGGGCGGAAGAGGATGAAATCCGTAAGAAACGGGCTGAGGAGGATGAGGCCTTTCTTCAGCAAAAGTTGAACCTTATCCTGGAGGAAGACGACGAAAGCAGAAGTAGCAGACTGAGTAGTCGAGCAAGCCGGAAGAAAGTGATCGATTGGCTCAGCAATAGTCCAGGTAATCGAGTAGCCATCGAGTCGTCGCACGGTGGAGCCAACCCTCAACTACCTGTACCGCAGCAGCTTGCATCGTCATCAACCGGTCACGCCATGGGGCCGGCGGGACCTGCTGCTGGAGTTCCCACCTCGTCATCAACACCACAGTCAGGTAAAGCGATAGGAGTAGAAATTCCTCAGACTAGCTTATTACAACAGGTAGAACCAAATTCCTCTAGTATTAGGCGAGACAATCTCGAGACTAGGTCCCCAGTACAACCTTGTTTATCGACAATGTACAAAGTTAGGCAGTCATTTCCTCTCGATGCCTCTGCTCCAATTCCCCATGTAAGCAACATATTCGGAAATAGCGTTTCCAAGTCAATTGCTGATACAAAAGTGACCTTTTCGGGCCAGTTTGGAGAAGTAGTTCCTCCCAAATGTCAAAGTCAATCGTTTGCTGGTCGTATGCCCGCGCCGCGAAATTCGATGATTAGTTCGGTCGTCGGTTTGTCAACAGAAGCGGCAGCAGTTCCTCCAAGTGTTACCGTACCCTACGCGAGTGTAACAGGCCCAACGACATCAGCAGCTATTCAATATCCGCAAGCAAATCAGCGTGCAGCGTCAGCTAACCTGACGATTGGGTCCGCCGGTTTGGAGTCCGGTGTGCATCACTTTGGAGCGTCGCAAACGGGAACACCACACCAACCTACGCCCAGTAGTGCACAATTGGCGGCGAGACAGGTGATGCCACGTGAGTTACCGGACTTTTCCGGGGATCCACAAGACTGGCCGTTGTTCTCCAGCTCCTTCTACAATTCAACGGTAGCGTGTGGGTTCACCGATGCGGAGAACCTAGCTAGACTTCAACGGTGTCTGAGAGGACATGCACTGGATTCGGTGAAGAGCCGTTTGTTGATGCCAGAATCAGTGCCGCATGTAATGGAAACGTTGCGCAAATTGTATGGGAGGCCGGAAGTACTCATCCACACACTCCTGCGAAGACTACGAAGCGTTCCGCCACCGAGATCGGAGAATCTGCAATCGGTCATCACTTTCGGAATGGCTGTGAGAAACCTGGTCGACCATATGTTCGTGGCACAGCTACTGGATCATCTCCGTAACCCTATGCTGCTACACGAGTTGGTGGAGAAACTTCCATCATCGATGAAAATGCAGTGGTCGTGGTATAAACGCTCTCAAACAGATGTCAACCTGGCGACATTCGGGGAGTTTATGGATGAACTAGTCAACACAGCTTCAGAAGTCACTTTTCCAGTTGACACCCAAGCTCAGCACTCAAGAGCAGGCCAAGATGGAAGGGATAAGCAGAAGTTTTACGTGCACGTAGAGTCAGGAGAAGAACAAGCGGTGACTACAGAAGGCAGGTCAAGATCATCATCATGGCAGGACAGAAGCAATAAATCCTGCCACTACTGTTCCGCTGAGGAGCATGTTGTAGCTGATTGCCCACAGTTCAAGGCTCTGAGCATAGATGGAAGGTGGAAGGCAATCCGATCCAAAGGTCTTTGCAGAACCTGTTTGATTCCGCATAGAAGATGGCCATGTCGTTCAGGAAAGGAGTGTGAAATCGACGGTTGCCGATTACGCCACCATGCACTATTGCACTCGCGAACTGATGCCATTGTTAACTCGCCCGAGAGTAGGATATCATCGAACGAAGCGAGAGTTACTCAACAGAATCATCATTCGACGCGGAGCTACTGCCTGTTTCGTTACCTACCGGTGACACTAGAAATGAACGGGAAACAGGTTGAAACCTTCGCCTTTTTGGACGATGGCTGTCAAACAACCCTCATGGAAGCAGGACTGGCAGCTGACCTAAACATTGCTGGGCCAGGTGAATCGCTCTGGCTTGGATGGACGGGTAACATTACACGAGAGGAAAAAGGATCGCAGCGAGTTACGGTGAATATTTCCGGGAGCGGTATGAGCAGCCAATACAAATTGAACAACGTACGAACAGTTCAGAGGCTCCAACTGCAAGGACAGACGCTTCAGTACGAGGAGATGAAGAAGTCATACCCACATTTACGTGGCCTTCCGCTGCACAGTTACGTCGACGCAGTGCCAAGGCTCATTATCGGCATTGAACATGCACAACTGTTAACGGCATTGAAGGTGCGAGAGGGCAGATCAAATGACCCAGTAGCCGTTAAGACTCGACTAGGCTGGTGTGTTTACGGCAAACAGGCAGCTGGAGAGAGCTTAGCCGTCGAGCGACTACATCTACATACCGAGGAGCAACAGATTGGTAACCGAGAGCTGCATGACTTGATAAAGCAGTACTTCGCTGTTGAGGAAGCTGCAGTAGCCACTCCGATCGAGTCTGTGGATGACAGTCGAGCACGCCGGATTCTAGAGCAAACAACACGCAGAACTCACGGAGGATTCGAGACCGGATTGCTCTGGAGATATGACAACCCGGTGTTTCCCGATAGCTATCCGTCAGCACTACGCAGACTACAGTGTCTAGAAAAGCGACTCAATAAGGATCCAGAGCTGAGGGACAAAGTTATCGCATTTGTTCGCGACTATGAAACTAAAGGCTACGCGCACAAAATTACCCAAGAGGAGATAGAATCAACCGATTCGAGTCAAACATGGTTCCTTCCACTAGGGGTAGTGAAGAACCCGAAGAAGCCAGAGAAAGTTCGTCTTATCTGGGACGCTGCTGCACGGGTACACGGGCTCTCGCTCAACGACATGCTGCTGAAAGGACCGGACATGCTGACGTCGTTGTTTGCTGTTCTGCTGAGGTTCAGACAGAGATCGATCGCGGTGTGTGGAGACATCCGCGAAATGTTCCATCAAATTCGGATCATAGCTCAGGACAAGCAGTATCAACGGTTCGTATTTCGTGAGCACCCGGATGAAGAACCTCAAATCTACGTGATGGACGTGTCAACATTCGGTGCAACGTGTTCCCCCTGCTCGTCTCAGTTCGTCAAGAACAAAAACGCAAAAGAGTTTGAGTCGGACTTCCCAGAAGCAGCTGAAGCGATCATCAACGCGCACTACGTTGACGATTTCCTCGACAGCGTAGACTCCGTAGAGAAAGCAGTCCAGCTGATAAAGGATGTAAAACACGTACACGCGCAAGGTGGGTTTGAAATTCGAACCTTCGTGTCAAACTCACCAGAAGTTCTACGGCAGTTGGGAGAATCAGGGAGCTTACGAAAGAAGTCGCTCGATCTAGATGGCTCAGGTAATATCGAGCGTGTACTCGGGATGGTGTGGAAGCCCGTGGAAGACGTGTTCACTTTCGACGTAGTACTGAAGGAGAATTTGCAGCAGTTTCTAGCGCAGTCAGTCATTCCCACGAAACGGCAAGTGTTGCGGCTGGTGATGTCGCTGTTCGATCCGTATGGGTTCATCGCTCACTTTGTCGTTCACGGCAAAATTCTAATGCAGCACATTTGGAGAACGGGTACAGAATGGGATGAAGCGATCGCACCGGAACTGTACCAAATGTGGAGGGAGTGGATTCGCCTATTGGAACGATTACAGGAAGTTGAAGTACCACGCTGTTTCTTTGGTACGACTGGCAGCCAAGTACCTGCTAACATACAGCTGCACGTATTTGTCGACGCAAGCGAGCTTGCTTATGCTTGCGCAGCCTATTTGCGCATAGTTCAAGCTGGAGCAGTCCACTGTGTTCTCGTTGCGGCTAAAACGAAAGTAGCCCCTCTTAAGCCACTATCGATTCCTCGGCTGGAGCTCCAAGCTTGCATTATTGGGTGTCGTCTAATGGAAACAGTCAAAGCAGCGTTGAATCTCCACATCGAGGAGCGCCACTTTTGGACGGACTCCACAACAGCCCTCGCTTGGATTAAATCCGATAGCCGACGATATCATCCCTATGTGGCGTTCCGAGTAGGCGAAATTCTCAACAGTTCCAACATTGACGAATGGCATCACGTTCCATCGAAACAAAACGTTGCAGATATGGCCACAAAGTGGGGAAGTGGGCCAGACTTCCAACCGGACAATCGCTGGTTCATCGGTGAACACTTTCTTTACCAATCCATGTCGGAATGGCCGAAGCAGATTCAGAAGCAGCAGTGGCATACAGAAGAGGAAGTACGCGCCGTCTACCATCTCCATCGGGAGCTACCACAACCACTCATCGATGTGAGTAGGTTCTCCAATTGGAATCGCTTGCTGCGGACGGTGGCATATGTGTGTAGGGCGATAAAAAAGTTTCGGAATGAGGAAATCAGCGGTACCTTAACTAGCGACGAGCTGCTACAGGGAGAAAATCTTTTGTGGCGTCAGACGCAGTTGCAAGCCTATCCGGACGAGTATAGTGCGCTGGAATATAACTCGAAGCATCCAACTGAGGAACCCTTAAGTCTGGCAAGATGCAGCAAACTATATACTGAATCGCCATTTATCGATGACGCGGATGTGATTAGGATGAACAGTAGGATTTCGGCAGCACCCAACGCTGCATTTGAAACGAAATATCCAGTAATATTGCCGAAGGATCATCCTACTACTCGTCTCTTGGTTGACAGCTATCACCGGCGTTTCCTACATAGTAACAACAATACAGTCCTCAACGAAATTCGACAGCACTTCAGAATTCCCCAACTACGCTCTATCATCAAACGGATTTCCAAGGAATGCCAGCACTGTAAAATCAAGAGAGCCGCGCCCAGACCACCTATGATGGCACCACTTCCAGCAGTACGATTAACTCCGAACATTCGGGCGTTCAGTTATACTGGCGTGGACTACTTCGGCCCTCTATTGGTAAAACAGGGTCGCAGCTTGGTGAAACGCTGGGTGGCACTGTTCACGTGTCTCACTATACGTGCAGTGCATTTGGAAATCGTACACAGTTTGTCTACGCAGTCCTGCGTAATGGCCATTCGTCGATTCGTCAGTCGCAGAGGAGCCCCGGCGGCGTTCTACTCTGATAACGGGACCTGTTTCAAGGGTGCTAACAGTTTACTGTGTGAGCAGATCCAGACCATCCAGGAGAACTGCGCGGTAACCTTCACGAATGCCAGGACCACATGGCACTTTAACCCGCCATCTGCACCCCACATGGGCGGATGTTGGGAGCGCATGGTTCGCTCTGTCAAGACTGCAATGTCGTCTATCGCAGAATATCCCCGGCACCCAAGCGACGAAGTACTGGAGACAGTAATACTCGAGGCTGAAGCAATCATCAACTCACGGCCGCTGACTTTCATTCCGCTCGATGACGCAGACCAAGAAGCTCTTACACCAAACCACTTCCTGCTTTACGGATGCACGGGAGTTGTTCAACCAAGATCGGCGTTTATGATAGAAGGAAATATGTTACGGGACAGCTGGAAGCTTTCTCAGTATCTAGCGGATCAATTCTGGCGACGTTGGGTTCTGGAATACCTGCCAACGTTGACTAGACGAACGAAGTGGTTCAAGCCGGCAAAACCAATGGAACCCGGAGATGTCGTGTATGTAGTTGATGAAAACAAGCGAAATGGGTGGACGCGAGGCCGAATCAAGGAGGTATTAAAAGGCAAGGATGGACAGACCAGAAAAGCAGTCCTACAAACCAAGGACGGAATGCTAACTCGGCCAGCTGTCAAAATTGCATTGTTAGACGTTGGTGTAGACCGGAAGCAGTTGGTAGATGAGGGTTCCCCGGAACTTCACGGGAGGGGGAATGTAAAAGAACCACAGGGCAGCAGTTTTGAGTAACGTCAATGTGAGTTCCGTATCACCCTCGTATGTCCGATTGACGGCTGACGGCACAAAGCGTAAAGGCGAAATGTTTGACATTCGAAAGAGAAGACGGTAAAAGTGCAATGTAATGCTAGGAATCTAGAAAGAGCTAGGATTTGTGAGAAGTATTAGCTGATTTCAATTGTATGAATTCCAGATTGTTAGTGATCGGGTAAATTTGTTATTCTATCTAATAATTCAAAACTACCTATTCTTTTACGTTATAGCTTAACTATCATAATCCTAAGAGTACAGTATCGTTACGAGTGCCTTATCGAAGTTGGATAAAACCTTAAATAGTAATTGTAAGTCATGCAATCATATTGAATTTGTTAAGAGTAATTATTGAATTGAATCTTAATACTAGGCGATTTCATGCATTATCGAGCCTATGGGCAATAGCTGAAGGGTTTCGGTTGAGGAAATTAGTACACCAAAACCTCCATTTAGGTAATGAGTCGGGACTGCCTAAATAGAATTTTTACCTAAATGGATTCATTACCTAAATGGATTCAGTTCATTACCTAAATGGAATACAAGGTTGCAAAGAAGTTTAACTAGGGAGAGTGACTCGAATAGGAAATTTAAAGATGGTCATGCGGAGTTTCAGAGAACTTTCAAGGGAGTTTCTGGAGGAGAGGGGCTTCAGGGGCATTTTCGGGGCTTTTGGAGGGTCTCAGGTGAGAATTGTCATGCAAATGACTAGCTGGGCACGGAACACAAAAAACACTGAAAAATTCCGCCAGACTGAAAAATTGTTGAATGTCGGGTCAATGTCGGATAAATTTTTATCGTATGTTGGGCCACTGTTGGACCAACATCGAACAACTGTTGGGTCTATGTCGGGTTTGGTGGCCAAAATAAAAACAGGTGAATGATAGGTTAATGTCGGGTATGACGTCATCAATCTTAAGTACTAAAACTGCTCTGAACACAACCAAATTCTATTTAGGTAACGTTACCTAAATGGAGGGACCTAAATAGATTTTACCTAAATGGATCCTACCTAAATGGAGGTTTGAGTGTACACGAAAATGTGAGTGCATAGATGTATATTTGTTGATTCCGAACTAAACATCAATATAATTACAGCTTTGAAGCTGCAGTTGCTGCTATTAAGACGTGTAGCGATTCTCTTCACTCAATCCAAAACAGTATGTTTATTAATTGAAAACAGCATTCACCAAAAAATCTAACGAATGAGATAGGCACATGCCATCGCTTGTTTTGTCTTTAAAAAAGCAATACAAAAAACTTACGTCCCACGCTATGAATGGCAATTGATACAAACATGATTGCTTCCTACATGTTTGAAAATACTTCCCTTATATTAGCGTAATGGCCAATTTGTATACAAACATCAATACAAATAGCCAATATTAGCGCATAGTATCAAATTGTAGCATTATTAATAATACGTTTTATTATTTGGGACTTCAAGGCATGCTTTTGTTATGAAATATGATAATTTTCTATAGAAACCCTGATTTTTTAGGGGCTTGGCCCTTCAAAAGGGCGTAACTCAGAATTTCGTCTAACGATTATTTTAAAAATTTGTTCAGAAGTGTAGGAAAGATAAAGAAGGAGCATGGCCTCATTTTTTAGGGGTTAGGCCCTTTAAAAGGGCGTAACTCAAAAATTCGTCTAACGATTATTTTCAAAATTTGTCCAGAGGTGTAGAAATCATAAAGAAAGAGAATGGCGTTTCAAATTTTGATGGCAGAGACATGCTTCTGTTATAAAATATGATGTTTTTCTATAGAAACCCTGATTTTTAAGGGGTTAGGCCCTTTAAAAGGGCGTAACTCAAAATTTCGTCTAACGATTATTTTAAAAATATGTCCAGAGGTGTAGGAATGATGAAGAAAGAGAATGGCGTTTCAGGTTTTGATGGTATATTTTTTTTGATAATAACGGTAAATGAAGCACCGTGCGAGTGATATGCCGATAGAATTGCTAAGCAATTTTAAACTTGTACCTTTAAATCCGAGAAAATTTCTGGCGGGATTTCTATGCGTTCTTGGAGGGCTTCCAGACTTTTCTGGAATACATCTTGGAGTAAAAGAAATATATGCAAAAAAATCAAAAATTCATAAAATTCAAGCGGAAACCACTACACATGTTGTTACATACATTTAGGTAGGTTGTTTAATAAAGTGTGTGATTTATTTGATTTTAGTACTATAAATAAAGTAGTGTTTAATAACCCCGTAACGTGGGTAGATCACCTTAGAATGGTGCGTTGCGGTGTAAGATCTACCAAATCAAATTTTGATCTTGATATTTACCGTATTTTTAAATATCCCAAGATCAAAGTTTGATGCTCTTTTCCTTGTCTTTTGTAGTATTTGTGTTTCAATGTACTGCTAATTAACATTTTATTTCAGCAGGATTCAGGTAAATGTATCGTACGATATAAATAATATTTAAAAAAACATGTAACTGTGGCGAGCGTATCACTAATATGAAGCTTATTTGACGTACGATGTTAATATTATTTTATATTTCAGATTATCAACCGAAGAATCTAGTAATTCAACCAAATGCCAACAAGATGACGAGGAAACCAGGACAACTGATTCGAAGCAGTCTAACAATGGTGTGCCTAAACGTTGACCAAGCGTATCCTTTGGAGCTTACCCTTTCACTAACCACACCCAAATTCCCGTGACACCTAGGCCTGAGAGATCGTAGAGTTGTCTACATTTTTCATAGGTGTCCAAAACTAATCATCCTTTCCCATTCCCCAGCAGTCGCAAGGACGTGGCCAGGACAGTGCTCGACCATTGGAGGACTGCGTCAGTCTTGCCTAAGAGTCAGAGATTAGTCCCAAATCTTTGAGCTTTGGTTCGGACGGGAAGGAGGCAACCCTCATAACAGCGGTCAAGGACTGTACCACCTACGAAGTTGTGCGACTCGCTTAATGCTAATGCTAATGCTAAAATCATTGGAGAAAAAAAAGAAACCACGGCATAATTTCTGAACAAACCCTTCAAAGTTGTTTATAAGAATTCTTTGGTAGATTTCTGAAAACAATCCTTGGAAGATGTTCTAGAGCAGGACTCCCTGAAGAAACATCTTGAAGAATCCCTAGAAGAGTTTCTGAAGGAACTTCACAAAATATTTCTGAAATAAGTTTCAGAAAATTTTATGAAGGGATTGCTAAAGAAATTACTGAAGAAATTACCGAACGATTTCATGAAAAAAATAATCGAGGAATTTCTAATAAGATAGAAGGAAGGATATTTTTTAGGAATCTTGAAGGAATTTCTAGAGGAATCCTTTGGATATTTTGTAGAGAAAACTTTGGAAAATCTTTTTGAGGAATTTTAGAAAAAGAAAATGAATTTTCAAACCGAGGTTTTGTCAAGGAATCATTCTAGAAAATTCTGGGGAAATTCTGATTTTTTCTGATTTTCGAATAATCTTCGAAGGTGAATCCGGGGGTACTGAGATTGAGATTTATGAAAGGAGCCTTTCGAGTATTTTTAAAACCATTTGAAATGAATCTTATGCAAGAAATAATGAAGATTTTTTTTTCTTGGAGAAACTCCTAACAATATCCTGCATACATTTATGCGAAAAACTCCAATGGAATCAATGATATTTTAAGAAACTCAACATACATAAAAAAGATGGATAAATTTCTAGTGAAATTCCGCAAAAATCCACAGCTCATGTGAGATTTGAACTCACGACCCTTATTCGTAAGACAAATGCAAACGACAATTCTGATGGCCTTCTAGGTTTCATTTGTTCTTCCTCGTCAAGTGGAAGGAGAAGAGACGCCTGTAAGATAGGCAACATTTTCAATACTAAATAAATTGCTCTCGCTCTTCATATACATATGATCATAAGAGATGGATATATTTGCGGTGCAAGTTAAGGGAAGAATGAAACATGATCAATGAGATTTGAATTACCTTATGACAACTAAAATGCCGTGTCATTAATTGGCTCGTAAGCTTAGTTGAAAAAGCACTTGTCTAGCGAATAAGGGTCGTCGTGAGTTCAAATCTCACCTGAGCTATGGATTTTTTCGGAATTTCACTAATAATTTATCCATCTTTTTCATTTATATATATATATGTTGAGTTTCATTAAATATCATTAATTGACCACACGGATTGGTATACCGAAGACTTTATCGTTAAGTCGTTAAGTCCAATGGAATCTCTGGAAGAAACTATAGCGGCATGAACGACTTGAATTGATATCCCTGAAGAGTTTCTGAAGTAACCACTGGAGTGAAAATAAAACCACAGAATGAATCGCTGAAGTTTTTTTTAAAAGATTTCTTTGGTGGATTTCTGAAAAGAATCCCTAGAAGATATTTTGAAGGACTCCCTGGAGGAGTTTCCTATAGAATCCGTGAAAGAGTTTCTCCCCAAGTAACACACTTGTCACATAAAAGTCACGGCGGCGCAGGTTTTTGTTGCGCAGAAGCCACTGTGACTTACTTCTAGCAAGTGAGTATTTATTTATTAGAAGTAAGGCACAGTGACTACTACTCAACAAAAACCTGCGCCGCCGTGACTCTTCTGTGATAAGTGTGTTACTTGTGTCTGAAACTGTTTCTGAAATAATTTTCTGATGGAATTCCTGAACAAATTACTGTAGACGTTTTCGAATCATTTTATGCAAGAAACCCTACAAGAACACATAGAGCAATTTGGAAAAGAAGCTATGGAAGATTTGTATAGAAATCTCTGAAAAAACTCTAGAGGAATTTCTAAAGGAATCCCTTGAAGATTTGTGAAGAATCTTCAGGAATTTAAAAAAAAAACTTTGCAAGAATTTTTAAACCAAGTGAATTTGAAGAAATCATTTGAGCAATATCTGATTTTAGAAGAGTTTTCGAAAAGTAGAAGATCAATGGATCTTCAATGAATGAATCCATCACTAGAGGAATTTCTTAGGAATTTTATTGGAATCTTAAAAAAATCTGAGGAAACTCTTATATATATTTTTCTAAGATTTTCATTAAGGAAATTGAAATCCGGAGAAAGTGAAAAATCCGTAGAAAATTGACGATTTTTAGAGGAATCTTCCAAGAAACTCCAGAAGGAACAACTGTAATATTCCGGAAGAAACTTTCCAAATTATTCCGAAAGTTTTTTTAAGAATTATTGGAAAAATTCAAGGAGAAATCTTTGAAAAACTATGGAAACTTTCGTAAAGTAATCCTTGGAAGAGTTTCTGACGGAATTCTGAAAACATTCTCTAAAGCAAATCCTGGAAGAACTTCCCCTTCTTACTAGAAGGAAATGCCCAGGTTTTTTTTGGAAAAAAAAAATCTATTCAGGAATTGTATAAATAATTGCTGGAAGACTTTTCAATACTATCCCTGGAATGATTTCTTGAGGGTCTCCTGTGGAATTTTCTTGAAAAATCCATGGAGTCAATACTGCGGGAATCTATGGATTAATAGATTTTTCAAAGGAATCCTTGAAGAAATATTCAAATGAGCCCCCAGTCGAACTTCATCAATCATCGAGAAAATTCATAATAGAAGTTTCTGAAGAAACCTCTAGAGAAATCTCTCGTCGGAAGAATTTTCGAAAGAAGCCCAGGAGAGTACTGGAAAAACCTGTACCTAATTAGAAGAAACGAAATTTTGTTAATTCACAAATTGAGAGATGAAATTTGTGTAAAAATCGCGTTCTGGAGCGATTCGAAACCACGACTCTGTATTCACTAGACCGGCCACAGAACAGGTAATGAATCTGTGGAATAGAAAGCCAAACTGCTTCCGAAGCCACACCGTGAACACTCATTTTTCCCAAACCCATCTCTCTTTCGGCATAAATACCACTCCACAACACACTCGCGTTTGTGCCCACTAACTATAAATGAGAGAGAATTGTTTTTATGAAGCCGAGACCGAGAAAAAGAGTATTCACGGCAGTGGCGTAGCCACGGTGGGATTATGTCCCCCAGAGCCAAAATTTGTGTAACAAATTTCAGTATAAAACGCCTTCTAACGAAAAAATATTTCTGCTGCGCCGCTATTTTGGCTACGCCACTGGTTCACAATGTGGCTTCAGAGTCAGTTTGGCTTTCTATTCCGCAGAATCATGGTCCACTGCACGAATATATTCTGGCCTGCTCACTCTCACGGAAAATTTGACGTTTGAGAGGTGCCGGCACCGCTCAAACGTCAAATTTTCGGTGAGAGTAAGCAGGCCAGAATATATTCGTGCAGTGAACCATTACCTGTTCTGTGGCTTAGTTGGTTACAGCGACGGTCTAGCGAATACGAAGTCGTGGGTTCGAATCCTTGTTCAAATCGCACCAGAACGCGGTTTTTTTTTACAAATTTCATCTCTCAATTTGTCAATTAGCTACATTTCGTGCCTTCAAATTGCAAGTTTTTCCAGTATGTTTCAGATATACCACAAATCTGGTACAATGTCAGTAAATGGCAATAGGTATCATTGTACCCAGAAGAGTATTCTTAAGGAGCCTATGGAAGATTTTCCAATTCAGTCCTTGGAGGGAGGAATAAGTAATTTTATGGAGGGATTCCTGAAGAATCTATGAAATAAAATTCTAGAGTTCTTTGAAAAAAATCAAGAGAAATCTGAGAAATTTTTTTAAAGAAAATAGTGTTGAAAGATTCTCTGCTTGTTTTCTAAAGGAATTCCTTGACAATTTCCTGGAGAAATTTTTGAAGGTAACCATAGAAAGCTTTCTCAGAACGATTTTGAGGAGAAGTTTTCAAAGAAATTCTTAGACGAATGTCTTAAATATTCTATGGAACAATTTCTTCAAGAATCGAATTTCAACTATCGCACAACAATAATGTCGATGTCGCAAGCTGCATTTGTTGCGGCAATCCACCCATTGCGACACAGGTTTGTCCAAACTTGAAAAGAATGGGATAAAGATCGTACTCTACGAGTTTAGGGATTTGTAAGCCTTACACGGATTTAAAAAAAGGCTTACATTGCGATTTTCGAGGTGTAGGTGTAACTTCAAGTTGGTGAACATTGCAACGTTGTTGAAGATCTTGAATGAGGTTCTAGTTTGCTTTAGTAATAAATTTATTATTCACGAGTTAAAAAGTACACAACAAATTCAGCTTTTGTTTTGTCACCAACGAAAAAAATCGGGATTATGTCATTATGTAGGAATCATCTATCTGTTAACGTTGGGATAAAAAGTAATCGTCGGCCCTTTTTTGTTGCTTGTATTGTGACTTTTTTGTCCGACAATTCTCTCCTTTGCACTGAATGCAACACGAGAAGAATTTTCAAAAGAATCCATGAGAAAATCTATAAAGTAAATACATAGGGTATTTCCTGAAGCAATCCTTGGAAGATTTTTTGAAACTTTCAAAGAATAAATTCCCAAAAACCATGAAGAAATTTTTGTTAAAATCCATGAAAGGTTTTCTAGAGGTAACCTTGACAAAATGTCTGAAATGAGTTCTTGGCGAATGATGCTTAGATGTTGGTCTTCTTCTTCTTCTTGGCAAATCGTCCTCACTGAGGTTCAGGGTCTGTTCCAATTGGCGAATTAAAATTATTTTTTACCTAAATTTGATAGTTTGACACATAAACTCGACAATCCTCCTAAGGAAATAATTATCGAACTGTCAAGTTTAAGTGAAAACTAATTGAAATTCTCCAATTGGAACAGACCCTTAGTGCTCTATGAACACTTCCACAGTTATGAGTGCTGCCTCTTCTAATGACTATTTTGCATGTGGATATGCCCAAGGAAATCAAGGAAATTTCCTTTACGAAAAAAAAATTAGACCGACCGGGAATTACACCCGTCACCCTGAGCATGGTTAATGCTGAATACCTATATCTTTACAGCTGTGACTATAAGGGCTTTGAAAAAAAAAGACATTACACATTCATTTGGGAATTCCCTGATGGTTTCCCAGAAAAAAAAATACTGTACAAGAGTGAAATAAACCACTCCTAAGCAAATTTCAGCTTAGCAGACTATTGTTCAGCAACTTCCGTTTCTTGGGTATTATCATAAAATCTTTCGAGAATTCTTTCAGTAATTTCTTAAGGAATTCCATTATGATAATTTTCCATTTTTTTTAGAAATGCTTGCAGTGGTTTATAAAGAGACTTTTAGTTTCATACATTTTCAACGGGAACTTGAATAAAAAATTGAAATGTTAAAAAGCGCAGTAGGCCGGATAAATTTTACCGGAGACAGATAGTAATCCAAATGCAACAGATTTTATAAAATACGTGGATTATGAACTGTTGCATAGCACATTGTAATCCTTGGAAATGTAAAAGGACTTGCAATATACACCGATAGATGTGGCTTCCTAGTCGTGCGGCTAGTGTCACCTAGCATTTAGTCGCATCGTGCTGAGAAACATGGGTTCGATTCCCGCCGTACCAATCTGGAAAAACTTTTCGGCTGTGCCACTGGGCGTTGTATGCTAGTCCGTTGTCTAGTGTCATACTTCCTTCAAAGAGCAAAGAGCTCACTGAAGGCATTAACCTTTTGGAGCCGATTTTTTTCGCCGCTGTCGGCGCAACCTCCAAAGGGTTAAACGTGTCCGTGTTTTTTTTTTTAATGAGAGTTACTTCCATCGCATCTGTTACCAAAACACAAACATTTGGGACTAATCTCTGACGCTTACGTCTTATCTTATTCAAAACAACACGGAACAGAGAAAGTTGGTGAAAGCATCCGGCACCTGTGTAATATTACCATATTAAATTACTCATTTCTATTTGTACCGAGATATAAAAATAATATGAATAGACATGAGTCATTATTATCAGGGCACAAAATATTCACCAATCATTAAGACAAATCAACGCTTACTTCACTATTATTGCGTTTAATATACAAAACAAATATGTCAATTTACCTTCTTATCTTACTCAGTTATTTTAAGGTGAAACATCAACAAGTCCCATTCCAATTTTGCATACAAACTTTAGAGGCACAAATCTGACGAACGAAGCATCGAACCAAATCGCACTCGTTTATCCCGGCTTGGCTCACTTGCAAAAAGAGGCAGCTTTCCCAAATCGAGCGCATTAGTTATCACATTTTTAAGATTGGTGCTCTTGAAAACGTGAGAAGGGGTTCAAGTCGGCCATTGTGGCAGCCATATTTGTATTCTCTGAAGTTTCTCCTTAATGGATATAAAGTCGTTCAGTAATATCTGGGAAAATACTCCCAATTAGATCTATGAATTAAAACAAAACACTATACATCAATCAATTCAGTCAGGAATAACATGCAGCTACAATGAATTTACACATTTTTCCTTAGTAATTCGACACTTTGGAAAATATGTTCAAATTTTCCTTGAAAACCCAGTTTAATTCACAAACGACTGTCGTTCAGCTTGTTACAAATATGCTAGAATGATTATTTTCTTCAATTATTCGATTATTTTACGTACTGAAACACCACCACACTGAACCCCGGCTTCTGTATCTACCGTTTAGTATTCTTCGTATTCGCATATGATATCAGTGGAAAGCACTTGATTCTTATCACCCACACAACAACTGAATCGGCAATAAAACTCTCGCCTAAAAGTGTGCATCAGTCAGTTCTCCTATCGAAACACACCTAAATACTATAGCATCTCTAGATCACTAGACTTTCATTCCCATTTACAAAATGAGAGTCATTTTAACCACTTTCGTCATCCTGCTCACCGCAACTGCTCTTATCTACGCCGATAGCAATCAATGGGGCCGTCGAGTGGTCGGCGATAGACTACTCAACGCATCCACCATCGTGAACAACTCGCTTCCGGTGCCGATCAAAACGGCCGTTTTCCAGTATTTGCCTCCGGTAAGTTCGCTTCTCGTACCTCAACTGATATAACTTCCCAGCACAGCAGTAGTGGAACGTTATTAACTTTGGTGTTTATGTTTTTTTGGTGAATTTCAGCTGGGATCGGCACGTGCACCGAACGTGACCTACATTCTGGCCCGTGATAATGTCCGCAACGGTTTGGGCGGTTACGCGGCACTGATTTCCGGTGGCATCAATCAAACGCACGCCTCGGTAAAGCTCAGCTCACGTCCCAATCTGGGTTTCAACTTTACGGTGGAGGTGTACGGCCGGTGAGCGAAGATGTGATCTACCTAGTTGGAATAATTTTATCTTACTGATAAGCGAAGTGAAAAATAGAACCAGTTTGTTACAACTCAAAGCAGCAGAAACAACTCAATTCCAGAAATGTTCAACTTGCGGTTTCGTTGATGAATTCCATCCTTATTTCTCGCGCAGCATCATATTTTATTGTTTTAACAATATCAAAGCTATTCTCAGAGAACGAATCCGCGTACCGAAATTCCGTTGTTACATTGCTCTTGCAGCAGTCAGTCACTCACCTTTGTGGAACCCCCGACTCGGTTTGCTTTATTTATTTGCCTCCACAGCCGCACAGTGGTCCAAAAGTCTGGAATATAAAGTTCCTACTGGATTTATTTTTGTTTTGCTGAACAATCAGTGCACAACATCTCCAATCCTTTTATACAGCATGCGCGGTTGAAGGCTTGGAGAGTCCCATATGAAAATTAATTCAATTTGGCGAATTAAGGTGATTTTTTTGTTCTAAATCATGTAACCAGTAATGTTTGTTGGGTATGACCCATGTAGCCGACTCCGAACCGAACGAGAGTGTTCATGATTAACAAAAAATTTAATCATGATTAATCATTGATAATTAAAATTCCAATTTATGTGATTAATGATTAAGATTAATAATAAATTTGATTTTTAGGATGACTAATGATTATGATTAACCTTCACGTACCCGACCCCCGACAACTCATTTTCAAAATGCTGGCATTTCGTCAGTTTTCATCCGATTTTTTTTAAGTCGCCCTTAATCGATCATAAATTGGTGCTAATTTATTTTACTCAAGCGGCCATGCAATATCCGAAACCATTCAGGCAATATTCCGGATTGTGATGAGGTCGAAGGGTTCCCAAAATGGCTAAAAGTGATTGTTTCGTGTGTTATTGTGTTTGAACCATCGACTTCGGGATTCTGGAACATTTTTGGGTTTAAAAGTCATTTCTAATGGATTACGGGGATTTCAAGGTCTTTTCGATGAGATTATGGAGTTTTCAAGGGCTTATAAGACTCAATTATTTTGGCCCCGGGACCACTCCGTTCCTGAAGGGAACGGACACAAGCTCCCGCCTGCTGGTCTTAGCCGCGGCAGGCGATTGGAGTGGGCAGTCAAGACCTCTTTTGGTCCCGGGTCTCAGGGCGTTAGGCGTGGGGAATCTTCGGAGTGCGAGAGTCCTGAAAAGATTGAATGAACGGGGCAAATGGGGATTTATTATGGCGACTTACATGCATGTAGTTTGGATGATACACTGGTCACGGCGAAGAGCGACGCTGTTCGTGGCGAGGTATGGCGTAGACCTTGGTGATGTGCAGCGCGGGACGGCAGGGACCGCCGTGAAAGGCGGCGTTGGCTGCGGCGAAGGGCCGCGGCGTCGTTTGTAGAGCGGTGTTGGCCACGGCGAAGGGAGGCGCAAAGAAGCGCAGGCCGCGGTGACCAGTAGTGGTGGCCGCGACGAGGAACAATGTTGGCTTGGCTCAAAGGGTGGCCGCGGCGGCGATGGGCGGCACAAATCGACGTCGTCCGCGGTGAATAGCGGTGGCCGCTGCTAGGATTGGTCTCGGCCGTCGCAAAGTGCGTAGCAACGTGCCGTAGGCCACTACGAGGATCAGCGACGGCTGCCACGAAAACAACAGGAGTGGCCACGGCGGAAAACGGCTATTCTGGCCACAACACTCTTTCTGAGGCCACGAGGTTTCACAAGGAGTAACGATGGCTTGTAACTATAAGCCCTGGAACAGGCCTGGTGATGCCTTCTGCGGGACTCTTGGCAGCCGACGGCCGGCGGTCGGACGAAAATCCTTTGGGCGTAGACGGATAATTTCCCACGCCTTGTGGTCGGTCGGAAAAATCAGGGTCTCAGGATGGCCGCCGAGCAATTCGTTCTGCCCAGGAAAACTAACTCCAAGAAAAATCTCTTCGACTCGAGGGACGATCGGCTCGGTTCGAGTGCTGCCTACTAACTGCCGTTCAGTCGTCCTCCCACTAGCCTTCACCGTCACCCACTCGCAATCGGTCACCCAGGGAAATTTGCGTTTTCCCATTTCCTACGTGCTCCAGGTAACTCCCATTGCTTCTTGCGCTCGTCGATGTCGCTCATCAGCGTCCGTGCGTTTTAATTATTTCAGCTGCCCGCAGGCCGGTTTGAATGCGCCGTTGCAGTTGAACTAATTCACAATAATTTTCCCTACCGTCTCGCACCCATTATTTCGCAAGATGTTACCTGTCGGTAACAGGCTTTTCAAGGCATTTTGGGCGTTCCGAGGGTGTTCGAGAAGAGGTCTCTGAGAATTCTCTAACAATTCTCGAAACGCCTCTGAATTCCACCAAAACCCCCTCGGACCCCATGAAATGCACCTGAAACCTTCCAAAAGCAACGAAAACGCGCCCTTTAAAACGCGCCCCTTCAAAGACCCCGAACACGCCTACGTAACGCGCCGAAAGTTCTCTAGAATTTCCTGCATTGCCTTTGAAATCCCCCTAAAACCTTCTCGGACCCCATGTAATGCACCTGAGACCCTCCGAAACCTCCAAAAACACCTCTGAAACCCACCGAAGATCCTCTGAAGCTTCCTGAAATGCCCTCCAAAATGCCCATGAAACGTGTTCCAAAAATCAATAACTCCACACTCTCACAGTTCCGGTTCTCGACCTGACTGTTTCACGGTTTTCGGAGCAGTTTTGAAACTCCAGGCCTACATTGCGAAACTGTCATTTTCTTTTGCCTGGAACACCCTGGAAGCCGCTGAAACGCTTGCGCCTTTGGATCCTCTGAAACACATTTAAGACCTCTTAGAATAGCCTCCTGGAATCTCCCTGAGACTATCTGAAACGCCCCTGCGACCCCCTGAAGAACCCTTCCTAGAATCGCTGAAGCCTCCTGAGATAATCCTGAAACGCTCCTGAGATCTCCTAGTACCCCTGCAATCTTCAGGTACCCCTTTTGGTACCCCATACAACCTCCCTTTGCTCGCCACCATAAACACGCCGTGGCCGCCGTTGCACAGTGGCTTATTTCAAACGAAAAAACGGACGCATTTCAGAAACGCGTTTTCAGTTTATGGAAAATAGTGTATCTTATGTAAAAAATTGCGGGGAATCCAATGGTGCCAACCCCTTTTCCGAAAAATGACAGGAAATATCCCATTTTGCCCTTTTTCCCCTATAAATTAGACATATTTTGACATATTAGTCCATATGGAAGCTTGGCCAGGATAAAAACATGCAACAAATATGCTACTTTACGTAAAAAAGTCCAAGGAATCGAATGCCGTTATCCCCTTTCTTGTCAAACATCAATAAGTGGCCCAATTCACTCCTATTCCCCTATCAGCTCGTCTTTTTCGAAATATTATTTCAAAATAATGCACAACTTTGATAAAGGCATTCAAAAATGATGGTATTTTATGTAGAAATGTCCAAGGAATCGAATGCCGTTATACCCTTTATTGTCCAACATCGATAAGTGCCCCAATTCGCCCCAATTCCCCTATAAGTTGATCTCTTTACTAATATTGATTAAAGTAAGGTAGAATCTTGATTATTGTAATCAAAAATGATAGCACCTTATGTAGAAAAGACCAAGAAACTGAATGCCGGCATCCCCTTTATTGGCAAACATCGATAAGTGGTCCAATTCACCCCTATTCCCCTAAAAGTTCTTTTTTTTCAAAATATCGATGTAAAACAATGCACAACTTTGATAAAGACATTCAAAAATGATGCTACCTTATGTAAAAATGTCCATGGAATTGAATGCCGGTATCCCCTTTATTGCCAAACATTGATAAGTGGCCCAATTCACCCCTACTCCCCTATAAGTAGAATTACTTGAAAAAATTTATCAATTATAATGCACAATTTCGATGAAGACATTCAAAAATGATGGATCTTTATGAAAAAAAGTACAAGGAATAAAATGCCAGTATCCCCTTTATTGTCCAACATCGACACGTGGCCCAATTCGCCCCTATTCCCCTTATAAGCTGATCTCTTTACAAATATCGAATAAAAAAGGTACAACTTTGATTATTGCAAACAAAAATGATGGCACCTTATGTATAAAAAACTAAGAAATAGAATGCTGGCATCTCCTTTTTTGGCAAACATTGATAAGTGGTCCAATTCACCCCTATTCCCCTACAAGTTCAAGTTTTCAAAATATTGATGCAAAACAATGCACAACTTTGATAAAGACGTCCAAAAATGATGCTACCTTATATAAAAATGTTCAAGAAATCAAATGCCGATATTTTCTTTATTGTCGAACATCGATGAGTGGCCCAATTTGCCCCTATTCCCCTAAAAGATGATCTTTTTCATAATATTGTTTCAAAATAATGCACAACTTCGATAAAGACGTCCAAAAATGATGCTTCATTATGTAAAACCGTCCAAGGAAGCGAATGCCGCTGTCTCCTTTATTGTCAAACATCGATAAGTGAACCACTTCACCCATATTCCCCATTAAGTAGAATTATTTGAAAACGTCGATCTATTACAATGCACAACTACGATAAAGATTTTTTAAAAATGATGCTACCTTATGAAAAAAAAATCTAAGCAGTAAAATGCCTCATCCTCTTTATTGTCCAACATCAATAAGTGGCTTAATTCGCTCCTATTCCTCTTTAAGTTCATCTCTTTACAAACATACAACTTTGATTAATGCAATCAAAAATGATGTTATATTATGTAGAAGAGACTAAGAAATCGAATGCTGGCATCCCCTATATTGCCAAACATCGGTAATTGGCCCAGTTTACCCCTATTCTCCTATAAGTTGAATTACTTGAAAATATCGATCAATTACAATAACGATTAACGATATTTTACAACATGGAACATACATACAGACACTCGATTTCTTAGACTTTTTACATAAGGATCCATCATTTTTGAATGTCTTTATCTAAGTTATTTTAAAAGAGATTTGAAAAGTGATGATTTTTTGAATATCTATCAAAGTTGTGCTTGTTTTAACCGATATTTTTATAAAGATCAACTTATAGGGGAATAGGGGTGAATTTTGCCATTTTTCGATGTTTGACAATTAAGGGGATGCCAGCATTCGATTCCTTGGACTTTTTTACGTAAGATATCATCAAAATGATGGCATTAAACAAAGTTGTACATTTTTTTAATAGACATTTATAAAGAGATTTACTTATAGGGGAATAGGGGCAAATTGGGTCACTTTTCTTAGTCGGACAACAAAGGGGATACCGGTATTTTATTCCTTGGACGTTTTTACATAATGAAGCATCATTTGTGGACGTCTTTATCGAAGTTGTGCATGATAGTAGATCGATATTTACAAGTTATTCAACTTGTAGGGGAGTAGGGGTGAATTGGGCCACTTATCGATGTTCGACAATAAAGAAGATACCGGCATTTGATTTCTTGTACATTTTTATATAAGGTAGCATCATTTTTGAACGTCTTTATCAAAGTTGTGCATTGTTTTGCATCGATATTTTGAAAAAGATGAACTTATAGGGGAATAGGGATGAATTAGACCACTTATCAATGTTTGCCAAAAAAGGAGATGCCAGCATTCTATTTCTTAGTTTTTTATACATAAGGTGCCATCATTTTTGATTGCAATAGTCAAAGTTGTACCTTTTGTATTCGATATTTGTAAAGAGATCAACTTATAAGGGGAATAGGGGCGAATTGGGCCACGTGTCGATGTTGGACAATAAAGGGGAGACTGGCATTTTATTCCTTGTACTTTTTTTCATAAAGATCCATCATTTTTGAATGTCTTTATCGAAATTGTGCAATGTAATTGATAAATATTTTCAAGTAATTCTACTTATAGGGGAGTAGGGGTGAATTGGGTCACTTATCGATGTTTGACAATAAAGGGGATACCGGCATTCAATTCCATGGACATTTTTGCATAAGGTAGCATCATTTTTGAATGTCTTTATCAAAGTTGTGCATTGTTTTACAACGATATTTAAAAAAAATAACTTTTAGGGGAATAGGGGTGAATTGGACCACTTATCGATGTTTGCCAATAAAGGGGATGCCGGCATTCAGTTTTTTGGTCTTTTCTACATAAGGTGCTATCATTTTTGATTACAATAATCAAGATTCTACCTTACTTTAATCAATATTAGTAAAGAGATCAACTTATAGGGGAATAGGGGCGAATTGGGGCACTTATCGATGTTGGACAATAAAGGGTATAACGGCATTCGATTCCTTGGACATTTCTACATAAAATACCATCATTTTTGAATGCCTTTATCAAAGTTGTGCATTATTTTGAAATAATATTTCGAAAAAGACGAGCTGATAGGGGAATAGGGGTGAATTGGGCCACTTATTGATGTTTGACAAGAAAGGGGGTAACGGCATTCGATTCCTTGGACTTTTTTACGTAAAGTAGCATATTTGTTGCATGTTTTTATCCTGGCCAAGCTTCCATATGGCCTAATATATCAAAATATGTCTAATTTATAGGGGAAAAAGGGCAAAATGGGATACATCCTGTCATTTTTCGGAAAAGGGGTTGGCACCATTGGATTCCCCGCAAATTTTTACATAAGATACACTATTTTCCATAAACTGAAAACGCGTTTCTGAAATGCGTCCGTTTTTTCGTTTGAAATAAGCCACTGTGCGTTGGTCGGCCACATTGCCTAAAACTTGCTCACGCAGAAAAAAAATGACGCTTGTTTAACCCTTATGTGGCCGACAGGGTACCCGGGTACCCAGAGCTTATTTAAAATGCACGGTGTAGAAAAAAGCAAAAAAAATGTCGGACACATAACGGCTAAAACAATGAAACGTATGCTTGATTTTCAAACTGAGAATTCACTTATTCCAATGCTATATTTCTTTGTTCTTATAACAACGTTAGAAACTTCATTTTTTTTACAAGATGAAGTTCACAATCTTTTTATAATTTGCAATCTGTTCGTCCAATCAAGTGAGTGTCAAAAAGAATGTTGGTGGCATATACAAATGTATTGGAATTAACATGGAGGGCCCATATAGCCGAGGCGGTAAACGCACGGGTATTCAGCATGACCATGCTGAGGGTGACGGGTTCGATTCCCGGTCGGTCCAGGATCTTTTCGTAAAGGAAATTTCCTTGACTTCTTTGGGTATAGAGTATCTTCGTGCCTGCCACACGATATACGCATGCAAAATGGCAAAGGAAGCTCTCAGTTAATAACTGTGGAAGTGCTCATAGAACACTAAGCTGAGAAGCAGACTTTGTCCCAATGAGGACGTTACGCCAAGAAGAGTGAGAGAGGAATTAACATAGTGCTATTGATAGAGCGTAACAAATAACTTATGGAAATTGTCCATTGTTTACATATTGAGAGAATCTTGAAATTTACTTTGAAATATCTCTGGAACGATTACTGTTAGGAAGATTATTATTGACGGCATTGCGATTCCAAGTTTTTGGTGGAACCATATTCTGTCATTGAAACATATTTTTTTATCAACCGAAAGCGATTTAAAAAACCCAGATTAATCCACCTAGTGGTGATAGTGCCTTTCTAGTCGAACATGTACTGATGATCTTTTCTTGGTCGGGATACGACTGGGATAGTTTTGCTTCAGAATGTTGGCTTTGCAGTCTTTTGGAGAAATCGAAAACACTAGTTTATGTTTTTTTTTCAACATTTCGGTCCGTATGGGGCTTTTTCAGGGGTTCAATCGGTCAAGGTTTCCTTGTCAAGGTGGCTTTGCTAAACTCAAGAATGTCATACGCAAGTTTTGGTACATATTGAGTCTGTTCGGTTTGAAACCGTCGTGATGCGGACCATCTACTACCTATCGGGTGGTCTACAATTCGGTCCCTGTTTTTGGAATCTTCCACTATTGCTTTGTTTAGAAAATTTCTGTGCATGGGCCATCATTCCGAAGCATGATCTTTCCGCCGACGTAATCCAAACTGTTCCTAAATCCTGAGAATACTTTATTTAGTAAAGCAATAATTTTAATAAAATTGGGAAACTTATTAATGGAACATATTCCGACGTTATGTTAAACGAATAGACAGAGCTGAAAATATCAGAATTTTCAGTTGACTGCATGAGCACTTTCACTATCACTGAAGGCCGATCAACATCAAGACGATAATTACAAGCTAGGATATAACTTTTTTCACAATCACAGATGACTTTACGGTCTTCGACAAAGTTTTTTCTTCACACTTTAGGCTATATTTTATTATCATAGGTTACAAGATTCATGTAATATTTGACAAAAAATGCAAGCAATTAAACCATAAAAAAAATCCCAATAGTTTTAGATGCAAAAGAGGATTGAAGAAACTTTGTCCGAGGTTGATGCGATAATTTTCATTTTCTCATATTACGTTGATCCATCCTACTGTTTATTTTTACACCTCAGGAATCTGAAATGGTGTGATTTGTTGAGATTGCTTTAGTACAGACAAACAGAAGAAGATTAAAAAAAAATCTCTATTCCATAGTAATTCGAGAGGTGCACTCGTATAAACAAAAAGATTCTAGTGTTTCTTGTAGGAAGGAACATTGTTAAAGCATCGATAGTGAGGCAAAAGTCCGCAGTAGCTGTGGGGCAAAAGTTCACACTATATTTCTGAATCTAGAATATAGTTACAAAACATTTGAAGCAATGACGATTTCGTATAGAAACTAATATTATGTATTATATCTATGTGTAGTATGCATCCTTAAATCGTTCTGAAAAAGGATTTGAACTTATTTGAAAGAGAATCGATTATAAGGCTATCAGTGTGTTCGCCTTTTAAAAATGAAAAATGGTTAAAAAACATTTTGGAACATTTTTTCGCCATATTCATGTCAACCTTTGAAAGTTTTTGGGAATATTATGTTGTTCTACTTTTTTGGGGCAGCATATTTGTATTTTTTTTCAAGTATTTTGTGTAACACTTACAACTGTAACTACTTAACAATATATTTTGACAACTTCAGTAACGCTCTTTGTTATAAGTTTCGGAAGTGTTCATAAAATACACTGTAAAGCTGAGTACAAGGCCGTATTCCAATTGGCATTTAATGTCATGAATTGAAAGAAACACATTTCGTGCATAGAGTGAAATGGTGAACATGAATTTGCATGAAATAAATGATAATGGGTCATTAGGCCGAAGGTCATTAGGCCGAAGGTCATTAGGCCGAATGGTCATTAGACCGAATGGTCTAATTCTAATCGTTCCTCAGGTTAGGGAACGTCTATAAATTATGTCACGCTTTGAGGAGGGAGGGGGTGTTCGGCAAAGTGTGACGACCCATACTAAAATTTTAGAGGCCTCATACAAAAAGTGTGACATAGGGGGAGGGGGGTTGAAAATTGTCAAAATTTGTGTGACGTAATTTATGGACGTTCCCTTATTAATAAAACGCGGTTTGATGTGTCGCATGCATGGGTTTGGTTCACTTTTGTATTTGGCCACATTCGGTACGATACCCGAGAAACCCAATCCTGAACACTACCGGTAGTTTTGAATGCGGTCTGAGCCAATTTTCTTGCTAACCGTTTATCTGGTTATCCAAAAAGTCACGATTTGTTGTATAGCATGCATGGGTTAGGATCACTCTTTCATTTGACCACTTCCAGCGGGACACCCGGAACCGATTCCGGGACAATACTAGTTTCTTGCTAACTGTTCATCAGGCTTCCTAAAAAGCCATGAATTGATGGGTCTAATGGATGGGTATGGTTCATTTGTGCATTTGACCACTTCTGGCGTAACAACTGAAACGGTTCTGGAGCACTACCGATATTGTCTAATGTGGTCTGAGCCTATTTTCTTGCTAACCGTTCATCAAGTTATCTGAAAAGCCGCTATCTGATGTGTCTCATGCATGGGTTTGGTGCCTTTTGGCATTTGGCTACTTCCAGCGGGACACCCTAGATCGGATCAGAAACACTATCGGTAGTCTTTAAAGAGATCTTAGTTGTGGTCTGAGCTTATTTTCTTGCTAATCGTTCATCAAATAATTTAAATATCCGCTGTTTAATGTGCCGCAGGCATGAGTTTGGTTCTCTTCCACATTTGACCACATCCGGCGGGACACCTGGAACCGGTTCCGGAACACTATCGGTTGATCCAAATATGGTCTGAAACTATTTTCTTGCTAAAGGTTTATTAGGTTGCCTAAAGAGCCGCGATTTGATGCGTCGCATGCGAGGGTTTGTTTAACTTTTATACTCGGTTTCTTCCGGCAGGACATCTGGAACGGGTTCTGTAACACTACCGATTCAAATATGGTCTGAGAATGTTTTCTTGCCTACTGTTCATCAGGTTATCGAAAAAGCCACTGTTTGATGTGTCGCATGCATGTGTTCAATTCACTTTCATATTTGGCCACTTCCGGCGGAACTCCCGGAACCGGTTCCGAAACACTACCGGTTCAGATATGGTCTGAGACTATTATCCTGCTTACCGTTCATCAGGTTATTAAAAATGCCGTGGTTTGATGTGTCGCTTGCATGGGTTTGTAGCGTTTTTATATCTGGCCCCTTCCTGGGGTACCGATCCGGAACACCTAAATGGCCATAGCTCCGAAACGGCTGGACCGATCTGAACCATTTTTAATAGGAAACAATGGGACTATATGCCGCGTCGAATGAACCATCGGTCGTTGAAATCGGTTGATATTTATTATCTAAAAATGAGGTGACCTTTTTGCACACACACACACACACACACACACACACACACACACACACACACACACACACACACACACACACACACACACACACACACACACACACACACACACACACACACACACACACACACACACACACACACACACACACACACACACGCACATACGCACACACATACATACATACACACACACATACACACAGACAGACATCATCTCAACTCGTCGAGCTGAGTCGGTTGGTATATAAGACTTGCCCCCTCCGAGGCCTCTATAAAATTTTCGTTTTTGGAGTGAACATATAGCCTTTCGGTACACCTTGGTGTAAGAGAAAGGCAAAAAACTCCTCAAAGTTGCTATTAGAAAAGCTTTTTTTCAATAATGTTTGCCCCATGTTTCTTTTGTCACCAAAACACCCGGTTTCCTTCAAAATTATACACTGTAACGTATTTTTTGGAGTTTGAATTTTTGTGTTAAAATATGATTTTTTATAAGTAAAACATGATTTTTAGTGTCCATTTGTTTTCTTACCATTTCTTTTCAGACAAGAACATCCATATCAAAAACATATACGTTCTTTTCAAAAGTTACTCTCGAAACCTAACAATCTTTTCTCACGTCAAAACACATAAACTGTTATGATGAATACTTAAGCATAGTTTCGCCCGAAACAGAGATGTTAAAGTCTTGTTGTTTACCGATTTTGCGCAGATTTGCTCTATACTGGATTCACTTTGACACGACTTTCTCTACGCGGCTTTTCCACAGTTTCGAAGTTACGCGTAGATAAGATTTTTCTTTCAAGTTAGCCTTTTTTCGTATGCCCTCCAATTTCTACTAAAGAACGCTACAAAGCGCTGTAACGTTACAAAATGAACTGAATAAATGCAGTTGTTTTGGTAGTGTGGATTCTTATTCGATTGGCACATTATCCAGCAACTATTCTGGATTTGGATTAGAGTGCAATAAAAGAATTAAAAAAATAGAAAACAAATACCTGTGAAGCATTTGATTTGCAGCCATATATCCAGCTTACAGTTTGCTTTGATAATAATGTTTACATCCAGCAAACCATGTTGATATCCCAACAGTTTTTTTACTACAGCTTCTAGCTGTAATGATATCGCATAACGACAGCTTCAAAGCACATGACGATTTTAGCGTTGCGTTATAAATGAATGTTACCTGTGTTATACTTTTTTTTTTCTTTTGGCTCGAGTCAAAGAATCAGAATATCAATAATGCCCACTCTGGACTCTGCAGATGCTCGGGGACACTACCGCAGCGCTATCTGCGGACGAAAGTCCAATCTTCATGCGGTAGGGTGCGTTACTGATTATATGCGGATACTAAAACATACGCACACCAGTTTCACAAACACTGTTCACCACAAATCACGAGCACTGTTATAGAGAGCTTCCACCTTGATACGCTTAGAGAGCGCCTTTTGTCTTGCCGCTTGACGTTTACATAAAAAGAGACAAGAGGTGTCATTTTTTTTCTTTTTTTATTCTTTGCTCGAGTGGTCCATATTACAAAAATGATAAAACTTTTCGAGTCAATATAAAAAATCCAACAAATTTTAAAATTATTTTGTTACAAAAATCATAGCAAGTATTATAATGAACCTGTTACGAAATTATGTTATGGGCAATTATTTTAATATGCATAATGTAACAAATGTTGTTACTCACCTGTTTGAATAAATGAAACAAGTTTTGTTTCTAAAATAATAACAAATTTCGTTACAGATTTGTTATGGTCATTTATATATAAGAATCATTACAACAAAATTATATCAAATTATGTTATTTCTAGCAACGGTTGGTATAATTTTATTATAACCTTGTTAGGTGCTTCTGGTCGGATTATTACTTCTATTGTACCAAATGACACAAAAACCATACACTTACAAGATTTCGAAGAAAAAAATAGTAGATTTGTTTAATTTCCCAAACAATATCGAGTAAATGCGAATGTTGTATTGATCTCACGAAACATTTTTGAATTCCTTTTCGTTTCGTACCTCATCATATCAAAAATCTCACATATCGTCTCGTTTCGTATTGCTTTGAAACAATCCCACATTAAGGGTAAGTACATAATATTGGGTGGCAAGCACAATGATATACAGGGGATGGCCAAAATGTTTGGGATGGGCAACTTTTTTTTCTCTCACAAAAAAGTTCAACAAGCTATAACTTTTCATAGAGTGCATAAGAAAATCTCAAATTTTGACTGTTTGTCAACCTATTATATGTGCATCATTGGTACAAATTTGGGCTCGATTGATTGATATTTCGTAAAGTTAGAACCGTTCGGGTAAAACACTATTTTTCAGACAACTCATTTTTGAGGTGTCATATCTCGGAAACCAGTGAAACGAATTGAATGAAATTTTGAACGTACACTAACAATATGACAATGCTTCACAAACTATTAAAACATAGGTACTTTTTAAACGTTGAAAAAAGTTATCATGGATCGACACTTTTTGGATTTTTTTCGAAAAAAATTAATTTTTTTACATCAATGTCAATAAATTTTTGTGTTGATATCCAAAGATTTTCCACTTTTGTTCTCAAGTTATCTCTAATCAGATATATTAGAGCCTATTCAGATTAAAGGAAGAACACATTTGGTAATTTTTGTGTTGTATTGTAAATTTGACTTATTTTCCACCATATGGGTAAAAATTCCAATCCGGTATAACTTAATTCGCCGTGAGAAAATATTACACTTTATAACGTCGTTTTAAGTACTAATATATTGTTGATAAACGTTAGAAAATTCATTCAATTCGGTTCACTGGTTTCCGAGATATGACAGTTCAAAAATTAGTTGTCTAAATAATAGTGTTTTACCCAAACGGTTCTAACTTCGCGAAAAATTAATCAATCGAGCCCAAATTTGTACCAATGATGCACATATAATAGATTGATAAACAGTCACAGTTTGAGAATTTTTGATGCACTCTATGAAAAGTTACAGCATGTTGAATTTTTTTGTGGGAGAAAAAAAGTAGCCTATCCCAAACATTTTGGCCATCCCCTGTACTATTGTCAAGGGAAGTCGAGGAAATTTTCGGACTTTAACGAGATTGAATTCACAGTTATCGGATTGAAAATCCAAAGCCTTATCCACAAGGCTATCTAGAGACCCCTTAGTACAGCACCGTTGTGATCGATCATCAAAATTTGATTTGACTTACATGCTGCCACTTCAAGGTGTGGTGGATCGTTTCTCTTTTGCTTTGTTCACCTTGTTCCGATCTTTGTTCACATACTTTTAACCAACCTTTGTATAAAATACGTCCACTGTGAACCTATGTATACATGCATACAGGGCGAGTGTTTCCTGCGAATCGTTGCTCCGTTCGGTCGTTCACGTCGATAAAGTCCCGCGTGCTGGTGGATCGACGACCTTTCAAATTTGCCGTTGTCCCGCAGAACGAAATACGTGGAATTTCGCTACGCGATGACGGTGACATTTCATAAAGTCTAGAAAATCGTTTCAACGACACATGCATGCATCCCCCCAAGTTGACTGTCGCACCGCACGGGGCGGACGACTAGCTAGAACGACGATGATGCGCCCAAGGTGAGAGCGGTGACGGTCGGTGGTGCCAGTCACTCGGATTCAGAGAGTTTCTGAATGTGACATATTTTTACAAGAGGACTCACGGGTGGGTTACGGGTGGGTGGTGGCCGGTATCCGAACGAGGAAAATAAGTAAAACCAACTTTTATTTCATTTTTTCTTGCGAACTTTTCTCAGTTGTTGATAAATGGACGAATGGAATGTGGTGACACGCTTTTCCCCGTGTGTGACGTGCGACGGTCGGTGTAACATGCATTCAGATGAAAGTAGCGTTTGATGATGGATTTTCATGAAAAGAGGATTAGAGCGATATGGTCGATGACACGAATGTATGAATAAACTACAAGTACGAATGAGAACGAATTTTCATTTTTCTCGTTTGCCAGGTGTACTGATCTGTAAAATAAACTGTTAAAAGGCAGTTTGGTATTGAAGCAATGAAAAAAGCAATTAAATTCAATTCGATGAATTGACACCAGCCTGTAGTGTTATCGGTTACAAAATCGATTGGTTCTGCGAATTTATTGATAGTCACAGTTATTAATCGGCTTATTATTGATACATTGAACTATAAACAGAAGCCTCTTCAAGTCATAGTTTAATTTTTCTCTTGCCCAACTAATATTATCTCTCTCCAGCAAATGCGATTCTCACGAGTCCATTCAACACTTGCTCGTGCATGAATGGTTTTTCAATAAGCTCCTTCCAAGTATCCACCGAGGACGTCAATCCACCGAACGCTGTCCCGCATTGGCTGTCGATATATCTGGTGCGGGTGGGTGCCATCTGTAAAACACGATCGGAAAACAGCTCAGTCTCAGTCTTTTTTTTCTTTCCTTTTTGTTCATGAGTGGATTCCATCTATAACGACTTCGAGGGCATTGGATAAATAAGCACTCGACGACGCGCGATTCCGAATAGCATCGCTGCTGCTCGATTCAATCCGATTCAACAATTCTTGGAAGGAGACAAAAAAAAAATCCACGGCTTGTTGAATGGGTTCAAAGGCATGTGAAGCGTCGTCGTTGTCGTTTGTAAATTTTAGAAGAGACACTCTGCGAAGATATGCAGCCCTTTTAGTTGGGACGAATGGTTTGGGTGAAATTTTACTTTTATCTCCGAAGGGGGTGGAAGAAACAATCGATTGAAATGGCCCTCTAGAGTTCCAGACGAATCTTTTCTGTTGCTTTGATATGATAACAGAGCGACAAAATAACAATTGTCACTCAAGAAGATCAACAACCCGCGACCTATCGTTGCTGGTCATTTTGAAGTGAAGGTCTCGTCTAGGAATGGGAAATGTCACGAAAACGTCACTCTATTATTGTTTAACTCTTTATTAAAAAGTGTTCAACGGCGGAATTATTTCTATCCAGTACTAATAAACACTAGCAATGCTGACGGACGGAAATTTGCACCAAAAACTGTGGAAAATGAAAAATCTTATGACATTTTTTCCGTGTAATCTCCAATTATTTCAGCAAAGCTTTTGGGAAGATTATTCACAGTTTTTGGGAAGCTTTTGGAAAGCTTCTCGAAGCTCCTGCCTAGCTTCTTAAAAGCATCTTCTGCAAAGATTTTGGAAAGTTTCTGAAATGCTTCTACAAAGTATTTGGGAAGCTTCTACAAAGTGTTTACAAATCATCTGGGAAGCTTCTACAAAGCCACTGGGAAGCTTCTGGTAAGCGTCTGTCTGCAAGGCTTCAGGGAAGCTTCTTAAATGCATTTGGGAAGCTTCTTCAAAGCTTCTGTTTGCAAGGCTTCAGGAAAGCTTCTTAAATGCTCTTCTGGGAAGCTTCTTCAAAGCTTCTGCAAGGCTTCAGGAAAGCTTCTTAAATGCATTTTGGAAGCTTCTTCATAGCTTCTGGGAAGCTTCTTCAAAGCTTCTGTTTGCAGCTTCTTCATAGCTTTTGGGAAGCTTCTTCAAAGCTTCTTGGAAGCCTCTTCAAAGCTTCTTGGAAGCCTCTTTAAAGCTTCTGGAAAGCTTCTTCAAAGCTTCTGGGAAGCTTCTTCAAAGCTTCTGGCAAGCTTCTGCAAAGGCTCTGGAAAGCTTCTGGGAAGTTCTGAGAAGCTTCTGCAAAGTCTCTGTGCAGTTTCTGGAAAGCTCCCGGGAAGCTTTTTTTAAGTCTTCTGGCAATTTTTTACAAAACTCCTGGTAGGCTTCTGATTGCTAGTGATTACTATTACGCCATCTTCAAAATAGCAGTTACCTATTAGCTATTACCCCATCTGTACAAAACGGCAAGAACTATAAACGAAAAACGGTAGACAGTTCCACCCTTGAAAAAGGCCAAATTCAAAGTACCGAAACATCCGGCAGAACAAAACTATCCGTTTTTATCTCCTAGACTGCGAGAGCCAGTTAAAATTGAGAAATCATCCAGACGAATAATTACGCAATTAATTTTAATCCCGAAGCTACGGGGGATGGCCAAAATGTTTGGGATAGGCAACTGTTTTTCTCTCACAAAAAAGTTCAACATGCTATAACTTTTCATAGAGCGCATCAAAAAATCCCAAATTTTGACCGTTTGTCAACCTATTATATGTGCATCATTGATACAAATTTGGACTCGATTGATTAATCTTTCGCAAAGTTAGAACCTTTCGAGTAAAACACTATTTTTTAGACAACTCATTTTTGAGCTGTCATATCTCGGAAACCAGTTAACCGAATTGAATGAAATTTTGAACGTACACTAACAATATACAAATGCTTCACAAAATATTAAAACATAAATACTTTTTAAACGTTGAAAAAAGTTATCATGGATTGACACTTTTTGGATTTTTTTTTCAAAAAAATGTATTTTTTTTAAGTCAATGTCAATAAATTATAGTGTTGATGTCCAAAGATTTTCCACTTTTGTTTTCAAGTTATCTTTAATCAGATATAGTGGAGCCTATTTAGAATAAAGGAAGAACACATTTAGTAATTTTTGTGCGGTTTTGTAAATTTGACTTATTTTCCTCTGTATGAGTAAAAATTTCAACCCGGTATAACTTAATTCGCCGTGAGAAAATGTTACATTTTATATCGTTGTATTAAGTATCAATATATTGATGATAAACTTTAAAAAATTCATTCAATTCGGTTCACTGGTTTCCGAGACATGACAGCTCAAATATGAGTTCTCTAAAAAATAGTGTTTTACCTGAACGGTTCTAACTTCGCGGAAAATTATTCAATCGAGCCCAAATTTTTACCAATGATGCACATATAACAGGTTGATGAACAGTCAAAATTTGAGATTTTTTGATGCACTCTATGAAAAGTTACAGCATGTTGAACTTTTTTGTGGGAGAAAAAAAGTTGCCTATCCCAAACATTTTGGCCACCCCCTGTAATTCATCTCGGGCCCACTTTTAACTTCACTAAAGAAGAAAGAACCCACACTTTTTGTGAGTTTGTCGGGAGTGAGATTCGATCCGAGGATTCTGGTGTTCTAGTCACATAATTTAAACATCATAACACGTCCGCTCCGCAGTTGCTGCCAGATTTCTGCAAAGATTCAGGGAAGATTCTGTTGAGTTTCTAAGTAAAAGCTTCTGCGAAGATACTGCGAAGCATCTGCAAAGCTCCTGTGAAGCTTCTGCAAACTTTCTAGGAATATTTGCAAAGCTTTTGGAAAACTTCTGCATAGCTTCTTGGAAGGTTCTGCAAAGATTCTCAGAAGCTTCTACAAACCTTGGGGAAGCTTCTACAAAGCTTGCGGGAAGCTTCTGGGTAGTTTTTGCAAAGCTCCTGAGCGGCTTTTGCAGAAATTATGGAAAGCATCTAGGAATCTTCTGTAAAGCTTTTGGAGAGGAATTCCATCGAAAATTCCTCAAAGATTTCTTCCGTGAATAATTTAAGGAAATCACTCAGCAATGTTTTTGGAAATTTCTCTGTCTTTTTACTGCAGATTTTTTTTTTCAAGAGATCACTTCGGACAAATGTTTTGGAAATTCTGCTGTAATGTTTCTATGAAATGATTTGACATTTCAGTTGGTAAGTCTTATAGCAAATTAATTTCTTAATATTATTCGAAATTTCTCCAGTTATTCCTTCTGAAATCTCCTAAGTAACTTCTCTAGAAATTTCTTTAGGAATTTTACAGGCAAATTATTTAAGAATTCCAGGGATGTCTCACGATATTCCTCTTGCAGGTTTTTTAAGGACATCTACGACAATTCCAATCTGGGCAATATTTTTTTTTTGCAATTCCTTAAGATTTTCTTCCGGATTTTTATGCAGTAATTTCTTTTGCAATATCATTGGGAGCTACCTGGATTTTCTTTTCAGATTTTCCCCTGTAAATTTCTTCAGGAAAGCTTCTAGCAAATTTTTATTAGATCTAATAAATTTTGAACAATATCTGAAAACTTCTTAGGAAACCTTCTGGGAAGCTTCTGCAAAGCTTCTGGGAAGCTTCTGCAAAGCTTCTGCAAAGCTTCTGGGAAGCTTCTGCAAAGCTTCTGGGAAGCTTCTGCAAAGCTTCTGGGAAGCTTCTGCAAAGCTTCTGGGAAGCTTCTGCAAAGCTTCTGGGAAGCTTCTGCAAAGCTTCTGGGAAGCTTCTGCAAAGCTTCTGGGAAGCTTCTGCAAAGCTTCTGGGAAGCTTCTGCAAAGCTTCTGGGAAGCTTCTGCAAAGCTTCTGGGAAGCTTCTGCAAAGCTTCTGGGAAGCTTCTGCAAAGCTTCTGGGAAGCTTCTGCAAAGCTTCTGGGAAGCTTCTGCAAAGCTTCTGGGAAGCTTCTGCAAAGCTTCTGGGAAGCTTCTGCAAAGCTTCTGGGAAGCTTCTGCAAAGCTTCTGGGAAGCTTCTGCAAAGCTTCTGGGAAGCTTCTGCAAAGCTTCTGGGAAGCTTCTGCAAAGCTTCTGGGAAGCTTCTGCAAAGCTTCTGGGAAGCTTCTGCAAAGCTTCTGGGAAGCTTCTGCAAAGCTTCTGGGAAGCTTCTGCAAAGCTTCTGGGAAGCTTCTGAATAGCTTCTGTGAAGCTTTTGTAAAATTCCTCTAGAGATTTTGTGAAGCATCTACAAAACATCTGTAAAGCTTATGTGAACTTTTGCATAAATTCGGTACACCTTCTACAAATATTCAGGTTAGCTTCTGCAAACTGTTGTGAAACTTCCATAAAGCTTCTGTAATGCTTCAGTGAAGCTGTTACAGATCATCGATTGACAAGTAATCGAATAGCACAACTAGGTCTTGCTGAAGAGCTGCACGTTTTCCGGCTGAGAGCCATCGACCAATTTATAAACTGCAAATCTCGGTGATTATCGTTACTCTGAGCTGTAATGTCATTATCCCTTGCAATCTCTAGAAGAAAAGAAAGCGAAGCAATCGCCACTTGAGTCAGCCCCCAGCCTGGTTTAGGAGTAGGACATTCTGAGAAATGATTTTATAAAAAGCCACCATCGCTCGGCAGTTGGAACTCGGCTCTATCCATCGTCACCTCCAACCCGGGCACCATTTTCCATTATATCACAATCAACCCGAGTCATTATTATTGTATCCGAGTTGCAAGGACACCATCAACCCTAGACAGTTCCCAATCTGTGCGCCTTCAGGAGTGAGAAGCGAAGGTGTGAGTCGGGGGGAACTCCAGACCAGGACGAAGGAGTCGAACACCGAAAAATATAATTATCGTCTTCTCCACGACGAGCGAGGAGGACGTCAACTCAATCAGCAGCGGGCACAACGACCCAGCCAGCTAGCTATCTAGTGAAGAGCACACGATGATGATGGTAACGATGACGACCGACGGCGATGGCTTGTCGCCTTACGAGGGGCTCAAAGAGCTGTGTGACTTTCGTTCGATTTGATGGCTTTTGTGTCCCGACCGGCCGAAGTGGAAGAAGAAGAAAGGTCCTGATGGTCGGGGTTGTCATAACCTTGATGATGGCGAAATGTGATTACACCTGGTGCTTCATGAGTGGGGTGTGAGGGGGAAGGGGGAGAAGTTGATTACCTTACAGACAGGATGCGCTCGCGGTGGTGGAAGTGGAAGGAAGTTGATACAAATAGGATAACGTGGAACGTTGCTCGTAATGACGCTTGGCAATGTTCCAGTTTCCTTCCGAGAAGAAATCGGTTGCGGTTGAGTAAGCCGTACTGTTACCTAATTCATTCAAACAGAACGTTTCACTTTTCAGTTGACTGCATAATCGTAAAAACAGTCATAAACTTAAAGCTCTTCGAATACTGGTATATTAAAAGCGAGATTTACTAATATACATTTAAAAATTACAAATGTGGCTTATCTGACATGTCTCAACATTTTTTTTTTATTTTACGTCGAAGTTTCACAGAAAGTCTGCGCCGAGTTTTAAAAACAGTTTATGATGGGTTTCCAATGACAGTTTCTCACGATGTTCTCTGATGGACACTTAAACGAATATTGGTGAGCCCTTTTCATATTATTTGAGATTATTTATTTTCAAATAATATGAAAGGAGCAAGGAGCTCACCAGTATCCGTTAATAATATAATAAATTGAATATAAATAAAAAAAAAATGCGGATTAAAAAGACACTCAGAAGAATTTGATTGCTAGAAACGAATTAACAATTTCACAATATCCGTGGAAGGCCCGTGGCAGCCCGAAAACAAATCATGACCCAATCCAAATAGCCCCATTTAAATGAAAATCACCCTCGATTATGGTAATGATGATAACGATTACATTAGGTTCCCACAGCTTCCCCATCATCCCGAGCTCCGTCCCGAGCTCCCATCGAATGCAAAGAAATTGCTCCATCTTTCTCAACTGATGACATTGATACTTTGGTCCGTTTGTCTGTCTGTCTGTCTCTCCTTCTGTCTATCCCATATCCTTGGAGTTGGCAATCATCCTCGTCTCGGCGGAACAACTGACAAATGCTGCTCACTCATTCACTCACCCACTGCACTGCGCGCCCTCTTCCAGTTGATGGTGGTGAACTTGGCTTCGGTTTTCAAGAGCACTCGGGATGCTTTACTCTTGAGAGCAGCCACTTCTCAAGAAACACAGCTGGAAGAATACCTAGGAAAAGTCATGGGGCTGCATACACATTCCGAAACCGACATATGTTCCACTCAACATTTGAACATTTTCTTTGGACCGGGTCCCTCAATAAGACAAAAGGGACGGACGAATGAAGGTGGAATTCTGGTATGTTGGGGAACTGCTTCAGAAAATATGTTTCATGGCAGCTTTCAGTGCTCTAGTTTTGCAGCAGGAGAGAGTGTGTCGGGACGAAGGGGTAGCATTGCTTATAAGCATTGCCAAATATTTGCAATAGTCTGCTCTTGAGCAAATAGAAAAGCGATCGTGAACTTATTCATGATGAATTTTTATGCTGCTGGTGGTAATAATGGAACAATGTGAAGGTGAAGCGAGTTTTGGATGTGCTTATAAGTTATAATTAATACTGTCATGGTAAAATCAGAGGTGATTACTCAAGGTCTCCTGTAAATGCACCCCGTGCGGGAAATTTATTACTTCAGGAATATTATCGGAATTTCCTCCAGAAGTTTTTCTTGGGGTTTTCTTGAAGAATTATTCCCAAAAGTTTTTAAGAAATGCTTTAAGATTTTTTCCCATGAACTATTCCAAAGATTTCTTCAGAAGGTGTAACATTTTTTAAACAGATTCAGAGAACTTGTCAGATCTTCCTCTTGGGTTTTTTCTTTGGAACTTCATGTACATTTTCAGAAAAATTTTCCGAAATTTTTGGTGGCGTTCCTCTTTTTTGATTCATTTATGTAATATCCCATATATTTAAAGGTTCTTCCAGGTATTCATTTATTCAAAATCCTCTTGAAAACTCTCAAAAGGTTCTTGTTGGGTTTTTTTTTTCAGAAATTCCTTTAATAGAAAGGATTTCTGGAGGAATTGTTTGAAATTTACATAAAACTTTCTTCTGGGATTCTTTCAGAATTTTTACCGGGATGCTTCAGTAACTTCTCCTAAAAGTCTATTATTTGGCATTTCAATCGAAGAATTTGGCAAAAAAAATGGTTCTTTAGTTCTTCCAGGTATGTTTTCAATGATTATTTAAAAAAAATCATTTCTTTAAGAAATTTCTTCAATGATCCTCTAAGGAAATCCTCCAGATTTCTTTTTGTTTCGGCAGGATTTCCTCCAGCAATTTCTTCATTCAGGATTATTGGTATACTACTCCAGGGAACCCACAGCAATTTATTGTGGTATTTCTTTAAAAAATCCTTCTTTACCTTTCTATGCAATTGTGGAAACGACCGACGGATTGGCAGGGTTATCCCTCTATGGTTGGCTTTTCGGTCCGGATAAATTATAAGCGGGGTGATACTATTTCATCCGACGTTTCGACCCTTGGTTTGGGTAACCTCCCTGAAGAAGACCCAAACCAAGGGTCGAAACGTCGGATGAAATAGTATCACCCCGCTTATAATTTATCCGGACCGAAAAGCCAACCATAGAGGGATAACCCTTTCTATGCAATATCTTCTGGGATGTCTGCAGACATTTCCTTAATTCCCCTACGGATTTCTCCAAGAATCTCTCTAAAAATTTCACCAGCATTTTTTTTCTTGGAATTACTTCCAGAGTTGCTGCTGAATTATTTTCTTTTAAGTATTCCATTCAGAGCCGTAGCGTGTGGTTCGCCAGGTTGGCCTCCGCCAAGAGCGCCAGCCTTAGAGGGATGCCGAAAAGACCTAAGGCTAGAAGAAAACAGGATGCTGCTCCTTAATGTTTTATCTACTTTTTTAGAGAAACTATTTTTTTCAAATCAGCAAAGCAAAAATAATATGATTTCATATTTCTCGTGAAAGTTTCTATCCAAAAAATACGAAACATTCTCACTGGAGAATGTCTTGAGGTTATTTGAAATATTGAAATATTTATTTTATTCCTTTAGAAAATCAAGAACTTATCTAGCACTTCATTCAAAAATTAGTGAAAGGATTTCTCCTGATATTGCTTCAAGGAGTTTGTAAGATAATCTCTTATAGTTTCATCAAGGAATTTCGACAGATATTCTTTCAAAAAATCTTTCAGCGACAAATTTGTAAACTTTCTTCAGTGATTCCCTTAAAAAAATCCTCCACAGATTCCTTCGAAAATTCTTCATGCTTTTATTTCTCAATACTTATTTCTCACATTTTTTTGGGTTTCCTGGGAAAAAATATTTTTAAGGATTACTTCGAAACCATTCAATAGATTTTCGCAGTGATTCCTCCATGGATTCCTCTAGAAAATCCTACAAAGATTCCTCCAGGGATTCCTTCTGAAATGTCGCTGAAAATTCCACCAGAAATTCTTCCAGATATATTTTTCAGAAAATCTTCTATAGATTTCTTGAGCATTTTGACCATATTCCATATTCACTAGAGATTGCCTCATAAATTCCCCAAGAACACCTTCCATGAATTTCTTCATAAATTTCTCCAGAAAATCATAAATTTGTAATTCCTTCAGAAATTTCTCCAGGTATTTCGTTGGAAAATCTGTCATTATCCAAGTATTCCTTCAGGCATTTTTTCATGAACTACTCCAGGAATTTCTGCAAGAATTACTAGATGAATTCCAGTGGAAATTATTTCCGAAGTATCTCCCGAATTTTCATTTAAATCGGATATTCTAGCATAGTTTCATTCAGTTATTCCAGCAAGGATTCTTCCAGAGATTCCAGCAAAAACACATATAGGAAATTCTTCAGGAATTTCTCCTGGTATTTATCCACGTTCACGGTTTGTCAAATGATTACTAAAAATATTCTGGGAAATATTTTGATAAAACTTCTAATGAAACCTTTGGAAAAGTGATTGTATAATTTTGGTTAAACCAATTGAACAAATCGCCGAAAATTGGTAAAAAAGATAATTCGATTTGATTTGAATTTGATTTGAATTGATCATTTTCCTGAAAACCCCTGAAACTCAATTTAATGTTTTTAAAACACAATTTAATTGAACAGAAATCCAGAATATAAAAAAATAAATAAAAAATACTGAAATATATCATGAAGAAATTTATGGATCTAGGAATCTAAAATGTTCTTTCTGACTAATGTCTTAGTGAGATTCTTGAAATGCAAAATGTGTTCAAAGTTAAACTCGTATAAGATAAATACTTCTTTAAGAATTTTTGGACGATTCTCACTGGAATTCCTAAAGAAAAACAAAAATCCCATGCGGACCGAAACGTCGGAAGAAATCATAAACTAGTGTTTTCGATTCCCTAAAATGACTGCAAAGCCAATATTCCGAAGCAATTGGAAGCTTCAAAGGCATCATCAGTAGTTTTTTTTTCTTTTTTAAGGAACTCATTCAGACAATTCTCCAGGTATATCTTTGGAAATTTTTTTATTGGTTCATTCAAGAATTCTTTAGGTTTTCGACGATTCCGCAGGAGCAATTTTTAAATATAAATCCTTAAGAAATTTCTTATGGGACACTTGGAAGAATCGAAGGAATTGCTGTAGGAATTCAATCGAATGATTTAGAGGAATTTTTGAAACATTCGATGGAAGAACTTTGAAGAAACCCCTGATATTCCTGAAAAAATCTCTACAATTTTAAAAAAGTCTCTGCTCTGGAATTTTTTTGAAGGAATTCTTGGAGGAACTACAGAATCAATCCGGCCAGTAATTTCTGAAAGAATCCCTAAAGAACCTTCCCAAAAATCATTGTAGAAATCTCCGGAACAACTCTTGAATGAATCTCTAGAGAAATACCAAAAGAAATTCTCAGGAGGATTTTTTGAAGAATTTTCTGGAGAAATATCTGGAGAAATTCTTCAGGAAAGCCTTGGTGGAATTCCTAGAAAGTATATTGAAGACTTTTCAGGAAAATTGCTCAGAAATTCTCGATGAAAGACTATGAAGATTTTCTGAAAGTATTCCGAGAGTAATCTGTAAACGTATTTCTCAAGAAATTCCTATACGAATACCTAGAGAAACGCGTAAATGAGCTTATGTAAAGATCCCTAGAAAAAAAAACTCTTGGATATTTCGAACAATAAATATGAAACCAACTGGAACTACCGTAATTCTGAAAAGTGGCGTAGGTACTGCCGTTCTACGCATAGTTGTCCCATGTTATATGGGATTCCCATATAACATGGGACAATCGAGCGTAGAACCGTAGCGTAAGCGGCATTCCAAATTTCGACGTCCTTAAGTCTGATCTGATGATAGTTGGATGCAAGATCTAGTGGTAATCTAGCATCTATGGAAGAAAACGTAACGAACGATCAAGAGCTTGATGAATATTTACCAACAATACCAAAATTGTGATTATCACTTGCGTCACTTTGCAGAAGAACGTGTGAAGAAATTCCTGCAGATAAATCTGAATAAAGCCCTGAAGACATTTAAAAAAAAGTACGCGGGGATGAACCTGCCTACGGCAGAAAATCCCTAAATAAAAAAGGAGAAAAAAAATTCAAAAAAAAAATTAACGAATCCATAGAAAAATTTGTATATGGATTTTCATGGGTTCCTTCTGAAACTCCGATAGGAAGTACCATCGAAGTTTCAGACGGAGCCCATGAAATTCCACTAAAAATGGTGCTTGGAGAAATTTTTGAAGGAATCTCTAGTGATATTTCTAACACAGTACCTAGAGACATTTATGATTAAATCTTGGGATGAATTTCTGAAGAGTACGTGGCAGATTTTCTAAACCTCATTGGAGAAATTTATGGAGAAATCCTGATCTTTTGATTTGTAGAAGAAATTGCTGAAAGTATTTCTGGAGTAATCCGTGAATGGTTTCCTAGAAGTATTCTTGTACAGATTTCTGAAATAATATTTTGAGAAATATCAGAGGAATATCATGGCAGCTTTTCTAGAGAAATTTTTGGAAAAATTTCTGGCGAATCCTCGAGATAAAAATCGACCTAATATTGATTTATTGTAATTTTTCTAATCATCGTAAAATAATCTCAAAAGTGTTCCAAAAACTTGAAATCTGAAGGATTTCTGAAGGCCCCTCAAGTTTTTCAAGGTTTTCCGGCAATTTCTTCGAGAAGATCTCCGACAATTCTTTAAGAATTCTTCCAGTAATTTGAAGAAATTTCTATGACAATTTCATAGGGAAATCCACTTGCAAGTTCTTCGGACATGCTTCGTGTGCTTTACTAAGCAATTCCTCCAGCTATTCTTTTAGAATTTACTTCGGAATTCTTTCTTTAAGAATTACTCGGGCAATTCATCTGAGACAGTTTGCAAGGAATTCCTTCGATAAATTCGTGCAAAATTTTCGTGGCAATTTCATTAAAAAAACATAACAGTGGATTGATATTCCTGCAGATTTTTTTCTAAATCCCCGGTAATTATTTCCGGTTATTTGTATCGGGCGATTTCGTTCGGTTTTACTTCAGCAATTATTATACAAATTTCTCCAGGAGTAGTTGAGGCATTTTTTTTTTATTATTCTTCTGGCAATTAAATTAGATTTTTCTGGCATTTTTCTCGAGAATTTATTTTGCAATTACAATTTAAAAATACCTGGCTTTTACTTTACAGAATTCCCTTTGATTTTTTTAGGGATTCCCCAAATTTCTTGAGGTACTTCTTCTGCAATTTCTCCAGGGTCTTGTAACTTCATCAAAAATTGCTCTTATAAATTCCTGAGAAATTCTTGCGGCTTTTTATTTAGTCGGGGTTTTGTTTCGCGAATTGCTTTACTTTTTTATTTAAGAAATCTTCTGAGATAACGTTTTAAACTTTTTCAGCAACTTCTTCTAAAATTTCTCTGGTAAATTCTCAACATATTCCAATGGAAATTCTCTTGGTCATTCTTTTCCTTTTCCTTTCCTTTCCTTTTCCTTTCTTTTCCAGGATTTCCTTTCAAAAATTCACAGATGTCTTTGTTGATAGTTTCAAGAATGCATCCGGTATTTTTTTAAGATATTCCTTTCGCAATTTATTTTGAAATTACTTCGACATATTTTTGAGAAATTCGGCACTCCTTTGGTCTTTTATGTTGGAGACCTTACAACAATTTTCTCCGACAATTGCTTCAGAAAATCTCCCGTCAACTTGTTGGACGCAACTTCAATATTTTTTTATATTTCTTTGTAAATTTTCAAGGCAATTTCTAATTGCTCTAATATTTCTTTAGAAACATATCTACAAGAAATTCATCCAACATGTTTTTTTATATCCATAAGGAATTTACAAATTTCTTCAAAAGTTTAGCCGGAAACTGATAGGATTTTTTTGGCGATTGCTTTTAAAGTTCCCCGGCAACTATTTCAGTAGTTTTCTTTTTCGACCGTTTTTACAGAAATTCGTCCTGCAATTTCTTGAGAAGTGTTCCTTGGAATATCTACAATTATTTCTTCAAGATTTTTCCGGAAAATGTACTGGACATTCCTCCACTAAGTCCTCCGACTTTTTAATGAAATTTTTAATCTGATCATTTATTTAGGATTTCCTCCTGCTATTTTTCCAAGAATTACTCAGTAAATAATTTCAAAGAGTCTAACAGATATTGCCGTAAGAGAATTTCCGTCACGAATGGGTGGAAGAATTTCAAATGGAAATTCTGGATTAGGTAATTCACGAAGAAAAAGTCGTAGGCATTTCGAAGAAATGAATACATGAATTCCCGAAACCATTTTGGAAGTATTTGCTGTTGGAAATTCAGATCGAGTTTCTAAGATTTTTTTCCGAAGAACTGTCTGAGAAATGCCTAAAGATGTTCTCGGAGGAATCACAAAAGACATTTTCGGATGCATTTGTATTCAATTTATCAAGGGTAGGGTGGATGTACCAATTATGGCACTACCTAAGGAAAAATATTTCTACACAAATGACGAGAAGGCCAACGAATATCATCAATATATTAAAAGATAGCTTAGTTTCCGTACTTTACAGGAAAAATATAGAAACAGAGTCAAAACTACATTTAGTATTTATTGCAGCGTGTGCCAAAGATAGGACCCTTGTACCAGTTATGGATACATTTGTTAACTTCAGTTCCTTTTCGCACTATTTTCATGGAATCCCTATGGGATTAGCCATAATTGGTACACTATGGCGAAAAAAGGTGCAAAGAAGCCGAAATTTTAAGGAAAATGATTTATATCTACCATAATTTGAGCAAAATGTGAAGTTTAAATGAGTGCAACCATCTTTTGTGAACGTGGTCTGTTGTTCAAATATGTTTTCTCATTGATTTACATCGTTGAAGGGTGAAAATCAGCTATGGCATACAATTGGTACTATAGCCATAATTGGAACATTTTTGGAGATGAACCAGCCGCGGGCTGAAAATCTCCTTAATAAAGCTAATAATAATAGTAATAATAATAATAATAATAATAATAATAATAATAATAATAATAATAATAATAATAATAATAATAATAATAATAATAATAATAATAATAATAATAATAATTGGAACACTTACCCTATTTCTCAAAAAAAAATGTAGAAAAAATTCGTGTATGTATATTAATTAATTTCCAATAGGGTTATTCTTAATTCAAACGGGATTCCTATACACAATTTACAAGCAATTTTAAAAAAATATCGGAACAAACCATGAAAATGCCGGGGAACTTTCAAGAAAGTTTCTGGAGTAATTTCTTAAAATTCCTTCTTTGATAGTTTAGGAAAAAAAATCTTAAGAAATTAAGCGAGTTCCAGAATTGATTTGATTGATTTGTCTAAATTAAAGAGACTTTCAGCCCTTGGCTGGTTCGTCTCTCTCGAGTTTTAGAAGAAATTATCGGATGAAACCCCAAAGAGATTACCAAAGGAACTCCTAAAGAAACTTTCAGTAAAATTCCTGGAAAAAGCTGTTGTTGAGTACCTCAATTATCGGAGAATTCTGAACGAAAATGCTGCTGGAGGAATTTCCGGAATTACCCTGAAAAAAGTAACCAGAGAAATTGCTTGAAGAATTCCTGAAAAGGTTGTTCCTGACGGAATTCTTGTGGGTAAATGTTGCCGTAGAAGTTCCTAAAATGTACTTATCCATTTTTTCGGATTCCGACAATACTTTAGAAATTATGTTTCTTGTTCCTCACAAACTTCTCTGTTAATACCTTCAGGAGTGCACCCGGTAATTTAGTTAGGAATTCCTTCGGCAATTAATAAGATATTTTTTCTGAAAAATTGTTTTTTTTATTAGGTAATGTGTATTTCAATTGGAAGCTACACTTAAGAATTGGAAACCCCTTTAGTCGTTTATTGAGAAAATCCTATAATAATTTCCTCAGGAATTCTTTCGACAAAAACTCTAGACATTCCTCAGTCAATTTGTTTTCTCTTCCAGCAGTTTCATAAGAAATTTTTTCGGTAGTTCTTATAGAAATTTTGTTAGAGACTGCCTTAGTAAAATTAATTTAGAAATTCTTTCAACAATTCATTTAGAAATTCTTCCAGCATTTCATCAAAATTCATTCTAGAAATTCTTCTAATCCTGAATTTGCATTTGAAGTTCCCCGGCAGCTATTTCAGTTAATTTCGGATGTTTGGTCAGAAGTTCTTCCTTCAATTCGTCGAGAAATGTCCCTTGTCATTTCATCAAGAGTGTAGTTGCCAATTTGTCAAGAAATTTTCACGGAAATTTTACAAAGAATCCCTTTGCAAAGGCCTTCCACATTTTTCAGGAAAATAGTAATCTGACAATTTAATTAGAAATTTCTCCAATATTTTTTTCCAAAAAACTTCTCCGTAAATTCCATTTTGAAATCTTCAAGATATTGCCGGAGAAGTTCGATGGGCAATTACCGAGAGCATTGCGGCTGAACATTTTGGATCAGTTCCTTAAGAAATTGTCGGAGACATTCGCAACAAAATTTTCGAAGAAATTTATGAAGGAATTCCCGAATCAATTTTGAAAGTAATTGTTGTTTGGAATTCCGGGAAAGCTTTCAAGTTTTTGTTTCACAATGTATTCTTAAAAGAATTGCATGAAAAATGCTTAAAGATATTGTCACAAGAATTCCAAAATCAATGCACGGAGAGCTTTTTTTTGTTGAATTTGACAGAGGCATTCTTCAAAAATTTTGTAGCAGAAATTCTGGAATTTCTAAATATATCGTCCAGAAATTTCTAAAGGGTTTTCCTGGATATTTTTTTTTAATAAAAGGGGAATTTCTGAAGTCAGTTTCTAAGAAATTTCTGAAGTAGTAGCTGAAATAAACTATGAAAAATTACCGGGGCATTTTCAAGGAAATTTCTAAAAACCCATAATAATTTAAATAAAAAACAAAAGAATATTTTGAAAAAAAATTATATGATTACCGTCAAGGCACCATTCACCGTGGATCTAAGAGGATCCGGGGCAAATAAGAGCTGTCATTTGACACCAGTCTTAAAAACATTGTTGGTGCCGTTTTTAATTGCCTTCAAATTAAAATTAAAGTTAAAGCAATATCCACAGTAGTAGAAAATTTTTCACAAAATTTGGTGATATAGTACAATTAGTAAAGGGTAGTATGGTCACCTAATTCCGTGGTAGGTCACCATTCACCGTGGTAGTAGGGACCCATTCACCGTGTATGAGAAATTTCATTCTACTTTGTTAAAAAATGATCAAAACAACCCAGCCAAGGGAATTTTCTTCATTTAAATTCATTTCAAGTAATAACTTGCAAGATTTTATTAGAAAAACGAAAGTTCAAATTTTTGATTTTTTCTAGATATATGGGACAATATGGGGCACGGTGAATGGAGACCATTGATTTTTAGGGTACCCATTTACCGTGCCTTTTTGTATCAATTAAAAAGTACGAGTAATCGTACTTTCTTGTTAAACTTACTTCGGTAATGCAAAATACATACCTGATATGTGAATTTAATTGCTTCTTGGTGGAATAAAAACGTTACTACATTTAGTTTATCGCTTAAATCACCTTAGCACAGTTTTCGATTTTTCACTATGAACGCAGTGAACGAGCAGAAACCCGCTTCATGTAAACACACTTTAGTGTCAAAATGATACTTTTAAATGTTTCTAATGAGCGTTTTGACATGGCAACAATACATTAGTGTTGTATTGGTGAAATTGAAGGGAAATTGTCATATCATTCAATCATAATATGGATATAATGAAAAAAGATTCGAAGGCACACGGTGAATGGAGCCCCCACGGTGAATGGCGCCTTGACGGTATAAGTGAGTTCCAGAAAAAAATGTCGGATGCATACTTGAACAGATTACCGAAGGAATTCCAAAAAAAAACTGTCGGTAAAATTCCTGAAGAAGCTGTCGAAGAACTTCTTAAAGAATTATCGGAATATTCCAAAAGAAACTGCTTCATGAAGAATGTCTGGGGGGAAAATCTTGAAAAAGTAACCAGAGGAAATTATTCTGAGAATTTCTGAAAAGTGCTGTTCCTGAAGGAATTTTCGTGAGAATTCCTGAAAATTTTTAACGTAAAATTTTCGAAGGAATAGGATATAATAAATTGCCGGAGAAATTTTATATGCTAATTAATGGTAATTCTTAAGTTTCAGTAAGAAAGCGTCTTTGAAGAAATAAAAACAATTTATTCCGTTAGACAACGGATAACATACAAAACACCTGGTAGTCCATTGGAATTTCCAGAAGCAGTGCAGTAGCTCTTCCCGGAAACTTTACTGAAACCTTTTAGAAGCTTGCATAAGCTCCACAGTAGCTTTATAAAAGTTTTCCAGAAGCTTTGCAGAAGCATTCCAGAAGCTCTGCAGATGCTTCCCAAAAGCTTTGCAGAAGCTCTTCAGATGTTTCTGAAACTTAATTGGAGCTTCCCAGAAGCTTTGCAGAAGCAGTCCAACAATTTCCTTGAAGCTTTGCAGAAGCTTCTCATGAGCTTTGCAGAGGCTTCTCAGAAGTTTTGCAGAAGCTTTCAATAAGCTTTGCAAAAGCTTCCCAGAAACTTTGGAAACGCTTCCCAAAAGCTCTGTGGAACTGAATTTTTATGGAATATTTGCAGAAATTTCACATATGTTTTGTAGAAAATTTCCAAGAGCTTTCCAGTCTGCACGTGAAATTATTATACTTAATTTTCATGTAAGATCGATTAAAACAAATCGCAATGATTCAGTAACTAAAACCCAACAAAGCCTGATAAATTTTCAGTCTAAGCCAGAAACAGCAGGACAAAATCTTTACCCCGCTCTAGGCACGTTCTCAAACCCTGAAGACAAACCGCATAAGACCACCGACCGAGTCGTGTCGCAGTCGGACCACTATCAAGATTGTAAGTATTCTTGCAATCGGCAGCAGCATCAGCAGCACTCTAAGTACTGGTGGTCAAAGTGTGTGTGTAAGTGGCTCTCGGATTCATTTCCTCCGTTCTTGTAGTTTATGTCCTTTTTAAAGCTCCGGCAAAAACCACTGACTGGCCCTCGGCAGCTATGTACAAGGAAAATGGGAAATGTCGGTCGGTGTTCGACGCGCGGACGAACGGACCGACGGTACTTTCTTTTCCGCAATTTCCTTACCACCCGCTGGGGTACTGCTCTAGCACCATGCGAACAAGTGACCCCAGTTTGGTAAATCTGCTCATTTTTCCTAGCATTATCTCCGCCGATCTGGCACACTTCCGAGAGTCCCCACGTCGTCTTTTTGTCCGGGAGGTGTTGAAGAGCAGTGTGGAATGGTTGTTTGCTCATGGAGCTTTAAATTTGTTACTATTATGCTTCAGCTCGATTCGCGTTGGGTCATTTTATCGGTTGGTGGTGGCACGGAATAGGAGCTGTGAATGAAGATTCACTAATGATTGTCAGAAGCAGAATAGCAGAGAACCACGATAATTAGAATTTCCTAGAGCCGATATTCATTAAAAGTTTTTTTTGCAACTTCATTTATTTCTTCAGATGATTTGTAGATGGATGTAGCAACTCGATGAGGTGAGTACCTACCCAAGTAACACACATGTTATATAAAAGTTACGACAGCGCAAGTTTTGGTTGTATAGAAGTTTATTTTACGTTATTTCAACACTATGCTAGAATTACGTAAAATAAACTTCTATACAACCAAAACTTGCGCTGTCGTAACTTTATTATAACATGTGTGTTGCTTGGGTACACGAAGTCCAGAACTGTTATCTTTAAGTACAAATGTGGAACATCAACAAAGCTTCTCGATATTAACTCAGAGTATCTTGGAAGCTTCTGCTAAGTTTCTAGACATCTTCGGGAAAGCTTCTGCAAAGCACCTGAAAAGTTTTGTGATGCTTTTGAGAATTCTGCAAAGCTTTCAATAAGCCTTCTATGAGCTTCTGCAAACATTCTGCAATGCTTTTAGAAAGCTGGATTGAAGCTTTCAAAGCTCTTTGGCAAAGCTTTCGAGAAGCTTTTCTAATACTTTTGCAAAGGTTTTGCAGAGCATCTTCCAAGCATCTAAGAAGCTTGTGTGAAGCTCCTAGGAAGCTTTAGTCATGCATCCGTCAAGCTTTATTAAACCTTCCGGGAAGCTTCAATAAAGCTTCCGGGAAGACTTGGTAAAACTTTTGGGAAGCTTTAGTAAAGCTTTGGTAAAGCTTTAGTTAAGCTTTAGTAAAGCTCTTGAGAAGCTTTTACAAAGCTTCTACAAAGCTTCTGGAAAGCTTTAGAAAGCTTCTGCAAATTAGAGGTAATTCATAAAAAGGCTTTGGAGATTCATATTTAAGACTGTTTTTGTTCGAATTATCCAATCCAATAAAAATGTGGAATTTAATCTTCCACGACTGTTTTACATCGCCCAAATAAACTTTCGTTACCCCAATGATTACGCTTTTGTTCTCCAAACATGTTAGAATTCATTCACATTTTGTTTTCGGAATTCGCTTCATTTACGACGAACCATGATGTGCAGCATTTCCGCTCCACATCCTACCTATTCATATCGCATTGGAAAAACAAGTCGATTCGTCGGAAACTCCACCCTACCGTGGCGCCGCCTCTTCAGTTTCAGTCGCTGCCTGCCTTTCTCGTGTAGGTAGGTATTAGACAAGGTAGTCGATGAGATGATGACGACGGTGGCAGCAACGCGACGCCCAAGACAGAACGGCGGGGATCTTTGACCGAGAAGAAAAGACCGCCGTCGCCGCGTCGAGAACACGCGTACCTATCCAACCACCACAAAGTAGAAGCGTGGAGTTGTGGTGTGGAAGAAAAAGCTTTAATGCAGACAAACGCGTGCAGACAGCCACGTCATCTTTTTCTCGACTGTTGTTGTTGTTTTGTGCGGCTGCTGGGAAAACCTGGGCGCGCTGATGGTCGGTAAAGGCGTTGGCTGGTGGTTTTTAGCACTGATAACAACCTCTCTACAATCATGCTCTTATTTGTTGCTGTAGGAAAAAAACATCGCGATGAAATCATCTTCTGGGCAGATTAGTTTAGCTTGCAACAAACCTTTGGAATGATGCTCCTATGGGGAATTAAGATACTCAGAATCGGATGTTCCCTAACAAACTCTGAAAACAAATCAAGAATACTACTCGGCAAATTCCCAAAAAAGTTTGCGCTTTGGAATGCATCCGAGGTTTGGACCTCCAGAGAGCCCTATTGGAGAAGTTTTTAATCAAGATTAAAGCACTACTTTTGATCAAAGACCATTACATGTACTGTAAAACCGCTGCAGAATTTCATGTATGTATTACAGAAAACCCTTTTATCGATTAAATTCTTTGAAAACCCCTTTGGCAGTTTTACAAATTACAGAAACTTTTTCCGTGCTCCTTCAGTAACTTCTTTGTGCAATGAAACGGCAGTTTCTGCTTGAATTTCTTTTACAACATATTTGAAATTTCCTTGGACCATTTAGCTGAAAATATGTTTGGTAATTATTTTAAGAACTAATTCAAAAATTGATTATTTCCAAACAATCAAGATCCTGAGATATGTAAAATTTGAAATTTGTTTGCACTCTAGCGCCATCTGGCGGTGGAATTTCGAATCATACGTACCATCATCTATAAGTCCTTTACCAACCAAACAACTTTGCCGAAGACACCAAAGCTCCATGTAATTAGGGTCCTGAGCTATATGGGATTGAAATTTCGTTACAGTTACATATGTTTGTCTGAGATTTATGTGATGTCAAAGACAAGCAGACGTAACACTGACAACATTTCTCTCCCATTTATTGAGAGAGTTGGTGTCTTCGACAAAGTTATTCAACTGCTCAAGAACTTTTGGATGATGAACAGTATGATTCGAAATTCTACCGCTAGGCGGCGCCAGACTGAAAACAAATTTTAAATTTTACATATCTCAGGATCCTGATTATTTATAAATATGGTGTCTTCGGCAAAGTTGTTCAGAAGACCTACCCAACAACTTTGCAGGAGAAATCATCTCTCTAGGTGCTCTCTAAGTTCCAGAAATACATGAAATATTCATTAGTTTCACGATTCATTCATTCATACACGATTAGTTGCTCCATCTATGTGAAATTTTCAAACAAACGGTCCATCATTAGTAAACACTTGGCCCAATAATCAACTTTGCCAAAGACACCAAATTTCTATGTGATCAGGATCTTGATATAAATGTGATTATATACTTAATACGTACATGCTCACTAGCGCCGCCTATGTGTAAAGTTCTGAATCAAACGGACCCGCATCTGCCAGTGCTTGAGCAACTCAACAACTTTGCCGAAGATACCATCATTCTAGGTGATCAGGATCCTGAGATATATTAATATAAAATTTGCACGCTCAGAAGCGCCATCCATGTGTGAAATTTTCAAACAAATGGTCCATCATTAGTTAACACTTTACCTAATAAACAATTTTGCAGAAGACACCAAATTTCTATGTGGTCAGGATCTTTATATATATGTGCTCAAATACTTAAAACTTACATGCTCACTAGCGCCACCTATATATGAAATTCCGAATTAAACAGTCCAGCATCTGTAAGTCCTTGACCAGCCCAAAAACTTTGCTGAAGACACCGATCTTCTAATAAGTCAGGATCATAAGATACAGAAGATCAAATTTGGGGTCCAAATGGACCCCAGGTTTCCGAAATGGACCATCATTTAAGGTTTCATGTAGAGGGTTAAAAACCCGAGAAAAAAAATGTCCAAAGCAGTTTTTGATGGACACGCGTATTCTTAAAAGAATTTCTAGTAAAAAATGTCAAAGATATATGAGTAATTCTCGCTGAAACCAGGCTGCCATTTACATAAAGTCTGGGATTTCAATTTTTTTTCTTGCTTGTTCGCTAGAAAATGATAAAAAAGAATGAAAACGTAAAGTCGTAGTCGTGAAGATAAATGTTTGAAATATGTCTGTTTTATTGTTGAATGAATTCCGACTATCGATATTGTTTTATATGTTGTTTGATATGATAAGAACCTTAATTGTTTATGTGTAGAAAAATGATCACTGAAATGTGAAAAGTACTGTTTAATGTTGCTTACTGATGTAATGTAATTTCGTTTCGTGTTTTATTGCACAATAGTTTTAAGGAGTTCAATAAGACCATTGTAGGTCAGTTGGATATTATCAAATAAATACAAATACAAAACCACTTTGGTTGGGTTAAATTGATGGACCCTCGCTTGGCAAGGGGCTGACAAGGTGACATAAATGACGATTTTTCATCAAATTGCACCTAATTTATCGCATAATAGGGTGACGAAGGGTATTATCGGCAGGTTTGTTCTCTTCGTCATGGGGGGTTTTTGTGGGCCAAATTTCCTGAAATTTGGGCATATAACTCAGCTTGGTTGGGAAGGATTTGAGGCCAACTCTGAGACCTACAGGTTCCAAAAAAGCCCCCATGACGAAGAGAACAAAACTGCCGAAAATACGTAAGTTCCCCTGTCTCAAAATTTAATGTTGTAACATATACAAAACTTCACTTTTCTATGAAGGGAAAGTATAAACCTTTCATTTGAAGTTGAAACATTTTTGGCAGCCATCTTGGATTTGGTCGCCATTTTGAATTTTGTTAGATAATTGCGATTTTCGATGTGTTCGCAACCACCGATTCCAAATCCGAACTCATCATTAGAAACCTGAGAGTCTAAACTTTCCAAAACATTCAAAAATTTAGGTGTGCATTGACCGTAACAATGATATATCGATGAAAACGTTAGGCGACCTCCTATAAGTTTTGAGATATTATGCGATAAATTAGGTGCAATTTGATGAAAAATCGTCATTTTTGTCACCTTTTCAGCACCTTGCCAAGCGAGGGGTCCATCAATTGAACCCAACCAAAGTGGTTTTGATCCTTTTTTATCATATTCTAGCGAATTAGCAAGAAAAATTAAAATCCCAGACTTTATGTAAATGGCGGCCTGGTTTCAGCCAGAATTACTCATATGTCAAATAAATCATTTTTTTTATCAGAAAAATCAGTAAGGGATTTCAAAAATCTAATAATCCACAGATTTTCCTAAGGAATGACCAAAGAATTTTCCAAATGAAGTAACAGAGTAATTTTCAAAGGCATTTCTGTTAAAATTTTATAAACCAACTAGCTGTACCCGGCAAACTTTGTCTTGCCTACTGCGTTTTTTGACGTTTCAAGTTTCTAGCGAAGACCTAGTTCCCGGTTAAAATGTGTGGAAGACCGATTTCAAAAACTCTCAATTTTTCCATTTTTTTTTTGCCTCATAAACCTTCCTTGGGTGAAAACTAACAGAACAAAACTAAGACGACCAAATCGGACCTTCCGTTCGCAAGTTATGCGCGGTCCCACGTATGCCACTGCATTTTTATATATAAACCAATGAAGAAGACCTCTAGCTAAATAATTTATATCTGTTTTATTTCAGGTAAATTGGCCAGACTCCCCTCCCCTCACGCTCCCCACGTAAGAGTCTCCGTAGTGTATGGATGGACCCTTTTCGATAAACATTGAACTTTTCAAGAATTGGTATGATGTGTTTACTTTCATTTTATATGGCGCACAACTCGGCGCATGGGCAATCGGCGCATAAGTTGTTCGCCAGTTTGCTAATTACAGAAAAGATTCGCAATATACATGAAAACATCCAAGAATCCCCATGGTCTAGTGTGGATGAATTTAGGGACTGCTGTACCGTTTCCTATCCTTCCCAAGGAACGACTTTTACCAACTGTAGGTTAAGTCTCATGCCGGGCAATCATACCTTGGCGATTGGTCCTCATTAGAGGTGGCGCTTAAGCCATTGGCTTAACAAAACGGAAACAGCTCAACAGTCCATGTGGTAGAGAAGTTTATTAGGGAGTTATTTAGGAGTAGACTGCCAGTGGTTCTCAAACGACATTCTGGCGTGGTACATTTTGGCAACAAAAAAGTAAAAACCCAGGTAACAATTTGATGATGTACAAACGTTCCTCCATCTATTTTAAATCAGCCTTCATTTGAACAAAAGCTGAGCACAAGAGATACAATCCTTTATTCAGATCCTTAACATCTAATTTTGGTAATTTTATTCAACCTTTAGCTGATTTGAGGTTCATTGGAAGGCTGATTTAAGGCCTTATATGCACTTCATCAGTAATCAAATAAATTTATGAATTGTGAAAAATTAAAATAAAAACACTTTCGTGAGCCTATTTTTACTATTAGCTGCGTCTATTTCCAGATAGATGTTTAGGAATGTATAAGTTATATCTGTGGGAAAACTGGGAATGAGCTCGGACCTCCTGATTTATAGTCACTTTAGCACCAACACCACACACATTCGTATACATATCCTCGAAAACAAGTGCATTACTTGTTGTCTCTGAATAGTCAAGAACATAAGTTGAACTTAATCTGTATTGAGGCTGAAGAAGCGATGTGGACTTCACGAATACATGCTTGGGTCAGCTGTCAAAAATTATTTGAATAAATGTGAACAGCAGGTGATTTATTTTATTTATGTATGTTGGTGTATGTTTTGAAGCTGGTTACCCAGATGCATAATATTGATATTCAACCATCTATGTATTGCTGATTAAAGAGGTTGAACAAGCCATACTTCAGACCAATATTCAGCTATCATTGTGTTCAGCCATTGACATAATAAACCCACTATTGGTCAGCTAATCACGCAGTCAAATCCTATTTAAATCTACATGAAAAGGCATTCACTTTAAGAAAACTCCGTTAGAAGCTGCTTAGAAGTGAATGGATTGGGAGGGTTCGGCTGAATGTTATGCTACGGAAACGGCTAAGCAGTCTCGAGGAAATCAAACGAAACCAATTAATTTTAACCCCAACATTTCAACCAGTTTTTTGTTCTTCTTCAGGGGTTAATCGCTATTATCGTTCTTCGTCAAATTTTCTGCATAGAACTGTCGGGGTCGAGTTAACTATTCTGTAAACCAATGTGGTTAATTAGTGATTCGTGACTAATTTCAACTTTCTCGTTACTAATTCTTCCACTTGTTTTAGGCATTGCCAAAGTAACAATGAATGCTGAACAGTGAGAGTTTCATAATAAATAACGAGAGATTCGTAACAAATAACGACTGGACACTTCACTTTAATGTAAACTTTATTACTTTAATCACTCTTGAGGAAATTGTTCTGAATCTGTTCTGATCTGAATTGATCGCTATAGCAAGAAACCTATATGCTGTTTTGTAATTTCAGTAGCTCATACTACATTTTTTTTTTTTTTATTTTAAGCTTTGAAATTTATTCAAAAAATGCTCCAGTACCTTTGGAAATACTTTCAAGAATTTTCTCAGAAACTCCTCCAGGAATTCATAAACTTATTTAAGGAATCCTAAGGAGTTCCTCCAGGTGTCCCTCCAGGTTTTCCTCCAGGTGTTCCACAGCGATTTATCCAGGAACTTCTCCAGCATTTACTTCAGAGAAATTTGTTCAGAAATCTCTTCAAGAAATTTTCAAAAATTTTCTTCTTGCAATCCCCAGATGTATTTCCAGGGATTCCTTTAGAAATTTCTTCAGGTAACCCTTGAAAAATTACTTCAGATTTTTATGTGCGATTCATTAAAATACTTGTGTAAACATCCGTATCTGAAAAAAAAAATCCAGGATGAATCTCTCAAAGAATCCCAGAAGACATTTCTGAAGGAATCGCAGGAGAAATTGTAAAAACAAACTTTTAAGAACTTTAAGAAACCTTGAACTTTAAGAACTTTAAGAAACCTTTTTTTAAGAAACCTTGAACCATTGAAGAAGTCTCTGGAGATATCTCTGAAGAAATTTATGAAGAAGTTTCGTTAGAAATCCATGGAGGAACTTCTCAACGAATCCTTAGAGGATTTTTTTTTTTCAAATCTCCTGTCTAATAGACAGAAATAGAAATCCCTGTAGAAATCCCTTGAGGAATATCTGAAAGAATCTTAGGGAAATTTTTGAAGGAATAATAGAAATAATAGATGGATTATCTGAATAAATTCACTGATGAATTTCTGGAAGCACTTCTTGAGGAACTCTTGGTGGAATACCTAAAAAAAATTATAAATAAACATTTAGAAATATTCCTAGAGAAATCCGTTACCACAACTCATGAAGGATTTTCTTAAAGATTTTCTGGAGGAATTCGTGATCGTATTTTTAAAGGAATCCCTGGAAGAACGTCTGAAGAAGCACTAAATCTTAAGAATTTCTTTATAAACTTCGAGGAATTATTTGTGAAGAACTTTCAGAAGTTTATAAAGAATCCGAAATAAAAAATTCTAAGAGTTTCGTTCAAAGAGATCCAGGAGGGATTTCTGATAAAACACATGGAGGAATGTTCAGAGGAGCACCTGAATATCTGCGAAATTCTTTAAGAAATAGCTGCTGGAATCATAGAAACATCATGAGTAAAATTCCATAAATAAATTTATTGAGAAATCTCTGGAAGAACTATTGAAGGAATCGATGGAGAAATTCCTAAAAGAATCCTTGAATTTTTGTTTGTAAAACAAACTCCTGGAATTATTTATGAAGGGGGAACTTTCACAAATTACTTCACGCTTTGACGAAGGATGGGGTTCCAGCAAAGTGTGACAACCCATACACAAGTTTTAGACTATCTAGGCCAATTCTCTATGGAAATTCTTTGGAAAATTTATGGAGGAAAAAATATTTCTGAAGGAATATTCGTAAGATTTTTTTTAATCCTAAACAAATTTCTGAAATAACCTATGGAGAAATTTCTTGAGCATGTAAGGTTTTATACGAGAATTCTTATTAAAATTTCTGGAGGTTCTTTTGTGGAGTTTATGAAGGATATTCTGAAGAAGTTTCTGAAGGAATTATTGCAAAATTTTTGAAAGAATTCATCGAAAAAAATCGGAAAGGAATCTCCAGAAGAATTGTTGAAAGAGTTGAGAATCGTCATCAGATATGTGATTTAGAGCCTCAACCAAGCCTGTACACAAGCGAGGGGTTTTGTGGGTTAAACCCCTCCCCTTGCTGATGTTCCATGCACTAGGCGCCCCTCCGCCCTTTGCCCTTTTCTGTGCACGGGCCTGGCCTCAACCATTGAGTTAACTGAAGCTTAGCCGAGAATCTACCGAGGTGATTGTAAATAAGTTACCAAGAAAAACAACGGGCTGACTCAGAAATTACTCCATACATTTTGATTTTCCAATAAACAGAACGAGCCTTTTTCCGGAAATTGTCCAAGGATTATTTAAGAAATACGTTCAGCTATTCTTTCGTGAACATTAAACATTTAAAATACCTCCACAAGTATATCCAAGGATTTATTTAGAAAATCTTCTATACTTGTCCGAAATCCGTCAAAATTTCGTCCAGAAACTCTTCCAAGAATTTCTTTCATAGATTCTCCTAGAGATTCCTTCAAAAATTCTTTTTGAGATCTCTCCATAAATTTGTCCAAGGATTCTTTTAAGAAATCTTCTATGGATTCCTCCCAGAATTGCATCATGCATCAAATTGCACCAGGAATTCGATCTGAAAAGCTACGAAAGTTTTTTTTTATTAACTTGTCCAGTGGTCTTTCAGTAATTCTTCAAGGGATTCTTGGAGAAATTTCTCCAGGGCTTCCTTAGAATAGAATTTCTACGGAAATTTCTTCCAGAATCCTTTTAGATAGCTCTCCATGTTTTTTTTTATTCTGAAGCTCTGTCAGGGATTATTTAAGAAATGTTTCAAGGGTTCGTTTAGATAATCCTTCAGAAATTTGTTAGGCATTCCTTCAGAATTTTCATCAAGAAGTCCATTGGATATTAGCTCTACGGATTCCATTGAAAATTTCCACAGGACTGTGTCAAGAATATCAGTCCCAAACAACCAATTTGCACGTGTAATGAAGTTTATGTTCAGGTTATACGTACTTTTATGCGGTAAAGTTACATCGCATAAGATGCAGTAAAAGCTATCTGGAGATCAAAATGATGTAGCAGGATTTCTCGCACAGTTACCACTATTCTTCTCTTGCTAGCACCACCTATTGTTAATCATCAGGTCAACAAAACAAAAATGGTGACTTTGAAACTTGTTTTGTAACCATAATGATGACTTTACACTTTCTTGTAGCTTTTTGGCACTCCAACAGCACCTCGTTCATTGTTATCACATATCACATCGCAATTTGCAACTTTAACGATTCTAGCTTATGCGAGTTTGTATGTATATTTGAACGAGATTATTTTTACTTTTATGCGATTTAGTTTGTACACCAATGTGGGTTGAACTGACATAATTAGAAAAGTACCAAGCGAAGTCGTATAATCATCGCAGTACGCAATTATGCGAATTCAATTGACACTTTGCGAGTTCACTCGAACGCTTTTGCGAATAAGCAAAGTTCGTCGCAAGAAAACATCGGAATATCGTCTACTACGATATAGTCATACATTATAAAAGTTAATTTGCACTCTTATATGATTTTACCAGCTACATCACAGTAAGTTCAAAAAATAACATCATATGCGATGAGAATTGTCCGTCAGCCGTACATATATGCGATAGTGACTTAAAATAGTACTTTATACGATGTACAGCGTGCATCATTATGCGATTCCTGGTTGTCTGGGGTGATTCATCCAGAAAATCCTCTATGAATCCCTCCAGAGATTCTTGAATAACCACTTTCAGTGGTTCGGGCAAGAATTCCTATTGAGATATCTATAGGAGTTCATACCGTTTCCACTAGATATTGCTCTATTATTATTTATTATTTATCTTTATTACAGAGATTTTTAGCCAGCGGCTGATTCATCTCTGATATTGTTCTATGTATTTAGGCAAGAATCAATCTGACATTTCTTCTGAGGATAATTCTAAGAATTTTTCACGTATTCTTCAAGAAATTTCTACAGGAATTCAATCAGAAATATCTCAGGATATCTCTTTATAAAGTTATTTATTCCCGAGTGTAGAATTAGCAACTAGTTAAAATACACAAAAAAAAAGTTATTTATTATTTCTTCGGAAATACAGGAGTGGCCAAAATGTTTGGGATAGGCAACTTTTTTAACTCTCACAAAATGTTCAACATGCTGTAACTTTTCATAAAGTGCATCAAAAATTCTCAAATTTTAACTGTTGATAAACGTAAAAAATTTCATTCAATTCGGTTCACTGGTTTCCGAGATATGACAGTTCAAAAGTAAGTTCTCTAAAAAGTAGTGTTTTACTAGAACGGCTCTAACTTCGCAAAAGATTAACTAATAGAGCCCAAATCTGTACCAAAGATGCACATATAATAGGTTGACAAGCAGTCAAAATTTGAGAAGTTTTGTTGCACTCTATGAAAAGTTACAGATTGTTGAACTTTTTTGTGAGAGAAAAAAAGTTGCTTATCCCAATCATTTTGGCCACCCCCTGTACGTCCACAGATTGCTACAGAATACTTCTAGAAAATACTTTAAAAAATTCATCAATTTCATCAAATCCACTTTTTTTTTAGAATTCTACAAAGGGTTTCCCGAAGAGTTAATCCAACTATTTATTCAAGAAGATCTTTGGGCTTCGTGGCCGTGCGTTTAGCGGCGCCAGCCGTTTAGGCGTAGTGTAAGCCACGGATTGTGGGTTCGATTCCCAGTCCAGTTGGTAAAAACGAACAATTCATCATTGGACCACTGGGTGTCGTAAACGTTGTCCGTTGTCTAGTGCTAGTTTTGTTCAGTCTGTACAGCCTCTGGCTGAAGACGGGGTGTAGTGTCATCTTTATTTTTCATGATAATTCCTCATGGGAATCCTTCAAGATCTTTCTCTAGAAATTCACGCAAGAGTACTTCCTGAGATTTCACAGTGATTCTACTGTGTATTTATTTAGGAATTCCTTTTTAATATCTCCAGATGCTTCTCTAGAATTTTGGGGTTTTTTTTTTCAAGAATATCATCTAAAGATTTCTTCAAATAAAAATCCATTAAGTTTTTCAGAAACTCCTCTTAAAACTTCTCCAATATAAGAGAAGAGATTCCTTCGGTAATTCTTCAAATGGTATCTTCAAGAATTCCTTCAGAGATTTCGGCAGAATTTTTTTCAGATATGAAACCAGGATTTTTTTCAGGAATCCTACCAGAAATTGCATTAAAATAACTGGAAGCAGTCTTGAAAGAATATCAGAAGGAATTTCTAAAAAAAAATCCCTGGTGGATTGTTTGAAGGACTACCTTGAAAAGCTTCTGATGATACCTTTGGAAATTCCCAAAAGAAATTCTGTAACATTTTCTGGGGGAATTCCTGGACAAAATTCCTGCAATTCAACTAATTTCTGAAGTTATTCCTGAATGAATGCCTGGGAGAATACATTACAAACACCTTCAGATACTTTCTCAATTCCTAGAAAAAAGGAATCGGAAACATTTATTTGGAAATTTCTGAACAGATTCCTGAATAAATCTTTAAACCTCCTTTGGCATTAGGGTCATTTTTGACTCAAATCGTACACTACGTCAGCGAGCTGCTGTCAACGTGATGCAAAAGGAAGGTTAATAGAATTCAGAAGCAAACTCTGAAAAAATGACTGCAGAAATTTCGGCTCTACCCCATTTGACATAATGCCGTTTGGCATAATGCCATTTGGCAGAAAAGCCATTTGGCATAACAAGGATTATGCGCATTCTTACCAAGAAGGCTGTTCTTCGTATTATGCCAAACGGCATTATGCCAAATGGCCGTTATGAAAAATGGCCGTTATGCCAAATGGCCTTTATGCCAAATAGGGTAGAGCCGAAATTTCAGACAATAGTACTGATGGAGTTCTTGAAGAAATCCCTCAACAAATTTCTGTGGGATCCCTGGAGTAATTTGGAAGGAACTCTGAGAAGAACTCCAGGAGATATCTCAGGAGAAATTTGTAAAAGAACACAATTTTCGGAGGGAATCTTGCCGAAAACAGTCTGCACATTTTTTTAGAGAACCACCAGAAAATGTTAGTTTTCAATGAAGCTCTGTAAGAATACTGGGAAGAACTGGACAAGTGTTTGCAGGTATTAATAGAAGAATTTCTTGAAAAAAATCTTTAAAAATTACAAGAAACAGGCTAACTATTGCAGGAACTGCTGAAAGAACCATTGAAGAAGTGCATGAAGCATAACCAGAAGAAATCTGAAAAAAAAACTAAAAAAAAGGTCTTTATAAATTCTAAGAAATTATTTTTGGAATTCCTGAAGGAAAAAAATAATTTCTGAAAGGCCTCCCGAAAAAATGTTTTGAATTTCTGAAGGAAAACCCTGGAGGATTTTCTAAAGGAGTCTACTGACGAATTTCTTGAGAATTTTCTGGAAGAATTCAAAAGAAAACTGCTGGTGCAACTCCTTCAGAAATATTTGAAGAAAAACAAGGAGGAATAAATGCACGAACTTGTGCAGCAATCCTTGTAGGAATTTCCTAAAGAATATCTGAAGGAATCTCAGATTTACCAGAAACTCCTCGTGGATACTTTCAATATGATTCTTTTGAGAAATCTCTGATGGAATCTCGTAGAAATTTCCAAAGAAATACATGGATGAATCTTTGGGGGAATTCTTGTTGCAATTATTCTAGGAAATCTTTCAATAATCTTATTTCTATTTATAAAAACTTCGGAAAAACATTGATAAATCATGATACAAACCTTATAAGAATTTCCGATGGTTTCTCTGGAGGTCATCGTGAATAAAATTCTAAAAAAAAAGTACATGAGATGGAATACATTCTAAAAGAATTCTCGGATGAATCTTTAGAAGAATTTATTGATAAACTTATAAAAGAAAGTGCTGCAAGAGTTTTCATTAACGGTAATTACAGAAACAAATCGTGGGAAAATTTATGGAGGGTTTTCTCGGAATTATTCATGATAAAGCGCCTTATTGAAGTCATTCCCATGGCGGCGTACTAGTAAAGGGTGCACTGAAATCTAAAAACCTTTATGAACCAGCTCTGATTGTACTATGACAGTACTATCTAGTTGGGGCGTTACACCAAGAAGAATTGTCATCTCGCTTTTACTCACAAATTCATACCCTTTCTGCACTCCGTCAAGGTGCGATCAAGTAAAAGCGTGTTCAGAAAAAAAAAAAAAAAACGAATCTCAAGAGGCAGGCAGTAGTCAACGGAGCAGTAGGTACAAGTGCGCGGCAGCTAGCAAGGGTAGCGCAGGCGACAACGAACGGTAGCAAGCAGCAAAAACTTCCCCAGGAAGGCAGGCTTTTTGTAAATGAGACGGCGGAAATGAAAGTATCGGAACGGAAGATTCTTCTTTCGCTTTTAGGAGGGGGTGGGAGCCGGGCAACGCAACAACCAACGGTAGGTGAAGGAGATGAACAGGCAGAAAAATGTGATTCTTTTCTGCTGGGGGTTTAGGCCCATAAGGAGCGAGAACTTGGCTCGATGGGGAAAAAATCAGCGAAGAAAGACGAGCAAAACGATGGAAAAGTGATGATTTGCTGAAGGAGGAACAATTGCTGGTGGCGGTGCGGTGGTGGGTGTAGGAAAGAAAAGTTTGGAGAGCCACTTCAATGGACACATTTTTTTTTGCTGGCCATATCTGTACGAAGAAGTACGGTTTCCAATTTAGCGCTACAGGAAATGGAATGTTGTGTCAGATGATGGGTGCTGGTCATATTTTTGCCTTTCTGCATTTTTCTTTTTAGTTGACAATAAAAAGTTAAACGGGAATAAGGAATTTGAAGGGAAAGTACCAAATAAACCACGAAGGCATAGGACAAATATCTTCAGATGCGAAACTTCTTCGCCAAAAAATCTCTTTCTTTAACCTTGGAAATGCTTGTATACAAGTAAACTGGAACAAGTTTTTTTTCTTCCTAGCTACTAATTCATAAAAGTGACCGTTAATCATTACGCCTGAAGTGGCACGAAACCATTCTAGTTGAATTATGTCTCGATTGTTCAAACCATTAGAGCGCAATGATTCGATTTGTTCCGAACCGCCCATAAATGTAGCATGGTCTCCCCTAATGACGGCCATTTGTTATCATCACCAGCTCCGACGACCCTAGGTCATAGTTCTTGTTAATGGTTCTCCCAAAAATGTGCCAGCGGTTCTCTGTTTTTATCAGCAAGTGTGGCGTCAAAAATCACTACTGGAAAAATAATCACTCCAATCACTGACCAGTTCAGCAAATTATGCGACCGCTGAGAGAGAAATGGTCGTAAAAGCTCTGTTTGGAATAGCCTTTAGAGACTATGTACTGTTGTTCAGTAGACCGGAACAATTTACTGAATACTGAACCCTCACGTATTTTTTTTTCAAGAACATTCCCGTCAATTTGTCGGAATATCAGTGTAACGTCATGACGTTTTGAAAGAGCCGACCACTTGAGGTGTTGAACTCACGGAATGTTACACCCTTGACGGTTAACGATTTTCGAAATTTTTCAAGCATGTTCCGATGATTGGTGTAAGTTGACCATTTTGAATGTAAGGAATTGGAAGCTTTATAAATGCCGCGTACAAAGTAGAATCCTAGATCATCTCCTATCGTATGCCACCTAATGCGAATTAGTTCTCCGGTAACTCTTCCAGAAATGACATGCATCAGTTTGTTCATCGACTTAAAGAAAGTTATCGACAACTCGGACTGCAACAAAACCATGGACAAAAAAATCTTTAGTGGGAAGCTGATTCTACTGATCAAAACTACGATGGACGGTATGCAAAACTGCGCAAGAATTTCCCAAAAGAAGTTTCTGAACAAATTTCTAGATAAATTCCAGAAGGAATCCAGTAGAAGTATGTGGTCAGATTCTTGTAGAAATTCCTGGAGAAATTTTCGAAATAATGCCTTAAGGCGAAACTGGAAGCATTTCCTCATTTTTTCAGTTTTTGTTTTTTTTTTTTGAATAACGAAGCAATATTTTCAAAAACGGTTTTCGTACACATGTAGAGTATGGACCAATGTATCTTCTGAAACGATTTTTTTTGTGAAATTTCGTTCAAAAATGGTTTCTGCAAAAACGAAAAACATTTTCCACTACGGAAAAATTCAGAAAATACCTTGATCCATCCTCTACATGTGTACGAAAACCGATTTTGAAAATATCTCTTCGTTATTTAATAAAAAATCAAAAACCAAAAAGTGAGGAAATGCTTCCAGTTTAACCTTAAGCAGAATGCTTCCATTTTCACCTTTTCGAAAGCAAAGCTAATAAGCGCTATTTATTTTGCTTTTTATTGTTGTATTTTTTGTTAAGAATGAGCATGCATTAACAATCGATGCTTAAATCACCTGTTATTGAAATAGGATGAACGAGAACATAGGCAGACATGGGATACTACATATACCATACATTATACTAAGATGATTTCGAGGAATTCCAAACAAAATCTCAGTAGGGTTCTGCAAAGCAATCTTGGGAAAGGTTTATCTTGATGATTTTTCAAAGAGGTCCCTGGAAAAAAGTTTCTCCCGAGCAGAAGAGAATAACAACAGCATAATAAAATATGTTTTTTTGGCAAAATAACTGAGTAATAGAATTAGTTATTTTAACGTTATTAGCATAACATATTATGTTATAAACTTGTCTGTCATAAGCGGCAAAATAACAAATTTCATACCAAAAAAATGTTCCTGGTATCTCAATTTAATAACATGTTTTGTTAGTTAGCAGGGCCCATATAGCCGAGGCGGTAAACGCACGGGTATTCAGCATGACCATGCTGAGGGTGACGGGTTCGATTCCCGGTCGGTCCAGGATCTTTTCGTAAAGGAAATTTCCTTGACTTCCTTGGGCATAGAGTATCTTCGTGCCTGCCACACGATATACGCATGCAAAATGGTCATTGGCAGAGGAAGCTCTCAGTTAATAACTGTGGAAGTGCTCATAGAACACTAAGCTGAGAAGCAGGCTTTGTCCCAATGAGGACGTTACGCCAAGAAGAGAGAGAGAGAGTTAGTTCCAATAACAATTTAATAACAGTGAATTTCTAGAATATTTCAATAACAAATTTTGATATTCAAAAGTTTTACTGAAAGCAAAAATAGTTATGACATCAAACTGATAAAAGGATTTACGCAGTATTTCCAATAAAAAATACTAACATGGAGAATCAATAATTTTCAATGCTGTTATGAATTTTTCTTATTACTTTTTGATACAGTCCTTAGTCTTTATTTCAAAACTTGTTATTGTTGTGCTATTTATGATGAATTGTATGTACACAATAGCACAATTATAACCAAACTTGTTTTATAACAAAACATATTATTGAATTGTCATTTAATGGATGTATATCAATAGTTTTATCATAACAAAATAAGATTTCCCAACAAAACATGTTATTGCAAAGTAATACCTTGCTAACTCAATAATAACACAACAAGATATAATAACAGGCTATGCGATTTCGTAGTTATCAATTTGATATTCTCCTCTGCTCGGGCTATATCACTGTTTGCATGTTTAGACTGATAGATATTTTTTCCGATTTCCAAGAGGTTTAAGTAATCCAAAGTTTCCAGAGCGTACAGGGGTTTTCAGAGGCACCTGAGGAAACTTTAAAAGGTTTCAGGGGTGTTCTGGGACGTTTCATGTGCTTACAGGGGGTTACAGAGGCGTTCAAAGGATTTCAGAAGTGTTCCCGGAGATTTCAGGCACGTTTCAATTTCTGATAGTGTTTCAGCAGCATTCCAGAGAATTTCAACGGCGTTCCAGGAGTTGCAGGGGCAATCCAGGTGGTTTCAGGCACATTCAAGAGAATTGGGTTCCTTAGGGGTATCCAGATCATTGCATAATCGGAATCTCCGTCCGAACACTAGCCGAAACCCAAAATTTCATCATTTATGGTGCCCGGGAACTATTTTTAAAATGCATTTGTATGGCGAAAATTTTCTGTTCGGGTCGAACTGTCACTTTATCGATTGAACTGTCATTCTATCCATGGAAATTAAAACTGTTTTGTTTATTTAACCATCAAAACAACGGAATTTGAACACAATAAAATAACCTTAAACTCAGAAAAATGAGCTCTTTCGATTAGGCTAAAGAAAATAACAATACTTAATTCGCTAAACAACCCAATTTCGAGGGGTTGCATGCGGTGTTGCAAGGATTTCAGAAGCGTTGCAGGAGTTTTTTTTTAAGGTTTTGTTGCGTTCCAGGAGTTTCAGGGGTATTCTAGAGGGTTCCAAGAGTGTTTCAGAGAATTTCAATGAGTTTCAGTGGCGTTCCAGAGGTTTCAGGTTTTTTGAGATTTCAGGGGTATTCAGAGTTTCAGAGCGTTCCAGGAATGTTCCAATGGATCTCAGAAATCTTCAGAAGGGTCAACGTTCTTCACTTTAAGAAAATTCCAGGAGTTTTTCAGGAGGTTGCAGGAGGTTCCAGGAACTTTCCAGGGCTGTTCTAGGGGTCTGAGGAGGTTGCAGGGGCGTTCCACGGGATTTCCAGGGATTTCATGGGGAATTCTCTCAATCCAACGGCAATTCTTTGGAAAAAAAATCCCTGAAAATCATAGATACTCCTCTGGAACATGCCTGAAATCCCCCTTAGAAGCACCCAGGAACTACAGGGAGCACCCCTGGAACCCTTCTGAAACTCCCATGTAAATCTGAAATATTTGTAACAGATTAAATAAAAATTTTACTACCATGTTGAATTATCCAATACTAAGCAAGAATTAGTCAATATTAGGATTAGCTTGCTTAACCTTCCGTAACTCGCGCGGTTGACTACCTGCGTCAGCACCACGCTAATGCTGAGTACAAAAAGCGAGATTTTTTCAACGTGTTGTACAAAATACAACAGCGCGATCGTTCGAGGGTTAAGAGTTTGGTCAAAATTTGAGTTTCTAATTTCTGGTACAAATGTTTAAATTTCTCTTAGAAAATGAAATTTAGAGGAATATAAATTCATTGGGAGGCGTGAGAAAAAAAATGATAACGGATATTCTAGTACAAACTGATAAACAGTTGGCGAATTATCCTAGCAAAAAAAATTTGTTAGTTATTTTCGAAGAAAAAACCGAGAATCATGAAGTTCGATACTTACTTGATACTTGATGGGCTACAACTCGTAGCGGTGAGTCTACGCCGAATGAAGTATCCGCCTCCACTGGTCTCGGTCCTGGGCCAATCGCTTCCAGTCGCCCTGAACGTTTAGAGTCCTTAGGTCCTCCTCAACTGCAAAAATCCAACGTGTGCGCGGCCTTCCACGAAGCCGAAGACCTCTTCCTGGTTCTCTGCTGAATATAATTTAAGCTTGTCGTTCCTCCGGCATACGAGCTACGTGTCCGGCCCACCGCAGCCTGCCGTTTTGTATTCGCTTCACAATATCCATCTCTTTATATACCTGGTACAATTCGTAGTTCATGCGACGCCGCCAGATGCCGTCCTCCTGTTTACCGCCGAGTATTGTTCGCAGCACTTTTCGTTCTCACGCACGCATCTAATCGTGCAATAATGGGATCGGTGGAATCGCATGCATGCGCGTGGCGTCTGCAGCAAAATGTATGGGAGAATAGGAGGTCGCCTAACGTTTTGATCGATATATCATTGTTGCGGTCAATGCACACCTAAATTTTTGAATGTTTTGGAAAGGTTACACTCTCAGGTTTCTAATGATGAGTTTGGATTTGAAATCGGTGGTTGCGAACACAGCGAAAATCGCAATTTAATGATAAAATTCAAAATAGCGACCAAATCCAAGATGGCAGCCAACATTTTTTCAACTTCAAATGAAAGGTCTATACTTTCCCTTCATAGAAAAGTGAAATTTTGTATATGTTACAACATTAAATTTGGAGATATTATGCGATAAATTAGGTGCAATTTGATGAAAAATCGTCATTTTTGTCACCTTGCCAGTCCCTTGCCAAGCGAGCGGTCCATCAATTTAACCCAACCAAAGTGGTTTTCATGCTTTTTATCATATTCTGGCGAATTAGCAAGAAAAATTTGAAATCCCAGACTTTATGTAAATGGCAGCCTGGTTTCAGCGAGAATTACTCTTCTATGTTTCTTCAAAGTGGTTCTTATTAATAATATTACTGAGTGGTGCTATTGTGTCACTATTTTCGTGAACTTGGCCACTAATACAACTGTTGAAACCATCAGTTTTTGATACCAACCCAGCCCTGAATATGCAATAACAAAAGACATATCACAGCTTTTAAAATTTATTTTCATAATTCAATCATTAAATGCTTGTTAAACCGGTGGTGCTGGGTTCATGAAATCTGAACCATGGTTAAAAAGTACCTGCAGATACTTGTAGTACTCGAGCGATGAAGATCTTTGGCAGTATTCAGCAAAACTTGGAGCGGTTACAAATGATAAATTCCATGCGCGCTCTACTCTACGGTGAAAGTATTGTCCACAAGGAAATAGTGAGCAGTTGTAACTGAAGATGTTATCCATTGGACTACTTGTCCAGTTATACAAAGTTCAAGTACGTGTTTGGATTATGTTATTCTTTAGAGAAGAATTGAGTTTATGCTAGAAACTTTCAAAGAATTGAAGCATAGTTATATTAATAGTTTTGAATCTGGATTTGTGACAAAAGCTGTAGGAAAACGAATATTGTTTCAATTATGAAATATTCCAGCTATTCAAGAGCAAACCCTCTAATATCTTATCATCGCTGCTTCAGCTGTTTTCTCTTTACGACTATCGTCCATTCAAAACGCTTCTCCAACCGCTCCACCAACCGCTACCCTACGCTGACCAACCGAAAACGGAACGTCACGTACCAGTCGCAAAGTGTCATCCGGTTGGCCCATCACTGCCAGCACTTCTATCTGCTATCAACCAAACGTTCAGCCGGGCAAACACTATCGTTCTGTAACGATCCTCCTGAAATCCCCAAATCGCCAATTACACCCACCATTCCACACGAGAGGAACAAAAAATGAAACCTCCAGCATCAACCATTAGACCACCCACACACAAAACGGTCGCTCTTTTATCATCCAAAATTTCACACCCAGCGAAACAAGAAAACGAAGAACGGTTACTGATGCCATCCACCAAATGCGCTCACTCGGGCTCGGTCCTGCAGCTTAGACCATAATTCATTCAAGTTCATATATTACTACTGGTGGGACCATCAGCCCCATCAGCGCGAATGGACGGACGACCAGCGCACCGTTTGAGTCCTCTACTATCTGCGCACCGGATGCTGGCTGAGGATGTTCGGAGAATCTCTGACGAGGATGGGACCGTGGTCACCGCCGCCGCCGCCATAATCCTGTGTCTCTGTGGAATGTGTCACCAACCGACCGGCTGCCGCTGGTCACCTCTCACGTGCCTCTCAACAAACCGACGACCGACGACGACTGCTGGTTGATGGGCGCTCTGTGTCAAGTGATGATATAATTTAATTGTAACTTTTAACGAAATGGTCCTTTTTGGGAATTGGTATGCTGCAGCGCAGTGCGGCTCGTGTGGGGCTGTGCATCAGATCAGCGCTCGGTGGAGGGCGGCTTTTTGTGAGTTTAGGTTTGGTCGTAAGGGATGAAAATTTTATTGTGGAGTTTTGTTGGATGAATGTTTGGAATTCGGGAGATGTTTGGATTGTAGTTAAATTTTGATGGGGTTTATAATCTTTCAGCTAGGTTCAGTCGAATGGAATGGAAAGGAAATGATCAGATTGTAGGTTTAAGGCGGTTCCATGATGTTTCTGGTGAGCTTTTAGGGACATTTTAAAGCCTTTCAAGGCGTTTCAAGAAGTTACTGGACGTTCAGGGAGAATTCAGATGCGTTTCAGGGGGTTTTGTGGAGCTTCAGAGGGTTTAGAGTGTTGGGCTTTTTGTTACAAAAAACGTTTTGTGGTGGTTTCCGAGACGTTTTTTTTCCTGTTGGCGGCATTGTACCACTGCGACCATTAATTTTATCTATTGTGGTGTCATCCTCTTTACTTTTGCCGTACTAAGAAGACTCATCACTATGGAGAAATGATCAGCCTCACAGCTATTGGCGTGCTTCCCAATCAGGTACTGCATTTCGTATGAAATCCAATACTGTTTGGGATGAGAGGCCCAGATTTCCCAAGGCTCCATCAAGCCCTTATCAAGGTTACCGCGGCGCTTTTGATAAAGTGCAGCACACTCACACAATAAGTGTTCAGAGCATTTTACGCAATTACTCTAGGAAACCAAGAAGTAGAAACATGTGAAAGAGTAAGGGATCTAGGAGTTATTTTGGATTCTAAACTAACTTTCACAGACCATTACATCACGATAATCCATTGAGCAAATAATATGCTTGGGTTTATAAAACGCTTCAGCTACAATTTTGAAGACCCGTATACAATAAAAACTCTGTACATTTCTTATGTGAGGTCAATTCTGGAATATTGCAGCGTTGTCTGGTCCCCTTTCAGAATAACGCACATCGACAGGATAGAAGGATAAGGAGTGTATCGGAAAGTAGTTGAAAATGTTCAGAATGCTCTATCTCGAAGCTGGGTTGGTCTTTTCATTTCGGTTCTTCTATGAAATCTTCACAATATAGTTAAGTTTAGAATACCTTGGAAATATTTGGAAAATGTTTAGTATTATTGAAAATATGGTTAAATGAATACACCTCACAAAATAAAAATCTGCACAAAATGCAATTTTGTTAAGATTTTTCAACATTTCAAAAATCTGTAGCGAGTAAAATTTGTACGATAAAAAATCTGGAAAATATTGATGCTTGTTAACAGTTATGTACACATAACATATCATTCAACACCGACTTTCAAAGTTCATATTTTCGAAAGAAAAATCTCCTATATCTACAAAATGGTCCACTCCAAAAAACGTCTATTTTTTGGTCAAACTTTGAAGTTCTGCTTTTAATATCTTAAAAGGTTATGAAATTATTTTTTTTGCCCTAACTTACTCGTCCATAAATTAAAAAACACACCCTGTTTAAAAAAATGCGAATATTTCATTTTATGTATTTTTTATTTGCGTAAACATGATTTTGAGGAGCATAGAAAAAGGGGGTTCCTCAAAAATGGCCTTTTTTCATTTTTAAGAATTGCGCTTAAATGCAGTGGAGATTTTTCTTGTAAAAAATAATTTGCCTATATCATGAGGATTCTTTAGCTTATTATATTTGCACAAAAAAGTTAACAATTTTCGAACATTATCGAACTTTTTTCGCAATTTCAATTTTTTAGAAGGTGTGCAAAAATTTAAAAACATGCGTTCAGTAATCTAGGTTTAAAACCCAGTTAAAAGAACATTTTTAGAAAATCATAAAAGTCATTTCTTTTTTCAAGGATTTATACAGTATCTCCAAAAATAAAATTACTTAAAAGTTGTATTAAACTATTTTTGAGGCTATTTTAAACATTTTCAACTACTTTACGATACACTCCTTAGAATCAGTACAAAAACAATTTCTATTATATGCTCTTCGGAAACTAGAATGGACAGTATTTCCTCTTCCATCATATGAAGCACGCTGCATGCTTATAAACATTCAGACATTAAAAGAGCGTCGTGAGATCGCCATGATCTCATTTGTAAATGATATTATTTCGCAACGAATTTACTCATCTGAAATTTTATCTAAATTCAATTTCTATGCGCCTACACGGCGTCTTCGTAGTCGAACACCTTTTAAAACTTATTATAATCGGACGGATTACACTAAATTTGGACCAATTAATCAAATGATGTCAATCTATAATGAACATTGCGAAATGATTGACTTTAATGTTTCGGCATAATCTGAAACAATATTTCAATAACAACAGAAATAGACACGCATAGTTTGAACGAACTACTTTTTAGACCCCTATGAAAAAATATTAAAATGCATTAATTAGAAATAGAAAACAAAATTTATGTATATGTCTATGTCTATGTACTAGTCTACGTTGGATTGACGAAATAAAGAAATAAAAGTGGCAGAAATAAAAGAAATAAAAAGAGCTTTCGCCATTAAATTTAGTTTGATACGGTATGTCCACGCATCCATCCTCCCCTGTAGATTCAAGAATTGTTTCGATTTAAATATTACCAAGCAGTAGTATACTTCAATTCGAGACAATTCAAAGAATCATCTTTGCGGCAAACACAACGCAGTAGGCCTGGCCGCTTTGATACTTGTATCATATCTCTGATATGCTGCAAGTTTCAATACTGACAAGAAAAATAATTGGGCGTAATCTAACCTAATTATTTTCCAGGATGCTTTCTCGTACTGGCTGCGTTTGTGTTAGATTAGATTAGATTAGATAGATTAGAGCTTTCGCCATCAAATTTACAGAAACAACATGTGTTATCTTGTAATTTCCCAATTATATTTAGGTAATACTAGCTGTACCCGGCAAACTTTGTCTTGCCTACTGCGTTTTTTGACGTTTCAAGTTTCCATCCTAGACCAAGTCCCCGGTCACAAAACGTATGTAAGATCGATTTTCAAAAACTCTCAATTTTTCCATGTTTTTGCCTCATAAACCTTCCTTGGGTGAAAACTAATAAAACAAAACTAAGACGATCAAAATCGGACCTTCCGTTCGCAAGTTATGCGCGGTCCCACGTATGTCACTGCATTTTTATATATATATAGATTTGCAAGGGCAGTGGCTTGTTACTAGTCCAGTGTAAATGCTTAAATCATGATGATGATTATGATTAACCTGGGCTTGTTAGGGGAATATCTGTAAATAAAAAGAAAATTGCTTATATCATGTTTGTTCAGGTTCATTAACCTTAGTGTTTTAGATGCATCTGGTTCAATGAATCGCTTAGATTGACGACAATCTGTAGTGTTCGACCAGATACTTACTTTTTCTAAATTCTTAAGTTCCAGTTTGAGGGCACAAGGAGCTATTCCAAAAAATGGCTCAGACCCGTTAAATTGAGTAGATGATCCTACTTTTGCTAACTGATCAGCTTTTTCGTTTCCTTCTATTTCCCAATGATCAGGAACCCAATACAGGTTAACCATATTGAAACCTTTCCAGAGAAAGCTACTCAGGTGCGTTACATGGGGTTCATGTGGATTTTAGGGGGATTTCAGAGAGTTCCATAGGATTTTCAAAGACCTCATCACAATATCTTTGTGATGTCAAATGCCTCGAAATGTCCTTGAAACCTCCGTAATCCCATAAAAATGCCCTTGAAATCATCAAAATAAATTTGAATTGCCTCTATGTTTAATAGGCTCCAAACACCCCCTCAAAACCTCTTGAAACGCTCCTGGATTGCTATCTAACACCCCTAAAACCTCTAGAAACACCCTAAAAATGTTCCTCAAACCCTCTGAAACACTCTGAAACGACTCCGAAATACATATCTTGAAATGCCCCTCAAAACTCTTCTAACGCCCTTTGAAGGCTCCTGAGATCCCCTGAGTCACCCTTAAAGCTCCTTGAAACGTCTCTGAAGCCCCCTTAATCAGTGCCGGATTTAGGCTTTTGGAGGCCCGGGGCAAACCCTATAATATGGGCCCCCGGATTTAGGCATATAAACAATACATTGACATTTTTACAATGCTGTGTATTCTTCGTTTTTTTGTGTGCTGATTTCTGTGGTTAGGAAGAAACTATGTTACACAACTGTTTTGTTCATTCGAATGATACATTTTTCATTTATTTTCAATTTTTTATGATAAAGTATTAGAAACCTTCAGGCCTAATACTACTTTTCAAAAAGTATACTTTCCCAATGCAATTCTTCAAAATTTCAAATAAGTGAAAAAATTTACATTTATTTCAATATTTTTCTAAATTTTCATCCGAATTTATAAGATTTATGTAAATTTTACAACTTGACAATCAGTTCGGATGACAATATTCTACGAGTGAACAAAGTTAGGGCTCTAGGGGGCAACTGTAACAATAACACTATACTAGCCTAACAAACCACTGTTGATCTTGATTTCAAACATTTTAGTTGTATAAGTTGGTAGCTGACATTGTTTGTTGGGAGGTTTCCAAAACCATCCCGAATTTCCCGAACATCTCTAGGAATCTTTATCTTCTTTTTCCCATGATAACATTTGTCCTAAGCGAATTGATGCACATGGGTATTAAGCAGTTGTTTGATAGAGACGCTTTTTTTCCTAAAAAGTTTTTCCACTGAAGTAAAGAAAAACTTCCAAGGGGTTTCATAGAAACTCGCGTATCGATCCCTAAAAATATTCATTCTGGAAAACACACTCCAGTTCTACGGTTGGATTGTATCGGAATTAAAATATGCTTTTGTTTAACTGAATCGAAAGAGAAAAATATGTTTGCACCAAAAATTATGAAACATAGCATTTTGAAGTAAAATTATCAAAAATAATAAGGGGACTCACTGAACAGCGTAAATAACCACGTAAGCCATGAATATCTGATTATTTGAAATGTTTCATGAAATTGCGAATAAAATAATCAAAGATTGCCTTGGGAATCGAGACGTTTAATCAAAATAAACTTCAATAAGCGGTTTACGCTGTTAAGTGAATCCCCATAATGAAACTTGGATTTTCAAGACTCTTAAAGATCCCAATTATATTTTCTCTAGGATTTTAAATGGTTTTGTTGAAGAAAATATATAGTGCTTCCAGATTCTTGGGGGCCCCCCTAATTGAAGGGCCCGGGGCACTTGCCCCCTTTGCCCCCCTTAAATCCGGGCCTGCTCTTAATACTGTTGAAATGCTCCTGAATTCCCCGTAATCCAATCATAACGCCAAGAAAACTTGACAGAATGCCCTTAAAAGGCTCCTGAAAACTCCTGAAACAACCCCCTAAATCGTCCCTAAAGCCCCTTGGAACCGCTTTTTTGGGCTATCTGGGAACTTTATGGAAACCCCTTTGCCCCATCTCAAATGCCCCGGAGCATGACCTGTTCTAGGCTCCCTCATCAATGCCCAAATTTCCCTCTTTTTATGCCTTTTTGAATTATGTTCACTCTTAATTTATGCACCCCCCAGCCATATGCATAAAAAGAGGTCCAAGTGTCGTACTTCCTTCATAGAGAGAAAAGCTCACTGGAAGAACTAATCTAATCTATCTGTCAGTACCCGAGCTGGAAATAGAGATAGTTGGTGATAAAAGGAATCTTAATGGTGTGGGCTCGGGTTTAGTTTGGCTTTCTATTCCGCAGAATCAGTACCTGTTCTGTGGCTTAGTTGGTTAAAGCGTCAGTCTAGCGGGGTTCCGTACAAAAGGCTGAATTACGAAAGGCTGAAATAACAAGAAGCTGAAACACGAAAGGCTGAAATTACAGAAATCTGAATGCATCAAAAGGCTAAAATAACATAAGGCTGAAACAGTGATTCGACTAGTTTTCAAACGCATCAGCCTAAAAGCAAACCTCAACACTAGCAACTCAGGCAAACAGATCACGCCAATTGAGTTCTTTAGGGGTATCCAGGCTATTTTATAATCGGATTCTCCGCCCAACAATTAGTCGAAATCCAAAATTTCATAATTTTCGGAGTACCGGAACTATTTTTAAAAAGCATTTAAAGTTTGTATGGGGATTTTTTTTTGTTTGGGTCGAACTGTCACTTTATCGATTGAACTGTCATTCTATCCACGCAAATGAAAACTGTTATGTTAATTTAACCATCAAAACAAAGGTATTGAAATCCAATAAAATCACGTTATACTCAGAAAAATGAGTTCTTTCGATTAGGCTATAGAAAATAGCAATATTTCATTTACTAAACAACCCAATTGGGAATAATTACATACATTCATCGATTTATATAGTAGAATAACTAGCCACAGAAGTCCAATGTCGCGACTGTTCGTGTGACTAACAACTAGTTTGCCACGCCCTTACAGCGTCAGCAACGGTACTAGAAGTGTCAAATTAATTTTGTTGACCATAACAAAAGATCCTCTATAAGATGAACACTTTAAAATAGTAAACTATTGCAATTAAAGTTATTAAATAAGAAAAGTGACTACATTGGAGTTCTAGTGTATTTCTATTATTTATATATTCTATTTGAAAATTTGATTGTTTGTTGATTACCCAGTTCACTTGCATTGGTTTTGCTTGACGATTGACTGTCCTACCGTCCCTAGTTCATGGTTGGCCAAACAAAGCCATTTGTAGGGTACATGCTTTAGTTACTATGTTCTGAATCGGAAAATTTTACGACTGGCCATAATGCTATGGATTATTGAACGCCTACATTACTTAGACAGTTTTTTCCATAAAATATGCTTTTCTATATATTTTAAAGAAGGGAAAATCTCTGATGATATTGTTTCAGTAACCGTAATGACCATCTCCAAAACAACATGATTCAAAATTATAGCTCATGTTTAAAGAAGGATAAATTAACGATATGAATATTATCAGTTCTTTTCTGTGTTCGTTGGTATGCACCATTAGCCTTTTCACTATAAGCTCAGTTTTGAAACTAGGGCTCTTGCTGAGCAGAGATGCCAGATTATTTTCATCAAAAATCTGTATCAATACAGATTTTTCTGTATCACCGTGTTTGAGGGTATAGCCGATACCGGGAGTCCTGGATTTCAATAGAAACTACAAAAATGTACTACTTTTTGACGATTTTAAATTTTGACTGGTATTTATTTTTCCAAAACATGCGTGAAAATGTATAAATTTTCATAAATTCTTCAAAGTTTAAGCATCAATTTACAAAGTTTTCATTGAATTCATTGAAAATTACTTCAAATTTTATGCTTTCTGTAGAAATCTGTATCACATTTCAAAAATCTGTATTTTTCTGTACTCTGTATCTTGTCTGTTATGGAAGGTCAAAAATCTGTATAATACAGAAAAATCGGTATATCTGGCATCTCTGTTGCTGAGGGCTACGCGTACGATTCGTATTCGGAACAAGAACTTTTCATTATGAAAATTATCTTGACTTCCTCTGGCATTGAGTATCTTCGTGCCTGTTAGGCATGGTGCACAAATTACGTAACGCTAAAATTGGCCATTTCAGACCCCCTCCTCCCCCTTCGTAACGCTTTTTGTATGGAACCTTGAAAAATTTTGTATGGGTCGTAACGCTACGCTGAACTCCCCCCCTCCCCCTATAGCGTTACGTAATTTGTGTACGATGCCTTACTCGATATGCCAAAGCTGAGAAGCAGGCTCGATCTCAGTTCGGTCGTTTCTTCAAGGAAAGTAAGACGGGCTATAACTTATATATATATGCATTTTCGAATTGTCAGCCTTTTTTTAATTTCAGCCTTTTTTTAATTTCAGCCTTATGAAACACTTTCTTGATTTCAGCCTTTCGTATTCAGCCTTTTGTGCATTCAGCCTTTCGAAATTCAGCCTTATGTTACAACTCCGTCTAGCGCATGTCGTGGGTTCGAATCCCACCAGAACGCTATTTTTTCACAAATTCATCTCTCAGTTTGTCAATTAGCAAACATTCTGTGTAATCTTATTCTTGTTTCCCAAACCATGGGTCACGACACCCCCCCTCCAGGTGGTTGCCAGCCTGAAACAGGGGGGTTGTGAGGAACAGTCTTCATTTGTAGTTATTGATATGAAATCGTACAGATTAAACTGTTGTTGGGTAAAACTTTCGGGTTTCTCACGAGCCGTAACACCGGTTTATTGTTTTAATTCAGGAGGGATTGTAAGCTATGTATATTCAATTATGTATAGGAAGATAATTCAGCACTTAAACACTTAAACTTATGTAATCTCCCTAGTTTACATGTTACCGCAACAAGCAGACAAATCGTATTGTGGTGAATTATATGCTGCAAAATCATATAACTATTATAATAAAGAGTCACATCCATGAAAATGTTACAACTTACAATACTTTTCACCTCAACTCAATACTCGATACCCCTACAATTTACTTATTGGATACAAATCGTAAACTCACCTAATTTCAAATACAATATGGATTAGTTTAAAGATCATTAGTTTTAACCGAATTTCCTACTGCAATTAGCGAATAGACCAACTAAATTTGTTGGCCATCTACAAGATAAAGCAATATACATAATTGATTCCACTTAAACAAAAGATCATGGTAAATGGGTACCCTAAAAATCGATGGTCTCCATTCACCGCGTCCCATGTTGCCCCATATAAGTAGAAAGAAATTAAAATTTGAACATTCGTTTTTCTGAATAAATCTTACAAGTTATTACTGTAAATGAATATAAACGAAGAAAAATAATTTTTCTATGTGGTTTTGATCAATTTCAAACAAAAGAGAAATAATTTTCTGATACACGGTGAATGGTGACCTACTACGGAATCAGGCGACCTTCCTATTCTGTACTAAATGTACGATAATACCAATTTTTGTAAAAATAATTCTACTTTTGTGGTTATTACTTTAATTTTAACCAATAATGAAGGCAATTAACGGCGGACCAACAATGTTTATAAGATTGGTGTGAAACGACAGCCTTTATATATATATATATATTTATTTGTTCAACATCATTAAGACAAGACATAATCAACAATAGTACGCCACAATACTCGGTTTGTGGCTGCCGCTCTCCATCCTCGGTCGCGCCCAATGCTCGCCAAGTCACGCTCCACCTGGTCCGCCCATCGTGCTCTCTGCGCTCCACGCCTTCTTGTGCCAACCGGATCCGTTGCAAACACCAGCTTTGCAGGGTTGTTGTCCGGCATTCTTGCAACATGCCCTGCCCACCGTATCCTTCCGGCTTTGGCCACCTTCTGGATGCTGGGTTCGCCGTAAAGTGCAGCGAGCTCGTGGTTCATCCTTCTCCGCCACACACCGTTCTCCTGCACACCGCCGAAGATCGTTCTTAGCACGCGTCGCTCGAAAACTCCGAGTGCTTGTAGGTCCTCCTCGAGCATGGTCCATGGCTCGTGCCCGTAGAGGATCACCGGTCTTATTAGCGTTTTGTACATGGTGCATTTGGTGCGTGGGTGAATCTTTTTCGACCACAGTTTCTTCTGGAGCCCGTAGTAGGCCCGACTTCCGCTGATGATGCGCCTCCGAATTTCACGGCTCACGTTGTTGTCAGCCGTCAGTAAGGATCCGAGGTAGACGAATTCCTCCACCACCTCGAAAGTATCCCCGTCTATCGTAACATTACTACCCAGACGGATCCGGTCGTGTTCGGTTCCGCTTACCAGCATGTACTTTGTTTTTGAAGCATTCACCACCAGTCCGACCTTTGCTGCTTCGCGTTTCAGGCGGGTGTACAGTTCTGCCACCGTTCCAAATGTTCTAGCGATAATGTCCATGTCGTCCGCAAAGCACACAAATTGACCGGATTTTGTGAAAATCGTTCCCCGGCTGTTGAGCCCGGCTCGTCGCATCACACCTTCCAGCGCGATGTTGAAGAGTAGACATGAGAGTCCGTCACCTTATCGCAGTCCCCGGCGAGATACGAATGAACTGGATAGTTCACCCGAAACCCTTACGCAGTTTTGCACACCGTCCATCGTTGCTTTAATCAGTCTAGTCAGCTTCCCAGGAAAGCCGTTTTCGTCCATGATTCTCCATAGCTCTGCGCGGTCGAAACTATCGTATGCCGCTTTGAAGTCGATGAACAGGTGGTGCGTTGGGACCTGGTATTCACGGCATTTCTGGAGGATTTGCCGTACGGTAAAGATCTGGTCCGTTGTCGACCGGCCGTCGATGAAGCCGGCTTGATAACTTCCCACGAACTCATTAGTTTTAGGTGACAGACGGCGGAAGATGATCTGGGATAGCACTTTGTAGGCAGCATTCAAAATAGTGATCGCCCTGAAGTTCTCACATTCCAAGTGGTCGCCTTTCTTGTGAATGGGGCAGATTACCCCTTCCTTCCACTCCTCCGGTACCTGTTCGGTTTCCCAGATCCTGACTATTAGCCGATGCAGACAGGTGGCCAACTTTTCTGGGCCCATCTTGATGAGTTCAGCTGCGATACCATCCTTACCAGCTGCTTTGTTGGTTTTGAGCTGGTGAATGGCATCCTTAACTTCCCTCAGCGTGGGAGTTGGTTCATTTCCGTCCTCCGCTGCACTGGCGTCATCGTTCCTTCCGTTGCCGTGGGCTCCCGTGCCTACGTTCTCCACGCCGTTCAGGTGCTGATCGAAGTGCTGTTTCCACCTTTCGATCACCTCACGTCCGTCCGTCAAGAGGTCTCCGTCTTTATCCCTGCATATTTTGGTTCGCGGCACGAAGCCGTTGCGGGACGCGTTGAGCTTCTGATAGAACTTCCGTGTTTCTTGGGAACGGCACAGCAGTTCCATTTCTTCACACTCCGCTTCTTCCAGGCGGCGCTTTTTCTCCTGAAAGAGGCGGGTCTGCTGTTTCCGCTTCTGTTTGTAACGTTCCACATTCTGTCGAGTCCCTTGCTGCAGCATTACCGCCCTCGCTGCGTTCTTCTCCTCCAGAACCGTTCTGCACTCTTCGTCGAACCATTCGTTCCGTCGATTCCGTTCCACGTACCCGATGGTGCTCTCGGCTGCGTCGTTGATGGCTGCTTTCACTGTACTCCAGCAGTCCTCTAGAGGGGCCTCATCGAGCTCGCCCTCGTCTGGCAACGCGGCTTCGAGATTCTGCGCGTATGCTGAGGCGACATCCGGTTGCTTCAGTCGCTCTAGGTTGTACCGTGGCGGTCGCGGGTACCGTACATTGTTGATGACGGAGAGTTTTGGGCGCAGTTTGACCATCACCAGAAAGTGGTCGGAGTCGATGTTGGCGCCACGATAGGTCCTGACGTGGATAATGTCGGAGAAGTGCCGTCCGTCAATCAGAACGTGGTCGATTTTAGATTCTGTCTGCTGTGGTGATCTCGAGGTGTAACGATTAGGGAGGCTGTGTTGGAAAAAGGTGCTACGTATGGCCATATTTTTGGAGGCGGCGAAATCAATGAGTCGTAGGCCGTTTTCGTTCGTCAACTTTCCAATCGTCGGTATGAATTCCTCCTCCTGTCCTACCTGAGCGTTTAATTCTCCTATGATGATCTTGACGTCGTGGCTTGGGCAGCGATCGTATTCGCGTTCGAGCTGCGCGTAAAATGCGTCCTTGTCATCATCAGTACTTCCGGAGTGTGGGCTGTGCACGTTTATTATGCTGAAGTTGAAGAATCGGCCTTTGATCCTCTACCTGCACATTCTTTCGTCGATCGGCCACCAACCGATCACGCGCCTCTGCATATCACTCATCACGATGAAAGCTGTTCCCAGCTCGCGTGTGTTGCCGTAGCTCTGGTAGATGGTATGATTACCTCTAAACGTTCGCACCATGGATCCTGTCCAACACACCTCCTGCAGCGCTACGATGCCGAACTCGCGGTCCTTCAGTAAATCGGCGAGAATGCGGGTGCTCCCAATGAAGTTGAGAGATCGGCAGCTCCACGTATTGTGTTTTCAATCGCAAGTCCTTTGGGGCTGTCCATAAACCACGTGGTCATTTTTTTGGGGCTTCTCTACCCCCCCCCCCCCCCCCCGCGTGGTCATTAGTTCATACAAATTTTTGTATTCGTCCATACAAAATGGTTATTGGCCGAACACCCCCCCCCCCCCTTATGACCACGTGGTTTATGGACAGCCCCTTTTTGTTCGCTGGAGTCGTTGCCGTTGGTCTCGGTTCGTATTATTCTGTTGCTGATTTTCCGTTACAATGGTTTTTTTCGGCTGACTCGTAGGGCCTGACACCAACCCCCTACTTTCCGGAGGACCATAGTGCACAGTTGAGCTTGGAGTCCTTCCCTGGCACTCGGACGTAGATCAGCCGCCCCTAACATGGGGATCAGACGCTGTTGTGAGCCGCTCTTCCTGGAGAACAGACGCTCAGGTTTGCCGAAGCAAACCCCCCCCCCCTTCCCTGTCAGCCTACGACCAAAGTTCCCACCGGGGTTGGTTACCCGATCTTCCCTAAGGTTGCTCATAGTTTCCGACCGATACCACGAGTAGGTAGGGATAGGAGTTGCTGGGCAGAGGCTAGTGGATCACAATGGGATCTGAATTGCGCAGCATACCCAGCCTTTACCGTGCCACCCATACTTTAAGATAAAAAGAATTTGAAAAAATCGATTTTGTGCTCGACCTCAACATATATAATTCCTTAATGAACTTTTGAACGTTTATTTTTAGGTTGGTTTCAGAGGCGTTGCGTAGGAATTTTCGAAGATTCGGAGGGTCTCATGTGCGTTACATGGGGTTAATGAGGGATTTATGGGGATTTCGGAGGCCATAACCTCCGTAATCCCATAAAAACGCCCTCGAAATGCGCCCCTCAAACCCCTAGTACACGCTTAAAATGTTCCTGAAACCCTCTGAAAGTCTCGGAAATGACTCCGAAATGCCTTAGAATGCCTTTCAAAAGTCCTTTAACGCTTTATGAAGGCTCCTGAGATCACCAGAGTTGCCATTACAGCCCCTTGAATCGTCCCTGAAACCTCCTAAATACTGTTGAAATGCTAATGAATTCCCCATAATTCCATTAAAGCACCAGCAAAACCTGACAAAATTCCCTTAAATAGCTCCTGAAAACCCCTGAAACAAATCCCTGAAACGTCCCAAACGCCCCTTTTTTTGGCTCTCTGGGAACTTTCTGGAAACCCCTTAACCCCATCTCAAATTTCCCTTTTTTATGCCTTTTTTAATTTATGTATGTTTTAAATTTATGCACACCCACCAACCCAAATTTGCATAAACAGAGGTTCTGGTGCAGGGGTTCCCAACTTTTTTGAGGTGGCGACCCCCTTTAATAATTGTCAAAGCATCTGGGGCCCAATGAAAAATTTTAGAAAAAAAAATGAATTAAATAAACGAAGCCGAGTTATTTGGGTACAGTGGCGTAGCCAGAAATTGACTATGGGAGGGATTTTCGACGATCAATGATACTTTTTTTCTAATTTGCCAATTCGAATGGTAAATAATAAACAAAACAACAACATGTACATTTAATTTAAGTCGTGGTTTAAAAAATAGCGTCGCGACCGAAAATTTTTTTTCTTCTGAGAGCGTTTTATACAGAAAATGTGTTCCTCAAATTGTGGCTCTAGCGGTTTTTTGGTAACATCGCGGCCCCCCTGGACTGACTTCATGGCCCCCCAGGGGGCCGCGGACCACCGGTTGGGAACCCGTGATTTATAGGTAGCCAAAAAATAAAACAATGGAAAACAACACAAATAAATTCCATGATTAGTTTCCTAGTAGGATGTTCGGGTCAACATGACCCAGACGGGCACGCTGATCGTGCACTACGTTATCGAGGTGCGATTGCGATAAACCTAACCACTTAAGAAAGTTAATTATCATCACATGCCGGGCCTATAGCATCTATAGCATATCTAACGAAGCAACTGCCGGTGTAATATTCAAGCCTCAAATAGATCAAAAAACCAATGCACATTATCCAATCATCTTTAGCTTACCCTGTAGCGCGGTTCTGCACCATCGTCAACCCAAGGATCGAGGGATCAAATCCCAATTTCGCCGAAATCAGCAAAAAAACAACAACATTTCAAAACGTGCCCCAAGCCTCAAAAGGTGCACAGGAGAGAGAGGATAAAAATAGAACAGAGTGAAACCGTAAAATGGGCAGGGGAAAATATTTTTGTTTTTGATAATCTGGGGGATAGGAAATTTAAGCATTAAATCAGCCGTATATTGGTCCAAAACCTGCATTTAATTAGCACTTATGGCGCATATACGGCAAATTAGCATTTAATGACCTGCTGTAAATGCGCATATAGTGCCGAATTTATGCCATTTTAATTGCTTATTGGTTATCTGGGCTGTTCTGTGGCTTAGTTGGTTAAAGTGAAAGTCTAGCGAATACGGAGTCGTGGGTTTGAATCCCACCAAAACGCCATGTAAGGGAACGTAATCGCCCACTGCTATAAGCTTGCCCAAGTAACAATCTTGATTCTATTTGGTTTTATTGGTTTTTATGATAGTTTTATCGGAACATTGCATATTCTTGTTGATCTTATCTGAGTTTCAGCTGAGCACAACTATTCTTCGTCAATATGTAGTTTTAAAAACACCTCCAAGAATACTTGAGGATCAGTTCATAAAACCATAAACACAACAAGAACTGTTGAACTTATTTTCAATTTGATAAGGCTCTTGTAGTAAACTTCAATCATCCGTTCTTGATCAAGAGCAACTGTTCTCGCATAAGAACAGTTTGGTACATGAAAAATGCAATAAAAACTCAAGCATCAGATTTTGATTCTCATCGTTCCCTTATTGCTGCCAATCAAGAACACCTACCCGGAGACCCAGCCGCGACGCGGTGCGGTGCAGTGCCAAGTTCCTCCGGTTGCAGCATCCGAAATGAGGTGGGATTGGTCATCCAGGACGTCGATTCCCGTGCAATGGGGGTTCCTATCATCGATCTTGAAAATCAACAACTACTTACCTATTGGAAATGCTGACCGGAGGAATGAGGCACTGTACCACATAAAGGCCGGTTATCGAAAAAGGTCTGCCTGGTTGGCAATGGTACCGGGCTGATGATAAAATTGATCGGACGAGATTCACAAAATCCACCGCGGTGCGATAATTTATTGTTTGTTATTGTTTGTTGTCATGTACGCCAATATGATTTATTACGATCTCGGCGAAGTTTGCATAAACCTACATCAAGAACGTTATAAACCTGAGTACTCTTGAGAAATACTTCTCACCCTTGCTTAAGATGAAATAAATTTAAGACGTTCTTGATGGAGGCCAACCTGGCTGCATTGAGAACGTTATAAACCCTAGTATTCTTGAGTTATGCTTTTAGCTCTGGCATGAGTTGAAAGAAGTTTAAGATGATCTTATGATGATGTTGATTAAAACCATCGATAATGGACCGACCACCGGCCTAGATTTCAATGGAAGCCATGTTGAAAAAACTCATGAACAATGTTCTCATGACCAGCAATAATATGTTTAAATATTTCATTAGTGAATTATAATGGAAGCGCGTTGCAATTTTTTAAGTATCTTGCAACATATATACGATGAATTTTGCTTGGCATTTGGCATCCTTGTTACACCACGAAAATATTTCCAATTTGTGTAATAAATTAATCCCAATTACAATAATGTGTTTTTTTCATTGTGCTTTTTTTTCAATTTATTTCATCAAACTTTTCTGTCGACATAAGAAGTGCATCAGCAACAACACTGACAAATTTATTATCGTTTTATCGTGCACTTGAAGAATTCTACAAGGCGAGAGCAATTCGCCTTGAGGACAACTTGGGAAGTACAACAAGTTTTAAGAGAAATTTAAAAACAACTCTCCAAGAGCATCTTAGGATGATCCTCTTTGGTCCTATGGCGGGTTTATGGTTGAGTTGATGTTGTTTTGCAGAGCAATTTGGATTATGCATGGTTTTAAAGCACAGGTGTTGAAGAATACTTCAAAAGCATTATAAAATTAATTTTGTTACTTGGGTGTTAAATGGCCTGAGGAACGGTGCATCCATAGGAGAGAAGAAACAACACAAGTTGGCAATCCTGAATTCCGTCAGCTTTGGACAGAAGTATACGCGATCGCGGCCACAAAAGACGCCATTGTTTTGTAACCATTTTTGAAATACACGAATAAAACGTAAAAACTAGTTTGATTGATACACGCCATTTTTTTTAATTAGTAAACATTCTGTATCTTCTAGTTCATTGTTCATGACTTCCCAGGGGGTTACCAGCCTGAAACAGGGGGGTTGCGAGGGACAGTCTTCGTTTGTGGTTATTGATAACTGTAATTGAGTAATGATTGTTAGAAGATTTTAGTGTCATACAATTCGGCTTTCTATTCACCAATTTATCAATTGTCATTGTGATTGTAACTTATTATTCTACGTAAACCTGTCAGCTACATTAACGCATAAGCAACTCAAGGACTAACTCCTCAGACTTATTACAATTTACAAAAAAAAAACAATAGTCAGTGTTTGATAATATCAAAAAAATTCAAGAAAGCAAGCTTATAATAACTATCTCATTGTTGGTCAAATAGTCGCTTTTCTATAGTGACTCGACATAAGTTTTTTAGTTTATTATGTGATCATAATTTATAAACAGAAATAAACGATAATATGACAATGTTAAAAGGTATTAAAACTTTGTGCATAATAATGTTTTGAATCAATTTTCCATTCCATACAAAATGTTTAGAGTTTCAAAATCGACCCAATTTTCTACGATTTATTGTAATTTCTCTAATCTTAAAAATGTTCCTGAAAGCTTGAAACCTTAAAATTGTTTGGTGTGCTCAGCTCAAAATCGGCTAAATGGTCACTTACACCCCTTTGATTCTGGGCCCCTCAATAAACGTTCCTGAAAATGCAGAGAAATCCCTTTTCATATAAAAACGCCAACTTTGACATGTAATTTTGTTCTTCTACACTAAAAGACGGCTTGCGGTTGAAATTACTATTCTGAGGGTCAATTTAAGGACAGACTTGTTAGAATCCCAAAATGGCCGCCACAATCCCAAGTAGCACACTTGTCACAGAAACGTCACGGCGGCGCAGGTTTTTGTTGCGCAGAAGTCACTGTGAGTTAACTCTAACAAATAAACACTTACTTGCTCGAAGTAAGTCACAGCGACTTCTGCGCAACAAAAACCTGCGCCGCCGTGACTCTTCTGTGACAAGTGTGTTACTTGGGATGGCACCTACTCACGATTTTAAGGGCACAAATCTCTTCGTAAACACCAACAACACACCTGAGCTTCTTATTTTAAGCTTATTACAAGTGAGCAAGAACAGAATTATAAAATGCACTATTGTGAAGTTCTGATGCACTGTTGAAGTGGGTTTTCCAGAGGTTTGTCCTTAAATGCACAACGCTACTAAATCTGTGCAGACTTTAGTTAGTTAGTTAGGACCCGACTTACAATTAAAAAAGGTTCTGTTGGCAACCGGATTTGAACCAAGACCTTGAGATCACCAAGCTCGCACGCTACCACTCTGCTAGCGAACCGACTGGAATGGGAGAAAACAAAACGCATACAAGAAGCGTGTGCTGGTCGATGATTATGTTTTGTCATGGTAAATTTGAAAACATTTTTATGTTGGTCATTACCACAAGCCGTCTTTCAGAGTATGAGCAATTGAGCTGAAAATTTGACAGCAAACTTAAAATATGCTGAATATTCATATATAATGTCTCAAAACAACATATTTTTTAAGCTGTTGATATTCTCTTCTGCTCGGGTTTTATAATACTGTTGTGAGATTTGCTCTAAAGGAAAAGAAAGCTGAGAATTAGGTTTTGTGCCAGTTTGGACGATACTTCGAAAAGAATAATTTATCGGAACCTCTGGTCAGAATGGTTTCAGAAATTCCTTCAGTTGGTAATCTTTTTCATGGAAAATATCAGAAATTTCTTCAATATGTTGCCAATAAAGAGGAACATACGTATTTTCGACCATTTTGTTCTCTTCGTTATGGGTTTATTTTTGAAACCTTTTGAACTAAACATTGGCCTCCAATCTTTCTCCAAACAAATTAAATTATACGACCTAGTTTCAAGTAATTCTGCCGACAAAAACCCCTCATGGCGAGGAGAAATAACCTGCCGATAATTCCCTTTGCAACCCTATGTTTTCAAAACATATATCCTTTTCGGAAGTTTTCTTCGAGGAATGCTCTAGACATTCTTTCAAGAATGTTTGCATGCATGATTTAATAAATAAAACAAGAAAAATGTCATGGGTTTGCCTTGGAAGAGTAGCGTCGAATTTATCATACGGAGTACCTAGCACCCTTGATGCCTTATTGATGAGTTTCGCCACGGCTGACCATTTCGCAACATTTTCCTTCGGATCAAATTCAATTTACCAACAGCACGGCAACGGGGCAGTCGTTGACCCGAAGTAAAAAAAAAGTGCTCCATTTGATTGCCGCGCAATCGGAATCATCAGGCCAATCCACCACCCACGCCCGGGGAAAATCTGAACAGCCAAAAGCGAAATCATTCAACTCTTTGACCGACCGAGACCCAGACCCATCGTGCAGTTATTACTGTTTTCATTACGGTGGCATTCGGGCTGATGCACGCCACTACACGAAACACCAACCACTTCCAACAGTTGCCTATTATATAACAATGATGATGATGATCATGATTCGATAGCGGTGGGATTTTCATTTGGAGCTCTCAAAAATACTGCAATCAAAAAGGACGAAAAAAAAAACAGCGAGCCGAACGTTTGCTCGTTTGTTCCCATCAAATCGAGTAGGTTGGGGGTTGTTGCAGTCCTTCTTTGGTATCGCTGGCTCGTTCGCCCACCATCACTCACAACACCGATTGACAGCACACAGTGTGTCAAAGTGGAAAAATGAGGACGAACAAGCATTTGATTATGGGGATTTTTAAATATTCATACAATCGTTGCCAGCACGCCCAAGACAACATCTGTCAAAAGGAAAAAAAAAAAATAAAAAAATAAACTACTGCTTCAGGTAGAATTTAACCAGCGAATCTCAATTCGCCAGATGAGCGCTTTGAGCCTACCTGCAATATAGCCACTTAAAAACCTCCAATGCTTGTAGGCTAACTAAGCCAAATTTGATAGAAACACCTAAATGACATTGTTAAGTGATGAAGTGATGAAGTACCTACTATTCATTATATTTGAAATGTCAATAAAAATGTAAAATAAAAAAAATAAAGAAACAAAAAATAAATTAAATGGAATTTAAAAACAAAAAAAAAAATAAATAAAAAATGCAATAAAAAAGTTAATAAATAAGAAAGATATGTACATATAATCATTTCCACAATAAGTAACTGAGAATATTTACGTAAACATCTCAAGTATAAGCCTGCAGAATACCCACTCATTTACCGCTTTGGTTATGAACTCCTAGTTTTACAGTCTCGGTCTACCGTGCGTCGATATGACGAAAAACCACCTCTGCATTCCGCCAGTCAGCCAGCGGCCACTCTCCTCAGGTCAAAGAACGGCCGCGCAAACTGCACTATTTGTGAAATTTGCCACCAAACAACCAACCAAACCGAACCGACGTCTGTCAATGGCAGGCCGGCAATCCGGTAAACCGGCATATTGTGCGCGGGACAGCACCAGCAATCCTTAGTGACTGGGCGTTGGATGGTAAATAAGTTGTTGGACACGGACCTGTGGGGTGACGCGGGAGCAGTTGGTAGTCGGCGTTTGATGTATTCGTAGGGAACGCGCGCTCTGCCTCTGGTCCGCTGGTGATGAATGATGAAAGCGCAGCACGTGATTGAAGTAATGCGCAAGCCAAAGCGGCAGTCCACCCTCAACCCTTAAACGATTTGAGCCCGAAGGGCTGCTACAGTATGGGTACTTTGAAGCAATGCGGATTTTATTTCCAGTATTGGGAGGCGGCTTGCTCGAGTTTTGGGAATGCATGGGAATGAGTTCTGGAAGAATGCGGTTTTTTAAACGAATTGAATTTTTCCGTTGCGGATTTGGTTGTTATTCAGAGTGAAACCTGAATGTGCCAGTTGCAGATGTTTGGATTGAAAGCCAAACTGAGTTTTCATATTACAGAGTAGTATAAGACTGAAATAGAGTACTGTTGAGCATATACCTGGTGACGCCCTAGTAGCTTTCGAGAAGAAGAATTCCTTTGTGGGAGCCAAATGAGACATCAGATTCATATAATTTATTTCAATTTATAACGAATTCAAGATAAAACTGTTTCCGCGGTGTGGACGATGGTTGGTTCTCTCAGCAGCTGATGCAGCTCGTGGTTCATTCGCCTTCTCCAAGTCCCGTCTTCCATCTGCACTCCGCCGTAGATGGTACGCAACACCTTGCGTTCGAAAACTCCAAAGATGCGTTGGTCCTTGGCACGTAGGGTCCATGATTCGTGCCCATAGAGGACTATCGGTCAAATGAGCGTTTTGTGGATAGTTAACTTCGTATTACGGCGAACTTTACTCGATCGTAGAGCTCTGCGGAGTCCAAAGTAAGAACGATTTCCTGCCACAATGCGCCTCTGAATTTCTCTGCTGGTGTCGTTGTCGGCGGTCACCAGTGAGCCCAAGTACACGAATTCTTCAACCGCCTCGATTTAATCATCGTCGATATAAATTCGGGGTGGCGGGCGCGGTGATTCCTCCCTGGAGCCCTTTGCGATCATGCACTTTGTCTTCGACACTTTAATGACTAATCCGATTCGCCTGGCTTCACTCTTCCAATATCAATATCATCAGCGAAACCAAGCAGCTGAACGGACTTAGTGAAAATCGTTCCACTCGTGTTTATCCCCGCTCTCCTAATTACACTCTCTAACGCAATGTTGAACAGCAAGCACAAAAGACCATCACTTTCCCGTAACCCTCTGCGAGATTCGAAGGGACTCGAGAGTGTCCCTGATACTCGAACTACGCACATCACTCGATCTATCGTCGCCTTGATCAATCGTATCAGTTTATCCGGGAATCCGTATTCGTGCATGATCTGCCATAGCTGGTCTCTATCGATTGTATCATACGCCGATTTAAAATCGATGAACAAGTGATGTGTGGGCACGTTGTATTCGCGGCATTTCTGCAACACCTGGCGGATGGCGTACGTCCAATCCGTTGTAGCACGTGCAACCGTGAATCCTTCAAAAGATTGCATTATATATTGACTAGCTGTCCCGGCAAACTTTGACTTGCCAAGCTGTGGTTGTTTGACAACTGTTGAGGTCATTGCAGCAACGCACTCTAGATTGATTAAATTTTGATCACGCCGAATTTGTTCCCGGCTCATAAAAAATCAGTACTTTATCATTTTTTTTTACTTTTCTAGTGGATTTTCGTAACTTTTTGTACATATAAACACAGCCACCACGAATACGAATCCAACCATGCAAGACTCATGCTCATCGGTCCATCCGCTCTTGAGTTTTGTTGCCAAGGAACTTCAAACTCATTTTTATATACCTTCGTTGGGGGTGAGAATGGGTCAAAAAAGGATACTCAAAAATTGTTTGTTAAATAACAAATGCAATTGAAGTCGGAATAACTTTTTATTTGGTATACATACTCTCCTATGTGGTAATGATAGTTTAGCAAGAAAATATCACGTTATATGAATTGCTTACTAAACTACAAATTATTGACCCGGCATACCTTGTATTGCCCATTTTAATTGTTGCTCTTTCACAGTTTTTCTAATGTTTTTGTTAATTTTCTTAACTTTTTTTACATATGAGCATAGCTACCCACCATGAGGACAAATTGAACCGTTCAAAAATCTTGTTGATCATTTCATTAAATAATTAGTTGTATGGCTCCAAAGAGTATGTGAACTCATTTGTATAAACATCGAAAGCCCGGCTCCGAAGGCACGTTATCTTCCATTTGGTACATTTGTCTCAGATAAAGAATGCTGTTTGGTAGTTTGGTTACTAACCAACTTTTTATCAATGTAACTTAAACGGACACCTTGACCATAGAATTCACAGTTCAACTGCCATAAACTACACAACAGAGCCAATCGAAAGAAAAACCTTCGATAAAAAGAAGGAAACATTTAGGTATGTTGTAAATTTTAGCAGTTGATACATAAAGAAAATGGAACAGTGTGACTTGAAATTCATCTGTATGGGAGCCTTCCGTTCCAGAAACCGCAGAGGTCTCAGACCAAGCTAAGAACCTTCCCCGGCCCAAAATATCTACCTACAAAATTTCACACCGATCGGATAAGTAGTTTCCGGCCCTAAACGTAAGGGAGCCAAATATAACCAGGCGTCCGTGTGAGTCAGACCGAGTGTATTGTAGATCCGTAGAGTTTAAACTTAAACAATTGTGTTAAGCTCCCTCCCCCCTTTTGTTAAGGAAGGGATAGGGATTGAATATCCGGACTACCTCCGTTCAGGTAAATCTGCAACAACTTCAATTCCATTGGCCCACCTGACGGAAAAGTGTTATCCACTTTAGGACCTCGTATCCGTAATAAAACGGTCACACACGGCGGCTCGGGAGTCGAGATGGCTCCCGAGTCTAATAGCAAAAGACCCGCCATCGTCCACTACAAGACGATTGCTTCAGGCCATTGGCCTTAACCGTAAAGGAGGGACCCTTCTCGTCACGGTCGTTTCGGTCTCGTAGTGGGCCGTGCCAATTACGACAAAGAAGCAAGACGCCTGATGCCCGAATCCATCCTGCAACAACCCGCCATTCCATTCCCGAGCTGCCCCGGCGGCGAAATTCCGGCCACACGGTAGTGCAGGAGCCGCCGTGTGGGCCAAAGCAATGAGGCGGTAGTCTGCAGCAGCAGTGAGTAAATAGGCCTAATTAGATAATCTTGCTTACACACTTTTGGAATTTTGATTGTACATAGCTGTCTCGTCAAACGTCGTACTGCCTGCCTACTGTGTTTTTTGACATCCAGTTCCATAGCGAAGTGCCCCGTAAGGTCATTTGTGTGGGAGCCCCCCGTTCCAGAGACCGGAGAGATCTCACACCAAGCTAAGAACCTTCCCCGGTCCTAAAAATACCAACACACAAAATTTCACGCCGATCGGTTCAGTAGTTTTCGAATCCATAGCGGTCAGACAGACAGACAGACAGACAGACAGACAGACGGAAATCCATTTTTATATATATAGATGATCAAAAATTATAGGAATAGCAATAGATATACTAAAAAAATCAACGTTAAGGAATCGTTGATGCTTTACTCATAAAAAATCGAAAAGAAACGTCTATACACAGAGAAACAGAAGCACCCAAAATAGTTCAATGCTACAAACTTTTAAGTTGTGTGCAATTTAACAAAGCTTTTTGAACCTCCCCCGCTAAACGTACCGTACGATCATTTTGCTTGACGATGGGCCAGTGTAGGCCTGAACCTTCGCTTTTCCGGATGCCTTTCGTATACGCACTCTTTCCATAAATTACAATTGTACCTTTATTGAGAAATAAATCTGCTACAAATCACTCTTTTCGTTACAACGTCGTGGCTCAACCGGGATCCCGGTTGGAAAGAGTGCGAATACGAAAGGCTACTGGACAAGCGACGGTTCAGGCCTACACTGGCCCATCGTCAAGCAAAATGATCGTACGGTACGTTTAGCGAGGGAGGTTCAAAAAGTTTTGTTACAGCGTTAAGTCAGTTTTGGGTTGGTGGAGTCGATGTTGACGTGGTTTATGTCCGTTTGCTGGCTTGCTATAGTGAAAGTTTTTTTTTACTCAACCAACAGTTCTAATTACTTGCCTTCCAGTACCATGCCACCTAATTAATTTTGGCTTTCCGCACCGAACTGTCAAAGTTTGGGCTGGTTTGCTTTATGCTCACAAACCTCAATAAAAGAGTGAATACTAGAGGAAACCAAAAAAAAAAAAATTTAAAAAAATTGAAAGTTCCCAATTTTAGAAATTTAAGCTTTTCATGTAAGTTTTCCATTTTTGTTTTGGAAAACTTACTTGTTTTTATTCGAGCATGGATCAGCAGGATATACTGCAATTCACTACGCAGATTTATTCGTTTTACGTATGAGTGAGAGGTGCTAGAGCGATGAACGGATCAGATAAGGTATTGGAAACTAGTGAAATGTGTATGCGTCTAAGTGTTAATTTGTGTCGAAGTATTTTTGTTTTACTGTAGACCAGTACAGTTTGTGTTTTCAGCAACACTCATTATCACTATTTCTGAATTTTTCTTAGCACATATTTTTACACACAGTGTATCAAACAATTGTCCGTAGAGGAAAATTTTAGTCACATTTTTTATTTATTCAAATGATTACAATTTTTTCAAAGGTGAATCAAATCCGCTAAGAATCAAACTCTAAGTTACCTATATGTTGAAAATTATTTGTTGAAATTTTGAGTAATATCAAATGAAAGTTCAAAAAGTTATAAAACCTTTAGTAAAACCTAGGCGCTGTCCATAAACTACGCAGACTCGGTTTTGGCCATCTCAGAACCCCCCTCCCGTCTCGTAGACTTTTGTCCATACAAAATTTTCGAAATTTGTGTGGAACGTAGACTTTGACCAGACCCTTACCCCCCGCCCTACGTCTACGTAGTTCATGGACAGGAGCTTATAAGATTTCAGAACATTTTTTTAAAATATTACATCTCAATATGTACATGATGAAACATTTTTATTTTCTTTTGTGTTACAGCTTATATCTGAGGCTTTCATATGCAGCTTTGCTTGAGGTTTTGTATTCACTACAAAAAATGCATGAAAAATCTATATATGTTCGAAGTGTGTTTTGGGAATTTATCATATTTTGATCAATAAAATTGCCATATTTCATATGTCGTATTTCGGTATTTTTTGGATTGAATACCAAAATATGTCATTTTTCCCAAATGTCTCGAAAACCAGTGGAGATGTCGAAATTTTGAGCACAAATTTGGTCCAATTGGTTTCTAGAATCACCGATAAATCTAGAAATGTTATGTTTGAAAATTAAATTTTAAATGTTTTTTGAAGGTTTGTTCTAGCAAAAAAATCACTAAGCCCTTCGCGCCACCCTAATCATCAACCGTCATCGCTCGTTTTTGTACAGCTCACTTAATTCGATCAGTAGATCACTTTCCACTTGGGAAATCATATCCCGGAGAGATTTTTTAAAATTAGCTCCTCCCTACTATAAGGTGTTTCTCTTTGGGAGCCACCCACGGTGACAGTTTTCAACGCTTTTCTCGAAAAGGTGCTATTTAGGCATTTCCATAAAAAAATATCATACATTCCATCAAATACTCTACAATCTTTTCGTGACGGGCCACAAAAAAATGAGTATCTTTATAGACATGACAAAACTTTGGCCTTCAAAAATGCCACTGAAAACGACACTTATTTCGGCACTTATTTGAGAGAACTATTAACCCATTAAAGCCCGAATGTCACAATCATTAAACACGTCTTATTTTTAGTGTGCTATCTTATCTTAAAAAGAAATCATCGTTATCATTTATACGGGAACCTACGTTAACATTTTTGTTCAAATACTTAGTGGGGAATACGCACATGAAACGTTTAAAAAAACTAGTATTTCTATATTCTTCGTAACTGCTTAATATATAACTGAAATTTTTCTATTTGATTCAATTCTGCAGAAATTTCTAATACTCAGTAATAGGACCTATCGGATAAACCTAGATCTAATTAGTTCATAATCAGATTTCTTTTTACACCAGAATGAAGATTATTACTTATATTATTCGAATAGTACCGTAATCCGGGGTCAAATTGATCACTTTAAAACAACTTTTAAGGATAACATTAGTGACAATTCAAATATTTCCAAAAGAGTTTCTGTAAAATCAGAACCCAGTGGATCTCCATGAAACCATGTGACAGAACTTTGTTCAACAAATTTAAACTTTTAGTTAAATTACTTCAAAAATCAAAAAATTTAAGATGTCACTTTTGGGCGAAATTGATCAGTATACAATTAAGCATCGGTTAAAAAGAAATATTACCTTATCCACTTAATTTTTCTCTTCTAAACCCGAATAACGCATCAAAACTCTTGCAACTAGTGAATTTGACAATTAAAATGCAAAATTAAATTTGGAAATTTCCCTATTAACGCCTAAAGGTAGGCAAAAAGTGATTTCTGTTACAATAAATGACTGTTTCGTCAAAAAAAGATTTTTTTCAACTTCTTCATATTCAGAATAGTTTCATAACTTTCCAACCAAGTCTCCACAAAAATGTTAAAACAAAAAAATTACGGGAAGTTCAAGTGGCAATCGATTGTTTAGAAGCAACGATTTCAGCTAAGTGAGAAATACATTTCAAATTTCTAAAAAAAATAAGGCAAAACTAACTTTTTTCTAAACAAATAAAAGTCTAAACTCAGCTCTAGACAAGATAAGGTAAGAAGTTTGAGATTATTACAACGCTTAGAAGTTTCTGGTATGCTATTACAATTAGTACCCAAATGATCAATTTCACCCCGGCTTACGGTACTTAAAACTTCGAGAAAGTAGCTGATTTCTTGGCGTGCCAAATTTCTCCGGTTGCAGCATCCGAAATGAGGTTGTTTGGTCATCCAGGACGTCGATTCCCGTGCAATCGGGGGTCAAATTATCGACCTGCTAAATCAACAAACTAGGGTATCGGGATGCTTCGTTGGCATAGTCCCCTCGTTCGGCCTATCTTAACGTTAACTAAAAACTCAAACAAACATGCCGAACTGGATATCGGAAAAGCTTTGCGCCAAACAACTGTAACATTTCGTTTCAATTTTAGCACTTTGGAGTATTGAAATTGTATGAAAATGTCACTTTGTTTAGCTTTTGTAGACGCCATGATTCTTCGGCTTAGTGGGTAGTCTATACATATGATCGTAAATGGCATCATTCTGGAATATTTCGAATTGCCTTTTCAATAACTGAACATTTGATGCGACGGTCAAAGATGCTAGTTTCAATTTGTATGTTTTTTTTTTCAACGAATAATAACTATTTTACAAATTACATGTGGGCCGAATATTGAGGACATTTATTTCACAATGTACCCAAATCTTGGCCCATCAGTAAAGTGACGTCAAAAACACCGATAAAGTCACGCCAACAACATTGCTTGCGTAAGAACCAGAAAGAACGAACAGAAAAATATATTTTGTGTGCGGTGACTGTAAAAATATAACACAATAATCGGGTTGCATTGTTTTCTTTACTAAAAAAGAAAGAACATTAGTTTAAGTGATTTATTTATAGTTTTTTGAAAATTTGGCAACGAAAATGTAATTTGAAAGTATGATTGGTGAACAAACAGAGATAATACCTCAGCAGAAATATTGAAAAAAATGAGATAATAAGTGGTTCTAGTGCATGGAAAGCAATAGGCCAACGTTGTATCCACTAATATGCCAATTTTTGTACCATAGACCAACGTTGCATACCATCACATCGAATCTTTTCAACTTAGTTAAGTAAATTCTTGAATATTTACGTTAGTTTACTTCCAATTGGTGAAACATGCATTGCCTAGAGTGCGTAATAGGGTCAACATATTATTTCTAGTGCTATTAATTCATGAGTTATGGTCAAAATTGTCAAGGCGGTTTGCAAATTAGGCCAAGGAATGATCCATATACCCTACTTACCTGTTGGGAATGCTGACCAGAGGAATGAGACGCTGCACTGCCTCGAAGCCGGTTCTCGGAAAATGTCTGCCTGATTGGAAACGGTACCTGGGATAATAAAATTGAACGGACGGTTCACAAAATCCACCACGGTGTGATAATTTAGTGTTTGTTTACAATTTGGCATACTCGATTTATGACCCTATTAGCAGAAATGTTGTAGAAAAGCATATGCAATTCTTATATGACCAGCTACAGTCATACAGGAGTTGCATTTACTATTGTAGAACATGTGTGCTACTCGAGGACGTTCTCGGCGGAGTTTGCGTAAACCTACATCAAGAACGTTATAAACCTGAGTACTCTTGATTAATACTCCTTACCCTTGTTTAAGTTGGAATAAATTTAAGACGTTCTTGATGGAGGCCAACCTGGCTGCTTTGAGAACGCGATAAATCCTAGTATTCTTGAGTTATGCCCCTAAATCGGGCATGAGTTGAAAGAAATTTAAGACGATCTTATGGTGATGCTGATTAAAACAACCGATAATGGACCGACCACCGACCAGGATTCCAATGGAAGCCATGTTGAGAAAACTCATAAACAATGTTTTCATGGCCAGGAATAATATTTTTCAATATTTTATTCGTTCATTATAATCGGAGCTAGTTGCAAGTTTTGGAAGTATCTTACAACATATATACGATGAATTTTGCTTGGCATTTATTATCCTTGTTACACCATGGAAATATTTCCAATTTGTGTAATAAATTAATCCCAAGTACAATAATGTGTCATTTTCATTGTGTTTTTTTTTTTTCAATTTGATTCACCAAACTTTTCTGTCGACATAAAAGCTGCATCAGCAACAACACTGACAAATTGTCGTTTTATCGTGCACTTGAAGAGTTCTACAGGAAGAGAGTAGTTCGCCTAGAGGATGTCTTGGGGAGTACAACAAGTTTCAAAAGAAACTTAACTCTTCAAGAGCATCTTAGGATGGGCCGCTTTAGTCTTATGGCGGGTTTATGGTTGAGTTTCGTAAAGTTAGGCTTGAATTCATCATCAGATAGTTCTGGATGCTCTGATCAAATTTGCCCAAGTCGAAATTCTTTTTTTTGTGATCTGATTCCTTAGATACAGAAGGTTAGTATTTCTGAGGCTGACTAGTGTTTCCTAGAATTTAAACTTAGAATCACATAATTCATTTTCGGACAGCTGTCCTCGTTCGAGCTGTCGGATAGTGGTGATAAACTTTGCTAAAGATGAAATTCCTTGAAAGTAATCTGATTTTCGAGATGCAGAAGTTTAACATTTGTAAGACTCATAAGCACCATCTAGCGGATAAACTTAGAACCAACTGGTTCATCATCGAATAGCACTTGATATTCTGACCAACTTTTCCGAAGACCCCGCACATTATCCAAAAATAATTTCAAATTATGCTTGGCACACTATACATTACAAAACCACGCTTGGTGTTCACAACACGAGCGCAATGGTACTGGCAATGACAGTTAACGCCACACCTGTGAATGCCAAATGTTTTATGGTCACTAGCTCCATCTACTGGAGCAAATATGCACTAAATTACGTACTATCGGAGAGTCCTCTTTGGGAGCCACCATGGAGATAAGGAAGGAGAAAGGCGATGAAAAAGGAAGGGGTACCCTAGAAAAGGCAATTAACGCATAAGCTTAACTAAGTGCTCATAGCCCATACCATAATGGGCTTAATCAGTGCCCTTAAAAGGGCACAGTGAAATGTATAAGCGTAAAAAGAGCCTAATCTTTATTTTTAATCAATGGTTATGGTCTGTTATGGTATACCACAACGGAGGGCGTTGTAGTAACAAAACCACCATGAAATTCTTTTGAAATAAGAACTTAAAAGAAAATCGTGTTAAGTACTCTTCTTTCTAATTCCACTAAGAATTTGCATCCTTTGACAGATACGTATTTCGATCTCAACTGTAAGGTTGTTTTCAGTGCCTGGTACTTGACTCGACGTACAAGACACTGAAGATGACCTTACAGTTGAGGTCGAAATACGTATCTGTCAAAGGATGCAAATTCTTAGTGGAATTAAAAGGAACAGTACTTAACCCGATTTTCTTTTTACTTACAGGTATTCCACTAACAATCCCTGGTTCATCATCATCTTTTGGAGTGCCAATGGACACGAGCTATTCGTGAAATGTGCTCGTAACCAATTTAGTAAAGGATCCCCAATTTGTTGAGCGGGGATGCCTGAATTCACAAAATTTGCGAAGGAACACTCAAACGGGTAAAGAAGTTCAAATGGAGACTATTCATCTAACACAAGCCAATCAGTTAACTTATGACAAATTCTGCTCAAGCTGAGTTAGTTTTGGTGCAAAACATAGTCATAAACTTCCACTGAAGGTCAGTGGGATACTCCTCTTTGGGAGCCACCATGAATTGCAGCCGGAGTGCTTAAGATAACTTTGTTACAGGTATCATAACTGTTATTACTTTTTCTTCTACTCGTCTCGTACCTGGTGTCAATTGCATCACCCGGATACTGAGCGTGATATTTGTTTGATTGATATACGAGAAGAAAGATCTTAAATAAATATCAAACAAATATTCCTGGAACATCTGACCAATATCAAAATTTGTTATTTGAAAATCAAACGTATAGCTCGCTATTATTGGTTAGATCTTATAAGAGCTAAATATGATATTTCAGAAGTAATTTTAAGATATTATTTTAAGTACTTTTATCTCTCATACCTATATTGCTTTATGCTCTCCTTATCAAAATATGCTATCAATGAGATTTTTTCCTCTACTCGGGTAGGCTTGACATGAACAGGGTCAGCTTTAACAAGAAATGTCTCCGAAAATGGACAATACATGGACATGGATGAAAACACTCACTTGCAAAGTGTTACATTCACTTTCTATTATCTCAGCTCAGAAGCATGCTATCAAAAACTAAAGTTTGAAGCAATTTTACCTTGTAGTAATACCAATGATTAATTTAATTTACTGATATCACACTGAAACTTTCGAAATTCTTGAAAAAATTATGTTTGTCCCCCTCTCAAAATTACGAGTTCGGAAAAAAATAAAAGGGAGAGGGTGACAAAAGAGAAAATCAAATTTGTGTCAGCCTAATTCAATACTGAACGGGGGTGTGTGAGCGTGTTAGTACGAAACAGAGTGGCATCACCGATGACACAGCACAGTCGCTTCATCGATGATGATGAACGTCATCGGCAGGGCTGTCGTAGGCTTTCATAGGGCTCTGAATGTTCGATTGAGATTGTGTCTTCATCATGTTTCATTATTTTACTCAAACAATATTCAATGAGCATTTTAAATCAAATTTCAGCCTAATATGTTCTTTACACTGACCAAAACGACCTGCCACAAGAAAAATATGAATATGTAATGCCACTAGAAGATGCCATTCCAGGTTTGCTTGCTAACTCTAAGTAACAATCTCTTTGCCCCTCCCACCATTCTGACTTTCATAAATTTCTCCCGAAACTTTTATCCCGGTCGGAGCGACTTGGGAAAACTTCTGCACTTATACACACACTTAATTTAGGATTTTTCTTTTACTCGACTTTCCAGCAAGCAAAGCAAACCGTAGCAAATGCTTTAATTCCAGAGCACGTCGCTTTCCCTCGGAGCGAAATTTTACAGGAAAAATATTGGTCAATATAAGTTTCAGACCCTGGCTGCTCATCCTGGCTTCCCCTTCTGGTATCTTCTTTTTCAACCTCTGCTGAAGGAATCCAATGAATCAAGCCCCGAGGAGGATGAGAGCCGATCCAAGTAAAGTAAAAATTATGAAAAGTCGACTGTTTTGTCTTTCTTGCTTTCCATTGATTGTACTGAAAGGCGGCAGATTCTAGTGTAGAATTCACTTCGAGAATGTATTATGTTCGTTTGGCATTTTTGAAGATTGTTTCAGAGATAATAAAGAATATATACATGTTACTTCAAGAATGTTTTATGGCGCAAGTTACGTTTGTACACCCGATTCTTTTTTTGCACGGATCTAGTTTTTGCTATAACTTAATCAGTTTTCAACCGATTCTCATGAAACTTTATACACATGTAGGCACGATTAGTACTATCAGTGTACAAAATTTCATGAGAATCGGTTCAAAACTAACTGAGTTATAGCAAAAACCAGACCCGTGCAAAAAAAGAATCGTGTGTTCTTCGGCTTTTAGTGAATAATGATTGTTCGTATGAAGTTAAGCATTCGCTTTCATTAGTGTTAATTATGTTTCCTGGTTTATTTATTACTTCGAATGATCTGTTATAAATGGAATTAATTCGGCATACTGCTTTTTAGAATGTTTAAAGAAAAAAAAAAACAAAATTTAAAGATGGGACGGGTAAGACCTTTTCATGGTGAACGAAGGGAGCCAAAGCAATGCGATACTTAAAAGTTTTTCACCAAGTCATTCCGAAGTTTTACGAACGTCTGCCCTGGAAACGAAAACTCATCAAAATTGAATTATGTTGGAATAATGTGCTGCTTTGTTCGGGCAGGCGGGGACTACGGGTAAAAAAATTGTGAAAAAGCTGTTGATATACATGGGTGCGACGGGGTTTACTTTTACCACACCGTTTATTTTCCATGTATTTCCTTGGACATAAAATGGCAAAAAAAACTGTAAATTATGAACAGTAAATGTACTCCTGGATCACAAGAGCTTAGAAGCAGTTCCTGCCTCAGTTAGAAGAAAAAACAAAAAGAAAGAGTAAAGACGGAAAAAGAGAAGTTATTTTCACTTCCGCAAACGCAATCAAAGAAGCACCCCAGATCCCTTTGATAAAGCCCCAAATCTACGACAATTAATTTCTGGCAATTTTCCACATTAATCTTGCTCTCGAAAAGCCTCCCGAAAGCATCATTTTGCATCGTCGAAAGAAGTCGTGATTCATTGCTGGGGTTCCGTCGTCGTCATCGTCGTCTGGTCGACCCATTATCACGGTATCTCATTATCGTCACATCAACGACGCTGCTTTTCGTCGTAAAACACTCACGCGGACTGGCTTCATTCACATTTTGGGTTACGTACATAAGTTATTTTTTTTTTTTTGGTTCATAACATGTTTGCCTCCAGCAGCGTTTGGCTGGGGTGATTTGAGTTTGACTACTTATGAGTCGCGTACATAAAAGACATCATTAGGACCAAATCCTCCAGATGGTCGTGGGTGGTACTTGAGACACGCGTGTGGGTCGGTTGGGTACCGACTTATGCACAAGCTCTTTGGGGACTTCCTACACTTCCCGAGCAGGAGAAAATTGCTAAAAAATACCAAACTCAGGTATGGAAAACCGAATACCTAAAATCTGAATGAGGTATTAAGTAGCCCTGCATAAGAGGTAAAATACCTAAAATAATAACTGGTGTGTATTCTGTGCATAACGCATGAATAATGACATCAGGTATTGCCATCCTAAATAATAATTGGCGGTTTTTCCATACAAATAGCGATTTTTCCATAATTGAATAATACCTCAAGCAGTCCTCAACACCAAACCAATAACTCGTTGAGGTATTGTATCAATACTTACAAAATACCAAAATAAGTTATTTTCAATACCTGGATAACCTACCAATACCTTGTCTTGGTATGATACCTGACTTCGGTATGCTCCAGTTATGTGTCAGTTATTCATTCCTGCTCGAGTTACTGGCTGTGCTGTTTTATAACCTTTTTGCGGAGGATCTTGTAGGGAAGATTGTGTTTCTGAGAACTCTGAAACTACATATTGAAGGCTTTGATGCCATGCAATTTGTGTTTAGCTAGGAAGATAAACGTGTAGGGGTATTCAAGGTACCGTCGTGCGGGGCTACTTTTGAAACACGGGGCTACTTTGGACACTTTTGAATATGGATTTTTTGAATTTGAAGCATGGTTCAAATCTGTTTGATGTCTTTGAGACTATTATGACGCAATATTTTCCCCTTCATTTGGTTGAAATTGTTTTTCAAACAAACCCTTTATTGCTTGTCAGGAGGCGAAAAAACATCGAATGAATCATAAAAATATACATAACGTATCAGAACATTCGCTCTGTAAGCATTGTTTCTACAGTTCATAAATTTCAGAGGGTTGCTCAATTCGTGCAAAAAGTATCGACGTAGCATATACAATCGAATATTTGTATAAATGACCGTTTAATCTAAATAAAGGATTGATGGCCCCCAGACAGCCTTTAAGTCTATATTAAAATATCGCGCTGCTCATAATACCAAAGGTAGCACAGAACCACCTAAAAACGCATATATTTATTGAAATCATGTATGATATAGTATACAACAGTACTGGTACAAAGTAGTATTTTAAATAAAACCGGAATTTTAACTGCAGCTTTGTTTTAATTATAAATGTCCAAAGTAGCCCCCTTTGGTTCTATATGAGATGTCTCCGATTGGTGTATTGGAAACTTTTTTGTTTATTGATGGATTTAGTTCAAATTTTGCATGCATCCTACATACATACTCACAATTATTATGTGTAAATATTGTGGAAATACATTCACTACTCTGGGATTTATAATGTCATAAAGTTGAAAAACCATTAAAAAGTGTATAAAGAAGCCCCGCACGACGGTATACACAAAGAAAAAAGGAAACAAATAACAACAAATATTGCCAACATCACATTTTATCATGCTGTTTATGAAAAAAGAACAGTGACATGAGCGTCAATAAATCTATTCCTTCCCGTGAGAACGTTGTTCTAAGCGGATAGCAATAAGTGAAAAGTAAAGAAAGTATGTCGCTGTGGTATAGTTAGGGGGTGTGGAGGCTGCGGTTCACAGCGGGCCTCCAAGTCAGTGCTGTCAAGGTAAAATCTGAGCTGGTTACTCAAGGATTCAGCACCACTTACATTATAATGCTCCCAAGGAATTGATTTCCCTATTGCGTCTATAAGCATGCATTATTATTTCACATATTTTCTTCTAATTATCGTGCAAAGGACATTCTTGCTAAAATTCCTTCTATAAGTTTGGCAAGAATTCTGCCTTCTGGCCTTCTTAATTATTATTTTTTTTCTTGTATTACAAGTAAAATAATAAGACTTTGCCTTGTATTTAAACCACCTTTCCCACTATTGCCCACGAGGGTTTCCACCCCCAAGTAATAGTAAAATGTTTGATCTTTCAACTACCGACTGCGCCATCTGCGCCATTTTGCGCTGAAAATAGTTACTTAAGGTAAGTACACCTCGAATATGATAAATTTGCCTATAACTTTTTGTTTTAAGTTATAATGACTTAAAATCTTCGGAAGATATGTGTATTTTGACGGAAAAACTTTGTAGAAGGTCACGAAACTGTAGAATTTTATCTGTTGAAGCTACACTGAAAAAAAAAATAGTTTTGGGGGTACTTCGCACAAAACGCTCCATATCTCGAAAACCATAAGAGGTGGAGCTTTGGCATAATCTACGATTTTTTTTCTCTTTTTATGGGCTACCACTTTGCCAAAGACATCAAACTTCTAATTTATTAAAAAAAAAACAACTTTTTTATCTCACTTCTAGGGGGAATTAATCATTAATTACATTTTATCAAAAGACGCCTTTTAACATGCAGAAAAACTTTGTAGAACACGCCAAACCTCTAGAACCAACCTTAAAAAAAGTTATTTGATTTTGATCGCAAAATCATCGATTTCGAACACTGTGCTCAGTATCCCTTCAAAATGCATCACCGTCCATGCATTTTTTAATTCTCTAGGAACTTCTTCAGGAGTTTCTCAATGAATTTAGGAAAAAAATCTTGAAACTGGTCCACAGGTTTCCTCAGAAATTCCTATCGAAATTCTTTTTAGAATTCCTAAAGGGGTTCAATTTCCTTCAAGAATTTCTACAAAAGTCCTTCATGTTTTCCTCATACATGGGATAGACAAAATGATCGGACAGGCAAAACTAGCTGTAACTTTTCGTAAAGTGCATCAAATATTCTCAAATTTTTACTGTAAGTTCATCAACTAGTTGTGTATCAGTGGTCAAAATTTGGGAAAGATCGGGCCATTCTCCACGAAGTTATAACAATTCTTGGAAAAGGTAAAATTATCCGATAGCCAAATTTGAGCTGTTATATCTCCGGATTCAATGAACCGAATGCAATGAAATTTTGACCATTTATGACTTATATAATGAGCTATGAAAAACCGTTGACTTAACTTGAAATTCTTAACACGGAAGAAAATTATAACGATAAAATTATTTTTTCTAATAAAACACCAAATTATCAAAAACTTCAACATCGTTTCAAAATTCAAGATGCAAGTTATAGTTCATTTAATTTCCCTCCAATTGACTTATATATAAACGTGTTTTGAAGGAAAGTAACAACATAGCCGCCAACAATTTGAAAAAGTAATGGAATACATATTAAAAATAGACCAATTTGCTAAAAAATCGTGAAAAAAATAAAATCGCTATATTTTTTTCTCTTGTTGAAAATTTCAAGTTTAGTCAAAAGTTTTCTTGAGTTCATTATATAAGTCATGTATGGTCAAAATTTCATTGCAATCGGTTTATTATATCCGGAGATATAATAGCTCAAAGTTGACTATCGAATAATTTTACCTTTTTCAAGAATCTTTATAACTTCGTGGAAAATGGCCCGATCTTTCCCACTGATACACAACTAGTTGATGAACTTAGAGTAAAGTGGGGCAAAAGTTTCTTTTGACGTTTTTGAGCGTAATTCAAATTATTTCTTTCGGGTGTCAAGGTTGTTCGAAACCTTTTTGAAAAAGAGTCTTTCTCTCCAAAAATTTTGAAAATTGCTCAATATTTCGAAAAGTTATGACAAAATGTTGATTTTTTATCAAAAAAATGTAATTTGCGATGGTCCTTCCAACGCATGGATTGGAATTGTAATGAAATCGAACTCGGTCTTTTATTTTGGGGCATAACTAGGTATATTTTGAAGATGCTTTAGCATGTATAACTTTTTGCAAAAAGGATTTGGAAATCATATTTTACCCATAGTGGGGCAAAAGTTCGAATTGTGGGGCAAAAGTTCGAGTCATGTGGCAATGGCAACTTCAGGTAAAAACCTAAAATTGTGTAAAATAATTTCTATAAATGATGGAATTAGTGAGAAAATGCGATCAAAGTTGAAAAAAATGTTGTTTCATCTAAATTTGGCGGAAAACTACTAATTTTTGGTGTAGTAAATTTAACCCTGATTTGGGTAAAATCCAGATCGAACTTTAAAGTGTATTCCAGTTCCAACATCAAATATTAATTGGTTTCAATTACTTCTATTACCAAAGTGTCAAAATAGTGTGCTACGGTTAGCGAAATCCCATAAACACCAGATTCGAACTTTTGCCCCAGTGGTGAGGCAAGAGTTCGAAAAAGACGCACACATACAAAAGGTGTTGTAATTCAAAATTGAAAAGACATTTGGCGTAATTTTTAGCTCATGGATAGTAGAATCACCACACGGTATTCATTTATTTTTATTTGCTTCGATTTTTTCAAAAAAATTGAATTTTCAACTAGGGTCGAACTTTTGCCCCACCTTACTCTACAGTAAAAATTTGAGAATATTTTATGCACTTTACGAAAAGTTACAGCTAGTTGAACATTTTTTGAAAAGTGAAAATTTTGCCTGTCCCGATCATTTTGTCTATCCCCTGTACATTGCTGAAAGAATTTCACCATAAATATTGACAGATTTTTTTGTAAGACCTTTTCTTTCGGATTTCACCGAAACTCTTCTAGAAATTTCTCTAGGAATATCTCCAGGGCTTCATTCAGAAATTCATGTGAAACGCCAATTCCCAAAGCAATCTTTTCACGAAGATTTCTTTATAAAATTCCTTAATGGATTTTCTTCCAAACTTAGATATTTTTTCAGAAAATTATTCAGTAAATAATTGCTAGAATTTCTCTAGAGGTTGCTTCAGGTTTAACTCCATTTAAACCTGCATTTTCTCAGGCATTTTTTCTCTCGCAATTTCTCAAGAGAATCTTTTCTAATTTTCTCCACGGGTTTCTCCAATAGTTCCTTCAGGTATTCGTCCAGGCATTGTTTTGGTTTTATTCGGACCTTCCTTTAGGGATTCTTTCAGACTTTTTCAAAGATCCTCTTAACAATTCCTGCAGAAACTACTCCATAATCTATGTTATGGCATTTTAAAGAAATTCTCTTATGAAAACCTGCAAATGGCTCACCAGTTCTTCCAGGTATTATTTCAAAGATTCCTTCAAACATTCATTTATTTAAGTTATTTTGTGGTACTAGGGTGCGTTTTTTTATAGGGTTTTTTTTTGTGTACAAAAATTTTCAGAAACCATACAAAAAGTTTTTCTGAGATTTTTTTTAGAGATATCGTCATGAGTTCATCAAGGATTCCTTCAGAAGATCACCCAGGGATTCCGTCGAAAATTATTAAGGTTTTTTTTTCAAAAATTACACCAGTACCTTTGCCTGCGATTTATGCAGACATTTGTTAAGAGATTCCTTCATAAATCACTCTACGGTTTTTTTCAGCAATCCCTTCAGAAATTTCTTAAGCATTTTTCCTTTTAATGACTTGCAGATTTACTTCAGAAGTCTTATGATTTCTTTTTCTTTCTGAGATTCAAGGGGCATCTCAAGGTGTTTCTCTAGGTGTTTTCCTAGAATCTTTAATCCTTCAGCGCGCGCGCTGTTGTAAAAAGTACAACACTACCAAAAAACCTCGCTTTTAGTATACAGCGCGAGTGCGGTGCAGTTTCGGTTGCTTAATGGCGCGCGTCCTGGAAGGTTAAAGGAATTTCTAAAGGAAAATTCTGAATTTCAAATTATTTTTTCTAATGGATCTCCATAAGAATATTTAAAGTAATTCCTGATAGACTTTAAGATCGAATTTTGAGTATAGTTACTGAAGGAATCTATGGGTTAACTAGCTGTCCCAGCAAACTTTGACATTTAAAGCCCTGTTCAACGTTCGGAACTCGATTTCTAAAAGCTTGTAATTTTGCATTGTGTTTTCTCTCATAAACCTTCCTTGAAAAAAAAAAACAACAAAACAGAACAAGCGACCCAAACCAGACGTTCCATGAGGGGTGTCCGACCATTTGCCCGAATGTCGTTTGGCCGAATGTCGTTTGGCCGAATGCCGTTTGGCCGAATCATGATCAAAACAATTCAGAAGAAGTTTTTGACATTCTAACTGCCTATATGATCATCAGAAATATTTCCTTCTTTCAACCATAGGCTATTCTTTCTAGTTTTAATAATCAGGAATTAGTTGAAACTGCCTATATTTTATCAAAAATTTATCCTTCTTTGACTCATAGGCTGTTCTTTCAAGTTAAAGTGAGGCTGGGAAAGGTTGCATGGTCACTTAAGTTCATCATTCATTTTCGGCCAAACGGCATTCAGCCAAATGATCCGGAACCCCGTGAGGGAGTTATAACAGGTCCCACGTATGCTACTAAATTTTATACATGAATTAATTTTGGAAGAAATCCATAGAAGATTTCCTTTGAAACCTTGTACTAATTTATGAAGGAGTCTGATTAAGAATTTTTGAAGGAATCGCCAGGAAAATTTCTAAAAGAATCTCTAGCAGAGTTTTTGAATGTTTGTTTTGAATTCTAAAATTCTAAAGAAGTCTGTGGAAGTCTAAGTCTGTTCTGAAGGAACCCATGGACATTCCCTGAAAGAACTCTCGTACAGATTCCCAAAAATATTAGGGAACTCATAAAAGCTTCTTTACAGATTTTTTTTGGAAAAATTTCTTAAAGATCCTCTAACACAAATTTCGAAAAAAAAACATGTTAGAACCATACTGGAAAAACTTGTAATTAGAAGGCACGAAATGTTGCTAATTGACAAATTTAGAGATGAAATTTGTGAAAAAAAAATCGCGTTCTGGTGGGATTTGAACCCACGACTCCGTATTCGCTAGACCGACGCTTTAACCAACTAAACCACAGAACAAGTAATGATTCTGCGGAATAGAAAGCCAAACTGACTCCGCAGCCACACCAAGAACACTACTATTTCACAAATTCATCTCTCTTTTGGCTTAGATGCCAATCCGCAACACACTCCCGTTTGTGCCCACTAACTACAAGTGAGTGTGAATTGTTTTTTTTTTATGAAGCCGAGGCTTACTCTCGCACTCCGCATACCTAGCCAGTAAAATAGACAATATATGGCATTGTAAACACGTTAGATTCACGACGTTTAGGCTAAAGCTGCTAACAACACTGGTGCCAGGAGTGAGTGATGCTCGAACTAGACGGTTCCCAACCATGGCTCTCGAGACCCCCCAGTCTGTCGTCACTGCGCTTTTCGTGAAACAATCGAAGCGTGCCTGCAAGCGGTTGGGGGGTCGCGAAACGAAGGTTGGGAAGCTATGATACTAGACTGTTTCTTTATGTGAAAGTTTTCAGTCTCATGAGCAACTTTGAGAAAGACAGTATATGTACTTATTAGCGTGGGACACAAAAAGACATTTTACTTCTGTACACTTTTTGAGTTCCATTTTGGCCCCATATCAATTGTGTAAAATTTCAGCCCGATCGGAGCAACTATATTTTAGCGCCAGCCGTTTGAAGTTTTTATACGATTTACTATAGGGAAAATCACTGTTTCAAAGAAAAATCGCCACAGGTTGCCCCTTAACCCCTAAAATAAATCGATGAATGATTTCTGTTGGAAATTTTACGAGGAATAAACCCTCTGAAGACCGCAAAGCGATCTAAGGCATGTGGAAAAAGTTATTGATTGGAAACCGAATGGCATGCCGACGCTGTTTAACATGTAAGGAATAACAATAAATAATAAAATCTCGTCATTTTATCGATCGGGTAAGGCTTAATAACTTTTTCCACGAAAGTCGCATCGCTTTGCGGTCTTCGGAGGTCTGATTTCTCGTGAAGTAATCTACAGAAATCATTCAACGACTTATTTTTAGGGATCAATGGGTGACCTCAAGCGATTTTTCTTTGAAGAAGTAAATCGTATGAAAAACTAAGAATAACGGGCGCTAAAATATAGTTTCTTCGATCGATCTGGAATTTTGCACAGTTGATATGGGACCAAAATGGAACTCAAAAAGTATACAGGAGTTGAAGTTTTTCCATTTTTTATATTTTCGCATATAGACCGTGTACCAGGCTAATACTTATAGGTGGTATAGAACGTGAGGTATACGACGTTTGGACAAAATTGGAAGCTCCGAGCAACACTAGTGACATGATCCAAAACGCGAAATATTCCACAACTACTGGGAAACTGTAATAATATCCAAAATGTTCGACAAGGTGCTCCGTGTAGGAGATTCCCACTGGCCAGTGTTTTACAGACTTCTTGACGATTTTTTCTTTCCAATAAGAGATGGGTTATTTGAGTAAGTAAAAAAAAATCATATTTCTATAAGAGTTTGAATTTCTGGGTCATAATCAAGCCCGTGTTTTGGGTGTTAAACCCCTCCCGTTGCCGATGTGACATACACTAAGCGCCCCTCCGCCCTTTGCCAAAATTAAGAAAAACCCCTCCCTTGTCGCCCTTTCTGTGCACGGGCCTGACCCCAATGCACTATTCGTAAATTTCCCTTTCGAACAATTTCCTGTTCTTACTGATGTTCACTTGAATGCTGATAAATTTCGCCCCAAAGAGTAGTTTTTTTCTCAGTTTCGTTTTTTTTTTGAGTCGGACATAGGCCATTACTCGAAATCGCTTTGACCATGATAAAAGGCTGCCACAGAAATCCATGATTTGGTTTACAATCGGTCGTACCTACCACGATCTTGGTGGATTACGATGAGGAGCAGAGCGGTGGTAATATCCCAACAAACATTATTGCTGTACAACAGATAAAAAGGCGCTCTTAAGCGAAATTTTGAAAATTTTGGCTGAATAAGCTGTTATTCAGCTTTCAATGTTACTTGGGATACATCCTTGTCTCACTCCAACGGTGATGTGCATGGGATCGGACAATGCACCGTTGTGCAGTACTCTGCACGAAGATACTTTGTACTGTGCTTCAATAAGGCCATTGATTTTCTCCCTTGTTTCTGAGGGCTCCCCACATATTTTCGTGATTGAAAAAGATAAAGAAAATTTTAATTGTATTTGGCTAATTGTAAAACAAGCGCCTACAAAACGTTACAAAGATATTTTTACATTCATAGCAATGAGTCAGAAATACACCCATCTTGATATTTAGCTAGAAACAATAGCACTTCCTTCGTTTCATCTCCGTCCATAGGATATAATCCGCTCAATTCAGCTACATGTGGTTTGAGTCGAACGACTACTTCCTTGCAGCCGGTACCTACCTAGCAGAGTAGCAGTCTGTTATTACAAACTTCATTTCCGAGAGGTGCGCTCCGGCCTAAACCGGGGAGCTCCGATGCAAGCTGATGGTGGCACGAACTAATTCCGCTATACCCACAAACGGCCCAGCTGAAGAGTGACTGCGCTGCTACTGTTGGTTGAAAGCGAAGATGACGGCGATGATGGTGGCTGGCATAATGGTGCAAAGCAAATATACAGAATGTTTCAACAGCTCCATTATTGTGCTGCGCTTTGTCAGCCAGCCATCCAGCCGGCATTCGTGGAATGAAAGGATACACTTCACCGCAAAACGGATGAAGCAACGATTCCCCGAGACAGGGATTTACATACATTAAATTCAAATACGAACGACTTTTGTCAGGCTCTTTGTCGGGGAAGATTAGCTGAAGGGATGAAGTCCGCCCGGCACGATGGCATTCCACCTACTTCACCCAACACGATTGACACACGGTTTGAATTCATCCATGCGAGACCAAGTACCAAGGCTCTCAGTTTGTCAAGATAAATGATACTGAAATAACACGAAACAGAGATCTATTGCGGCTTTCAGCCGTGGGAAATCAGTTCGAAATACTCAAATCCGTAGCGTGATTCCGTTACAGTGCTCAAAATTCGTTCTCCACATTCTCAGAAATTGGTTTTTGTTCTGTCAAGATGAGCAACGAGGCATACTGAATTTAACTATGCTTCTCAGAACCCACGTCAAGTGCAGGAGCATACATATGCCACTCAACCAACCATGTATGAAGGAAAGCCAAAGGATTGGGGTTCCCTTTCACAGTAAATGAGAAAAAAGAAAGGAAAAAAAAATAATGAGTTTCTATTTTAGTACACTTTTTTGTACAAAGTTTCTCGCAATGAAACACAAGGCTGTCAAAAGAATCAGATCCTCAATTCGTGACGCAAGTGAGAGCAGAGCTGAGCCGATCAGAAGCACATAACAAGATCATAACAAAATTAAAACAACTCTTGTTAGAAATAGCAGAAGTTGATTTAATACTGTTGTAAGAATTTGATCATGTAAATTATATTAACTTTTATTGTAATTTTAGTAACACAACATTATAACAAAACTTGTTTTGTTTATTCAAAACAGATGTGGAACCACATTTGTTACATAATGCATTGTAATATACAGTGTATCAAACAATTGACAGCAATTTTTTGATCTAAATAATTTTTCATTCAAATGTTTATAACTTTTTATACGTCAATCAAAAACGCTGAAGTTTTGACCAATCATAAATCATATGTTGAAGTTCTATTGGTAAAACATTGAGCGAAATCGAATAAGTTTTCTAAAAGTTATAGAACTTTTAGTAAAACTCATAATATTTTTGAACACATTTCTTAAACATTATATCTCAATATGTACTCGATGAAACTTTTTCAATCTTTTTTGTGTTACAGTTTATACCTAAGGCTTTCATATGCAGCTACGTTCAAGGTTCTATATTCACAACATAAAATAATTGCCCACATGCACAATTTCGTAACACGTTCATTGCAATCTTTGTTATATTTTCTGTATTAAAATTACTTCAGTTTTTTGTATTGTCGCGAAAAATCCAGATAATTTTTGTTATTTTAGTCACTCGAGCCAAGAGATTTATAACAAAATTTGCAAAAAAATGTTTTGAAATATATAACAGAACTTGTTATTTTTTGTTGTGGTTTCACGAATTTAATTCAACAAAATTTGATATAATCTTGTTATGATTATATCTCAACTTGTTATATGTATGTGTGTTTTAATTGGAACGAAGTTTGTTACATTGTTTGTTATTTTAACTACTAACGTTAGATGTTTCATAACAACCGTCTCATCTCTCATCTCATCTCTCATCTCATCTCTCATCTCATCTCTCATCTCATCTCTCATCTCATCTCTCATCTCATCTCTCATCTCATCTCTCATCTCATCTCTCATCTCATCTCTCATCTCATCTCTCATCTCATTTCTCATCTCATCTCTCATCTCATCTCTCATCTCATCTCTCATCTCATCTCTCATCTCATCTCTCATCTCATCTCTCATCTCATCTCTCATCTCATCTCTCATCTCATCTCTCATCTCATCTCTCATCTCATCTCTTATCTCATCTCTCATCTCATCTCTCATCTCATCTCTCATCTCATCTCTCATCTCATCTCTCATCTCATCTCTCATCTCATCTCTCATCTCATCTCTCATCTCATCTTTCATCTCATCTCTCATCTCATCTCTCATCTCATCTCTCATCTCATCTCTCATCTCATCTCTCATCTCATCTCTCATCTCATCTCTCATCTCATCTCTCATCTCATGTCTCATCTCATCTCTCATCTCATCTCTCATCTCATCTCTCATCTCATCTCTCATCTCATCTCTCATCTCATCTCTCATCTCATCTCTCATCTCATCTCTCATCTCATCTCTCATCTCATCTCTCATCTCATCTCTCATCTCATCTCTCATCTCATCTCTCATCTCATCTCTCATCTCATCTCTCATCTCATCTCTCATCTCATCTCTCATCTCATCTCTCATCTCATCTCTCATCTCATCTCTCATCTCATCTCTCATCTCATCTCTCATCTCATCTCTCATCTCATCCTAAGGAGCGTATATGGGGGGAGCGCTATTTGGGAATTAGTGCGTAAATTTAGGGGGCAAATTGAGTTTGGCGCAAACAAAGTGAGCGTAAATTGGGATTTTAGTGTACTATCAAGTCTAAAGTTCAACTATTGTGTAGTTATATCCGAGAACTTCCTGGAGTTTAGGCTATCTGATCTACAAGTGTAATCACTAATCAGTGATCTAGTGGACTCATATGAATAAGATTGATGCTTACACAGCCTCATGTAAGAATTTGTCAGTTATATATTAGCTCAGTGATATATTAAAGCAGTATAAATTAAATTTGCCTCATGGAACTATGTGCTATTAAATAATGAGTTCATTGTCTGGTTAAGGATCTCCAAGATCATCTAATGTATTGACATTCACCTGCGAGCATCTGAAACCACCATAATACCTCCGTGAAATACACCTATGAGCATCCGAAGCCCCCTTAAAGCCCGTCGGAAACCTTATGAAACACCCTGAAGCGCAAATATCCGTGAAGTTCATATGATAGCCTCTGAAGCCCCCTTAATTCCTCTGGGAACTCCTAAAACGTCCTGCAACCTTGAAATCCATTTTGGTAATGATATAATCAGCTAAAAAAATATTTAGGCAGTTCCAACTTACACCTAAATGGAGATTTGAGTGTAGTTGTAAATTACTTTATCAATCAGAAAGCTATTTGAACCGTTTTAGGTGGAACCCCAAGTGACCAAATTTCAATTAAAAGGCGAAGTCAAGTTTCCGCTGCCGTAATGCCCGAAGTTCATGTTTCTACCACTATTTTGACCGTTCGCCTTGAGCCACATCCTCTTTTCATCTTAGCGATCTTAGCCGACGAATAACAACACTCTCACTGCTCTGATAGTCTAACGATCTCGTTTGGCCTGGCGACACCGTTCTTCCCGGACCGGACCGGGCACAGGAAACTTTCCCGTCGTTCAATTTGACTCTTTGTGTGCTGGTCGTCGACGTCGTCGGTCGCCGTACAAAGTTTCTATCTTTGTTTTTCTTTGGGTCGCATGAATTTATGGTCCTTGAATTAGTGGCAGCAGAAGTCCTGTTACCCCACTTGGCTTGGCACTATCATCATCAACCGACCAACCGACGACCCCGGCTAGTCCGGGCTGGAAAGTTACTGGGCATCGCGTGTGTCTGGAGTGCTGTGATAATGGTGGGCTCAGGCATCTCCGTGCCTCTACAAGTTGTCATTAATTCTGTGAATGGGAAGGATTTCGAAGGAAAACATACTCCGGTCGGTCGGGTGCATGAAGCTGGGTGTTTTTGTAAAGCGATATGTAGGGATAGAAGGGTTCAAAGTGAGAGGTCACTATTAGGGTGAACCCGGAAATTTAAGGATTATCGAAATGTCACATGCAAATGCCGGTTGATTACTATTACTGCAGAGATTTCCGTTAATTGTAAGCATATTGAGAACACTCCATTCAGTGACTATTTTTCCATTTTTCCCTGAACGGAAGCAATACAAAGGATGCTCTTTATGCTGCTACCTCATCTAGTCCACACAACTTGCGAAACCCGAAGGATAACGCTACATTACACAATGTTGGCGGATGGTCACCACTTTCTCGCCATCCTCTTGCTAACATTCATTGGAAACATTATGACACCATTTCCCCATGTCAACTTGTCAAGTGTCGTTCGTTGGGCTATTGTGAAGTCCGCGCGTGTATGCGCCATACAATAGCTACATAAGCACAAGCCAAGAGTTAGTAATTACGAAATTGGGTCATGTATTCACATCCTATCAAGCTGCTTTTCTAATAACTAACTATGTACCCACTAACATTGTAGTCAATCTCGGAGAGAAGAGCACTTATACGCCCGCCCCAAACCCACACTACAACTACTAGAACAATTTGGACAGCAGAGTGTCTTTTAAATCCTTGATAAGACACTTCTTTGCCTTGAATATCCTTTTGATGGGTGCCTTGAGGCCACCACTTTCTTCGGAGGAGGAGGAGGAGTCGCCGTTTCGATGTTTGCAATCATGGCGATGATGGTGATCTGTCGGAACGCCGGCCGTCGTTGGCTGTTGAGGGTAGTAGTGATGGTGGTGGTGATGGATTTCGGTGTAGCTGGAGTGGGACGCTCCTGGGGGAGGGGCTGCGAGTGGAATAGAAAAGAAAGTGATATGGTTAATATAATATGGCATATAACATACATTCAATTTAATAATTACTCATTAAACATAAAAATGAAACAACGAAGCTAAAGAGCTGTTGTACTCTAAAGTTCATTTTTTTGCATTAGATGTATACAATGGAAATTGTATTACTTTGACCCTTTCCAAATGATGGTCTAGATATATTTTATCACAAACATGTCCTATGTACCTAGCACAGACAACTTTCTAAAAGTCACTCACACATCACTTTTTTGAAGATCTTGCCATTTTTGAGTTGCGCTTATTCAAAAACTTTGGGCCTTATCAAATGTTAGTCTAGATAAACTTTGACAAAACAAAGCGTGTAAATTTGCTTTAAAATACAAAGATTTCATACCCGCAAAGTTTCATTGGATTAAGAAAGGGTGCTGCCATCCACTGGATGAGATGGCGTGAAATTCATCGGATGCTAAATATGGTACACCTTTACATAACATACCATGCAAATTAACATTATAATCGTTTAAATTTCCGCTAATTCCCGTGAACCGGTTGGAGTCCATGATGGATTACGCGATAATTATCAGAAATGTGCACTAAAACTAATATCTCCTTTATGTAAATGACTTCTCTCTGAATTTAACATGAATATTTGTTTCTGTGCATATAAGGACTGTTATAATTATAAAACTAGATATCTTGTTAGCACTTTATCTTTGTTATTTTCAATTAAAATCATAATCAGTTTTTGACACAGCTTTCAATAATTTGTCTTGAATAGTTAGTTGAAGCTTACCAGACTGATAAGAGCAACGATGGACAGTGTGCAGAACAGCGTAAGGATTTCGGGTGAACTATCCAGTTCATTTGAATCTCGACGGGGACTACGACAAGGTGATGGACTTTCCTGCCTACTATTCAACATCGCTCTGGAAGGTGTTATGCGACGAGCCGGGCTCAACAGCCGGGGTACGATCTTCACGAAATCCGGCCAATTTGTCTGTTTTGCGGATGACATGGATATTATTGCTAGAACATTTGGAGCGGTGGCAGACCAGTACACCCGCCTGAAACGTGAAGCAGCAAAGGTCGGACTGGTGGTGAATGCGGCTACGACAAGGTACATGCTGGTAGGTGGGACTGAGCAAGACAGGATAAGCCTTGGCAGCAATGTTACGATAGACGGGGATACTTTCGAGGTGGTAGAAGAATTCGTCCACCTCGGTTCCTTGGTAACGACTGACAATAACCTCCTCTCCTCTCTCTCCTCTTCTTGGCGTAACGTCCTCACTGGGACAAAGCCTGCTTCTCAGCTTAGTGTTCTATGAGCACTTCCACAGTTATTAACTGAGAGCTTCCGCTGCCAATGACCATTTTGCATGTGTATATCGTGTGGCAGGCACGAAGATACTCTATGCCCAAGGAAGTCAAGGAAATTTCCTTTACGAAAAGATCCTGGACCGACCGGGAATCGAACCCGTCACCCTCAGCATGGTCATGCTGAATACCCAATGACAATAACGTGAGCCGTGAAATACGAAGGCGCATCATCAGTGGAAGTCGTGCCTACTATGGGCTCCAGAAGAAACTGCGGTCAAAAAAAAAACATTCACCCCCGCACCAAATGTACCATGTACAAGACGTTAATAAGACCGGTGGTTCTCTATGGACACGAGACATGGACGATGCTCGAGGAGGACCTGCAAGCACTCGGAGTTTTCGAGCGACGGGTGCTAAGGACGATCTTCGGCGGTGTGCAGGAGAACAGTGTGTGGCGGAGAAGGATGAACCACGAGCTCACTGCACTTTACGGCGAACTCAGCATCCACAAAGTGGCCAAAGCTGGAAGGATACGGTGGGCAGGGCATGTTGCAAGAATGCCGGACAACAACCCTGCAAAGTTGGTGTTTGCTAACCATCCGGTTGGTACAAGAAGGCGTGGAGCGCAGAGAGCACGATGGGCGGACCAGGTGGAGCGTGATCTGGCGAGTGTTGGGCGTGACCGACGTTGGAGAGCTGCAGCTGCAAATTGAGTATTATGGCGGCAAATTGTTGATTCAGTATTATCATGAATTTGATGTTAACGAAATAAATTAAATGAATGAGTTAGTTGAAAAAAATATTACATTATACAAAATGTTCATTATTACGTGATGAGAGCGATTCTCGGCAAACCCCAAATAAAATCCCATTTTTCGGAATTGTAAATAATTTTCCATTTACTAAAAGTTTGTTGACGAATCGGTCAGTTTTCAGTGTGCCGCCATTCAGTTGTCCAGATATGTGCACGTGAAACTTTGCGGTTTGGCTTCGTTATATATACTACTGTGTTGGTAAATTCACCCAAAGCTTTTAATGAGTGATTTTGATGAGTTGCGCTGTAAGTTTTTTAAGCGTATGGTTTATTCATGTTGGATGCTTTGGTGCATGAATACTGCATGGTAAATGAAAATTACCAATTTCTGGATATACTGAAAAATATGAATATATCAATATCATAAATTTGGAGGTTTTTTTCGGATGCAACAGTTATCGACAGAGCTGCATCTAAGCATAATTATCTGGCTCTGTAAAGAAATACTGAGTTCTCGCAAATCTCGACTATCGATCATCACCAAACAGTTTTGATGTCAAAAACTACTGAGTGGAGCAAAACGAAAATCCATTTACCTTAAGCTTTCTACTGAAGTTTCGCGAGGCAAGATTTTGCTTGTTCCAAATCAACGTCGACTGGGGATTTCACTAAGAACTTCCTCCAGGAATTCTGCCAGGAATCCTTTTTGAGGATTCTGTCAGGAGTTCACTCTGGAGATTCTAACGGGCATTTCCTCTTGAGATTCCTCTAGTAATTTCCAGCAGATTCTACCTGAAATTCTCCTTGGGGATTCCTTCCTATGTCCCTTTCGAGAATTCCCCAGGAGCTCCCTATGAGGACATGTTAGATCCCTGTAGAGATTCCTACGGAAGATCGTTCTGAGGATTTCATAGGAGATTCGTTGAGGGTTTCCTCCTGGAGTTACTTCAGAAAAATCTTCTTGAAGGTCCTTCTTGAGATATCTCTAAATGTTTAATATGACCATTTCTCCAGGTTTTTTTTTTTTTCACCAGGAGTTCGCTCTGGGAAGAATCAAGAACTTCAGCAGAAATCCCTAGAATAAACTTTTGTAGAAATTCCCATGATGAACTTTTCCAGCAATCCGTAAAAGGAACTCCTGAAGAAAGCCCCAGAATGAGCTTCAAGAGGAATCTCTGAAATGAACTCCTGGAGGAGTCCTAGGATGGAACTTTTGAAGAATTATCGTGGAAAAAAAATCCCTAAAGTTACACCTAGAGATATTCTCAGAAAAAAAAACAAGTCCTGAATGGATCTCCTTGAACGGAAACCCCCAAAAGGAACTCCTGAAGGTATTTCCAAAGGAAATTCTTGGTGAAAGCTCAAAAGAGGATTCCTAGTGAAATATGAAGACGATTTCGAAGATGAAATGGAATATGAAATTCTTGGCGGAATTCCCAGACGGAAATTTCGGAAGAATTCGGAGTTGCTAGTGGAAAATCCAGATTAAATTCCTGGTGGGATCTCTATAGGTAATTTCACGAGTTATCTCCAGAAGAAACTCCTCGCAGAAATCTCGAGAAGAAAGTCCAGAAGGAATTCCCTAGAAATACTTCTATAAGAACTCCAGAAGGAATTTCTTGAAGGGATGTATAGTGGTATCTCCAGAAAGAACTCCTGGACCAATCCAAAGAGAGATTTCCAGAAGAAACTCCTGAAGAATTTCCCAGAAGAACTCCTGAAATAATTTCCCCATGTCACTGCCCATATTCGCATAGTCGATGTAACCACCAACGTCTGCTCTGATGGGAAAACACGATTTTATAGATTTTTTCCGGATTTACATATGCACCGACTATTTGAATGAAATAATCTGTCAGTTTCGTGGATTACAGCTACAAAAAGTGAGCCGCAATGATTTTAAGATGTTTTATGTAATTTTTCCATATTTAAAACGTGTACGTCAGTTTATGCGACCACTCAGTCGTTTTGATGAATGATTACACGGATAAGTTGACGTAACAACCAGATTGCTATGACCGTTATGTTAGCTATTACGGTACCCGTTTTCTGAACATGTGTTAGATTTTTTTTTCCGAATGTCTGTCTTCTTCTTCTTCTATATGGCTCTACGTCCCCACTGAGACTTGGCCTGCCTCGCTTCAACTTAGTGTTCTTTGAGCACTTCCACAGTTCTTAATTGAAGGGCTTCCTTTGCCTGCCATTGCATGCATTTGTATATTGTGAGGCAAGTGCAATGATACACCATGCCCAGGGAGTCGAAAAAAAATTCCCGACCGGAACGGGAATCGAACCCGGGTCTCCGGCTGAATGTCCGTATTCGTGCGTTAAATACATTCTTTGTTGATAAGCAGCAGTCCCGACTCGAAAGAAGATGTACTAACCGTGGTTTCAGAAAAAAAAAAGCTAACACGTCACATTCTGAAAATGTGAACTATCTGATAGTGCGGTCGATCGTACCATAAAGCGTGGGAATCTAATGCGCACCTTGCAATTAAGGCAGTCTATGTTGAAAAGGTTATTTTATGCCTTATCCAAAATATGGTGTTGTACGTAACTATTTATTAAGAAATACCTTAGGGGCTGTCCATAACCCGGGTAGAGGCTAATGGCAAACAAAGGACAAAATAATAACTGGTTTTGCCATCATATCTTGTTTTGCCATTCTTCTGTTATTATGAAAAACTTAAAATGGCTAATCAATAGCAAAATATACAATCATAGCAAATATTGTCATTGATATGTTATTCATGAATAATGCTAAATAACACATCAATAACAAAAATTACTATCATGGTAAAACTTGCAATTTAGCACCTTTTATAATGAATTGTATAAAATATCAAAACAATAACATAATTTACATTCCTAGCTAAATTTACCATTATTTTGATATTGTGAGAAATTATTTATAAACATTAGGCAACATAACAAATTTTACTCTTAATATACCATGAACTATTATATTGTATATTTCAAGCATAACGGTGGCTACGTTCATCAAAGTGAATTTGATTTTTAAGTTCGTTTCGTTTTGAGTTTTTCATTTCCACAAAATAAAACTGTTTTTACATTGATTGATGAACTTAAATTTTAATGAAGAAAAAAAAAGAAATAGCTCATTTTACCTTTCTTCTGCTACTTCGAAATAATAACTGAATCTACCATTATTTTAAAATTGAATTTGAACAACTAAACCTACAATTATTTTGATCGCCACATAATCAGCTAAATTTGATCTTATTCTGTTATCAATAACTCAAGAATGTCATATTTTGTTATTCACCGATAACAGTTAATTTGGGTCTTATTTTGTTATCAATATCTCAATAATAACTTATTTTGTTCTTCAATTTAATCCGCATGCTTTACCATTACTTTGTTATTACAATGGCAAAATAAGTTATTTTTATGTTTTTCTGCTACGAAAATTTTGTTATTATTTTTGTTATTTTAACTCTTATTTCAAACAAACAAATAACACATTTTGCCATTCAAACATTCTGTTTTAATGGTAAAATTTGCCATCCTTTTGCCATTAAGCTCTACCCGGGAAACCACGTGGTCAATTTTGGGACTTTTCATTTCGTGGTCATTTTTTATCTAAGTTTTGGAGGATATTTACGACTGGGAAGAAATGTTGAACTTTTGTGGCTTTCTCAGTCTAACAGGATTAAAACGGCTATCCCGGGTAGAGGCTAATGGCAAACAAAGGACATAATAATAACTGGTTTTGCCATCATATCTCGTTTTGCCATTCTTCTGTTATTATGAAAAACTTAAAATGGCAAATCAAGAGCAAAATATACAATCATAGCAAATCTTGTCATTGATATGTTATTCATGAATAATGCTAAATAACACATCAATAACAAAAACTACTATCATGGTAAAACTTGCAATTTAGCACCTTTTATAATGAATTGTATAAATTCGAAAGAATAACATAATTTACATTCCTAGCTAAATTTGCCATTATTTTGATATTGTGAGAAACTATTTATAAACATTAGGCACCATAACATATTTTACTCTTAATATACCATTAACTATTATATTGTATATTTCAAGCATAACTTTTCAATTCGACGTATCTCGCAAAAGTAAACAAATCCGGATTCTCAGCTTTGTGTTTGATTCGCAATGGATTCTATTTGATGCACATCAATTTATGTTAATTTAGAACTCAAACAATTAAAGAGTATAATTTGTAAAACGACGTATCTATCTTTTTCGACGCAACGGTGGCTACGTTCGTCAAAGTGAATTTGATTTTTAAGTTCGTTTCGTTTTGAGTTTTTAATTTCCACAAAATAAAACTATTTTTACATTGATTGATGAACTTAAATTTTATTGAAGAAAAAAAAAGAAATAGCTCATTTTACCTTCCTTCTGCTACTTTAAAATAATAACTGGATCTACCAAAACTGAAATAATAACTGAAACGCCAAAACTATTCGAAAGTCTTCAAAACAGTCGTCGTCAATATAGCATTATTTTAAAATTGAATTTGAACAACTAAACCTACCATTATTTTGATCGCCACATAAACAGCTAAGTTTGTTCTTATTCTGTTATCAATAACTTAAGAATGTCATATTTTGTTATTCACCGATAACAGTTAATTTGGGTCTTATTTTGTTATCAATATCTCAATAATAACTTATTTTGTTCTTCAATTTAATCCGCATGCTTTACCATTACTTTGTTATTACAATGGCAAAATAAGTTATTTTTAAGTTTTTCTGCTACCAAAATTTTGTTATTATTTTTGTTATTTTAACTCTTATTTCAAACAAACAAATAACACATTTTGCCATTCAAACATTCTGTTTTAATGGTAAAATTTGCCATTCTTTTGCCATTAAGCTCTACCCGGGATGCCAAACTCCTGACCGTTTTACTTTTGTTAGACTGAAAAGCCACAACAGTTGAGTAGTATTGTTTCAATGATGGTTTTGAAACAAAACGTAAAACTTATAATAGTTTTGCTGTGGAATGATTTTACTCGTGGTTAACAATGAGTTTACTATTTCATTAATCTATGAGGTGCCACAAAAACTCACGTTTCGGGTTTCAATGAGTTTGCTTCAAGCACTTAGTAAGTAGCTGAAAGGGGGTTTGAAGAGTTAACGTCGTAATTCAGAGGAAGCGATAGAGATCTACTATAACCATCCATACAAAAAATATAACTGCTCATACATGATGTGTTTGGATTCTATACTTAGGAGATTTGCCAAACACCATTTTAGAGCAATTTAAGGTAAGCACGTTAACTGCGAACAATACTCGCTGCTAACCAGAATCACGGCATATGGCGGCGTTGCATGAACTACGAATTGTACCAAGTATGTAAATAAATCGATACAGTATGAACCCAATTTTGTCAGCCCCACAAACTGTTTGCTCTCATTAACTTAGGGTCAATTCAATCATGTTCATCACTAAGCTACTGGTTGAAAATCTATTTAGATATTTAAGGAGAACAGAAAATATGTCCCCGAAACAGGATGACAAAATCAGTTAACTGATGTATAATGAAGCGGATAAAACACTGCAGGCTGCGTTGGGCTGGGTACGTAGCTCGTATGCCAGAGAAATGACAAACTTATACCATATTAGCAGAGAACCAGGAAGGAGCCGTTGGCTTCGTGGTAGGGCGCGCACGTTGACCTTTTAGGTCTTCCTCAACTGCATTTTGCGGCCCTAAGGGGCTCCAAAATCTCAGGGCGACTGGAAGCGATTGATCCAGGACTAAGACCAGTGGAAACGATTACTTTAATCGGCGTAGACTCACCATTACGAGTTGTAGGCTATCAAGTATCAATTTGTTAAATTATTCGCATGTTCTTGTCAAAGCATCATAAATGTTTTTTTCAGTATCTGCATTGCATGCATAATAAGCATTAAACATAATCGATAATATTCACTATGAAAGTTGTTGATATTGAAAATGATTTTCAGGCATCTGAAATCAAATAATTAGCTATTTCAAATATAAATTATGTTTATGTCAATAAATTATCTCAATAAATTATATTCAATCACGTTTTATGGGGAGATTTTAGTTTTCTTGTACACAGACGTCAGTATTGCGACCACATGGTGGTTACGTCAAAACGTTCTTTTCAATATACTCACATGTTTTAGAACAAACACATTTTTTTTAATAATTGGAGCATATGCTATACATGGTGTATGATATGTTAAGCTAAAAAAGTGGATTTTGAGTTAGCAATTTCCTTCTTAGGAATCCTCCAGAAATTACCTGTGGAAAAACTTCCCGCAATTTCATCCGGGAAATTCTCCTGCAGGTCAAACCGAGATTTCTTCGGCAGTTTACCACCAATAGCTCCAGAAGAAACTTCCCAAGCGAAACTCCCGGGAACCCTCTAAAAGAACTTGTGGAAAAATATGCCAAGATAATTCCTTCAGAACTCCTGGAAGCTTTCCTAGATGAAACTTCTGGAGAAACTCCTGGAAGAATCTCTAGGAAGATCTCCTGGAATAACTAGTGTAGGTGACTCTAGAATGAACTCTTGGAAGAATCCCCACATGGAACTTCAGAAGAAATCCCCAGAGATAACTTCTGAAAGAATCCTCAAAAGACACTTCTGGAGGAAAAGAGAGAGCTCATGGAGTAATCTTCAAAGAAAACTCTTGGAGGAATACACAGAAGAGAACTCCTGGAAAATCCCTAGAAGGAATTTCTAGAAGTATCACTAGATGGGTGGAACCCCTGGAGAAAACTCTAGGAATGATACACAAATTATGTCACGCAAAAACCGACATTTCTCTGGCAGATTTCTCTGATAATTTTTCCATCACCAAAACCTCCAAAAAGATCGTCCAACAATTTCTTCGGAGAATCCTTCAACCTTCCATTCCAGGGAATCCTCCAGTGTTTCTGATTGGGGTACCCGGCAATCTTTAGGAATGCTCTAACAATCCTACAGCAGCTCTTTACAAGAGCATGCAAACAGTTTTGCCTCCACTGATTCCTTCCAGGAAATCCTCTAGTAATTTATATTGAGCAATCTGCTCTTCTAGAAAACTCTTTTGAGGAATCTCGCATTTTTGCTTAGACCAGCACCTGTCCGATGTCAAATTTGTGCATTCTATCTTTTGCTCTCCTTCATAGCTCAACAACTCAGCATAATCCACCTTACAATGAGTTGATGGGATTTCTGGTTGTTGCCGCTGAACAACTTATGGTGTTATGGAAAATGTGAGAAGAATGACAATATAATTTAACCTTAGTTCAAAGAGAAAAGCTACTTGAAATCTTGGATTATCTGTTTTACATTCACATTCACATCACAAATGGATTGCACATTCACAGTTGTCAGCTGAAGTAAAATCATTTTATTTGGTATGGCAAAAAGCATCTAGTCTCGAATTTCTCGAAATAACAAGCATTTCCCAAAAAAAATATTCGGTAGGCATTGAGTGGTCATCATTGTGCACAACCCAAGTAACACACTTGTCACAGAAGAGTCACAGTGGCGCAGGTTTTTGTAGCGCCAAAAGTAAATATGACTTACTTCTATCAAGTAAGTATTTATTAATTAGAAGTACACCTTGTCCTTTTTTTGCGTCCATGCATGACTTAGCGACAAAAAATTCTGCCGCCAAGAAAATGAGCCAACTCAACATTTTTATATTTTTTAAAACATCTCCGTGGTTAGAAGAAGTGTACAAAAATATAAAAATGTCTATTTTAATTATTATTTTGGCAGTAGAAATTTATTTCGCTAAGCCAATAGTGGACGTAAAATGAGGTTTAGGTGTAAGTTACAGTGACATCTGCGCAACAAAAACCTGCACTGCCGTGACTTTTCTGTGGCAAATGTGTTACTTGGGAACCGCCACCAAATCTTTTTAGATGCTATTCACCCTACAATATTTTTGCTATCTCTCAATTTGCTAATTCATTTTTATTTTGTATCTTCTTATTTCAAAGTCGTGCCACATATATTCTGACGCTACAATCTTTTTGAAACTCGGAATGTGCATTGTCTAACCATACAGTTAATTTAGAATACCGGGTTGAACAGCTAAAATACAGTTTAAATACAGCAATTCAGGATTTTTAACCTTTTGTACCGATTTTTGTTGACAGTTGTTGTATTGAGCCTACCAAACAGTACCGAACAGGCAATTCAGGATTGAGTGAAGTATTCTTTCAGAATATGTAATTATTGTATTGTAATCCTCTTTGGGGTCTCAATTTAGCCTAGTGGTTAAGTCTATGGATCGCCAATCCGGACACGGCGGGCTCGATTCCCGTTCCAGTCGGGAAATTTTTTTCGGGCATAGACTATCATTGCGATTGCCTCACAATATGGCGCCGTCCACAAATTACGTAACGCTCTAGGGGGAGGGGGGAGTACAGCTTAGCGTTACGGCCCATACAAAAATTTTAGTATTTTCATACAAAAAAGCGTTACAGAGGGGGGAGGGGGGTCCAAAATTGACGATTTTAGCGTTACGTAATATATGGATGCTGCCTATACAAATTCATGCAATGGCAGGCAAAGAAAGCCCTTCAATTAATAACTGTAGAAGTGCTCAAAGAACAATGAGTTGAAGTGTGGCAGGCCAAGTCCCAGTGGTACGTAGAGACATTAAGAAGAGAAGAAGAAGAAGAATCCCTTCACAGTTTCTGTTGGAAAACACTACAATTTTTTTAAATTGAAAATTTATGTAAAAAAATCATGTAAGATCGTGCTAAACTTTCCTTTCCTATCTAATCATTCTACGGTCGCTTTGGTGAGTTTTATGCTTTTGAGGCCTTATGATACCTCCTTGGCGAAATAAATTATATTTTCTTTGGAACTTACCTGGTGACGTAGCATAATCTGAACCAGTCTGAAGGAAAGACATCACACGGTCACTGCTACCGGTAAGCTTGTTTATAGCGCGTCGTATCTAAAAAAAAATCCCAGTTTTCATTTAGGGTAAATCGCCAAATATTGCACACCTTAAAAACTCGCCAATTGTTGCACACTCCATGCTTTTCTTATTAGGTGTTTTTTAAATATGCAACAATTATTTCTTAAGGTGTGCAACAATTAGCGATTTACCCTACCAGTTCGTTGAAACATCCCAAATACTCACCACTTTTTTTATCCACTTCAGGAAATATCCCGTGTCCGCTACCTTAAGATACCCTTTCGGGTTGCAGAACCCGTCCACTGTATCCAAAGCGGAGATGATACCTCTCACGGTCCACAGACCGTTTCGTTCAAAGAACATTCCACCACCAGAGTCTCCAGTGCAGGCGTTTGTATCTACAAAATGCATATAAATGTCTCTAAAGTTTCTAAATTGAATGTGAACCATAGCAATTACCATTAGCAGATCCCATACAGATCACGCCTTTCGTCTCCACCCCAAAGTTCTTTCCCGTGGCACAATTCTTAACGTCAACAATAGGCAGCTTCGTTCCCAACAGCAAGTTGGATATCATAAACGACCAAGGCTGCTCGTATCCCCAGCCGACGATCGATCCGGACGTCCCCTTGAGGTCCCACTTATCCACATCATCCTTTCTCGGCAAACATGCCGGTTGAATGTAGTCGTTGAACTGTACCGACGATGCCAACTCCAGCAGAGCTATATCATTCACCTTACTGACCGGATCAAACGCCTCATGTGGAGTGATCTTCCCCACACGAACCTCACGCATATGCACTGAACTCTCGTACAGATCGTTCTGCCCGAGTTGCACAACGATCGTCCCACTTCTCTGCTTCAGTGTATCATCCAACATGCAATGCGCCGCTGTCATGACGAACTGATCGCTAATCAACGTACCGCCACAGATGTACCTCTTCTGGCGTCCGTTCACCTCATACACGGCTACGTGCCACGGCCACTCTCCTGCGTAGCTGCGTACTCCGTTGACTATCAACCATTGCTTGTTGATCTTCCGTTCCCCGCAAGGTTCTGGCTGTTCGTCCGCTTCCGATTCATCACTTGTCACTACTGTTGGTCCTTCCGTGAAGTCTTCCTCTTTGTATGGTGATACCTGTGCAGTTATGTTCCTCAGCCAATCCCGATAGTAGCGGACTTTGATAAATCCGGTGTATTCTTCACTGTCGCACAACGTCCGGGGTCCATCTCTCAACGCAGTGAAGGACACGATCCCCGTCAAGACCCAGTGATCACGATGATACGTAACCAAGCCGCCACCTGAGTCACCGTTGCAAACACTCGATCCATTAGCATACCCTGCGCAGAACATCCCTTCGTAGATCGTGTTTGCAAACACCTCCGGATTACTTCCAAGACAACTGGTGTAGTTCACGAACGGGAGCTCCGTCATCCTTAGCCAGTTCGAAAGCGCGTCTACTTCCGTATACCCCCATCCGGAAACCTTTCCATGTTGTCGGTAGAAGCCAGGATCCTCGTGATCACTCATATCAACGCATATAGGCAAGACACGATTCGTAAACACAACACGTTTATGCAACTCCAACAACGCCAGGTCGTGCTTGAAGCCCTCCATGTGATACTCCGGATACACATGGATCTTCCTCACTTGAGCATCCTGAACGCACTCATTCGCCACACCCAGCTCGTGCACCCCCAGTTTGACCTTCAATCTCCCGATCGTCAACTTAAATCCATTGTTTGGATTCATTACACAGTGCGCGGCCGTCAGCACAAACCTCTCGGAAATCAACGATCCACCACAGCAATAGCTGAAGTTCCCTGCATCCTCATGATAAATGGCCGCTTGCCACGGGAACTCCCCACGAATGGCTTCCGCAAGCCGGGACGGCAACCCACTGGATATTTGCAGCTTCGGAACGCCGCATCGAACCGGCGAAAAAAGTAGATCGCAGCTAGCGGGATCGGCGAATGACCTCCCGATCGTCAGTAGAAGCACCCCGGCGATCGGGACGAGAACTGCTGCGTACGCGGTGAACATTATGACTGACGCTGCTGGCGTGCGACTGATAACGAGCTGGGAATTTTTGGAAACGGCGGCGTTGGATTCCACGAAAAGAATCTTATCGAACAAAACGCAGGCGCGGACTCGAATCCAGCGATCAGTGAGATTCCACTGGTGGACGGTGAGAGTTTGACTCTGGAAGAATGGGAGATCGCACGACTTTACTCACCGTTAGTTGTTCATTGACCAAAAACTCTCGAGAAGATGAGCTTGATTGAAGATGATTGAGAGGGCGCGTGAGATCTGTTTTCACGGTTACAGAAGTTACACAGATTTGTGTACTACTAGATCAGCCTCACCGCTGTGTCAAATGTACACAGATACTTTTCCAGCTCCAGCGCTGGCATGAAAACAAAATAACAAATATTTTTGCACTGATCGATTCCTGATAATGCATGTCGTCGTTCAGAGAAAATTAGTTATGAACTTGGCTCCCATACCAGCGCTAGAGCCAGAAAAGTGACTGTGTACATTTGACACAGGGGTGGAGGCTGATCTAGTAGTACACAAATCTGTGTACATTGTACACAAGCCTGTGTACATTGTACACAAGCCTGTGTTGTTTCATTTTAGGGTGTTGTTTGATGCTTGTTGTGAGAAGCCGGGTGACTTGTGTAAACAAATTGTGAATCAGTTGAAGTCAATTGGATGGGATGAGCCCGACCGGTGCGGTGTCTATCCGCCGTTATCATCACACACGAAAATGGAAGTGCGACTTTAGTTTAAAGAATGATTGTGAAAAGAAAGGATGGATGGATTACCGTCCTATTCGATTATGATTGATGACGTGACGTGATCATGGCAGTGTGTGTCTTGTTTCGGTGGAAATTCATGACGTCAGCGAGTCATGAAGCCAGAGTTGACTTTAGAAATTGGGGATGGGGGTAAGACGGACCGGGTGACTAGTTCTGTCACTTAAGACCTGAAATTTGGCTGTCTTTTACGATTAACTCTATCTTCTTCTCAGTTGATGATTATTGAACCACTCTATGAGAGAATACATATGTCAAAAGTGTAAAAAATAAACAATCGTCTACCTGGCTACACGCTTTTGTAGAGGGATCTAATATTTAAGCGACAATAAATAAGCTTTTTTAACATTAAATTGCTAAGTTTTCGCATTTAATTTTGTTTTGAACTGTTCCGTGCTATACACAATGAAATTCAGGTAAATTTTATGGACTATGGATAACGGTGGTGGAATTAATATTTTGCGTTGTGTGGGGGTAAGACGGTCCGAATTGAGGGTGGGTAAGACGGACAGTGTTGGGGTTACTTTGATATTGCCATGAGAAACACATTAAAACCCACACATTGTTTGAACTTCGTATAATTATTCGAGCATTGCATACTGTTAGGCGTTTAAAAGTGTATGGAGGTTTCCAATTTACAAAATAGATTTTAATTTGCAAAAACACGTTTCGCTAAGAGATTCAAAGCCAAATTTAGATTCTACAATGATTGATCTACCGAATATAAACGGCCATAAACATAATTTAACACAATTAATGGCTTATTAGCTAATTTTCCAAACGTGTCTGCAGGCTTGTCTGCACTGAGCGCATGAAAATTCTGCTCTTTGGGTTTACACCAGCAAGCACATCATATATTAGAAATCTTTTCAGCTTATCTGATAGAAGGATGTTGAAATATTGTAAATGTCATTTCGAACTGTCAAAAAACCGCACCGCAGAGCCGCGCAGAGCGCGCAAAGAGATTTTCACCCGGATGAAAACACTCTAGTGAATTTCACTTTGAACGGCCCGTGCGGTTCTGCAGTGCGGTTTTTTTGACAGTTTGAAATGACATTTACAATATTTCAACATCCTTTTATCTGATAAAATGAAAAGATTTATAATTAATGATGTGCTTGATGGTGTAAATTCAAAGAGCAGAATTTTCACGCACTCAGTGCGGACAAGCCTGCGTGTCTGTCTTACCCACATTGTTGAAAATCATACATTTGGAGATCACTTTTTAATTACCTCAAAAGTCATGGAAAATCAAATTTTTATTGCCAATTCGGCTTGCAGACTGTAAAGTACATTAGTTGAAGTAAATAGTATGGAGATAAAATTCAAATTATCACATTGTTTACACCACAGACAAACAGTCGTAACACTTGCGAAATTTCCATCGACCACGCTTTTAACGATGATTTTAAATTTGCATAGTTGTGGCTTTCACAACCAGAGGTGCGCATTTCGTTTTTCTATGCGTTTGACGTTTCACACTAGTGCCTTCTGTTGGCGATATTGCACAACACAGTGATGCGTGCAACTTTTCCACCAGGTGATGGTAGTGTGAACTGGGCGATGGGTTTCCATGAAAATCGTTCAAGGTGTTACGTCTGTTTGTCTGTGTTTACACTGTCAAAATATAGTGTTTCCTAAACGTGTTCGTCTTACCCCCCCCCCCCCCCCCCCCTCCTAGTGTTTACTCTACAGCCTGAAACCACGCAGGATCATGGTGGGGAGGGGGGGTCTAAAGTTTTGGAAAAAATACAACGTGGTTTTTAAATAGCCCTTTATGAAGACTCTTATAGAACTCATCCTTCATATCATCGGGTTTATGGTTCGTTGACGCATAGATGTTGATCAGGCTGTTGTCGTAGAATTTGCCCCTCATTCTCAACACACAGATTCGGTCGCTTATCGGCTGCCACCGTGGTACTTGAATGAAGTGTTGGCGATTACGATAAGGAACAGTAGCGGTGATAATAGACATCCTTGCCTCACTCCAGCAACGACTCGGATGGGATCGATCAAAACACCGTTGTGCAGTTTCGGGGAATCCCCAAAGGAGTTACTGATTTTTTTCAGCAATTACTGGAAATATTTTTTCACAAATTTCAAGAGATATTTCTTGTAAATTCCAGGAAAATTCTTGAAACCTGAATCTTTGAAGAAACTTCAGAAGAAATCACCGAAGGGAACTCCAGGCAATATACCTCTACGAATTCCAAGATAAATTCCTGAAGGAATTGCGCGATAAATCCTTCAAGAAGTTGCTGGAAGGATCCCTGAAGGAGTTCTAGGAGGTGTCTATCAAGGAGTTCCTGGATGAACGCCTGAGTGAATTTGAAAACAAATCACTGAAGGAGCTCTTGGAGCAATCCTTGAAGGAGAAATCCCTCAAAGAATTTCAGGAAAAAGTCCTGAAGAAATTCCTAGAGGAGTTCAAGAAGATATTCCTAGAGTAATCTCCGAAGAATCTCTGAAATAATTTTTGGATAAATCTTTGAAGGAGTTCCTAGATAAGTCTCTGAAAGAGTTTTTGAAGAAATTTGAAGAAAAATCCTATAAGATATAGGTAATGGTGAAATCCTTAACCCTTTGGAGCCGGAGAGGTCATGTATGACCCCAACACATAAACGACTGTATAAATTCATCCATTCGATAAAACAGAATACTGTCTTCATCAAACTTACTGCAAATGGAGTCCGCTATTAGAAAAAAATGGACATATTTGTATTTGGGGCTTCATTGACAACCTAGTACATCCTGAACACAATGAAATTTGGAAAAACGAAATAATTGACATACCAGTTGATCTAAAAGCTGGACTTGTAAGTGGGGTACGTTTATATGTATCCATTTAACCTTTGTCAAGAATATAGAAAGGTGTTTTATATTCTGGGATGTTCTAGGTGTTTCAAACTTTCCTATAGTGAAGTTTTTCAAATCTACAAGAACAATTTTATGTATTTTCGCCACAAATAATAGCATTGCATATCCTATACTGGGATCCGTGAAGCTCTTGATACCAACAATGTTATTTAAAGACACTATACTATAGGGATACTCCAGGTCAGCCAAACTACCTTGGAATTCAGATCACTCGTAACATCAGTTATATCTGACATAATGAGTAACATTTCATAATCAATCGTGGTGACTGGACCAACCTGAAGTCTACTATGTATAATTATGAACCTTTGGGACAAACTATCCTGGAGTTCAGCTCCTGATAGTAACAGTAGTTATTCTCACAATAAATTTTAAACTGTAATCTGTAATTCCCCTGATATATCATGAGTAATTTCACGATAGTTTTCGAGATATTCCAGATCAATAACACCACTCCGCAGACCATACCTTCGGGAGTGGTTACATAATCCACTGTTCTTACTAGGAACAATAAGCGTTGTTATAAATTTTTGGGATATTATGGTGAATATATAACGAAGCCACACCTCGTATTTTCAAAAGCACAAATCTAAAGAACCGAATGTCGGTTCGAGCTGAAAAGTTGATCGATTGGTTACCACCAGCGGGTTACCAATCGATCAACTTTTCATCTCAAATTAACATTCGGTTCTTTAGATTTGTGCTTTTGAAAATTCGAGGTGTGGCCTCGTCATATATATGCCCCTTATGGGCTTCTTACTGTTATGAAGCTTAGTTGAAAAAAAAAAAACAACCATTGCGACATGAGGCGATTTCGTTTCAGATAGTAATGTGACACTGTCCATAAACTACGTAGACTCATTTTTGGCCATCTCAGACTTTTGTCCATACAAAATTTTCGAAATTTGTATGGAGCGTAGACTTTGGTCAGACCCCCCGCAAACCAACCGCCACCCCCCCTCCCCCTCCCCCTACGTAGTTTACGGACAGGCCCTGTTACACAATACTTTTTGATAAATGAGTTTCCGATTTTATACTGTGAGCTCCAATAAGTATAACAGATTGTTCACCATAACTCTATATAACCAACACGGAAACTTCAATTGCTGTAGAGGCTAGATGTTAAACATCATAATAGTTTGGATGGTCCCAGCTGATCTTATGATGTCCATTGAACATTTAGAAGATTTACTGGACATGATAGATTGCAAACCGTAGCTTTGTATAATGAAGGAAGCTACCGTTACACTCGTAGATTTCCGAGTGTAATCTCAAGAACGGTTTGGATGACCTAGGATATCCCAACTGATCTGATACTGTCTATTGAACTTTAAGAAGACTCACTGGAAATGATAGATTACAAATCGTAGCTTTGTATAATGAAAGAAGTTATCGTTACACCCGTAGACTTTGGGATCTTAACTCAAGAATAGGATATCAAAAAAAAATATTCTGCATGATATTCTACCCTTCTTATACTATTAAGCATCAAAACAACAGAAAAACGTAGAAAAAGTTCCATAATAACGCTTGGAAAAATTCCGACTTCAAAGGGTTAAAGAAACTCCTGGAAAAAGTTCCGAATAGTTCGTGGAGAAATCCCTGGAGGAGTTAACGGAGAAATCTTTCAAGGAAGGAATAACTGAAAAGTTCCTGGAAAAATATATGCAGGAGTTCCTGGCGAATTCCCTGTAGGTATTCTTGAAGAAATCCCTGAAGAAATTTGAGAATATGGAGTTCACGGAGAAATCCTTGTTAGAGTTCCTGAAGTAATATCTCCAGAAATTCTAGGAGAAATCCCTCAAAAGATTTCAAGGAAAATCCTTGAACAAATTCTGGAGGGTTTCAAAAATTTATAAATCTTTTTTTATTTAGTGAATTTCAACCTTGAGCTAATTCTTCGGAGAAATCACTGAAGCAGTATATGAAGAAAACGCTCAAGAAGTTACAAGAAAAATCTTACAAAGAAATTTAGGAGATTTTTTGCAGGAATCCCGGAAGAGTTTCTGGGGAATCTCTGGACAAATCTCTGAAAGAGTTGCTGGAGGACTCCCTGAAGGAGTTCCTTAAGATATCCATGAAGAGGATCCTGGAAAAATCCATAAAGGAGTTATGATGAGTTTTATGAGAAATCTCTCCAATAATTCAAAGAGAAATTTTTCAAAGGTGTTCAGGAAAATTCTTCGAAGTATTTTTTGAAGGAATTTCCTAGAGAAACCACTGAAGTAGTTTCTGGACGATTCCTAGAAGGAATTTATGAAGAAATTCCTCAAGCAACTTTGGCAAAAATGTCACAAAGAATTGTAGGAATCTGCAGGAATCCCTGAAGAAGTTCCTGGAAAAGTCCTCAAGGAATTCCAGAAGAAACCTATGAAGGATTTCAACTAGAAATCCTTGAAGAAATTCCTGTACGAATCGCAGAAGCAGTAACTGGAGGAATATCTGGAAAAAGAACTTCAAGAGAAATTGTGGAAAGAATGGAAGGAGTATTTCCTTGGAAAATTTTGTTTGAATCCCTGATGAAATACTAATCGCTAAAGATATTCTTGGAGAAATCGCTGAAAACCCCCTAGGGGATTTCCCAGTGCCAGATTAAGGAGGGAGGGTAGGGCCCCGGCTCCCCACATTACAGGGGTCCCCATAAAATTCTATTTCACGAAAAAAATGTGAAGCAAGAAAAGAAATAGCATCTCTCGGTTTGATTTTTGTTATAAGAACTTCATATAACTGTCTACTTGCAAGAAGTATGTGACATGTTGCAACTCTTTTGAGAAAGACTGCAATTAATTGTCTAGCTAAGTATGATTTTTTTTGTTTCCTATTAAACCTATTATTATTTATTTTTATTTATGCAATTCCCCAAGATAACTTGCCGGAGATCATGCAGAAAACCTTCGATTGATTTCAAGGGGAACTACAAAACTCCATAAATTGAAGGGTCAAAAACCTGCTGTTGCATTTGTTTGTTTTTTTTTCTGTCCAAAATTTTTGAAAATATTTTGAAGAATGTTCCAACAGAGTTCTTGGAAGTATTAACGGATTTTTCTTCGAAATTTAGAAGTATTTTTGAAATTCTTGAGTTTGATTATACTTAAATAGACAGTTTACGGCTTAGGGGGTCTGTACCGGTTATCGCACTACCTAAGGAAAACTGTTTCTACAAAAATAAGAAGAAGACCGACGAATGTCATCGATTTGTCAAATGATTGTTTAGTTTTCATACTTTAGAGGAAAAATATAGAAACGGGGCCAAAGTTTCTTTAAGTACTTATTACGGCGTGTGGCAATGATAGGAACCCTGTACCAGTTATAAACACATTTGTTAATTTGGGTTCCACTTCGCACTATTTACATGAATTCATTATGGCATGGTTTCCCAAACTGTGGGTCGCGACCCCCCAGGGAGGTCGCCAGCCTTTATCCAGGGAGTCGCGAGGGGCAGTCGAATATTTTACTGTAACAGACAACAAATGAATGAATTTCTATGGTGGGTCGCGAAAAGTACGTCTGTTAGCCAAAAGGGGTCGCAGACCTAAAAGTTTGGGAACCTATGCCTTATGTGGGATTATCCATAACTGGTCAGCCATTCCATAGAAAAACGATGTACTGCAACTCCGATTGCCGTGAAACTTGGTGGGATCGTAGTTGTTCGAAAATAAGGCTGACACAAATTTCGATTTTCTCTTATGTCAACCCCCCCCCCCCTCATTTTGAGGGGGGATACAAATAAATTATTTAGGAAATTTCAAAAATTTAAAGTGAAATTAGAGTTGACAAGAAAATTTATTAACAAATCCGATGAGTTTGACGATTTTGCTAAATTGTTTGAGTAATTTTTCATCAAATACATTTATTATTTAACATCCCCCCTTTAACGAGTCAACGAGCAAAGTGACAAAAGAAGAAAATGAGATTTGTTCCGCCCTAACAAGACCCGTATTTTTTTTTATTTCATCATTAGGGTGAGCAATTTTTACATAGGGTGGTCCTAAAAATCAAGGTTTTAAAACTAAAGTTTTTCAAAATATTATAACTTTTGAACCAGTTGACCGATTTTTAACTTCTTTTTTTCTGTTTAAAAGCTATTGGATTTCATTTTTAAGGACAAATTGTATTTTGGGTGAAAAAATTAGCATTTTCAAATGTTTTTTTACGTTTTCAAGAACGTGGGACCAAAGGGGTTCCCTGGTTTTACATTTTGATCAGGATGTTCAGAAAATTTGGCGTAACATATAAAAAAATCAGAGATATATGAGATACCAAAAACACCACCACTCAAAAAAGCTATACAAGGCATAGTTTTATGAGAGTTTACAATATCACGATCTTTTAGAGCAGCTAGTATTAAAATATATGACTCTCCATATATTCCGTTGATAGCATATTGTCATAATTCAAATTCGGCAGTACTGAGTTTCTTTACATTAGACTACTTTAGTGGTGCAGATGTTTAAAATTATGAAGAATTTTTATTTTTTTTATGTAGTAAATCATATTTTACATGGTGCAGTTTGATAATATTGTTTGAGCCGCACCTCCCTGATGAAGAAACGCTCGGAATGGACCTCCTCAATCTAGCTAAAGTCTAAAAGACAACAGTGCCCAGGCTGCACTACCAGGCTACCAGCTAAGCACACATCTCTTAGCTGGCGGTTTTGTCCTCGCTCGATCCGTGGAAGCATGAGTTAGGGACTTGGGGGCCGCTCATAAACCACGTAGACTTTTTGGGGGGAGGGGGGGTCTGACCAAAGTCTACGCTCCATACAAATTTCGAATTTTTTGTATGGACAAAAGTGTACGAGGTGGGTGGGTCTGAAATGGCCAAATTTTGGTCAACGTGGTTTATGAACAGCCCCTTGTGAGGACCAGAGCTTTGTTTGACGCTCTCCTTATCAACTCACCATAATGCAGCCCAATGGCTCCACAACCCTATATTAATTCGCAAAAACAGTGCCATCAGACAAGCTGTAAGCCAGACTTGTTGCACCTTGCGAAACACACTGTTCATATTATTGGTTTATTTTAATAACATTCTTTACGTTTCTTTTCTTACAGGTACCGAACTAACGAGCGTATATGATAAATCAAATACAAATGTAACAAAGTTCCCGCCTCCAGGAGATCTTATGTGAGTACATGCAGTGTAATAAACCCTTCAACACAAAGAAGAAAAAATCCCAATCTCAATATTCCACCGACGGAAGGCAAATTTTGCTGGCGACTGCCTGGAAGTCATATTTTTCCCAACTCTGGAAAAACTGGAGCATCCTTCGTTTTTTACACAAAAAAAACCTTACCGCAGGCACATCCAATACCCCGAACCGAAAAGGCATCTCCAAGAATAGTCATAAGTATATATAATCAAGAGGAAGCGATTCCTTGCCACCAATCCCAATTTCCATATTTCTTCGTATCCTTATTCGCTTCCCTACGTGTCTTTCCGAAACTACCACAGCCACCGGAGGAACGGGTGCAAACGAACGAATTCGCTGCGTCCTGTTTCCAGGAATAAAACTGTACATTTATCATATCCGTTCTTCGGATGCCTCTTGCACTTTATTGTAAACGAGCGGTATTTTTCCCCTCCAGCCTCTCCGATTCCTCCGCTATTCATAGTGTTGTACTTGGTACGTTCGCTTTGCACTTGGTACCAGATTTTTCACCCTGGAGGCGCGGTGGCAGCGGCGACGGCAGTGTCGTCTCTATGGGAAGCTGAATTCTATGAATACCTCCCGAGAATACCGAAGCGCCAGAGTGCAGGCACGGTTGCAGCCAGCAGTTGGGTCATCCAGGGGTGGACTCCCTAGGAGGTCTATCCAGATAGTGTGTTGCGTCAAGCATGGTGGGAAGTAGTACGGCCAACCCTGAACAGAGGCAGTGCAATCACCGAAATGGTCGGCCAGCAGAAGCTGGGTTGTGTGATGTGAACAAAAAAAAAATAACAAACTAAATCACCTAGCATCATATGAAGCACGAGCTCATAACAAGTTTTGTATTAGTTGGTAGTTCTGGGATTCTTCCAGGAATTTTGAGGTTCTTCCAGGATTTTCTTTCTGAGTTCTTTCTGAGAGTCATTCCTCTAGGAGATCATTAGGATACCTCCATGAGCTCCTTCTGGGATTCCTCCAGGAACTTCTTCCGGGATTAATTTTGGAGCTCCTGCTGTAACTTCTGCAGATCACTCTGGAAACCTCGTAAATGTTCCTAATGCAAACCGTTTAAGAGTTTCTCAGAACGAATCCCTGAACGAATCTGAGAAGGAATTCTTTAATGAATCTTAGAAGGAATTTCTGGATGATTGCTGGAAGGAATTCCTGCCCAAGCAGCACACATGCCACAAAGAAGTGTCAACAGCGCAGATTTTTTGTTGAACACAAGTCATTATCAAGTCAGTTTTCTTTTGAGTTAAAATAACTTTAAAAACCTGCACTGTTGACACTCCTCTGTTACATGTGTGCTGCTTGGGTGGTGGAATCCTCAAAGGAGCTTCTAGAGAAATCCCGGCGAATCACAGGCGAAATTCTTGGAAGAACCCTAGAGGAACTTAGGAAGAAATTCCTAAATAAACTGTGTCTTTCCAAAGTTTACGCTTCATATAAAATATAAGAGGAGGAGGGTAGATCTGAGATAGCCAAATACGTATCCCTTTAGAGTGCATTTCTTTGAAAATTTCTTCAGGGATACATCCAGAGACTCTTTCAGCAAGTCCCCCAGGAATTTTCTTTGGAAGTCAAGAGTTTCTCAAGAAATTTCTAGAATTGTTCATCTTGAAGCTGGCCCACGAGTTTCTTCAGAAATTTATTCCGGAATTTCTCCTGGGATTCCTTAAGAAGTTTTATGGGAAGTAGCAATATTGGTACATACCCAAATTCAACCTATAGGAATTCCTCTAGGAGTATTGTCAGAACTTTTCGCATACATTTTTCTTTGTTCTCCGTAATTTGTTCTAGAAATTTCTCAAAAAAAATCTGCTAGTTTCTCCAGGAATTTCTCTAAGAGTTACTTCAAAAGATGCAATTCCAGGAAATATTTTTTACAAAGATTCGGATATTATTTTATAAAATTCACATTCCATTTTCCTATAAAAAATATGAATTTTACAGAAACTTGTTCAGAAATTATTGCTTGATTTTTTCCGTGGGTTCCTTCAGATGTTACACCTTTTATTAAGGGATTAGCTTGGGCTTCTATTTGGAAATTCCTTTAGAAAATTCTTAAGAGTTTCTTCTGCATTCTCTCACCAATTCATGTAGAAATCACTTCTGAATGTATTCCTTGGTATTATTCAAGAAATTTTTCAAAAAAAATACCTATGAATATCTGAAGAGGGTTCACAAGTCCTTCCAGGTTTTATTTCAAAGATTCTTTAAACAATTCATTTTTCCTTTATTCCTTTTGTGATTATCTAAAAAATTTCCTGAGGAGTTTTTCTATTACTGCAGATATTCGTTCGGTAATTCCTCTAGGCAGGGACTTTCGTGTACAAATCTTCTTAGAAATTGTATAAGATCTTTTTGTTAAGAATTTTTCAAAGTTATCTTCACAAGTTCTTTCAAAGATTTCTTTAGAAAATCCTCCACAGATTTCCCAAACATTTAATGAGGGATTTTCTTTTTCAATAATTCCACCAGTATTTCTTGTCTGCAATTTCTGCAGACACATTTTAAGAGATTCTTCTATAAATTCCTCTACGGAGTTTTCTAGAATCCCTCAAGCAATTGATCATCAGTTTTTTTTTCATGGAATTATTTGCGGAGCTCCTGCAGCAGCCTTCCAATTTTTTTTTCTGAGAATTAAATGGTAATCTTGAGGTTTTTCTGCATGTATTCTTCTAGGTAAATAGTATCCTAGGCATTCATCCAAAAATTGCACCAGAAATAACTTCAGAAATTGTTCAAAGAATTTTCGTCCAGAAATTTCTGAAACATTTTATAAAAGGATTTCCGAAGAAATCCCTTTCTAAAGCTCTGAAGAAGTCTTTGGAATTTCTTTGAGGAGGAATTCCAGAAGGAATCCCATTGCGTGAATTTCTGAACCCGTGAAAGAATTCCTGTTAAAATCTTCAGTAGAAATCTTTAAGAAATCTTGGTTAGTAGGTACGTTTGAATAAATCTCCGAAGCCCCAAGGGAATTCTTGAAGAAATCTCAGGGGCCAGGAATTCCTGGAGAAATACTTGGAAACCTTTGATGGAATTCTTAGAAAAATATTTTTAGAAAATTTGTAAGAAAATTTCTGAAGAAATTCTTTAACAAAAATTATTGTAGAATTTCTATAGTATAATTAGAGGATCAATCAGTGGACAAATTTATGATGAAATAAACCTTTAGGAATACTTGGGTAAACGCAAAGGTAAGTGTCTGCAAAGGACCCTGGATAAAACTCTTGTGTCTTTTTAGATTACTTAATGAACTCCCGTAGAGATTCCTATTAAATACTTTTGAATAAATTTCCTAAAGATTCCGTATTGTGGGGAAATACATAAAGGAATATCTGGAGGAAATCCTGAAGAAATATCTGGGAAAATCTATGGAGAATCCACTAGATGAATTTATGAAAGAATCCAGGTAACCAATAAGCAGTTAAAATGGCATTAATTCGGCACTATATGCGCCTTTACGGCAGGTCATTAAATGCTAATTTGTCCCATATGCGCCATAAGTGCTACTTAAATGCAGGTTTTGGCCCAATATACGGCTGATTTAATGCTTAAATTTCCTACCCCCCAGATTGTCAAAAATAAAAACGAAAAATTTCCCCTGCCCATTTTACGGCCTCTCTTTCTGTTCTACTTTTATCTTCACTCTCCTGTGCAACTTTTGAGGCTTGGGGGCACGTTTTGAAATTCTGTTCTTGTTTTTTTTTTGCTGATTTCGGCGAAATTGGGATTTGATCCCTCGATCCTCGGGTTGACGATGGTGCTGAACCTCGCTACGATGTAAGCTATAGATGATTAGATAATGTGCGTTGTTTTTTTGATCAATTTTAAGCTTGAATATTACACCGGCAGTAGCTTCGTCAGATATGCTATGTGCCCAGCATGTGCTGATAATTAAATCGAGCATTGGAAAGTAGCCAAAACCATGGAATTTATTTGCCAAAGCATGTTTTTTTAGTTGCTACTCTATAAATGACAGGACAAGCGAATGATAATGGCATGTACAGCCGGGGCACGTAAATTAAAAAGTGGAAATGTGTTGTGGGTTCAGCATCACTGCTCCCACTTAGCAGTTTTATGGCAGTAATGTAGCAGTTATGCTGCTTGTTGACCAAAACATACCGTGCATCTGCAATGCTACATAACTGCTGTCAGATTTTAAGTAGCATTTCAATTGCTAATATAGGACAGTTTAGCCGTCGAACTGCTATCATACGGCAGTAAGCAGGTCAAATGCAGATATAAAACAGAAATACGGCTTATTCAAATGCTTATTGGTTACCTGGGCTATTATGTAAACGACAAAAGACAGATGTATGATTTTAAGTTTTTTTTTTTCAATTCCCAAAACAAAAGTCGCCAATATAGAGTCACAAAAATGTGGCATAAATCCCTTGTTGGCGTCAGTTAAGAAACTGTAAAATGTACGCTGTGCAACTCAGATGTTTTTGTTTGTTTGTTTACTTCTTACCGACACTTTCTAGACTGTTTCAGAAATTAAAAAAGCACTTTGTTTATTAAATAAAATTAACTATTCCGATGATTTCTAGCAAATTCTTTCAGAATAAAGCATATTGTGCTCCACATTTTTGTATCTCCTGTCAATTGTCATGATATGTTGATGAACAGTCGAGTTCTGTAACAATCAACTTTATTCTCCAAATTTGCATTTGCACAATGGTGTTTTTCGTCGATTTCAACATTATTTATCACTAAATACCAAACATTATTTAACTTTTTATCATATTCACTTTCTTAAAAAGTTGTCTAAGAAACCTGGGAGAAATCGATAAAGCCATTTCCACACCATGTTTTCTGAGATCAAGTTTCCTATTTTCTATGGTTTTCTACGGAACATCCCAACAAACATTATTGCTGTACAATGGATGAACAAATCACTCTTAAGCTTTATTTTAAAATGTTTAGCTGAATAAGCTATTTAGCTATCATTTTTACTTGGGATAAGAACTACCACAGAGTTTCTTAGTTTTTCCCCAACAAACATTTTAGCGTTATAAAAGTTGAACAAACAATTATTAAGCCAACTATAGCTTATGAAACTGTTATTCAGCTATCTCTGTTTCTTGGGTCTGAACACATTAAATTCAAACTTTTTAATTTTCTCAGCTCACTTGATCCTTCAGACGGCAAAGCTTGTCATACAATAAAAACGAATGCAACAAGCAGTAATTAAGACATTCGATTGCTTAACGTTTGTTGCTACTGGCGTTGTCGAGAAATTTAAAACACAAATGTTTGCACTGAGAAGAGACGTAATGATGGTTCTTGATCAAATATTCCAGTGAAAGTTACTTTTACCAATCGAGAAATATCTTTTCTTATCGATACAGTAACTTTCATTGTGTCTGGAAATTCAATATTTTATTTGTGTATTTTTTTTCTTTTCTACTATACTCCATTTTTGACCACTTTGTACAACTGAAATTGAAATGGCAGTCAATTGTTAGTGTATTTACAATTTCAGAAACAGTCTATACTGCACTTAATGCCTTTGGTTTCGATCTAGATCTGCTGAAACTAATCTAGATAAGTTTTATCTTTCAATATAACACTCTCGATACCCATCCTAGACGGATAGGTCATGGATTTATTGGTACCACATTTACAAGCCTTCGATATTAATCTAGATTGGCTGTAGCTGCTCTAGGCTATTTTTTACTTTTTGAATGTCTGTCTATTGTTCTGGATATGTGTCCTCGAGAGATGCAGTCTTCGACAAAGTGCTTTAGGAGGACAATTAATGCATGGTAACGTCATCGGTTTTGGTATAGATCTGCTGTAACCAGTGAATCAAAATTCAACCATCGCGCAACAATAATGACAATGTAGCAACCTGTATTTGTTGCGACAATCCACCCAATGCGACATGAGTTTCTCCCAACTTGAAAATAATAGGATCACGTAGAGAAAAGCATGGTAAAACCAAAAATATTTCAGGTAAACTCAATTGTCAATTGTCAATCTACAACAATAAAACTGTTTGGAGCAAATCGAACGTCACATTTGAAGCAAATTCAATCCATTTTTTGAAACAAACATGTATCTTCTGACAGGTTATGTTAGAAACAAATGTAAAAATTTTTGTTTTTTTTTTGTGGCGAGTCGGCCCTACGGACATATTTGTTTTCCAATTAAATTTACAAAACCATTTCCTTCTCTAGGAAAAACCACTTCGCGCGTGGCACTTTCAATGCCAACATCATGTAGAAAACATACGCTACCGAAATCAATGGGATTTCGACGGAACGGGGGGCTCTTCAATGGGTATTGTAGAAATCAATATGTAATTGAGTTTGTTTTAAAAATTAATATTTTAGTTTCAAATATTTTATCAGTTTACCGAATAAACATGAATATTTTTGTTTCAAACGAACGAAATTTGTCTCCGTGATAAACATCGTACACCACGAGTTAAGAGATTTCAAAGTCTTGCATTGCGATTTTCGAACGGTAACTTCGAGTCGGTAAACACTGCAACTCTGCTGAAGATCTATTATCAAACAGTTTCGACTTTGGGTTAGTATAATAACACAGCGTAACAGAAAATAACTTTTGATCTGTCTCAAGAGCAAACTTATGTGTCTCTGACAGATTTTGGGCCGCTGAATCCGAATCCGAATCTATCAAATTTGATAAGGTAAAACGAAATATTTTGCATGAGCCGTTAATTTAGATGTTAATTGACCAATTTACCTTTTGATTGCCTAAAAAAAATATTTCCATGCTTAATAGCTTGCAGTCAAAAAAGCCCAAAATCGCATATTTTGCCCTATAAATTGAGGTATAGCTCAAAATTGTGACGTTTTGGAGCAAATCTGAGCCCTGATTCGGATTCAGCGGCCCAAAATTTGTCAGAGACACATAAGTTTGCTCTTGAGACAAAAAAATGTTGCGCTGTGTAATTGATTATTCACGAGTTGAAAAGTACGCAACAAATTCAGCTTCCGTTTTGTCTGCAACAAAAAATTTCAAAATCGTGGGATAAAGAGTAATCGTCGCGCCTTCTTTGTTGCTTGTTTTGTGTCTCTTTTGTCTGACAATTCTCTTCACTGGCTGTAACTGATCTAGATCAGTTTTTTTTTTTTCCTTCGACGTAACTCTTCAGTGGTAATATCTTGCAGGCTTGCAGTCTTCGGTAAAGGGCCCCCACGAAGACCTTTTTTGGTTATGACACATCAACTTTATGTTTCATATTGCTCAAATACTGTTTGAAAACAAAAAAAAATTTTATGCCCATCGCCAAGGGGCCTCCGCATCCGCTCGGGCCCCGTGCCCCCACTATCGTTAATCCGGACCTGGAGTGCTTCGGATTAGTTTGTACCAGGGTTCCTGATTTCCACTTTGCATCTTCTTCCACATTCCAAGCCAGTCACGAGTCGGCATCTAGTTCGGGTCACGCGTGGTCGTTGGGATAATTGGGGGATTTTTTTTTGTATTTTGGTATTAAGTTTGTGACGTTCGTATCGCGCGTTGTCAAGTTGGTAGTTGGTAGCTAGAAAACGGAAGATCAAGCGAGTGGCTTGAACGAGCGAACATGCGTAATAGCCTGAGTGTGTTTCTGGTGTGCTACAATCCGGTGAGTTTGTTCTTTGTTGTTTTTCTTCTCTACATTGCCTCTATTTTCATTAACTTCTTGATTCATCATAGATGGGGATTGTTACATAAGGCTGAATTTCAAAAGACTGAATACGAAAGGCAGAAATCAATAAAGCGTAACATAAGGCGATACCCGGAGGAATCCCTTCAGAAGTGGTTTGAGAAATTTTAGCATGAGTTTCTGGAAAATTTCCAACAAATCAATAGAAAAATACCTGATGGAATTCACCAGAGAGAGGCAATGTCAAGAGATATTCCTGTAAGAGACAACCAGGTAATACTGAATTAATCCAAGAGAAACTCCCGGAAAATCAAAAAAGAAAGCCTTATAGGGCTTATAGAGGATTTTTGAATAAATTCCCGGAAGAATTTCATGAGTTAAACAAGCAATTCTGGAAGAAATAGCCGCAGGCATCCATATAGAATTCAACTAAAACTCTCTAGAGAGATCCTCGCAGAAATCCATGAATTTAAAATTTCTGAAACTATTCCTTTCATGACAAAAATAGGGAAATACCTTCATGATTCTCTGGATTCATCCCTGTAGAAGTTCCTGCAAAAAAAGAAAATGAAATAAAGTTCTACAGGAACACCAGCAAGAATATCTGAAAGAATCCCAGCAGGAGTTTCTAGAGAAATTCTACGAAAAACTTCTGTAGGGACTCAGAATGCCTGAGAAATTCGTAGGGCAGTTATTGAAGAGATTTTCATATAAATCTCCTAGAGGAAGTCCCAGAGGAACACCAACAAAAGTTCCCTGTTGAATTGAAGCAGAAAGAATTCGAAAAATCCTATCACGAACTGCTGCTGGGTTTCCAATGGAAATTCTTGAAGGTATTTCAAGAGGAATCCATGGAGGAATCTTTGATTAAAAAAAAATCCCTGGTTTTTTGTAAAAATCCCTAGAGAAATTCCCGCAGTAGTCCAAGTAAGAATCTAATCTAGTAAAAAATATAAAAAGTATTTAAAAAAAATCAAGCTGGAAATCTACAGCATAACCTCATAATAAATTCCTGGTGCAATCTCAACAAGTCTCTGTAAGGAAGAAGGTTATATAGCATTGTTCTGTTTACCTACAATAATCCGTTAAAATATCATTTATTTAACTTATGGCCCAGAGTAACGCAGTTGAGCTGAGTCATTTATAAGTTTTATTTTTGATACATTTTTGAAGTGATACATCGCCCTTTCGATGCACCTTGGTTTCCAAGAAGAGCAGAAATGCTGCGAACAGCATCCACTTTGTGTGGCCCTGTGGCACAGAAACCTTGTTTTCCCTCCCCTCTCCCCGCCAAATCGTGCCCTATTCTGCCCTGCCAGGGTGCATTCCGGCAGACCATCCGACGGAAATTAGAACATTGTACGTGTGAGTATCATCATCCCAGCAGAGAAAAAGCGGTCTCCGCTGTTGGTATAGGTACGTACCTAGTACACTTGTTTGTGGTGACTTCGAACTGGGCCACACTTAGAAGTATGGTATATGATATAGGAACGGACGAACATGGCAAGAGCAACCAATAGATAAAAAGCTGAAGAAAGCCTCAGCAATTGCGGTTTTCCCCGGACGTCTCTCTACGAGTTGGGTGCGATATAGATCAATTCGGTGCCCCGGTTTGCTGCAGCATCGTCTGGTCCCGACTGGGAACACGGAGAACGAAAGTGATAATCCTCTGTACGTTAGAGATGAAAATTTTAGGGGTTTCTTTGCTTTCACGTGAACTCTAGCACTGTAGAACGGGGCACATCTTGTGTGGGGTTTCTTCCACTACTGTGACAGCGGCGATGATATGGGGTGGAATGCGAAAGTGTTTGCTTTCATAATTTTTCAGCCATCGCTGCTGTAGCTGTCTGGCTCGGTGAATGCAAGTTATGCGCTTGGTACCCGATGGTCGTCGGTCATGCTTCCAGAGTTTCAGGTGGATATGGAAAGGCGTTTCGTGAATATTGGATTACTGCGCTCTTGGACGGACCGACACGGGTCCGGGTCAGTCCGGTCTAGTTCGGTGGTTTGTCCGACTAAGGAGATGAGATGCACTCTGGCAGGCGAGATAATCGCTAGATATGAATATTTATTGGTAATGGATGCGGTCGGAGAAATTTGTGTGTTTTTGAGTCAGAGGGGAGTCAGATGCTTTGGTAGGATGCATTCTGGATTGGATGTTGATTATAACTTGAGCTTCATATCGGTTGCGTTTTGGTGTTATTTTACAAAAATTGTTTGCACTTGTACAGGTTTGATGGACCCCCGATTTTATGAACTTAATTGTTGTGTACATTTTTTAATGGTATTGAATATCCAATCAGTTTTAAACTTGCAATTTGTATTTTGATGGCCTATAATGCAGGTTTTCAGCCTTTTCACACGCGGAGCACTTTATATCTATAAATTTTATTGTGGAGCTCCCATAATAACGCCAAAGCATATCCCACGACATACTTAGTTTTATATATTTACCTTAATCTCTTTGCTTCCGTTTCTGACTTCATTTTTTCAGAAAAATCGCTCGCTTTGTCGATGATCATGATGAGCGGGGTATATGGGGTGATTCTCTGGCAATGACAACATTTTGGCAAAAGCATGCAAACTACCCATTCGCTAGACTTTTCCTCAAAGCTTTCTAACAAATTTCTTTCAACATTACTTATGACTTCCTAACCGAGAATTGCAATATATTCCTGACATTTCTGGTAGATACCTTATATTATCTTCGCGTGTATTTAACTGACTGAATTCCAACATTTGTAGCGAAATCTCAAATGCTTAGGCAGATTACTGACAAGATGAGTGATAAATTACTTCCAGTGCTGTCATGGTAATATCAGACCAAGTTAGTCAAAGTTTCTTGATTTCAGCGCCCCTTCACTGGTTCTATAGAGGAATCTCTGAAGGAACCGCCTGAGCAATTCGTGGAGGAACTGCTGGAATAACTTCTAAAAAATTCATGGAACAAATTTTGAAGAAATCCCTGCTGAAATTTCTGAAGTAACTCTAGGAGTATTGAAGAAGTTTCTAAAGATATTTCAAAAAGTATCGCTGAAGAAATTTGAGAATTAATTAAAAAAAATCTGAAGAAAATACTAAATGAATACCTGAATGAATTTATGAAAAAAAAAAACAGTGATATTTCAAGAATCCATAGATCGATTTTCTGAAAAATGCAGAAAGAATACGTAAAAAACAACTGGAAAACCCCTGGTGGAATACCTAACAAAACCTTGAGATATTTTTTGAAAAAAAAAACCCCGAAGTTTTCCCCCAATAAAAATCCAAAACATTTTTTAATGAAATCCTGGAGTGATACCCGGCGGAATTTTGGATGAAATCTCTTTGTGAATTTCAGCAGAAATCTCTGCAAGCATGACTTCCAGATTTTCCATAAGAACCCTTATAAGAAGCTCTGAAAGAATCTGTATTTTTGAAAGAATGCTGGCAAAATTTTCTTAGACTTTCTTAAGAAAACCTTGAATTAATTTCTGGAAAAGAAATGTCTCTAAGGAATATCTAAAGGAATGTGAAGAAATCTTGGGAATTTCCTTAATAATCTCTTGTAGAATTTCTAAAGCACTCCTTGGAGAACATTCTTTAAAAACATTTTGAGAATATTCTGAAGGACTTCTGAATTTCTGTATTTGTATCTGTATCCGTGAATCATTTTCTAAAAAAAAAACAAAATCTTTTTGAGAAATTTTATGGAAGGATTCCTAAATGAATGCTTTGAAACATTTCTGAAGGGATCTCTATGAAAAAAAAATCTGAAGAAATTCTTAAAAGGATTTGTGAAACAATTTATGCAAGATTTTTGAAAGGAGTTCTTGAAGTATTTCCTAAAAAAATCCATGCACCATTTTTAAAGGCTAGTCATTCGTGTAAGACTTAAGGAGTAGTAGGGCATTTTTAAGTCTAAAGAAATCCCTAGAAATTTTGTCAAAGAGTTTCTGACTATATTGCTTTATGATTACTTGGATGATTTTATAAGTAAAACTACAAGGAGTGTTCAAAAAAGTTCTTGGAAGAATTTCTTAAAGAATCCCTGAGAGATATTTTCAGGTGTTCGTGAAAGATTTTTTTAATGAATCCTGGCATGGATTTAGCAAGGATTTATTAAAGAATTATTGAAAAATCGGTGGACTTTTTTTGCAAAGTTATCTTTGGTAAAATTTGTGAAGAAATCTCTGAATGAGTTTTTGTAGAACTAAAAGCCAAGGGAGATTTCCGAAACAATCCATCGATAAATTTGTGAAGGAATGCTTAGGGCAGTTTTTATAGAAATCCCTGCAGAAAATTCCCGAATGGTTCTCACAATCCTTTTGTTAAAAGAGTCCCTGGTCTCAGGAAGATTTTCTGACAGAAATTCAGATTTTCATGCAAAAAATCCATGGAGCAATTTCTGAAGCAAACCCAGGAGAAAGTTTTGGAATAAATCCTTGCGAGATCGTTTGGGAGAATGCTTGAAGGAATTTCGAAGGATTTTTCGAAAAAAAAAAACCTTGAAAAGCCCCGAAAAATATGGTAAATCTCTGAAGGATTTTCGAAAGAAATTCCTGGTGAAATTTCTGCAGAAACTCATACACAGCTTTCGTAAGGAGTGTATCGTAAAGTAGTTGAAAATGCTTAAAATAGCCTCAAAAATAGCTAAATACAACTTTAGGGTAATTTTATTTTTGGAGATACTGTATTAATCCTTGAAAAAAGAAATGGCTTTTATGATTTTCTAAAAATGTTCTTTTAACTGGGTTTTTAACCTAGATTACTGAACGCATGTTTTTAAATTTTTGCACACCTTCTAAAAAATTGAAATTGCGAGAAAAGTTCAATAATGTTCGAAAATTGTTAACTTTTTTGTGCAACTATAATAAGCTCCACAATCCTCATAATATAGGCAAATTATTTTTTTAAGAAAAATCTCCACTGCAGTTAAGCGCAATTCTTAAAAATGAAAAAAAAGTGTTGCGGTAACTTGTGCCGAATCCCATGGGCGGTAAAAAAGGCACTGACGTGTAGAATTGTTTGTCGTACGTATAGATGTATTATGATTTCTTTCTTTATAACCAGTCGAGAGTCGAGTATGAATTGTCATGATCTATCGGTTGGTCAAGCAGTGAGAATTTAGCATTTCATAAGTTGCGGGCTAATATTGAAGTGATTAGCACCTGATATGTAATTAGGCAGGTACAAATTACTGAATTTGAAATAACTTAGAAATTATTTACAGTTGGATTCACACGGGATTTGATACGCGCAAGAACACTTATTGGGAAACAATTGGGGAGTAGGATCAAACCAGTGTGAGTAATGTTGTTATTTTTTGTTATGATGAATACTTATCCTTGAATACACATAGCTTTTAGCGTTCTGGATTCTACCTCTTGTGTGGTTCCTTGCTCAAAAGAGTTCCGATAACTCCCACCCCAACAAAAAGCCATTTTTGAGGAACCCCTTTTTCCTATGCTCCTCCAAATCATGTTTACGCAAATAAAAAATACATAAAATGAAAAACTCGCATTTTTTTAAATAGGGTATGTTTTTTAATTTATGGACGAGTAAGTAGAATTAGAAGATATTAAAAGATATTAAAAGCAGAACTTCAAAGTTTGACCAAAAAATTAGACGTTTTTAGGAGTGGACCGTTTTGTAGATATAGGAGATTTTTCTATCAAAAATATGAATTTTGAAAGTCGGTGTTGAATGATATGTTATGTGTACATAACTGTTAACAAGCATCAATATTGTCCAGATTTTTTATCGTACAAATTTTACTCGCTACAGATTTTTGAAATGTTGAAAAATCTTAACAGAATTGCATTTATTGCAGATTTTTATTTTGTGAGGTGTATTCATTTAACCATATTTTCAATAATACTAAACATTTTCCAAATTTTTTCCAAGTATTCCAAAGTTAACTATATTGTGAAGATTTCATAGAAGAACCGAAATAAAAAGACCAACTCAGCTTCGAGATAGAGTATTCTGAACATTTTCAACTACTTTCCGATACACTCCTTACACAACTCTTTGTGGAACTCGTGGAGGAATCACTGGTAAAATTTCTGGAGAAATTGAAAGTTTCAGGCAGATTATTTTATCAAAAATCTGTATCAATACAGATATTTCTGCATCGCCGTATTTGAGGGTTAAGCAGGCACTGAGAACCCCAGATTTCAAAAGAAACTGCTTTTTGATGGTTTAAATTTTTACTGGTATTTATTTTTGTTTAACATTCTAACTAACAATCACTCATTTTACAAGCACCTTTACAATGAATTAATTCAGCATGATGCTGAATAACATTTTAATAATTTTCAGGCACAACCTTTGGTCGGGTTTTGTTCACACAAATTTGGAGAAACTATAAAGCATAGTGTTGTGTACTAACTTAACAGTTTGTTGATAAATCGTTTTACAGCTGTATAGTAAAGCTGTTTTTCAACTTAGACAAATGATTAAAAATAAATAAAATGCAAAAAAATTCAGTTTCCACGAGAGTTTATGATTGGTACTTATGCTGTGAACATCTATTATGAAATAATAACTACACATACATACATTTACCTACATCAAGATTCGAACTCGAGACCCGTCGATTGCCAGCTGCATGCCTTCTTATCTGCGCCATCCTAGAGATGATGAATTGAAGCGCTCAATCAAAACATAAACCTCCCGTTGTTTAATAATGATTACACTCCGACTCCTATTCAACAGTGGTGAATAATATTCTGTTTATGGTTAACAACTGAACAACACATTAATTCAGCTGCTGTTCAGTAAAAACACGTGTTTTTATCCTATACACTGAGTCGAAGTATGACGAAACGAAAGCGCTTATTTGACTTGTTAAAAACACATTGTACAAATACTTGTGCTAATTTTTACATGAACTTAACAAGAAGCAGAAAAAGGGCTTGTAAAACTATTTTTTAAAGGAATTACTGCAAGTCGAATAAAAATCTTATCAAACGCTTGAAAAATGTTTTAAATTATCATTGTTAATATCGATACGAAAGGTTGAACATTGACTACATTTTCAATTAAAAAATCATTTGTACAGTAATGTGTACAGCATAATTTTAGTTCAGCTATCATTACTATTATAAAGCAACAATTCAGCATGCATGCTTGTTTGTGGCTTGCGATTGTTAGTTGGGGTGTGTGAAAGTGTTCAAATTCTCAAAAAAAAAACTTCAAAGTTGAAGCAACAAATTATAAAGCTTTCATACAATTCATTGCAAATAAGTTCAAATTTTATGCTTTCTGGAGAAATCTGTATCATATTTTAAAAATCTGTTTTTTCTGTATTCTGTATCTTGTCTTTAAAGAAGGTCAAAGATCTGTATAATACAGAAAAATCTGTATATCTGTCATCTCTGATGCAGCGGGTATTTGTGGTGTAGTTCTTTAGAAGAATTTCCAAAATAAGTACATGTTTTTGAAGGAACTTTTGGAACGTTTTCTGAAAAACTCAGAAATAGTTTCAGAAGGCATCGTTAAAAGTTTTATTTGGAGAAATTTCTGAATTTTTAGGATTTTTTTTTTTTGCTTTTTAGTTTTATTATGTTCTCAAAAACAACCTTATGTTTTTGATCTCACAATCGGACTGAAAAGCCAAAAAAAATCCTAAAATTATATCAAGAACTGTCTGAATGAATTAGTGAAAGTTCTGAATAAATGTCCAAAAAAATTTCTGAAGGAATTTATGAACGAATTTTTAAAAGAATCGCTGGAGGAATTTCTGCTCAAATTCATGGATAGTTTTAGGAAAACAAAATTGGATGAATTTCAGTAGAGTACATCATGCAAGGTACTTAGTCTTTGTGAAATTTGTAGAATAGGAGGAATTTCTGAAGAAAACAGCGAATACTACCGTAAACCGGGGTCAAATTGACCTTTGGGTCGAAATTGATCACACGTTTTTCGGTTAGGTTTAGCATATTTAAAGTAATTTCCTATCAACTATCGTGCAGTTGGGAACCGATACTAAACGATATTTGCTTGGAAACTATTTGAAGTATGTTTTATCTTACAGAAAATCGTCTGATCAATTTCGACCCGGAGATCAATTTGACCCCGGTTTACGGTATCATATTTTTCATTTCATTATCCACTTTGATCCCTACTCCCTTACTCTCTGAGTAGAAAAAGACCGATAAAGCCATAAAATGATTAATGATTAAATGATATTTATAGAATACGGTTGATAAATCAGACTGTTTCTAAAGAAAGCGTTCCAGAAAATTTCCGAGTGAATCCATGGAAGATTTTTTGAAAAAATCTGCGAAGAAAATTTTGGCCAAATACTCAAACAAATTTTCAAAAGAATTTTTTAAAAAGAAATTTCTGAAGTAAGTTATCTCTGGGCAACTTCTTCAAACAAACTCTGAAATGGTTTGTGAAAAATCATGGAGGAATTGGTGAAGCAATGCATGTCAGGTTTCGTTGAATAATTCCTTGTGACACTTCTGGAGGAACACATGAAAGTTATTCAGTAACAAACAGTAGCATGATGATTTTATTAGTGAAGTTTCTTTGGAGGCCATCTAAGTTAAGGTGAAATTTCTGGGTTCACTAACATTTATTTAACACCGCAGAATTGTAACAAAAGGCGACCGAGCAGATAGCGGTGCAAACCTACAGTACTTGCACAGAAAGATCGTTCAGCAAATACCGAGCAAACAGTGACCATGCTCTATCAAATGCTTGTTACGAATCTGTAAATTCCGAAGAAACTTCTTAAGAATTTATAGAAGGTGTCCTGAGGAATTTCCGAACCAATTCGTAAAGGAATTACACGGTAAATTCTCGTAGACATTTTCAAATGAATCCCTGAAAAAAAAATCTGAGCTTTTTGAATTTTTTTTTTTTTTTATTTTTATTATAGAGGTTTTAACCCAGGTTCATTCGCCTCTTTTGAATTTAATGCAAATCTAGCGTAACATGTGAAAAGGGCCTAAAGGCTTTTTGTAAACAAACATATTTCGGTCGCTGTAGGGCTCATCTTGATCCACCCACGCATATCAACACGCTTATCGGAAAGAGTAATCTTGGTCTATATGTTAAGTGTGTTGTTGTCCGTGGGTGGATCAAGATGAGTCCTACAGCGACCGAAACATGTTTGCTTACAAAAAGCCTCTAAGCACTACGGTGACTCGTTCGATCCCATCCGAGTCGTTGCTGGAGTGAGGCAAGAATGTATACTATCAGCGCTACTGTTCCTCGTCGTAATCGAAGGGATAACTGGTAGGTGCGATTGGTCGTGAACCAAATCATTAGTTGCTGTGGCAGCTCATTACAATGGAGCAGCTAAATGACTTCGAATTGGCTCATACCGTTGCTTTCCTAGCTCAACGGCACTGTGATGTGCAGAGTAAGTTTAATGATCTTGCCGATCGATCCTCGGCGGCAGGTCTTACCATCAACGTCAATGAGACCAAATCGTTTGATGTAAACACGGCCAACCCTTCCAGCTTTACGAAAGTTGAGTAAGCAATCGAGAATATTGAAAGCTTCTGATATCTTGATCTGATCGAAGATGAAGCTCCATCGTCGATGTCATCAAAAGGCGATAGCGACAGAAACTCGGGAGTGGAAATAGAGGTGGGTCGGCCACACTCTACGCAAGGCCAGTGACGAAATCTGCAAGAAAGCGTTAGATTGGAACCCAGCAGAACATCTCAGCAGAGGCGACAGGCCCAGAGGTTCATGGCGGCGCTAGGAGGATCCACTGTACTTCTGAAGTGGCCAGAATCAAATCAGAAACTTTCCATCAATCCATTCCTGCCACGGATCCGTTCGTTTCGTTCCGAGCTGGATTATCCGGAAATCGTTCAGCTTCTGGGGCTCATCCCCAGTGCGGTTCAACAAAAAAAAGTGAGATGGATTATAGCACCGCCATCACCACCAACTACTCCAAGCGAGCTTCGGCCAGGTACATGAATCACCCATTTTTCGCCCAGAGGGCGGGTTGTGTGATTGACTCTCTCCCGTCAGACCGGAGGAAATTCAGTCTAACGACGAAGTTTTATTATAATAGTTTTCGGGTGGGTAGAAAAGTTTCCCACATTTGAGGTTGGACGATGTGCAGCATTCGGTTCTCGTGTTTTGATGCTTTTTTTTCTCCTCTTCCGGGAAACTATTTTACCGGTGCCCAGTGAACAAGTGCTTCTGGTTGTTGATACGAGTGTGTGAAAAGTTTCGCATTTCATTGTTTAAAAATTTGCTAGCACAGAACAATATCTGATGAACTCGTAGAGCTTCATATGCAGCTTCGAGTGTGCAGGTTTTTGGATTACTTATTCCAACCTTTGTATCTGAGTATTGGATTTGAAGCTATTTTTTAGCGTCACAAAGGTTGGTGATGAAATTGCAGAATCGTGATTCTAAGATGAAATTGTAGTGAATTGTTCAGATATCTGCTGTGAAGTTGAGGGTTTTTCTAGTATTTCTATCAGTCTATATTTGGATAACTCATACGACAGACCGGTTCAGGAACAACCATCCAAATACAAAACAAAGTTTATTAAATACTTCGTAGCAAAACAATTTACATATCGTTAAAACAAATTCTCTTACATGATACCTCTTTGAATTAATTAGAACCAGCTGGCTAGACGCCTGCCGACCTTATCCATGCAAAATACTCATCCATGTTGTCCCCAAGATCACGCCCCTCTCTCTCTCTTTATCTTTCTCATTCTTCCCCAGGGATTAATATATCTGATGCAAATTTATTCCGCAGCACGTTATCGGTCCGAATGATAACCTTCTCATCCCTACATCCCCCCTGTCCAACAGTTTTTGTTTTATCGCCACGTCACATCTTTGTACGCAGTCGCCACCTCTCGGTAACGATGAACAATGGCGTATTTAAGACTTGTCTTAGAGGATCTGAAAAGCTTCATTTTGATTTTACTTTGGAATTTAGATAGCTTCGGGAGACTTTCATGTGGAAAAACGAAGTTTTTTATTTGTCCGACGTTTCCACACCAAGTTTGTGTCTTCATCGGGTATATCAAATTTTTCGTTTTGGTCTCATGCTTCGCGTTACTATATTTTTGCTCTTTCACTCAGTCGATCCAGCAAATAATATTATTTAACGTGTTATGCTGGTTCGACTGTGATTGGAGATCAGTCTTATTTTAGTGGAACAAACTATTTAATTGGGTCTGATGTTTCGACACCAGGTTCAGCTTGGTTGTTCTTTGTCTTAAGGGATGACTGTTCTGTTACGATCAGTATAAGGTGTTGGTCAGTACATGTCATTGCTGATTGGGTATGTTTAATTTTTTATTACGGTTTTATTAGGGGCTGTCCATAAACAACGTGGTCATTTTTTTGGGACTTCTCAACCCCACCCCCTCCCCCCCCCGCGTGGTCATTTGTCCATACAAAAAATTTTATTCGTCCATACAAAATGGTCATCGGCCGAACCCCCCCCCCCCCCCTCATGACCACGTCATTTATGGACAGCCCCAGGCGTGGTTAGAAGTAGATTCGTGAAGAGCATTTATGTGAATAACTGCTACAATGACGGGTATCGTGATTACTACTAGCAACAAATTAGGTTCATTTCATGGAAATATGTATATCTTACCTTCCCGTACACTTTTTCCAATTATTTTCTCGTACGAACACGTCGGAGCCCTGTCGGAATGCAACAGTGAAAGAATGAAGTACATCCGTTGCCCCGTTCCCGAGCCTATTCGTGACATACAAACACCATTCCATTTTTATTTATATAGATTAAAAATCAATTCCTACGCACTAAGAAAAAGCATTACAAAATTTAAAATTGCTTTGCAGAGTACGCCCATTTTTAAATTTATGATTTTTTTTTCTGAAGAAAGACAATATAATTGTCTAAAAGTTCGCCATATATCGCAAGATGGGCACTTTTTAGAAAAAAAGGTTTACCTATCAACAAAATTTTCATTTGTTCATTTTCATGCGAATTTATGGAAACTTATGCAGTTATAGTCCCAGAACCCCTTCAAAATACAATAACGGGGCTGATTTATTGGTATTTAAACATAAATAATAAAAAATATCATCTAGACCATCATTTGAAATGGATCAAAGTTATTCAATTTCCATTATACACAGATAAAAATAATGAGATTTACACGTCATGTAAACTTCATTTTAGTCATGTAAACTTACTGTTATGATGATTTACATGATATATCATGCAAATTTGCGTTATATGTCATGTAAACACTCAGAGTCATGCTGAATTACATGACATATAATGGAAGTTTACATGATATTTTATGACATTTAAATGATATGTCATGTAAACTTCTGTGATATCCCACGCTCCAATCATGTGCATCATATGTCACACAATTTTACATTCTTTTTTCGATCTGTGTATGAATGTTACACATAAAAAATAAAACAAGGTTTTAGGCATTGTTTTTCCATTTTTGTATTATTTTGAATTGGTCAGACGCGTTACCACACAGATCGAAAAAAGAATGCAAAATTCTGTGAAATTTGATGCACATAATTGGAGCGTGGGATATCACAGAAGTTAACATGATATATCATGTAAACTTCCATTATATGTCATGTAATTCAGCATAAACACTCAGTTACATGACATATAACACAAATTCACTAGATATATCATGTAAACCATCATAACAGTAAGTTTACATGACTAAAATGAAGTTTACATTATGTGTAAATCTCATTTTTTTATCTGTGTGTATAAAATTAATATTCGATGTTTTGTTTGTGTCAATAATATATATTTTTTTTACTAGTTTTTTTCATATATTAATATTAAACATAGCTTTAAATGTGCACAAATCTACTACACAGATAAAAAAATGATATTTGCAAGTCATGTAAACTTAATTTCAGTCATGTAAACTTAGTGTTTTGATGGTTTACATGATATATCGTGTGAATTTGTGTTGTATATCATGGAAATACTCAGAGTCATGCTGAATTACTTGACATATAATGGAAATTCACATGATATTTTATGACTTTTACATGATATGTCATGTAAACTTCTGTTATATCCCACGGTCCAATCATATACATTGAATGTCACAGAATTTTAGACTCTTTTTTCGATCTGTGTAATACATAGTATATTCTTTAGGATTTTCCAGAAAAAAAATTTCCTCTTGATTGCTTCGGAGATTTCCCCAGGAAATCTACTAGAGACTAATCCAGAGATTCATACACTCAGGCAAATAAACCTAAGATTATCATAAGGTCTAACTTATGAAATGGCCTTTAAACAATTCATAACGGCTAGAACGATTTTCATAAGGTCGGTCTATGACGCAGAATCGACTCACAGTTTGGCTTCTATACACATTTAGCAACACGATATTCTCAAGCGTCGATAGCTGCATGGGTTGGGCACGAGCTCAGTGATGTCGACGTTCATGGATCGATTCCAGTCTGCATCATTTTGTGATTTTGCTGCTCTTTTTATAAGTTTATCTTATGTAATTAGGTCATAATAAGCATGTTCAATTTTCATAAGGTATTCTTATGGCATCCATACTTTACAGTTATGGCTAAGTTGCATAAGGTATTTTGATGAATTTCGGTAGTTTACTTCGCTGAGTGTAGATCGTAAAAGAGAGTGTTAAATTCTGTGACATTTGATGCACATGATTGGAGCGTGAGATATCACAGAAGTTTACATGACATATCATGTAAAAGTCATAAAATATGTAAACTTCCATTATATGTCATGTAATTCAGCATGTAATACATGACATATAACACAAATTTACATGATATATCATGTAAACCATCATTTCATTTCATGACCAAACTGAAGTTTACATGACGTGTAAATCTTATTATATTAATCTGAGTTGAAATTGTAAATTCTCCAATGTTTCTACCAGAAATTAGTTCGAAAGGAGACTGTTATCTTTCATTTGGTGGGAGTCTAAGCGATACAATATTTTCGTTTGAATAATATTTTTCAACCATAGGCACCGTGCTGAAAAAAAAACATAAGAACATCTCTTACAATAAAGCACTATTTAATTTTAAAATCATCTAATTTTCTTGGCCCTATACAATCTCCAGTACCCCTGTACTTCTACTGCTATTTTTTGTTAGGCATACTCAGAACCATTAATATTTATTTTAAAAAATGTTCCGATTTCGTCGGCCTTCAATGCTACCAGGGGCTGACAATTCGGGTCATCCCTGTATTTGTCAATTCTGGGTAATTTAAGGCGGTTCCTAAAAAATCGTATCGCTCTCAGCTACGCCAATGAGGACGACCCAGCACTGCAGAGCCCAAAAACGACACAGCTGCTGCCGGTGCTCCACAAAAGCGGAAGCAGTCATAAACGCGGGAGACAAGCTTCTGTCACGAATTGCTACTTCTCGATGGCACTTTGCGGAGCACCAAAGTCTGCTCTTGAAAGACACGCAGAGTAACAACAGCAGGACACATTGCCCTGCAGACCAAGGATACCGAAAGGCGGATGCGTGTGTCTACCTTGTTGGTGGCAGCACCGAAAAGCGTAAAACAGCCAGCGTCTGATTGAGTTTAGTCACGTTCCGGAATCGATTTGGGGTTCGGCGTTCCGATGCACACAAGTTTATAGGAGGGAGCGTCTGTCTTTCAAATTGGAACCAATTTGGGTCGGGATTGAATCATCAATTCTGAAGAAAGTCTCCCTGCTCCAACAACGGTTTCAGCAATTGGAAGCTAGATTAAATTTATTCCAAACAATCATTCCAGTAGATTGCTTCCACCAACGCGTCCATTTCAAATCTCCTAATGACCTTCTCAATTACGCTTGTAGACCCTCCGCATGAAATCCCTCCCCCAGATTCTACATCTAGCTACAAGTTCACTAACATGGATAAATCCCACCGCAGGGACCCGGCAAACATACATAATTTCTGCAAAACTTTCTAATCGTTTTGTTACACAACCCGTCTCACTTTTCACACAATCAGACCCGGCAACTGTTGTCGGACCATACGGAGAAGCATACAGTTTACCGCACCCAAAAGAATGAAAACCACATCCACTCCGACTCCGACTCCGAATCATCATCTCATATGGATGCGGTGCAATCAAAATGGGCCCAGACACTCCGGACACATGGAGGTGGTCTGGTATTTGTCTTCTGCCGAACGAACGAACGAACTTTGTTTGCTCCCGACAGGTACATACTAGCACAGACGGGCTCCGATATCATATCTCAGTGGGATTTCACAAGTTTGAAATCCAGCTTTGAATGGATGTCATTGGGCGACATCCTCTTCCTTGAATCTGAGAACCGATTGTCACAAACTCAATTGTCACACACAACCATCCCCCCGGAGGGATGCACAAATTCTTCGGGTAATGATGCCACTACCCCTTCCAAAGTTTTGATTGGGAAGCACAAGATGTGATTACCTCAGCAGAACTCTCAACAGTGCCCCTGGAAATTTACGGTTGGATGAAAAGAGTGTCCATTTTCGAGACGAGGGATGGGGACATAGGAAACGAGGCAGTCTCAAAGCAAAGAGAGAGATATAAGGCCAAAAACAGAAATTACTGACCTGTTTACACTCTTGGAAAGTGATTGCCAGGTTCATTTTTAAAAAGGGGATTTTTGTGTCAACAGCACTGTCTTAGACTGGTTAAGTGCTGATTAGTAAATTTAGGTTAGTTTCCAGTCCTTATCTATTAGCGCTTTGTGTTCAAATCTAGACGTATTGATTTTTCGGGACATGATTGATACGACAAACAGTTTAAACATTTGTACAGTCAATAATACAAAAAAGAATCCTAACTATTGTTTAACGAAATGCACTACACTGCTCTAAGAGAAGTTGTTCAACTATTATTTTGAAGATGGCATGATGGCTGGTTATGTTGACTGCCCTAACTGCTCGTAGAATCGACCGAGAACTCGATAGCGAACACTTTCTTTAAGGACAAGGTATTTGGAGTACATAGCTCAAAATTTCTAGAGCACCGTTTTTTAGAACCGTTGAACGGATTTGGATGAAAATGCATCACGCTAATTGTTCAGTGGTTGTCAACAGCGTGATGCATTTTCATCCAAATCTGTTCAACGGTTCTAAAAAACGGTGCTCTAGAAATTTTGAGCAATGTACTCCAAATACCTTGTCCTTAAACCGAACTGATGCCAAGACATTCTAAGTAGCTGCCTTAAGAAATGTTCAACCTTTTATACCCAAACTCATATTAGAATACTCCAGGAATTATCGGTCGAATTCTAGCGCGTAATAATGTCACGCTACAAATACGCACTTCAAACAACTTTTCTAATGAAAACTAAATGTTCAATAGGTCAAATACAGAGGATACTCAAAATAACTGGGAAAGGTAAAATTTTCACTTTTCAAAAAATGTTCAACTCGCTGTAACTTTTCGAAAATGGCATCAAAGATTCTCAAATTTTTACTGTACGTTCATCAACTAGTGGTGTATCAGTAGTTAAAATTTGGAAAAGATCGGGTCACGAAGTTATAAGGATTCTAGAAAAAGATATAATTATCCGATAGCCAACTTGGAGCTGTTATATTTCCGGATTCAACGAACCGAATGCAATGAAATTTTGATCATTTATGACTAAGATAATGAAGTTTGAAAAACAGTTGACCTAATTTGAAATTATTAATAAGATAAAAAAGTTATAGCGATTTCATTTATTTTATGATTTTTTAGTAAATTTATCTATTTTTCATATGTATCCCATTACTTTCTCAATTTTGTGCCGACTATTTGGTACCTTTCCTTTGAAACATTAATATAATCAAGTCAATTTGAGGGAATTTGAATGAACTATAATTACTATCTCGAATTTTGAAACGATGATGAAGTTTTGGATAAATTGGTGTAATATTAGAAAAATAACCTAATCGTCATAATTTTCTTTCGTGTAAAGAATTTCAAGCTTAGTCAAAAGTTTTTAATAGCTTATTATATAAGTCATAAATGATCAAAATTTCATTGCATTCGGTTCATTGAATCCGGAGATTTAACAGCTCAAAGTTGGCTATTGTATAATTATACCTTTTTCTAGAACCTTTATAACTTCGTGTAGAATAGCCCGATCTTTTTCAAATTTTGACCACTGATACACAACTAGTTGATAAACGTACAGTAAAATATATGAGAATATTTGATGCCCTTTTCGAAAAGTTCCAGCGAGATGAACATTTTTTGAAAAGTGAAAATTTTACCTGTCCCGGTTATTTTAAGTATCCCCTGTTTGTCGAAAATTTTACAAGAAATCCTAAAATTAAATATATATTTTGAATTTTACAATCCTTTTCACGGTAGAATGCGTGTTTTAACAAAAAAAAAATCAGCCATCGAAACTTTTCTAACAGTTATGCTGAATTAAAAGCAAGAACTAAATCTTTGAAATGTCTAAAGATATTCTTGAGGAATACTCCAAAAGTGTTCCTCAAATAAGATGATCTATAAGTCTGCCGTTTGTTTTAGCTTATTACTATTTGGCAACGGTAACCTTGGTTCGAGATTCGTTCGCTATGCGGCACCAGTGTCAAAGATATTCAAAATCCTATAACTTAGAATCCACTCCCCAAGAGATTTGAATAGGGGCTCCAACTTATAAGGTTTTATTCAGGATTTTTTCAAAGAGTTCTTCATAAATTTGGCCAGGATGTCCACTATCCAGGGTTTGTTATATCTCTCTATGAAATTCTCTAGGGATTCTAGCATTTCCTTAATATGTAATCTCAGGTGTGCTTTAGGGGTTTTTCCTGAGGGTTTTCCTGGAATTTCTATTAAAATTTGCTGAAAGTCTCTTAAATAAAGACAAATCAATCTATCAATATTAAAATTTTGCAAAAAGAATCTTCCACCAGCGATTTACCCTAGTGATTTGTCCATGGAATATCATGAACTTTTTGCCATAGATTTCTCTGGGAATTCAACCAAAGATTTTTCCTGGAATTCCCCTAGGGCTTTCCCAGGTATTCTTATGGAAATTCTTTCAGAAATTCCGTTAACAAACTTCTCTTTCGTCGCTCATGACTATGACTGTATTTCTTCGACCTTTACTTTTCTGCTGTTTTTTTTTTTAACTCCATTCCAGGTCCTTGTGAATTCTTAGGGAAAACCTCAGCAGATCCCTGGTGAAATCCTTAAAAAAAAGATTTTCTGGGAGAAATCCAGATAGATTTTCTAAAGTGATATATAAAGCTAGTTTGGAAAGAATTCCTAGAAAGGTTTTTTGTAGATGAACTTTTGAAGCAAACCTTGGGGGAATTTCTTATGGAATCCCCGAAAGAACTTCCGAAGCATACTTTGGAGAAATTTCTGAAGGAATGCTAAATTTCGAAAAGAATTGATAGAGAAATTTTTGATAGAATCCGTGGAAAATTGAACGAAATAATTCTCTGGAGGTGTATTGTGAAAAAATCCTGGACGGAATTTCTGAGGAACTTCATGGAAGGTTTTTTTGGAGAAATTTGTGGTGAAGTCTGAAGAGAATTTTCTGTAGAATATCCGGAATCCCTGAAGGATTTTTTAAAGCAATCCATGAAGGGATACCTGAAAAAATCTATAAAAGTTTTTTTAAAGATAACTGTGGAAAAAAATTTGAGGAAGTTTTTAAATGAATTCTGAAGCAATCTATGAAAAATTTTCAAAAATAGTCTCTTAGCTATTTTTTAAGAAATTCTTCAAAAAATTCTGAGGAAATTCCCTGATTTGAGATTTTTTGTACCACCTCCGGAAGGATTTCTGAAGCCTTCTATGAAGGAATTCTTGGAAAAAATTTCTTCATAATTATGTAGTTTTTTTTTTTGAGGGAATCCGCTGACTAATTCTGAAAGAATCCTTGGAGGAATTTTGAAGGATTTTCTGGCGAAATTACTTAATTAATTCCAGAAGGTAAAATGACAGGGTATCATGGACAGGTTTATTCTCTGCATTATGGGAGGGGTTTTATGTCAGTCAAATTACTTAAAACTTAGAAATATGATTCAACGTTGGTTGGGAACGATTCGAGACCAGCTCTGAGTTCATCAGGTTTAAAAAAACAGCTCTTCAAAACTGACGAAAATACATAATTTCCTCCGTTTCTAAAGCAAATTTTCTTTTTCCAAATATTTTTTTTTCAAAACTGTTTAAAAGAATCCGTGATAGAGATCCTAAGAGACTTTCAGGAGGAATGCTTGAGGAAATATCCAAAGAAACACCTGATGGCACTTTGGAAGATTTTATAAAGAACTAGGTATTTTTCGGCTTTCAGTCATAGAAAAGCGTTGATTATTTTAGATCATTGCAAGCGTTTCGATCCTGTGGTTGGGATCTTTTATTTGTACAATTATGTTGTTTCTATGATCATAACTACTCACTTGATATGAAGAATTGTATGAGAAATCCCTGAAGAATTTTCTCACGTAATCCCTGAAGAAATTTCCGAAATTACCTAAAGAAATTACTTAAAGACTCCCTATACGAATTCCATTTCAAACAGAAATTTCCTAAGCGACCCATGCAAAATTTGTTAAAAAAAATCTTAGTTAAATTTCTAGAGGAATCCCTGGAAGAATTCTTAAGTGAATTCTTAAAGCAATGCAAGAAAAAAATGTTCGAATGAATCCTTGGATGATTTTTGAAGAATCCATGAAGTAATTCTTGAAAAAAATCCTTAGGCAAATTTGCAATGGAAGTTTTTGGAGGATTTTCTGAAAAACCCCTGAAACATTTTTGAGATAATAATTGAAGGATTTTGCAAAAAAATCTCTGTAAAAAATTATACAGGTAGATGTTCCTGAAAAACAATCGCTGATGGAATCGATGGAATATTTCTATTCTTGGAGAGAACAATTAAGAGAACCTGTGGAAGAATAATAATTTAAATATTTTTGTTTTGTTTCTGAATTTTATTGAATATTTTTTTCAGAATTGCTTTACCTGCTCAATTATTTGCTTTGGAAAAATTCTTCTAAGTTTTTCTTGGAAATTTCTCAAGTCATTGTTTTGGGCATTCTTGATTTGGTTGATTTGGTAAATGTCTTCGTAATTTCTAAAAACTCTTTCGGTAACATCTCCGGCATGTTTTTTAAGCAGCACACAAGTAACAAAGTAATATGGACAGCGCAGGTTTTTGGTTTTACAGGAGTTACATTCATGTAATACTAACTTAAAGGCAGAATAACTTGAAAATAACTCGTATCCAACCAAAAACTTGCGCTGTCGAAACTCCTTAGTGAAATGTGTGCTACTTGGGTTAGTTCCTTTAGATTTTGTTAAATTTCTTTGAAAACTTATTTTAGAAATTTATTTGACCAATTGCTCTAAATAAGCGTATGTCCTTTTTTTTTGGAATTCTTTTGACTTCTTGTTTGGAAGTTACTTCTGAAATTTGTTTTAAAATTGCTCAAGCAGTTTATTGGCATTTTCTTTGAAAATTTGTTTGCGAATTCCTTTGGTAAATCTTTTAGAAATCAATTTGGTAATTTCTGCGGTGTGGCAAAAATATGAATGAGAGAATATATATTTCTTATCGAGATTTTCAGCCGATGGCTGGTTTATCTCCGATATACTTTAGATTCCTTTAGTTTTTGAAAAAAATTTGTTTTTTTTTTTGTGTCGGAGAGTTGTAACAATAGACATCCTGAATCCCGAGATATTTATCATTTTAGAGACTCATACTTACAAAAACTATGACGTGATAAATTTCATCAGTTTAATTTACCTGGTTTAAGAGCAATCAGTGTTGAAGTGGATAAGTTTATTTTTTTTATTCTTCTTATGGGATATATGTACGCCCATTCATAGCTGGGCAATTTTCGCTGAAACAAGGCCGCCATTTACATAAAGTTGTTTTTTCTATATTTTCTTGCTTATTTGCTAGAAAATGATAAAAAAAGTTGTGGAAACTACTTCGATTGGGTTTAATTCATAGACCCCTTGCTTGCCAAGGGGCTGACAAATCTTGGATTTGGCAGCCATTTTGAATTTTAGTCATCCTTTTTTATCATTTTTTCACTTCATTTTTTTTTTGAGATAATTTGCTTTAATTTCCTAAAACAAACTTTGTTTCTACGATGCTTCGTTCTTGAGTTATGATTTTTCAAAGTAAGTAGTGTCAGAGGAAAACAAAAAAATCCACTTGTGTTTTCCTGCCTGTGGAAAAAGTTTCATGAAAATCTGAGACCTTTCGGCCCAATTTGTACGATAATAAAAAAAATGAACAGCAGTTAACTATTTTTTTTTTTCATCTGTATTAACGAGATTTTTAGCCCTAGGCTAGTTCATCTCGGGACCCATGCTACACTTCCCTTCCAAAGAAAGAACTCACATTTTTGTGAGTTTGTCGGGAGTGGGATTCGATCCCAGGTTCTCGGCGTGATAGTCAAGTATTCTAACCATCACACCAGGTCCGCTCCACAGACCCTAGTTAATTACGACCGCAAAATTTCTCTGTTTTTTTTTATCGTTCATTCATGCACAATCGGACTGGAAAAAGGAACAAGAGGATTCATCAACAACATTTTGCTCATGAATCTAACACGGAAAGAGTTGAAAAGTGAAAATTATTTCGAGAATTCTTTCAGGAACTACTTCAAGGGATTTGGAATAATACAACTTAAACCATTAGTTTGTAACCATGTATCTAGGTGACTTTGGGAATTTTTCTTTTTATTTTCGGGTCTTATTCCTCATCATGGGGAAATTAGGGTGGGCTCTCTAGTTTAGCTGATTCAAACATCTGCATTTTAATATTTTTTTTTTAGTTTTCTAAATATTCTACACAGTCGTTGCAGAACCTATTTGGAGCAAGTTTGACGAAGCAACCATTATTCTTTCTGTTATGGTTCCCAACTTAAAATTTATTGAAAAAAATTTTAGGGTGATCCTAGAAAGTGAATTTTCTTACAATATCTTTATATTCATTCATTTCTCGTGAATATTTTATTTTCAGCACTTTTAGAACCATCAACGAGGGATATTTTTTCCAAAGAGCTCAATGCTTTATCTCTCACATGTAAAAAGTCTTCTAAAAAATCTTTTTGGTTTTTTTTTTCAAAAAGTCGTATTTGAAGAAGAAATCGTATCTTATCAAGATTACTTAGAAACGAAGCTGCTTCAAAGGCTAAAAAGCAACCTCGAACAAGCTGCTTTGCTTATAAAGTACACTCTTATCTGAACTTTTGGTTACTCGTTCTTCAAGATACTTTTTTAGCTAGAATGATCATTTTCCAAAGAAGAACTTTTAACGTTTCCATTTTTTTTTTTGCAAAATAATGGACGGTCTTTAAGTTTGTCACACAAACCTTCTTTTGAACCGGTCTTCTTCCCGGGACCATTTGTATGACATTGGTGCGAATTAAGCAAGGCCAAAAGAAAGTCAAACATTGAAACCCTAGTGAGGCGTAGTATGTTGGTAGATGGAAAAAGGGTAAAATATATTCTGCCCTTCCAGTCGGGCTCTTTGAGGCCAGGCACGATGCCAACTGGGTCAACCCAATCCGACGACGAATTGTGCCTATAGAAATGATGCTGAAGGACGACATCATAGTATATGACAATCCTACTCTGCTGCTGCTGATGCTGTTGCACCGAACCTCGTTTTTACGACGAATAAAAGAGTGAGCTGTCGACGTCAGAAACAGTAAATGTGTGTCATTCGTTACTACTATGCTCATAACTATGTAGGTATGTAGCGTTGAGGAGACAGAATCCTCTTGGGTGTAATCTGGCTTCCTGCAGCGTGGAAATAAGAACGCTAGACAAGCGATGTCATCCCCTAGCGGAGCAGGGTTCCGGCTAGGTTCGGTTTGTTTTCTTCGCCTGAAAGGACAACAAAGTGTACGAATCGGGTGTTCGACAATTTGGGGAACAGCCAGCTGATTGCCTGTATTGACCCGATCAGAAAGGTGTAACAAAAATGTGAGACAGTTAATTGTAGATGTTTGTGGGCTTATATAGGCAGTGCTGAAAAGTGATTTCGACACTATCTAGCTTGAAAAACCATCAGAAGATTTCAGAAGCTGAATCTGAAAATATGGTATATGAAAAACTTGTGCGAGTTTCACAAGAAAGTTACGGAAAAACTCGCTCAATCTCCATTATTTAAGGTAAATGCCATCGACTCCCTTCGGAAAATGTCGATTGATATTCATCATGAATATCAAATGGCATTTTTCGAATATAGCTGATGGCATTGATCTTAAATGTAAAAATGAGAGCGGTTTTTCCGTGACTTTCTTGTAGAACTGGTTTAGTTGCACAAGTTGTTCTTATACCATATTATCAAGTTCAGCTTCTGAAATAAGCTGTAGATCGTTGCATCTAGATATGCCGAAATGACATTTTCAGCAATGCAGGCAATGTTGTAAGCATACGGGTATTCATCATGACCATACCCAAGATGGCGAAATCGATTCCTGGTACAAGAATTTCTCGTAAAGGAAATCTCCTTGACTCCTTTTGACATAGAGTATCTTCATGACTGCCATAATTCATAATTAGGATAAAAGCTCCCTTAGTGGAGGTAGTACCAATAGTGGTGGTAGTGGCAATTCAGCACTATTTTGACCAAAAAGCTTGCAAATGGCATTTTTAATAGATGCATCATACCTAATTAATAACATTAATTCACTTTTGTGTTCAGGATTTGGCGGAAAACCTATATTGAATAATTATTTTCCTTAACTTTTTTGCTCCTTTGCACCTATAGTGGTGGTAGTGTTCCTATAGTGGTGGGTCCCATAAGAATTCAATGGGATGCGCCACTATAGGAACCAATGTTAAATTTTACCTCCATAATAGGAACCATGTACCTATAGTTGGTGCAAGTGATTTATTAGCAAAAACTGAAATAAACAATGGTTTTTACATTTTTCTTAGCAAATTTAAGTGAAAAACTATCGATTAACGTTTTCAGACTTTTTATTTTGCGGTATTATCAATTTTATTAAATTATTTTAGTACAAGGAGCTACTAATAACACCACTATTGGTACATTTACCCTATAATTATAATTGAAGATCAAAACTTGAAATGTTGTTCAGATAATATGTAGTTTCGGCTATCACTCTGTTACTCCATTATGATCGGGAAGGATCATACCCACATGGCGCAGCCACACTCGCCAAGTTTCTTTCCGCGAAAGAAAGAGCTACGTGAACAACAACAAGAAGCTCAATTTTCCTTGTGGGAATCTTCTTTTGCTGAAAGTCTTCTTCTGCCACGTCTCGAAGCCGATTTGGGCTTCTTTGTGAGCGCACGTTTGGGGTGAATGCCAACATTATTGGAGTAGACGTCGTGACACACGGAGGCTCAAGGACTGAAAGTTGGCACGGCTGCTGGTTGGTGACTGGTGGTGGCATGGTGCTTCCGAAGGAATTTATATAGAGCCCCGCTCCCCGCATGGTATCCAATTAAAATATAATTGGGGCTGTTTGATTCGGGGAAAGTATTCACAGTTTGGTGCGTCGGATGCTGGGGAAAGCCGCAGACGTTTAAACGGAAATTGTTTCCACTTGAAGGACACGCTAATGTCAGAAGTAAAGTGCTGTGAAGATTGAATGTTTATAAGAGTTTTTTGATGTTCATTTTAATCTTACACTTAATCTGAACAATATAGCCGGTATTTTTTGTTTAATTATGCTTGCTAATGAATAACGTTTTGCTTCCGTTGCTGTATATGAAATTGTATTATAGGGTCTTGTACCATTTGGGCAGGTGTACCTATTTTGGACACTTGCCGCTATAACTAAGTCAATTTCAAATCGATTGATTTGAAATTTTGTATAGAGTTAGACACGTACAGTATTTGACTCTGTACAAAAATTCAAATCAGTCGATTTGAAATTGACTTAGTTATAGCGGCAAGTGCCCAAAACAGGTACACCTGCCCAAATGATACAATACTCTATGTTCTCTTGATTTTTTTTCGGCTCTCCATAGTACATAGTAAAATGGTGAAAAGTTGATATTGTTCAGCCCTTGTCATCACTTCTATCGGTTGTTTTTTGTTTGTGGTGTTCAATTATTTCAATTATTTTTATTCAATGGCTTCATCTTTATAACGTCCAACTTCCTTATGTAAGGCAAAAATTTATCTGTTAATCATGTTGATTATCTCGTGGTATTTGTTCATGAGATGGTTAGCAGAACTCATTTTGGTCTTATCTGTTGGTGTAACAAGGAACGAGGATACTAGAGATAGATTTGTTAAAAATATCGACGTTAACTTTTTGGATGTATTCAAGTATTTCTAAATCCATTACACAGCGAAACAAAAATTTACTATTGGTCTGTCTCAAAAGCAAACTTATGTGTCTCCGGCGGATTTTGGACCGCTAAATCCGAATTCGGGCTCAGATTTACTCCATCACGTCACAATTATGAGCTATATATTCATTCTTGAAAGTCATATTACTTATTTAATTTTTGGGGCGAAATATGTGATTTGGGCTATTTTGATTGCAAGCCGTTTTTCCTGTTGTGGACATAGTACCACTGCGACTATTAATTTGATTTATTGTAGTGTCATGCTCTTTATTTTTGCCGTATTGAAAAGACTCATCACTAATGGAGAAATAATCACCCTCACAGCTATGGGCGTGTTTCCCAATCAGGTACTGCATTTCGTATGAAAAACCTGTTTGGGAAGAGACGCCCAGATTCCCCAAGGCTTTATCAAGCCCTTATCAAGGTAACCGCGGAGCTTTTGATAAATTGCAGCACACTCAAACAGAGCTTCCGCTCTCAAATTTACAGAAACGACATTGTTATCTTGCAATTTCCCAATTATATTTAGGTAATATTTGCAAGGGCAGTGGCCTAGTCCAGTGTAAAAGCTTAAATCATGTTTGTTCAGGTTCATTAACCTTAGTGTTGTAGATGCATCTGGTTCAATGAATCGTTTAAATTGATGGCAATCTGTAGTGTTCAACCAGATAAATTTTATTTTTGCTTTTTTTAATTTTTTAGTTTCATTTTGGGGCACACATTTTTGCTAACTTATCAGCTTTTTCATTTCCTTCTATTCCGCAATGACCAGGAAACCAATAAGGTACACCAGGGCAAGTTGAAACGGGTGGGCCAAGATGAAACGCGAAGTTTTGAACAAGAATTCAATATAATTTGAATATTTATCCTTCTGCAAAAATTTGTTAGAATCACTGACAATTGCTGCAGTAGCGCGGTACATTCCCAGACAAGTCTAGATGTGTACACCTTGGACTTCAAAGCATTCAGTGCTGCTTTGCTATCCGAGCAAATACATATATGTGGAGCGGACCTGGTGTGATGGTTAAAACACTTGACTATCACGCTGAGGACCTGGGATCGAATCCCACTCCCGACAAACTCGCAAATTGTGAGTTCTTCCTTCGGAAGGGAAATGCCAAGGGCTAAAAATCTCGTTAATACAGATAAAAAAAATACATATATTAGCGTATTTGTAGTGCCTTTTGAGACAAATGTCAGCACATTTTAAAATGGCATAAATTTCAGCCTGAAAAACTGTCGGCCAGCTAGCTAATGGTAATGAAACGTTAACTCCTATCCTGGGCCGAATATTCCAGCCCCTAGGGTATCGCGCTACTTGGGCGGTGGCTTCTATATTCGTCTGTTTTCCACTATAACTCAGTCAATTTTGAACCAATTGACTTGAAATGTTGTACACGGGTAGATACTATACCTATCTCACTGCATTCCAAAAATTGTGTCAATTGGTTCAAATTTGACTGAGTTATAGTGGAAAACAGACGAAAATAGAAGCCACCGCCCAAGTGGCGTGATTCCCTACATTGTTATCTTGTTTCGAACCATCAGTGAAAAAAACTATTGAGCCAGATCGAAAATCCGGTTCTCTGTTTATTGAGAATGTTGGACTTACTCTGAAAGATTTTAAAATGCTCATATGTCCTCTTAGGTCACCTGCAGTCACCATTGAGGACCTTTTTTATTCAGAGCACTTTTAAGGTTGAAGGGTCATTGACATAATCGTCATCATTGAATGTTTGGAAGCAGTTTTCTTGTTCAAAGCTGAAATTTCCGCACTGAAAATGTATTCACTGTATTGCGGGTGCAAA